>NC_140612.1:15675288-16275288 GCF_057381915.1 Diplotaxodon limnothrissa | reverse complement strand
AAAACATTGTTTTCTATTAGAAATGAAACTAAATAATAACAGGAAAGTTAAGCAATTTCTTTCGTATGGACTTCGCTATGAGTTTAATTTCCACTTGTCCCTCTTTTCTTTTTTGAAATCCAGTCTTCCCTTTTAACTGAGCCACCAGTACGCGTGCACCTGGACCAAAATAAGAAAGGGGGAAGTGGGGTCAGACCCTGGCTGTATGCTATTCTTTGTTGCCAAACCCTTAGAATCACTTTTCTCCACTTTATAGCGCCCCTGCTCACTACTCACCTGCTCACACATTAACTGCTCTATACTATCCATTGTCTCCCACTCGTTTTAGCCAAACTATATATCACCAAATTTGTTTATTTTTAGCAACAAGCAACAAAGCAATAACAGAAATCCCATTGTGATTGTTGTGATCTCTCCAAAACTGCAGTGTAGTTGATTTATTATTATTATTATTATTATTATTATTATTATTATTATTATTATTATTATTACTATTCATAATGACAATAATTATAATAGTACTCTTCATCTTCATCATCATCATCATCATCTTCATCATCATCATTTCAACATTACTTATGGCAGGCGAGCACAAACTGTGACAGCAATGACGCCTTATTGTGAAATCTCACAAACCGGAAATTGACAGTTAGCATTCCGTAGCTAAACTATCCAGTGAGTGTGTGAGTGTGTGTCTCCAGTTGTGAAAATGTTACCATTATCTATTAAAGACGACGAGTATAAGCCGACCAAGTATAACCTGCTGCTGAAACTCTCCGGATGGTTCAGGTAATCTTCGCACTGCTAATAGCGGCTAAAAGGGAGCCATCTAATGATAAGCTGCTAGCCTATTGCTGGCCGGCTAGCCTAAATGAATCTGTGCCACTGTTAGCTTCCTCTGCATTAAATGTTTTTTATAAGATTGTCAGCCTTCAGGGTTTGTTCTTGAACGACAGTTATACGTATATATAATTTCTAGGAGTTGATGACAGGGATTTGTCTGCGGTCTGTGGCTCATGCTATGATCTGTGCTGCTGGTTTTCATACTGTTGTGTGCTTTTTGTAGGTCTATCCTCGCCGATAAAACTTCCAGAAATCTGTTCTTCTTCCTATGTCTGAACCTGTCCTTCGCCTTTGTGGAGTTAACGTATGGTATCTGGAGTAACAGGTAGGCTAACATAGCGTTAGCATCAGGCAGTGTATGTGTGTGTGTATTCTGCTGTTTTCAGGATGTGCCACGTATGTGTTCGTGTTAGCATGGAGGAAGCCAGAGTGTGTTAGTGTCGGACGTCTTTAACCTGAAAGCAGAAGTTGCCATTAGCCAGCAGATACACAACCCACACTACACAAACTTTCCAAATCTTCCCAATATTTCTAAAAGTGCATCCTGAAAAATACCCCCAAAATGAATAGCAAATCATTATTATTATTATTATTATTATTATTATTATCATCATCGTTGTTGTTGTTATTACTGTTAACAGAAGAAGAAAAGGGGAATAAATATTTGTCTGTCTATACCTAAGAATGATTCGTTTTGACTATTTCAGGATTTACAGAGAGAAAATACTGTGACCTGATGGAAAATGAACAATATTAACTAGTAATAGAGTGAAAAAGTAAGGGATTAAATCATCAGTCAGCCTTTCCAAACTCAAAATATTCCAGCGCTGAAGCACAGCTGCATGGGAAAGGCTCAGATGGTTTGGACATGTGCAGGGAACAGAGCTCCCCGTTCTTGCAAAGAATATTTCCGCATGTCTTAAATATATTTTTTAAGTGGAGCTATTCTGCTCATTTCCAGCTCCATTTTATTGATTCTTGAATTTAACAAAAGCCACATTTCAAAATAGTCCTGTTTGACTTACATTGGGACTTCATCCATTGTCTGAAAAAAGCTGCTTCATTCCTCCTGCTGCTCTCCCTTTAAACTTTTGATTGGCAAACAGAAGTTTTGAGCAGCATGTGGGTGGATCTGTGCTCACAGCCAAACCTGTGTGCCAGAAATGACCATATTAGGGGGTATCCACTAGAGGTGGGAATCACCATACATCCCTCGATACGATATTATCACAATACTTAACGTACGATACGATATTATTGCAATTTTTTAAAATATTTTGCGATATTCAGATTCTACACATAAAGGTAAACTTTATCAATATTCATTTTATCTAATATCAAAGTCTCACATCAGGGCTTTATGGTCAAATAGCTACTAAGAAACCACTACTAAGGAAACGTAACAAGGAGAAGAGATCTCAGCCTCTCTGTGAACTCCTTCAAGACTGTTGGAAAACCATTTCAGGTGACAACCTCATGAAACTCATCGAGGGAATGCCAAGAGTGTGCAAAGCCGTAATCAAAGAAAACTGTGGCTATTTTGAATCTAAAATGTAAAACATGTTTAGAGTTATTTCACATTTTCTTTGTTTGCTACATAATTCCAAATGTGTTCATTCATAGTTTTGATGTCTTCAGTGAGAATCTACAATTTAAAAGTCATGAAAATAAACAAAAACAATTAAATGAGAAGGTTTGTCCAAACTTTTGACTGGTAGTGTATGTGTGACAGAAAAAAAGAGGAAAAGGGTGATGGGTGTCGTAACCATTTAAAAACGTCGTTTTATCTGCGGCAGCATTAAAATCTTTTCAGATGCTCCTGTTCCTTAATGAATCTCTTTACATGTTTGTCATGTGTTCAGTTTAGGTCTGATCTCAGATTCTTTCCACATGTTTTTTGACTGCACTGCCCTGCTGGCAGGTCTGGCAGCCTCCGTCATCTCCAGGTGGAGATCCAACGATAGCTTCTCCTACGGGTGAGAACATCCACTCTGAGCTCTGTTCTGGTCTCTCACTGACAGTCAGTGTGTTTAATCCGTCTGTGTCCTGTCTGTGTCTCAGCTATGTGAGAGCAGAGGTTCTGGCAGGCTTTGTCAATGGGCTCTTCCTCATCTTCACTGCTTTCTTCATTTTCTCGGAAGGAGTTGAGGTAACACATTTGCCACTTTACCTAAGTTTAACCATCACATCTACAAGGTGTGTCTGCTTATTATGCAGTGCCTGTTATAGCATTACAAGTAGGCCAACATAATGGATTAAAAGAACTGGTTCTTGTGGTTCTTCTTTTGTTTTTCTGTACTCGAGCACTCAAAATGCTTTATACAACATGCCTCATTCACCCATTGACACAAATGCTTTTTTCTACACCTAAGTGCTTTGTATCTAACATTCACACTACATTGAATGCATCAGAGAGCAACTTGGGATCAGTCTACTGATATGAAAATCATAAAGCTTTAACATCAGCATCAATAGTTTCATGTGGATGGAAGCCTATAGGGAGAAAGCCTTCGATTTGATGAGATTGTTTGATTGGTTGCTGTGAGAACCAGTCGAACAATCTTTCTTTGACTCTGAGTCAAATCTTTTCTGGATTAGGTTTATTCACTGTAAACGAGGTTAAATAATGGCTTAAATGACATTGACCAGCTATGGCTGCGACATCTGCACACCCTGATTCATTACTGTCAGAGAGGTACTACTTCAGTCTAGAAATAATTCTTATGTGCAATTTATTAGCACCCATGTAAGGAAAAAAGAATTTCCTGTCACTGTCCATAAAAACTGATCAAATCAATGAAATAACAAAATTTCACTACACGGTTTTTCATATTACACACATAATGGCAGGAATGATGATGGAGCTTAGTTAACCTGAAGTAAAGTCGCATCCGTCAGTCTTCAGCAGAAGAAATCCTTTTATCAGATGAGCCAAATAATATATTCAGTACCAGTACTCAAGAACAGTTATCCCCTACCCATTTCTACTAAAAGGACCATAGTCCAAAGACATGCAATTAGTTGGGTTAGTTTAATTGGTGATTCTAAATTGCCAGGGTGTACCCTTCGTCTCACTCTGTGGCAGCTGAGATGAGGCTTCATCCCCCTGTGATGCTGAATTGGATAAGTGGAAGAGAATAGATGGATTTATTATAACAACAACAACAAATCGGACAGCACAGTCAGACTTGCCTTTTGTTGAGTATATAACAAGAGTATATACAGTAGATCACCCAGTTGATTAAACAAGGTAAGAACAATGAGTCCCTTGTGTAGGTTTTTGCATCTGATCATGTGTGCTGTATCAGTTCTCCTAATACTGCAAAAGTTGGGGTAGAAACAAATCATTTTTACTCTTGTAGTTACATAACCTTAAGCTTTAACAGGGCATGCTGAAATTTAGTGAAAATACGCCTGCCAGCATGTGACCATCTGTCTCTGTTTGTCAGAGAGCTCTAGAGCCTCCAGATGTTCACCATGAGCGGCTGCTTCCTGTCTCTGTAGCCGGTCTGCT
Source organism: Diplotaxodon limnothrissa (assembly GCF_057381915.1). NCBI lineage: Eukaryota > Metazoa > Chordata > Actinopteri > Cichliformes > Cichlidae > Diplotaxodon > Diplotaxodon limnothrissa. Next base: position 16,270,931 of record NC_140612.1, on the reverse strand, counting down.
GGTGAACCTGGTCGGGATCTTTGCGTTCCAGCATGGAGGACATGGGCACTCACATGGAGAGGGAGGTAATACACCTGAAGGATTGAGCCTAGAGTGTCTCTGCCGCTCTTGAAGTGCTTTGAGTCGATTCCGCAGTTTGGATCCAGTGAAAATGATGTTGTTTTCAGCATTCATAGCTGTGCGGGCTGCACTGATGCCAGTGTGTAGTTACATTTCTAGAGCGCAGATACGACATGGGGTGTTAGAAAGGTTTGCGGTTACGCTGTACCTTCACCAGCCATTTTCCACAGAAAGTTTTAGTCATACCTCAGCCAAATTAGAATATGGCATCTTTAGTGTCAACTACCCAGCATTATATCCTACATTTTTCATGGATTCCTGGGCTTTACACATAAAAGCCTCATTGTAATGGAGTTGGGAATAAATAAATGACATTATTGGAGTGGAACCCTCATAGCTTCTTTTGTTCAATCAAGTAGAGCCTGTACAGATCAGGCATCTGAGTGCAACTATACAACATGTAACCACACGTCTCATTTTTACATTATTGTTGCAACTCTCTAAAATGTGTTCTGCAGACCCAAACACTAAAGCAGGTCTCTGAAACTTTGATATTGTAAACCTGGTAGATGTTCGAAGCTTTTTATAGGGACTCTGCAACTCTGTAGACCCTCTGTAAATCAAGTGAACTAAACTCAGGCTCAGTTAAACGTTGCTGCATGCCACTAGAACATTGATACATCTGTGCAGAACCTCACAGGTCGAGTGCAGCCTTGTACAACTTCACTGCAGATCTTTGCTTGTCTGACGTCTCCTTCTCCATCCTCAGACCACGGACACAGTCACTCTCTGTTTAATGGTAGCACAAGTCACGGTCACGGTCATGGAGGACATCACCACCACGACAAACATGCAGATTGCCACAGTCATGGAGGACATCACCACCACGACAAACATGCAGATTGCCACAGTCATGGAGGACATCACCACCACGACAAACACGCAGATTGGCACAGTCATGGAGGACACGAGGAACCACACTATAATGGTGAGAGTCTGACAAAGGAAAATGCTGCATGAGAATGCCACAAACACAATTTAGACACTTCTAGCCCTTTTCCCTTAGTACCTACTTAGATTGGCTTGGCTCAGTTCGACTCAGCTAATTTTCTATTACAATTGAGGACCACCTCGTGAGGGTCATTATAGCAATGTGGCCGCACGTCCCGTGATGTCATTTTTATACAACATGAACATGATTGTTGGTTTGATCTCTGGCTGCCTCGGCCTGCATGCCAAAGGTGCTGCCCGTGTCGTCATCAGTGTGTGAATGTTAGAAAGCTTTCTATCTAGCACAGGCATGGTATGTGAATTTGTGAATACGGTATATTGTAAAAAAATGTTTGAATGCTCATGTAGATTTAATAAACTGCCATCAGAATCTCACGGTTTTTCATTTAGTAGTAAAACAAACCTGCGTGGTACAGACTTCCTCCAACCTCACTTTTTGCGTTTATTTATTTATTTATTTTTTGCTTTTTAGACGAACTGCAACACCTGCCGGGAAAAGGCTCCAGCAAACAGATCCTGCAGGGTGAGAAATGAACACACACACACAGTGCTACACTAAACTACTGGGGTGGAGGGGCGTTCCCAAAGTGCTCCATCTTCTGAGCATGCAGTACATAGCATCCTCAAGGGGCGATTGTGGCTCAAGAGTTGGGAGTTCGCCTTGTAATCGGAAGGTTGCCGGTTCGAGCCCCAGCTTGGACAGTCTCGGTCGTTGTGTCCTTGGGCAAGACACTTCACCTGTTGCCTACTGGTGGTGGTCAGAGGGCCTGGTGGCGCCAGTGTCCGGCAGCCTCGCCTCTGTCAGTGCGCCCCAGGGTGGCTGTGGCTACAATGTAGCTTACCATCACCAGTGTGTGAATGTGTGTGTGAATGGGTGGATGACTGGATATGTAAAGCGCTTTGGGGTCCTTAGGGACTAGAAAAGCGCTACATAAATACAGGCCATTTATTTACCATTTCATCATCTTAGCATTTGGTACCCTGTACATTTGTCCTCTGATCCCCGAGAAAATTATGTGGTCACATGTGCTCCAAGACAGTAAGAACACTAATACATATAATAGCAATAGTACCAATATTAAATAATACAATATATTATAGAATATCTCTAATAAATTAAAATGGCTCTAATATATAACTATCACAGTATGTTACACAAAGTTGAAATTATGGTGCCCCCTTTCATACCGACTTTATTTTCTCTGTAGAGGATGTGATAGGAAGTGTGTGCTATTGCAGTGTTTATTTGTACTTTAGATGTAGGAATTGTACAGCAAGAGGATCACAAGCAGGAATGATTTCCTGTGTCGTTTAGTGGTGCATTTTGGGTAATCTCAGTTTCTTACCGAACGTGCTCCTGTGACTGGCCAGCATGTCATAAAGTGGGTGGGAGATATTGTCCAGCATTGTCCTTATCTTGGACAACATCCACCTCGCCGACACCATCTTAAGAGAGCCCACCTCCACCCCACAACACTACTGGTCTTGTGGATCGGTTTGTTGAGTCCGTTGGCATCTGCAAGTGTCAGCCTGCTGCCCCAGCATGCAACAGAATAGAGGATGGCACTGGTCACAGCACAATTCTGGAAACTGCTTAGCATTGTCCGACAGATGTTAAGACCTCAGCCGCCTCAGAAAAGACTGCTCTGGCCCTTCTTGTGGAAATAAATAGTGATCAGGACTTAAACCAGAGTGCTTTCAAACTTTTGCACTGCTCCTTTTACTTAAGTAAAGAGCTAAAGTACCTCCTCCTCCTGAGCAGTCACATTTGTGAAAGTAATTCTGTCAGATTTAACAGTGGTGTACAGTAACTACAGTTATTACTAGCTAGCTCTGAAGGAGTATAATTATAAATTTCCTCCAGTGTAAGTCTTTGAGAACTTCACGCTACATGTTAGATTCCATCACTGTACATGCAGCAGTTTGTTCTATTTTTTTATTTAGCTTAATTTCGTAACTATACTTACAGTTGGATTTGTAGTATTTTAGAAGAATTTAATTTATGCCAACCATTTAGAATTATTAGTTTCTGCACTTATTTTTTAACCTATTTTAGTATCTTTTTCATTGTCTTACATAAACTAGTCTGAACTTGTTGTATTCTGATGACTATGTATCAAAACTGTATCGATGTGTGTTGTATCTTTGTGTTCCAGGAGTCCTGTTGCATATTATTGCAGACACTTTGGGCAGTGTCGGTGTGATCATCTCCGCTCTGCTGATGCAGAAATATGATCTAATGATTGCCGATCCCATCTGCTCCATGCTGATCGCCATCCTCATTGGAGTCAGGTGATACTTCCTTATCACTTCTTACTGTTTAATGTCTGATTTAGCCTTGGCCAGGGAATTTACGTAGAGCTATGATGTAACCTACAGAAATGGCTGCCGTCGTTGCTGCCATTTCTGCGTGTGCTAGTGCATATGGGTTAAGTATGTGCTGGTGTTTTACACATGCTGCCAGCTGATAGAAACAAATAAAATGCTGGACTTCTTTCAACTTCTATGTGCATGCCCCTCACGTCATTGTGGTCAGCGATTTGCTGACATATGTGAGTCCTTATATTGATGCTATTATTATTATTTCTTATACTGAAGTGATGATTTTTTTGTGTTACTGAGAATACAAAAACTGTGGCCTAGACTTAACGCTACAGCAGAAATTGCCAGTAATTCGTAAAGTGATTTGATCAGCCAGTATTGGTCTGGACAGTAATACTGTGCCTTTTTTTTACTCTGGTATTTTATATTCAGTTTCATTTACATAGTGTCACAACAGTTGCCTCAAAGTGCTTTATATTGCAAGTTAAAGACCCTACAGTAGTAGAGGGAAAACCAGAACAATCAGATGACAGTGAGAAGGATAAGCTCCCTTTTAACAGGAAAGACCTCTGGCAGAAATGGACTCAGGGAGAGGCAGCGACCTGCTGCGACCACTTGGGGACAGTAACAGGGCAAAATACGCACAGTAGAAGACACCCGAATACATGTGTGTACATGCCCATGATCGGATGATTTAGTGCACAGTGCAGTGAAATAAACATTTTAATTCTAGTTAATTATTTTATCACGGAGTTTTCTCTCAGTGCTGCTGTTGATTTCTAAGATGATGGCTGCACATTTGAGCTGTGAAACTTACTGTCCCAGTATCATCCCAGTAGTATCCCAGCCTGATAAATTAGATGTGAAAATTCCCTCAGTTTGATGCATATCAAAGTGAAATTAATTTTGAACAATTTAATTTGATTAACTTGATGTGTGTCCTGTGTTTCAGCAGATTAGAATCACATATAACAACATTTATACATTTTCAAATTCACCAAATGAATAAACAGACCTTCCTTTAACAGTGCGGCACACAGTTTGAGCTTCACCCAACGGTTTTAGAAAGGAACAGCTTAAGAAGCTGCACATATAAAACATATTCCCCTAGCAGAGAATCTATAATAAGCTTAAAACCTGCCGTAAATAAAAGAAACAGTGAAAATGTGGCACTCCCAGCTGATTTTTAAACTAAAACTCTGAACACAACCTGCTCCTGACAATTTCAGTTTAGATCCTTTGCTGCAGACTCAGAGCTGTTTTGAGATTAAATATCAAACAAATATCAAACAAAAGCTTTATTCTACGTGCAAATTTGATGTGGGGTCAGGAAGCACAGTGTAGGTGTTCCGTTTTAAGATCAGTACATGGACTGTAAAGTTTATTTGTCAAGAAATTCATGAAGTCATTGCTAGTCAACGTCAAGGGACTGGCTGACTCAACAGAGCTCTGACTTTTTGTCAGCCTGACTTCAGTGCTGAGGAGAAACCTAGGGTCGTTCTTATTTTCTTCAATCAATCAATCAAGCTGTTCTAGCTTTACGGAGGGTTTTTTATAAAGCGGCAAACTATTCCTCCAGGCTAAATGATCATCTTCTAAATTTGTGATATGCCATTTTCTCTCCAGCTTTTGAGTTGTCTACTTTAAGGTGCGCTTTTGAGGGTTATACCAGGGAGTCAAATACTAGTCAGGCTGTCTTTTTCACAGGAGCTACAGCATCCAGAGTCATACGTAGTGAAGGGGTAAAATTATTAACGAGATAATCGACCTCTGTTGGAGTAGTGTTAGTGCAGCTGCTCTGCTCTGTGTTGGTACAAGGAATTGAAGAAGATAACTGTGGATGATTATATCCTTAAACTTAGTTACAGCACTTTAAGAAAGACATCTACTGTGACTAAAACTACTCTGCACTGCTGTGTAATTATTTATTGTAAATTTAAATGTTATCATGAAGTGATAAGACGAGGGTTTTCAGGAAACACTGTTAAATGCTCAGTTTCTATGAACATTTAACAGCAAGTAATATTCCCTTCCATGAGTTTTATATAGTGCTTTTGAGCCTTTATAAAGGACTCTTCTAGTCTTGCTGACCACTCGGAGTGCTTTAAATTAAAGTTATTAACCATTGTATTCTCTATATCATAAGCACTTGACCTCATATCCATGACCAATTTAAAATCACAAATTAAGCTAACATTACTCATAGGAAAGCCTAAGCAAAGATTCAAGCCAGGAACCTTCTTCCTGTGAAACAGCAACGCTAACCACTGTTCCACCTTACCACCCAGTAATCTATATTACTTAATTTCCATCAGTTAAAGGCAAATACTTGGTCTTTAAAACTTTTAGGCAGTAACTGTATCCACCCGAAGATCTAAGGGAGCTGATGGGTCAGTAGGTGATTACTTCACATTTTCCTATCTGGAACATGAACTGTTCTTGGGTCGGATCTGGTCTGTGGCATAACAGTGATGTACGCCAAAAAGAAGTGAACCACTCTCTAATAATGAAAACCCAGATTCAGGCCTGAAGTCACTGCAGGACTGTGAGAACCTTTTTTTTTTGGTTTCTCTTTTAATGATCTCTTGAGTATTTTACATTCTTTAGTAGTGCTCATGATGTGTAACTTTGTCTTATCAGAAACATATGTTAGAGAAGCTCATTTCCTTCAGATGATAGCAGACATTCCTTAACATCTTACAGATCCTCCTCATTGACTACTAGAGCTTATGGATTATCAATCAGGTTTCAGCTCTAAAGTCGAATTCCAGAGAAAAACAAGCTGGAAACAACATCTGCCTGGAAGAAAGAAAATCAATCAAAAACTGACAGACTCTTTGGAAAATGGTTTCCACTAATGTAAAGAATGTCCAATTAGTATTTAATGGAAGCCAACATGCCAAACCACTGGTATTGTCCTTTATACAGTCCTGGAGTCTGTTCTCGAATCGCTGGTCTTCTGAATGTGAATGCAGTGGTCAGATTTCCCAGAAATCCAAGATAAATGGAGTTCATGTGTGCTGATGTGGTTTGATATGCTGGAAGTGAGCACAGCTGCCAATTTAAAGAGTCAGCAGAGTGGTGCTGTGGTTAGCTGAGAGGCCTTCACATAACTGCAGGTATCAGGTTTCTGCAGCTGGAAAGTCAAACTCATCATGGAGCTGAACTTCAGTTGTAAATCTACAGATTCTGCAAATGAGTTAAACTCGGACCCATCTTAAGAATCTCTACAATTTTGAACTGTGGTTCATGGTACATGCACCACAACTTGGACTTGGACTATGATTTCAAAATTAGTTGACTAGTGGCATGGATGTTTGCACGAGTGTATTCTTGCACAGCAGTGGAACAGTATTGCAAGTTGTTTTTTTTTTTTGTCCTCCCTTGTTTTCCTGTTATGTTACATCTTTGACTTTTGTCTCCTGATCCTGGTTCTGCTGGAGTTTTCCTTGTGTTAAAGGGGAGTTCTTCCTTGATTCTGTCACTGCTTACTCATAGTCTGACTGCTGGAATGTTTTTCTCCAAAATTGTGGGGTCTTACAATGCAGAGTGCCGTGAGGTGGCTGTTGTTAGGAACTGGCACAATGTAACTAAAAAAAAACAAGACTCTCTACTTTCTAAACTTTCTCTCTTCTATCATTTGATCCTCAGTGTGGTACCGTTACTGAAGGAGTCTATTGGGATTCTGATGCAGAGAACTCCATTTTCACTAGACCATGCCCTACCAGAGTGCTACCAGAGGGTGAGTAGTGACCATACTCAATGTTCAAAGAAGAGGTAGGAACTGAGCAAACATCAGTATTTAGCATAAAGTTAGATTTTGATGTACTTTGTCAGTTACTTGACAAATTAATAATTTAAAAGTGTATGCAGCTGCATTTCCTGGAAGTCTGATTTTGCACAGATCGTCTTAGGATGCAGTTAGTGGAATAAGAACCAGTTCTTTACTTGTTGCAGGTTCTGGCAGTTCATGACAATAGAAACCAAAGGTGCCACTGAATAGATTCTGTAAATATGTATTTTAGCGTATAAACTGTACATTTCTTGATACTATCATTAGTAAGTAATCATTTGTTTTAGTAGTAGTAGTAACAATTGTAGCACTAATTTAAGAAGGTAATTGTACCTCAAGCCCTTGAATGGAGTGGACAAGTCTGATGTTTGTTTTGTTGTGGCCAGGTGCAGCAACTGCAGGGAGTGTATAATCTGCAGGAGCCTCACTTCTGGACTCTGTGTACTGATGTTTATATCGGAACATTAAAGCTGCTGGTCGCCCCTGACGCTGACACCCGTTGGATCCTTAGCCAGACACACCACATCTTCACGCAGGTACCTAAACACAGCTTCATTCAAGTACACTGTACCTGGTGGCAGTTGAAGTTGTAGATGTAGGGTTGTGTCAGCAGCACCATTCTTACAAACTTTACTTTCAGTAGCAGTATTGATGGTTTGATGGTAGTAGGATGTCAACATAGTATTCAGCCACGATGAATGGTTTTGTCTCCACAGGCAGGAGTTCGGCAGCTGTATGTTCAGATCGACACAGCTGCCATGTAGAAGCTGCTAATATTCCACTACACTTGGGACCAATCGCATTCAGTCTACTTCTGCAGGTGACTTCTGACCCCGACAGTCACCACAGCACAGACTGGAATAGGGGGAGGGCTCTCAGAACTGATGAACTAAAACAGCCCCACCCACTTTCTTAAAAATAAAAATAATAATAATAATCCTGCTCACAGTGGAAATTCTGCCCCTCCCACAAAGAATTATGGGTAAGTGCCTTTGACATGAGACAATCTGAGCCCCTTCCAGCACCTCTGACATCACTGCTCAGACTTGATTGGTTGACAGTGCGTGTGAAGTCACTCTGTATGTGCCAAACCATGTGACCGACCAGTGGATTTAAGCCTTTTTTTTTTTTTTTCTTTTAAAAAAATAAATATTTATTACAGCTGTAATAAATAAATCTGGTTCTCTAAGAATGATTATTCATAATCACATCTGTAGTACTGATTATAGAACTGAGTTAATTAAACAGCTGCAGGAGGACTGGAGCCCTATGGAAAGAAAAGCTCTCACTTCACGTGCAGTAATATTTGTACTTGGTTTTAATATCAGAATTGTAAACAGCGGTGCCTCTGCACGAGTGGAAACATGCAGGTTTAACATGAAATGATCACAAGTTGGAGCTGAGTTCAAACATATTTCCTGCCTCCTTCAAATGTTTTTTTTTTAAATATATTACTTTAATTCATTTTTTCTGCATCTGTGTTTGTGACTTCTTTGTGAGGATTACTTTAAATCCATCACAGTTAGGGAACATTTTTGGCCCCAAAAAGATTCAGAGTTTGGGAATTAGGGAAATGCTTAATATTAATGCCACTGAATCCTGACTAATGACTCAGCCTTGTATGGCTGTTTTTATCACATAACAACAACAACAACAAAAAAGTTAATTGGGAAGGCTCAAGGTCTGCCTCAGGGTGCAGTTTAATTTACCATTTGGGGCCTGGGATTATATAGTGTGTCACTAATGGTAGTTGTAGACAAGCAGGTGAACAAGTGTGTCAAGAGGTGTAGGTTGAGCTGTCAATCATGTGCAGGTTTTCCAGTGCGTTTGGTTCTGCATTTACTCGCAGCATGTCCACCTCCAACGGGTGGAGTCGACCGGTGATGACCAGCGAATGGAGTGGAGCACCGAGGTCACATGACACCAGCTGATTTAATGTTCCTACACGGATCTTTTGTTCGTCAGAGCCGAGTCGGGCCACGCCAACGCACACTGTGTCCTCCGTCATGCCTGGAAAAGGGGGGCAAAGACTCATGAGTTTGAGAGCTGCAGCGAACACAGCTGACTGGCTCTTTAAGGAAAGATGGAGTGGTCCAATCAGACACATGACTTTCAAGACTGTTAGCATGCTACTGGTTCTCCTAAGTCGTGGTTCAGAATATCCTAAAGATAAAACACAGTACTACAATATTTTTTGTAAACTTGATTATCGTTTTCCTTCTACCTGATGACTGTACCAGAACTTCAATCTGAACAAATATGGGATTGATAGAAAGTACTCGCATGTCAGGTACGACTCACCCAACTCCTCGCCCTCCTCCTTCCTCCTTTGGATGACCTGTATTAGCTGATCTGCAGCCTGGTTGACTGTCATGAAGCGAGGAGGCTCGTAGATCTTCTTCCCTCTAAAATCAGTAACCAAAGATTCACTTTAACCACATGTCATTCTCCTTTAATTCAAACCTTCACATCTGTGCAAGAAAACTTTGAAACTATGCTATATTACCAAAAGTATTCAGTCGCACGTCTAAAATCATTGAGTTCAGGTGTTCATGGGCACAGGTTTATAAAATCAAACACCTACAAACATTTGTGAAAGAATGGGTCACAGGAGCTCTGTGAATCCCAGAGTGTACCGTGATAGGATGGCACCTTTCCAACAAGTCCAGTGGTGAAAATTCCTTGTTACTAAATGTTACACGATCAGCTGTTAGTGCTATTATAACAAAATAATGGATACTGAGATACATACTGCACAGAGGTCACCAACTTTCTGCAGAGTTGCTACTGATCTCCAAACTTTATGTGGTCTCCTGATCACCTTGAAAAGCCACTGAACTTCTTTAAATATCCCGAAGATGCTTCACCTCTAATCTGAGGAGCTTTTTCAGTTCTAAGGCCAAGTGGTGGAGAGTCACAGATTTAAGCCAATTGATCAGTTCACAAATAATTAGTCATTCAATTCAATTTTATTTATACAGCGCCAAATCACAGCCGCCTCAAGACGCTTAATATATTAAGGTAGACCCTACAATAATAAGAAATCCAACAAGCATATGATACACCCCCCCCCCCCCCCCCCCCATGAGCAAGCACTTTGGCAACAGTGGGAAGGAAAAGCTAACAGGAAGAAACTTCCAGTAGAACCGAGCTCAGGGGAGGAAGACGGAACAAAACGCATGCAGTGGAAGAGAGCCAGAGATTAATAATAAGTAATGATTCAATGCAGAGAGGTCTATTAACACATACTGAGCCAGAAAGGTGACTGAAGAAGAAATACTCAATGCATCATGGGAATCCCCCAGCAGCCTACACCTGTTGCAGCATAACTAAGGGAGGATTTAGGGTCACTGATCCAGCCCTAACTATGTTCTTAATCAAGAAGGAACATTTTAAGCCTAATTTTAAAAGTAGAGATAGTGTCTGTCCCCTGAATCCTGTCCTTGGTGAATCTAAATGGCAAGTAGTTGTCTCTGTGTTAGCCCTACGGGTTTTTTCCGAGTGTGCAAAGCCGGGTCTGCCATTCAGTGATCCTGGAGCTGCAAACAGGCTATAATCATTACAAGTATCGTTATTACTAAAGGAGGCTGAGGAGTAACTAAACATCTAACATGATGAACAGGAAAGTGCAGGAGGTGAAGAGGCCATGCTGCTAGCGAGTCGGTAACGAGCTGAGCTAAGATAGCGAATCCCTAAAGACACAGTAAGTGAATACTGTGAATGTAATTAGTGGGTGAATCAGCAGAGAATGTGCTTTTGATAGAGCACGTGAAGAATACACTATGAAATAAGATGTCATCTATAATCTTTTTGATTAAGTTGCTACGCAGATAAGCCAGGCAAAAACGTCATGTGGACATGGTCTGGGTTTCTGGTTCTGACAAATGCTGACTGAGGGTTAAGTCAAAAAATAACAGACCTCACATGGTGAGATCTCTAACACTCCAGAGGTGGTTGTGGATGTGATCTGGATCTGATTCTTACCTCATCATGTTCTCGATGCTCTGCTCTTTGACTTTAATATCTAACAATAAAACCAAAAGAAGAAGAAAACTGTATTAAACACATCTCGCACTGTTTTTACTTTTAATCTCAGAACTAAAACGTGCACTTACATCCCAACAGTCCCAAGAAACCATTTGATTTAAAAAAAAACAAACAAAAAAAATCTACCGTTTGTATTTTTCTAATATCCTTTTAAATTAATATCCAATGTAAAATATCGCACAGAAATGTGTCAGTTTTATTTTAAATAAAAATTCTCACCCGTTAAAAATGGATGCGGCTCAGGGAACAGAGTGGGTTGGGAAGTTGGTAGTTCAATCCCTGGCTCGTCGATTTGCATGTCAAACCCAAGTTGCCACGGATGCACACATTACTGTGAGTGTGTTAATGTTAGATAGAAAGCACTTAGGCAGAAAAAAGTGTTTGTGTGTGTGTTGGGTAAATGAGGCTTGTGGTAAAAAAAAAATGCTTTGAGTGGTCAAACTAGAAAAGCACCATGCAAGCACAGTACAGAATTTACAAAACATTTCCAAACCATGCTTTTATTTTTACTAGAATCAAGCACAGGAAATTAATTAAGCAGAAGAGAATGGATGGATAAGAATGTAAGTAAGTATTCTGGTAAATGGACTGGTTTTTATAGAGCGTTTTAATACTCTGGTTGAGCACTAAGAGCACTTCAAGTACAACCCTCATTCACCGAGTCATACAAGCACTTTTTCTGTGCCTAAGTGCTTTCTATCTAACATTCTCACTCTAATGAGTGCATCCATGGACAGTAGTAGTACTGCTCTACCTCCTGAGCCACAGCTACCCAGTTACCAATTTACAAATAAACAATTTCTGTCATATTGCAGACTGAAGGTTCTTGAGGTTTCGACAACAAACCACATAACATTACAAAAAAACATTATATAAAAAAATGCTGTCGACCGCCAGTGCCATCCCTCACACACCCATAGTACAAATTTCTAAAATATGTCACCTTGTTCCCGAGTTATCTCACTCACACAATTTTAAGAAAACCTCTGACCTTGAGGTCAAGGTCACTGATTATTTAAATAAATACACCTATGGTATCAATTTGAAGCTCCTGTGTCGCCCTATTCTTGATTCATCGCATTCACAAACTTGGGTTTCCATGAAACCTGCCCTTCTGGCCAACTAAAAATCTAAAGTAGGGTGAAACATTTCAGCAAAATCTTATTATTTTCTGTCAGCTAAAGAGAAATCTCACCGATCACGTAACAGTATGGCTGTTATTTTCGTAATATTTTATTTAATGCTCTATTTTAAGATGTGCAGTGTCTGTAAATAATCTCTTTTAATTATGACGCAGCTTTTTTCATCACTGTTGCTGTTTTACTTACTTATGAATAATTCCCTATTATGTTAAAAATGTCCAAAATCATAGTGAATTCTTGAAATAAATAAATGGCTCATCTGGGTGTCCTGCCGTGTTTGTGAAGTCAAAAAACATGGCCGTGCTCTTTTGTAAATGTGTGTGTGGCGAAGTAATAGATGAGGTACGGACACCAGCATCAATCATCCCAGGGACCCCAAATGCCCCAAACGCCCATAAATTAGGAGTCCAGTGGGAGGTGGATGACCTGCTGGTGAGTGGGCGTGTTTTAAATATTCATTACAGAAAAAAATAAAAGAGCCTCAGATGGCCATCAGCATTATTTCAGATTAATTCACAATGACTGTGTTTTGATTCAGACCTTTTGTTTGCATATTTTCAATAATGTTTTACATTTTTAATACGTTTTATGTTAAAATGCCTTCTTTCATCATTATTTTTTACTAAATTGTACTACTTTTCTTGGATATATATATTTTTCTACTTTGTTAATGAAATGATTTCAATTCAGTTTAGAAAATAACATGAAATTTCAGTGGTATCGGTTTTTGTTTCAAATATAAATAATTGTATTCTATTATCCTATTTTTTTGTTTTACATTATAATTTTATCTTGGATATTGTGGATTTTATTTTAGGAGATTTGTCTGTGTTTGTGTGCAAGCCTCACCCAGCAGACAGAGTGTGTGCAGTCCAGCTGTTCGGTTTTTACAAATTTTGTCGTAGAAGCTCTCTGGTCTCCACGTCTCTGTCCAAAACACTACAGACACCGTTTCTCCAAAATTATACAACTGAAACACACACAGACAAACACATGTTTCCATCACATCAAAGGGCTTTTTCCCCAACAGCTATTTCCAGGAGAATCACAGTTTCTTGTCCCTCAAAAGGAAGCGAGCCCTCACAATGTGATAATGTAAGCAAGTGTATAGTCAAATATGAGACTGTAAAATGGTTGATTGACATTTTTGTATTTCGCTGGTTAAAAAACATAAACATACTCCTGGAGGTAGCGATATCAATGTCTTGAATGGAAAAACAGAGAAACAGATTAGACTTTGCAGAAAACATCTAAAAGAGCCAGTGAAGTTCAGAAAAAATGAAACCAAGATGAACTCATACCAGAAGGACGGGAACAGAAAAGCATGGAGGTGGCAGTGTTATTTAATGGGCATGTACAGCTACCAGTGGAACCAGTTAACTGTTTTGGAAGTGGTAGGATGAATTGTGAAGTGTACAGGACTTTCTGTACGATCGGCTTGGATACAACTAAAACTACAAACTGATTGCACAGAACTTCACATAACAAATGGACAATGAACCAAAGTAAACTGCAAAAGTAACAAGAGTTTCTAAAGCCAAAGAAACTGGATGCCTCTGTCAGCGCGCCCCAGGGTGGCTGTGGCTACAATGTAGCTGCCATCACCAGTGTGTGAATGTGTGTGTGAATGGGTGGATGACTGGTTGTGTAAAGTGCTTTGGGGTCCTTAGGGACTAGTAAAGCGCTATACAAATACAGGCCATTTACCATTTTTACCATTTAAAATTGTGTTAGTTTGTCCAAATACTTTTGAGACTGAAAAATGGGGCACTATGCAGTCATGCGCAGAAGTCTTGGGTTATTTCTTTATAATTAAATTATCCTCAACGCACTTATACTGTGCTAGGACACCGGGAAACAAGTGCAGTTGTTTCTTCAAAGGTGCAAACATAAGTAGAAATATAGTATATACGCTAACGTTTTGTTTCAAGTCTCAAAGCTTGAAAGTCAATATTTGGTATGACCACCTTTATTCTTCAACAGACTGAACTGTTAGACAACATTTCTTCTAATTTTGTTAAGTAGTCTTCATGAATAGTTCACCATAGTTCTTTGGATGTTGGCCGACTTTTTGTTCAATTCTCGGTCAAGATAATCCTGCACTGCTCAAAAATGGTTGATGATAAATAAATAAAATTGAATTCAGTTATTTATAGCCCTGTGTCAGACTGGCAACCTGTCTAGGGTGTACCCTGCCTCTCGCCTTATGGTAGCTGGGATAGACTCGAACAGCTCCAGGTTCAGGGAGAGGACCCATCTGCCATGACCGGTTGGGAGCAAATCCAAGCAAATCCAAACTAGGAGCTGGTTCCACAGAAGAGGGGTCTGAAAGCTGGAGGCTCTGCCTCCCTTTCATGTTTTTCTACCTAGAAATCTCTTGCACTCCAAGAGGGAAGTGTTCTACTGGGGTGATAATATATGAGGAGAAGGATTATAAATTTGATTTGGGTTTAACACAGAATCAATGAAGAGAAGCCAATATAGGCGCTCTCTTTCTTATCCCTGTCAGTGCTGCAGCACTTTGGATCAACTGAAGACTTTTCTGGAAGTTTTAATATGCACACTGAAGTACATTTCCTCAAAAATGACTCCATGAGTCCTCACATTGTTACTGGAGGCCAAAGTAATGCCATCCAGAGCAGGTGTCTGGTTAGACATCACGTTTTTGGATTTTTAGGGCTGAGTACAATAACCTCATATTTGTCTGGTTTTAGAAGCAGGAAATTGGAAGCCATCCATGTCTTTATATCTTTAAGATATTAATGCAGTTTAACTAATTACTGTGTGCCACCTGGTTTTATGGACAGATAAAGCATGTTGTGCTGCCTTCTTCTAATACTGCCTTACATGTAAAATGTAAATAGAATTGGTTCTAGCACTTTTGCGCCACGCTGCTAGTAACAAAGTTCCTAAAGATGCAATTAAAAAGTGGTTCTTTGCCAAGTTGTCTCTTATGTGTAGACACAACACTGGCTCTTAAGTGTGGAACTCCAAACTAAGTTTAATGTGAGATACTTCCCATTTATATGACCCCTTTGTTAAATCATGAATTAACTGCAATTAGCTACATTTTTTGGAAAGTTGAGCTCAACTTCACCCATTCTGAAATACTGCCAGACTTTTTGAATCTGGAAATCATTTAAATGTCTAACAAAGTGAAATAGGCTTGATGGTCTCAAAAGGGAAAACATCATACAAAAGGGAACATAAGAATAGGACAAATAAAATCATTGACATCTATCAGTATGGAAAGGATTATAAAGCCATTCATAAGGCTTGTGGACTCCAGAGAACCAAAGTGAGACTTATTATCCACAAATGGAGAAAAGTGGTAAACCTTCATAAAAAACCCAGAACAACATCTAAAGAACTGCAGGCCTCACTCCTCTCAGTTAAGGTTAGAGTTCATGATTTAACAATAAGAATGAGACTGGGCAAGAATGGCATTCATGGGAGAGTTCCAAGAAGAAAACCACTGCTGACCAAAAAGCACACAAAGGCTTGTGTTTGCCAAAAACATCTTGAAGATCCCCAAGACTTTTGGGAAAATAAGCCTCATCAAGATGGCAGCCCCTCCAAGGATATTACATATGACATCTATACGACAGTGCTTTTTTTGGTTCTGTCAAGTCTTTTTTTTCCTTTGTAGATTCAACTAGATTCGAGAAATGAGAGCAAATGATGTGCTTTTGCGACACACTGCTAGTAACAAAGTTCCTAAAGATGCAATTAAAAAGTGGTTCTTTGGTAAGTTGTTTCTTATGTGTAGACACAACACTGGCTCTTAAGTGCTTTACATTTTTGAATGATTGGGTGGCGTAACAACAAAAAACCATTTGAAAATGGTTTAGGTACAAGAACTGGACTGAAAATTAATAATAATAATAAAAAGAAGCAGCTAATGCCCAGAGAAACACTCTGAATGACCTTTAGAAAGACTGGAAAACTTGGTTTACAATCCTCCGTGGTGGGTTACAGAAGCAAAATTGCAATTCTTTTTTTACCTTTCTATAAACGTGCCTGGACCTGACTGAACACACATCAAGATACTAGCCAATGCTTAATAACAGAGGGCGTTGTTAATCAGTTTTACATAGATAGAATACCCAACAGTCAAACAATGTCCTATGAACAGCACTTGGTAGAGGTGGGAAAGAAGAACTCTTTTTTTTTTCTTCTTTTTTTAAAATCGAGAAGAGAACTCCGGCAGAACCAATCAGCAGGGGGCACCATCTGCCACTAGCAACTCAAGATGCAAAAAAGAGACAGAGTCCTAATGTGCATGTGCTAATGTGACTGAATGCAAATTAACACAAAAGAGCTCATGTCTGAAAGGTGCTGAACAGTGAAATTCTGAAGAGCTGTTCTTGGATAAATGTTTTTTGCTGATTATTATTAGTTTTATCTATAAATAAAACACCATCAAGAAAATTAATGTACTGTTTGTTTTATAGAGAAAAGCCCTGAAGGACTCCAGTTGTGAGTGTGAGTGCATAGCACCTAGAGGAAGGAATAGAGCTCATTTGCATGTGTCCTTTCTCATTAGCATATTAACTACTCCCACTGGAAATGCTGTCTTTACATTAATGCTAATCTTTGCATGTTTGCAGGAGGAGGAGCTGCAGCTGGGTTCTGCTCTATGATTGGCTGCTCTGACAGTTCAGTTATTGATGAGATGGAATTATTGAGAGGTGTTTACTGTGACAAAAAGGTTCGTCATGAGCTGCAGCTGCACTCATGACACAAATACAAACACAGATTGTGCAAAAAAATGGAAGTGGTTTCCAACTCCTTCAGTTGCATAAAAACCAGCTCTCCTGATCTGTCACCGCAGTAAACACTATTCTGGTGACTCAATGGGCTTAATCCCTTTTGGAAATGATGGTCATTAGTAGGCTTAGAAAGGATGACAGATTCTTGACTTTACAGTCAAACCCATGCTTTGCTTGTCAATCATGAACAACTCCTCCAGGGGAAGCACCATGGGGGCTGCCACGATGAGCCCGCACCCTCCACAAGCAGCCAGCTACGCCAGAGCAGACCGAGCTCTTGGCCCAGAGACTTGAGACCCAAGGACATCCCACCCCCCAGCGGGGGCCAGACAGAGCCAGGGGCCCAAGCCCTGCAAGCAGGTGCCAGGAGCAAGCCAGTATACACCCGAGCTACCAGGCTCGGACACTACACCAGACTACATAAGACAGCTGACAATGTATCTGTAACATGCAACTTCTGTCGGTGCTGTGTTACTGGAAACTGAATTTCCCAGAGGAACCCACCTGAGGGATTTTTAAAGTTTCATCTAATCTAATCTCTAATCTAGATACCCAGGTTGAGTCCATCCTGCAACTCTGGTAGATTCCCCCCCCCCTCTCTGCCTGCAGCGTGGTCTCCTCAAAAGTAGAGAGCACCTTCAAAAAGATGGCAAAAACACTCCCTGCCAGCTAAAGAGGCCCCCAGTTCCACCAATGCACCAAAGGGCCACGGCCAGGCCCCAGTGCATGCAGCAACCCAAAACCCCGTCAAAACACCAGCTAGGACCCAAGCCCCCGGGGCCTAGCCAGAACCAGAGCATGGAGGTGGTACACCCCCAGAACTCCAAGTCACCAAGCCCACCCCGCACTCACCCAGGAGCAGCACAGCTACCAGACCGGTCACCCACACCAGGTCTCTTTTGTGCCACGGACCGGTTTATGTCCGACAATATTTTCACGGACTGCCCTTTAAGGTTTCGCGGATAAATACAACAAAATAAAACCAGTACCGGTACCCCCCAAAAAAGATTTATTCATAACACACAGGAAAAGACCAGGAAGGCCCTGCACTACAGGGGAGCTGCCACCAAGGACTATTTAACTGTCTCATTAACCTTGCTGCTAGTGATGACCAGGTCATCTCTCTCATTCCCAGACTCTGCTTCCAATACAGAATACTATGTCCACAGTTGAAGTCAGCTACACCCCACCCCCACTAAACAGAATGTAAGTGGAGCACCACCTTCCCTTTCTGAGTTGGGCTGACAGTTTGAGTCTGCTTCCAAGTGATTCTAGCAAAGTCTTTTTCGGTTGCTTTACCTGGCCGGGCCCCAGAGGCTAAGGCCTGGCCACCAGGCACTCTCTGGCCAGCTCTGGTTGAGCAGTTTAGACAGAAGGTTTGAGCAACATGGCTAAGAAGGTTTGGACATGCACAGAGGAGCAATAGTGAAGAGAATACAGTTCATTTATTTTTTAAACCCGCCTTTTCATTTTCATTATGTCTTCAAGTTAGGGAAAGGTGTTTTGATTGACAACTGTGAAAACATTAGCTGACAACTCTCCACCCTGCATCCAAATATGGTCACTTCTGCACCCCCCCCAAAAAAAACAAAAACAAAAACAAAAAAAACCCCGAAAGCAGCCAAAAGCCACTGAGGACTCCCAGCACTGGAGTCACAGTGACTCTATTCCTTCTATTATCAGCACTGACTCCTATGCAGTGAACAGAGTAGAAACCATCAGGCTACACACATAAACAGCAGCTTTTCTTCCTGCATTTTCAAACCAGTTTCATCTCTGGACTTTAGTCCCCCATGGAATCATTACATTATTGTTGTTGCTTGCCACTAGGTGGAAAAATATAAAGAAGTTTAAAAAAATGCAGAAAAAGAAAGTGGATGTGTTTGAGCCTGTGTTTGGAAGTTCTGCTTCACAGACTCAGTTCAGGAAATAATTACCTGCAAACCACAGCAGCCCACTGCATTCATGACGGAGGCATTGTGAATGACTTTGTATGGTATCCCAGCATTCACTGCTCTCAGCACTAGGTCACTGTGTGTGGTGGCTCTGCAGAAAGACACAGAAAACAAGGGCAGCCTTTTCTTATAAAATACACAAAATCTATTCAGCTGCTATATGCCTGGTGCCTATGTAACAGCAAACTAGCTGACAATGAGTTGACTCATTATTATTACAGTAAACTAACCTATGAAGATAACAGGTTTTCCCCAGTGTTGTGTTGGACAGACTGAATGACAGAGTAATGTATAGATGCTGAGGTCACGGACAGGTCAAACCTCAGTGTGATGAAAAAAAGCTTCATTATAGTTTTCAGTGGGCCAAAAAAGAACCCGTGTTTTTTTGATGAAAAACCGAGTCTGAAATTCCCACGGACAAGACTATAGAGCTTGTATATTCCATTCAGCAGGCGAGCTGCTCAGCACTCTGTTATTATGTCTGAGAGGAATAATGTGGCTTTGGGCAGAAATCTGCTGAAATGTAAAAACTCTGCTCTGACACAAACTCTGTGGTTTTATCTTCCTCTGCTGCTCCCCACTACAGTGCGTGTGCTGACAGAGCATACTTCAGATCTGTGGGATCAATTGGAGCTGTTGCTTACACAGTCCAGAAACACTGTGACTCACCCAAATGGGTCGCCCACCACCAGAAATGCCACATCAGTGACATCTGCATCCTCCAGGATTTGATCAGCTCCTTGTTCAACTAGATCTCTGTCTGCCAGGATCAGCTGCTTCCCATAGTACTCCTCCTGAAGCAAAGGAATATACTGTTAGGATATTTTAACAAGAATACTAAGAGCAGACACGTACTATTCAAGTAGATGTTCATTTTCTATTTAGTTCTCACTCTCCTGAGACCCTGCATTGAATAAGCAAAAGATGGATGGACTGGTGATTACAAAGTACTAATTGAAGCGTTCAGATCACTTTCTACAAGTCTCATTTACCCAATCACACAGGCCCACATTCATACTCAACTTTAGTCTATACCTAAACACTTTCTTTTAGTCATATGCACCCACTCACACTCCGATGATAATTGGAGGGCAACTCGCTCTTTAGTATCATGCCCAAGAATACTTTGACATGTGGACTGGAGCAGCTGGGGATCAATTGAGTAACCTGCTGACTGCACCTTGGGCTGTGCTCTGAAGGACATGTCGTTGTCAAATACAACTCCAAGATTCCTCACAGTGTTACTGGAGGCTAAGGCAATGACATCCAGAGTAAGCATATGGTTACATATTTCGAAGGTTTTAGGGCCGCATACAATAACTTTATCTGAATTCAGAACAGGAAATTAGAGGTCATCCAGGTCTTTATGTCTTGAAGACATTCCTGCAGCTTAACTAACTGGTGTGTGTTATCTGGCTTTAAGGACTGATAAAGTTGGGTGTCATCTGCATAGAGAGACATCAGCCCATACACCGTGCTGCCCTGGCAGCATGAGTGGGTGCTCAGGAACCTGAATGTGAGCTGGGAGCTGACGCTGCACACTCATGGGGGTCAGAAGGTCGTGCTGGAGCAGAGCCGAGCCTACTTCTTAGAGTCCTCCGCGATCGTCCGCTGGAGCGCAGGGTGCTTCCCGTCCTACCATCACATCAGCAGCACGGAGTCAGCCAAGAAGCTGGCCTGGCGCTCTAGGATTTTAAACCTATATATGCAGACTCATCCATAGAAGTTCATCGGCAAAGACAGACAGATCAGGCATCGGCATCTGGAGGGGTCGGAGTATTGTGGCCTTCATCATGAACAGCCTGCACTTCCACAGGCTGGTGGAGAAGATTCTGCCGGGATCTCCAGTCTGCCCATACTCCGGATCTTTGGACCCGCCCCCCCGTGGACGAATCAGACCCTGAATTTGGTCTCCACGACTACACTCTGCACTTCCTCCAGCATGCAGATCATGTAGGGACACTTTTGGCAGCTCTCCTGCAGCACAATTCAGCAGGGACTTTCTGAGTCAGCAGGACCGACATGTCCCAGCAAAAAAACACAGTTTTCCAAATAATTTCTTAGATTAGAAAATATTATGTCTATAAATATTAATAACCAGTGGGTCTAAGTTATTATTCTTGAGAATCGGAGTAATTAAAGTATATTTAATAGAAACAATGAAAATGCTAGTCTGTAGAGAACTGCTTATAATACGTACTACATCATTTGTAAAACAGTGAGATACAGATTTGAACAATTTGTTGTGGATGGGATCAAGTAAAGAGATGCAAGATTTAACTGATGAATAATTTCTTCCAGATTGTTAGCATTTACAGGTGAGAATGAGGACATTGAGCTTGTGGTATTAATTTGATCAAAATGTGAGGAAGTCCTAGATAAATTAATATGAGAGACATTAGACATCTCTAATCGTACACCGATCGTCTGAAGAAAGCAAGAAATTACATTTATTTGTTGAAATTAATTCATTGAATTATCCAATTCAGGACCCAGGTCTGAATATGCAGTTAAAAAACCCGACGGGATTCATCCTTTTGATTTACTATAATTACTCATTGTAAATCATATGATGTCTTCGAGTAACACGTACTGAAACCCAGTTCTTATGTAAAAAGTAAGATATTTCTTCCTAGTTCTGAATCAGTCCTACAGCCAAAACAAGCAGCTCCTCTCCTGGGACGAGCTTTCATTTCAGCTCTGGTCCAAATCCTCCGGGTCGTAATGCTCCGGACTCACCAGCGCCTCTTTGCCCACGGTGAGAATGGATGTGTAGGCCTCCAGGTAAACTCTGGAGCAGCTCTTCACCGCCTGTAAACCCTTCACTGTAATGTCTGTGGCGTCTCCGAGCCCCAGACCGATCAGATACAGCATCCTGCCGGTCCCGCCTTCCGTACAGGTTCCGTGTTACTGCCGCAGCACTTAACGGAGCTAAAACTTCTTAAAAAGAAGCACCCAGGCGTGAAACTTTCCCGTATTCACGTGGGGACTCGCTGCGCTACTTGGAATACGGCTTGTCGTGAACTGTTTACAGTTGCGACAGCCACAGCCGCGATACGGTTAAGTCTTCAGCCGACTGCAAGCCCTGATACATGGCTCGCATATGTTTACAACTTGATCTAGTTTCTTGTTAAGCGGGAGCTTTGAGTAGTTTTACTAGAGCTTGATTTACAAGCGGGTCTGCATGTGTCCATCATGGCAGCAGTCTTTCTGTTGGAAATAACAGTAAAACTTGTGTATATCTTACTTCTGAATTACAAGCAGCTCAATGAACTTCATTTTTGTGTCAGGAGAAGCAGAAATGGCTAAAAGTAGAAAGTATCAGTGTGACAATGAACTTCCTCCTTCAAGGAGACAGAGCAGCAGAGAGGCATGTAAGCATGTAAGACTGCATTATTATGATTATTCCGGTTGGGGGGCTTTTCAGATTTCCACAAATGACAGCTGCTCCATCCATCCAAAGTGGGATGGATGCCGTTGTTTTTGATCCAGAAAATCTCCTAATTATCTGTAAAAACTCACATCGTTTTGTACACAGCAGTACAAAATGATGTGATTGGGGAGGGGACCCGAGAGAAAACAGTCCAACATAGCAGTTTTCTAATCTCCCTGCGCACTCAAAGCACCTCATTCACACCAGCACCTTTTCTATTCAAGTTCTTTTTATACAACACTCACATCCATACTCTGATGAATACATCAGAGAACAACTTGTGGTTAGTATCTTGTCCACAAACATTTTTGCATGCAGACTGGAAGCAGCCAGAGATCAAACCATCGACCTTCCAATTAGTAGATGACCTGCTGTACCTCCTTCTCTACCTCCCAAGCAACTCCTAAGTAGCTTGGGGTGAGTGCAGCTCGAGTGGAGTGCAGGATTTCTCCAGTGGAGAGCTACATTATTACAAACTGGAATCTGTTTGGAACGGCTGGTCTCTAAGTTTTAGTAAAAGAACATTATTTATCATTAGATCACAAGCTGTCCGAATTACGACATTGATGTCCCATGTCGCTTTAAAAAAAGAAGTTTTATAGCATACCTATCGTTGTACATGTACAGTGACAATAAAGGGCTATTCTATTCTAAGTTTGAAAAAAAAAGTTGACCAATTTTTCCAAGAAGCCATGTCTCAGTCTAGGAGGATGATATATAGTGAGGACTAATACAGGCAGAAATACAGAGTTATTACTAAACTTTTTTTTAAATATATAGAACAGTAATCCCACCACCCCTCCGAGATGTCAAGGAGAGTAACAAAGAGTTGTATAACAGACAAATTAGTCGTATTTCACTAAAATCTGGAGGTTTTCTGCGAACTGTGAGGGATGGGTGGACAACAGATGACTGGCTACTGAAAAATGCATCTGTCCTTCAGTTGAATGAACTAAAAATAAGATACAAACCTTTATTAGTCCCACACATGGGAAATATTTTGATATTATGGTAACAGCAAGATCCTTTTTGGGCTTTCCACCCAGCAGACATACTATTTAAATGAACTTTAATGGTCACATAAAAACTGCATGCATATAATTACCATTCATATCTGATTAAAGCCAAACAAACATGCAAAAAATTGAAATAAAACAGAAAGCATTCAGAAAGTCTATGAACTTTATCCTAAAATAAGTCTGTCACAGTTGAGAGGCAAGAGAAGAGAGACTATGAATAGCAAACAGATTAAAACAGACTACAGAAAATTAAACAGAAATGAATTGAATTTCATTTCCCCTTTCCATCCACAGAGTAGCTACACCCACCAGGGGTGGGCAATCTCAGTCCACGAGGGCCGGTGTCCCTGCAGGTTTTAGATGTGTCCTCGAACCAACACAGCTGATTTAAATGGCTAAATGAGCTCCTCAACATGTCCTGAAGTTCTCCAGAGGCCTGGTAACGAACTAATCACGTGATTCAGGGGTGTTGACCCAAGGTGAGATCTAAAACCTGCAGGACACCGGCCCTTGTGGACTGAGATTGCCCCCCTCGGGCTACACTGTGGTGCACAGAAAGGACGTTCAGGTGTCTTTAGAATTTTAATCGTGTAGTTTTCATGAAGTGGACAAACACATGGACAGATGTGAAACTGTTGCTGCTCCCACTCCCATTCCTTCACCCTCCCACCCCTTGCTGCTTTTGCTTGAGCAGTCGTTTCCATGGTGACGGCGGTCAGCAGCACAGCGACTGAAAGCATTTGAGTTGTGAATGAGTTGGTGGGAAAAGCTGCTTCGCCTCTTCTTTTTTAACTCCCTTTCTTACTTTTTTTCTTCACAGTCTGTTTCTCCCTCGTTCAACCCTTGTTTTGGTAAACAAGCCCCTGCACCACGTGATCCTTCCCATCCCCTTCACTCTTTTAACTGGGAACCAGTTAATGAGTGAGATGGTTGGTGGGTTACATAATGGGATCCTTTTTTTTTTCTGCGATGGGGTGAAGAGGAGGGTGGTTGGAGAGGCAGATTGTGGTCTTTTGTTGCTGTGTTTCAGGGTTTGTTGGAGTCCAGTCATCCAGAGAATTGACACTCTGTCTCTGTTAACTGTTTCTCTTCAGGTTCAAATCCTGACAAACTCTGATCTGGATCTGCCCCTCAAAGGAAAAGGCAAAGCAAACAAATTTACAGTTACAAACAATTAAAATAATTTCCAGCCCTGTGATTCATAATTCAATTTAGCAGATTTCATTTATCATGTCCTTCTTTTAAAGATCAAAGTAGATTTTATGAGTCAGTAGCTCAGGTGTTTTTGCCCCATTCGATTTTAATTTGTGCAGTTTATAAAAGCTCAGAAAAACATCAAACTATGTCCTGTGGTACATTAACAACACAGTAAACCAAAGCGCAAGACAGAAACACAGAGTGAAACTCTATGAGATGTCCTTTTCGTTAAGACATGTGAGTTGTTTAACTATTGCCCACAAACAGCCAATCATCAGCTGAACTTGAAATCATGTGAGACAATCATTTAGGTGTCCTCTAACATGGGGTGGACAGGTGAAGACAGATCCAGCAAAGGTCAAAGCAGTGCAGGGATGGCCCGTTCCTAAGCCATGAAGGGAACTCCCCTGCTTCCTTGGGTTTGCTAACTTTTACAGACACTTCATCAGAAACTACAGTCAAGTTGCTGCTCCCTTCACTCGTCTCACCTCCTCTAAGATACCATCCACCTGGCCCTGGGAGGCCCACACTGTCTTCACTAAATGAAAGCAGCTATTTGCCTCTGCCCCCATTCTAATTCACCCAGGTACTAATAAGCAGTTCATCGTGTACGTCGATGCATCAGACGTAGCAGTAGGGGCAGTGCTATCCCACAGATACGAACCTCAAGGTAAACGCCAGCTCTATTTATGTCACCTCACCCCCACCAAGCAAAACTATAACGTGGGGGATAGAGAGCTTCTGGAAATTATAAATTAACCCTGGAATGATGGCATCCCTGGCTGGAGGGAGCCATACAGCTGTTTCTCATATGGACAGATTAAAAAAATGGCCTGTATTTGTATAGCGCTTTACTACTCCCTAAGGAACCTAAAGCACTTTACACACTCAGTCATCCACCCATTCACACACTGGTGATGGCAAGCTACGTTGTAGCCACAGCTGCCCTGGGGCACGCTGACAGAGGCGAGGCTGCCGGACACTGGCGCCACCGGGCCCTCTGACCACCACCAGTAGGCAACGGGTGAAGTGTCTTACCCAAGGAAACAACGACCGAGACTGTCGGAGCCAGGGCTCGAACCGGCAACCTTCCAATTACAAGACGAACTGCCAACTCCTGAGCCACGATTGCCCATATCTCCGAAATGCTAAAGGACTTAATTTCCAGCAAGCTCGCTGGTCTCTGTCTTTCATCCAAGTTAATCTCTCTCTCTCCTGTCACCCAGGCTCTCAGAATACCAAGCCAGAAGCACTTTCCCACCAGTATTCCTCAGATAATGAACAATTCTTCCCAGCTCCCATTCTACCTGCCACCTGCAGGGTGGGTGCTCTCACCTGGGATATTGAAAGCTTTTATCAGCGTATGTGGCCTATATCAGAAATATTTCTTAGTATTCCTGTGTTTCTGTATTTGAGTAATTAGCTTTTTTTGTTACCTTGTATTTGTGTACTAAATGTCTTCATGTTTTCTTGTTTATTTTCTCCCTTTACTCTGCTTCTAGTATTTGTTAGTTATTTAGATTGTAATGTACATGGCTCAATTATTTGTTGAAAAACAATTAAAACATAAGAGATAGGGATTAAGAAAGAACGAGGGCCCAGAGAGTCTGTTTATCATAGGGCATAGAGCTCCGCGCTGCTCAAAGTATTAAAACGTTTGCAAAATGATCCATAAAGTCCAATTTTTTCTTCCAATTTTTAAATTGGCAGACAAATAAGAAGTAATCTGAATTTTTTTTAATGTCTTGGTCTGAAGATTTTCTGCAAGTTCTCGTTAACATTGGGAAAACTTGTGGCCTGTGCAAAATATTTTAACCTTTTTTCATAAAACACATTATGAAGATGGAGCATTTAAGTTTTACTAATAATACTTTAGACCTATATTAGTATAATATTTATCTTAGTCTTAGATCATGAGCTTAGTTGCAATTCTAAAAATGTAAGTGACAGTTGTGCTCTGTGTTTGTAAAGTGCTCACAGCTTCAGAAACTACCAGCGATGCAATCTGATGTCAGACTGTCTCTGTTTGACAGAAACAGGCTCAAACAGATAAAGACTTAGGGCAGGATTAAAGCTGTTTAATGTTTGGTGAAGGTCAATCATACCTTAGATCATTTCACTGTGTCAAGAACCACAAGTGCAGACTCCTGAGGCAAAGAGAATAAACTGAAGATGTACCGTTATTATGAAGATGAAGATTCAAAACAAGGTTATTAACGCCATAGAAAGACTAAGGTGAAGGAAGGGAACCCGCAAACCTAACTGTGACTAGAAAAAGAGACATATCCCCTATAATGACATCTTTTCATTGGCTCCTTGTTAAATCCAGAATTAAATTTAAATAACTTTTCTGCACAAATAAAATCTTGAATGGGCACCATCAAATCTTAAAGGCCTCATAGTACATTATCATACTAACAGAGCAGTGCAAGCAAAGTGGGCCTTGCTTTTTAGCCATTTTAACTTTGTTATAACCTAACCTACCTATTGCTACAATATTACAAGTGGCAAAAACTACAGTTTGGTACATCCTGAGAAACAAAGAAATCCCTGGTGAACTCAGTAACACAAAAAGACCTGGACGACCATGGAAAACAATAGAGGTGGATGATCGCAGAATCATTTTCATGATGAAGAGAAACCCCTTCACAACAGCCATCCAAGTGAACAACACTCCCCAGGGAGTATGTGTATCCATATCCAAATCTACCATAAAGAGAAGACTGCATGAAAGTAAATACAGAAAGTTCACTGCAAGGTGCAAACAACTCATAACCCTCAAATCAGAGTAGCTGGAGAGAACCCACGCAAACAGAAAGGCCCTGGCCAGATGATGGGGTCAAACTGAAGACCTTCGTCCTGTGAGACAACAGCGTTAATCACTGTGTCACCATTGTTATATACACTGCTATATAGACCCTGTTAAAACTAATCCTGTAGCACGGGTGTTCTGCAAGAAACTGATCTGAAAGTGTTTATTGCAAAATTATCTGCTTTTGCAACTTTTTTCATCCATTGACCCAAAAGAATGAAAGCATTAGCAGATACTCAGATCAGCAAATACACTGGCCACTGACTACTTGTTGGAATTTTGAAAACATGCCATTTGTGAATGCTGTTTGGGAGAAATGTGTGGATGTCAAAGACTGTCTGCATAAAACAGTCTTTGAGAGCCACGTGTCTGGACCAAAATGGGATGGGAACATATTACTATACATAAATCTTAAGGCCTTTCCATGTATCTGGATGGATAATAAATTTGTATAGTGTTGTAGTTTTGATCTAATGCCAGTGGTTGGTAAAGCAGATGCAATAGCACATAAGAAGACTGGAAAAAACAATAGTGTAGCTGCAATGAAGGAGACTGGATGTGCAATCAAAATTTGGCCAGGTGCAAATAAAGGTAAACTAGAAACGAACCTGCGGATTGGGCCCGGTATCAAGTCTCTATTGTAGTGAGAGCTTGGTTCGAGTTTCCCCAGAATTCCTCTCTCTCTCTTCTGATGGATATCCAACCTGTGGGGCATACACACTGACCACATTTCATCACATATTCAATTTTCAGCTTCAAACTCGTGATCCTGTCTGACACTTGCTTTACCTCCACAATACTATTCACATCCTCTTCTTAAAGATGACCCCTAATCTATTTTTTTCCTATCTACACCATGATAGAATAATTTGAATCAGCATTCAATACTCCTGGCCCTGCTTTCATTACATCTTGTCTCTTGCACATACAATATTCCTACCTTCTTTCTCTCCATCAACCAGCTGTCTCTCTTTACCAGTCATAGTTTCTACTTTCAAAGTCCCTACACTACTCCACCTCCACACTACACCCACTGCCTTTCCTTCTCTCTCACTGCCTCCAAACTTTTGTCTTTGCCCAGCAGTAGCACACTTTCCACTGAAACCATGTTGACCAGTTAACCTAGGCCCCAACCAGTTCTGTGTGGAAATCTTGATGATTTACGTTTGATTTAGTAAAGATCTTCTTGGCACTAGGAATAGATGGGCTTGTGGCCCAGCAAAAACCTCCTGGTGTGTGTTTTGTTCTGGTTTTGTACCCACAAAAATAATCCATAAAGCAGAGTGGTCTTATATGCTCTGAAGCCTCTTATTGCTGTTTTTTACTATGCTGCTGTCGGCAAAAACTATGAACTTCAAATAAAGAAGTTCAGAGTTTAAGTATATAACTACACTGTTTTCAAGAATTTGACACATTTTTAATGAAATTAATATGTAAAATATTTTCAGTTTCATGCTTTGATCCTCAGACAAAGGTCTGATAACAATACAAATCTCACTTCCACTTAGCAGCGTTTGTCCATACACGTACATTGCATAGGAATTAATATCAGAATGAATGAATTTTGTTCAAAATGAATGCTCATTTGTGCTGTTAAAAAGATGTGGTGTCTGCCATCTGCAGGTTAACAGGTGAGAACGTCAGAGTTACTTTAAATATCACAGACTTGACCTGTGATGCTTGGTTGCTTCTCTACTTTTGAGATTTTACTTGGATAATTTCCTGGAAACTGAATCTTTGTGCCACAAGTTACACAACAAAGTGAGGAGGAAGGACAGGATGGATCAGAGAAAAGTGGAATGGGTGAGGAGGGTGAGGAGGCCCTGCTCTCTTTGTGGCTCCCACAGAACCATCTCCAATTACAGGACAAAGGCAACTCATTCAGGCTTCAAGCGCCAACTCTGCAGCTTTGCATGTCTAATGAGTGTTTTGCTGAATACTAAGCGGACCCCTGGGTGCTGCAGAGGCCTCACCCTCCCTCCCCCATGCAGCACCTACATCACAAAGTTGCTCCTGTACCGCTCTGCATCGGGACATCTAAGCTTCACCTCCTCTCTCTGAAGACAACAGTCCCAGTCCTTTCCATAACAGAGTCAAAACACAGGCAAACAAAACTATGAGATGCAAAATAGGGTTGCAGTACAAAGACTAAGGAATAGTGGACGCTAATGTTGCTTGCTAATTTTAACTGGACAGAAACAAGATGGACTAGAGACTTGAATATCAGTCGAATTCAAAAAGACTGATATAGCTGGGGATGAGTTTTTTAGGTTCTGACTTGAGAGGAGTGTGCTTTGTGGACAGCCAGACCTTCTGGCCAGGGTAATAGCAGGGCACAGAGGTACAACAAAGGTCAGCGAGGTGCTTATTTTGTTCCTTCATCCGTAAAAAGGCTGCCTGGGTGACCCTCCAGATCCTGCGACAACGGCAGACAAATGGAACAGAAATCTCACCTTCCAATGCTGGAAGATGAAAAAAAGAACAGTGCAAAAACAAACAATTGAGACTGAAGTCAACAATTTGATGAGTTGATGATGAGTTTGCTATGCATGCAAACTCCTTAAACACAGACTAGTGCAGTTTGTTACAAGAGATGTAGTTGAATGACAAACCCAGATAGATCTGGAAACATATGATGTCGATACACATGGGAAGAGATTAGAATCCTTTATGGTAAAGACTGATCAGGTTGATGAAAATCCAGGGAAGATAAAAGGGCTTCAAATTGAGACACCGGTGAGTGACATTCTGGCAGGACAGGAAGAAAACTGTCAAAGCATACGCCATCCCCAGAGAGACCGAAAAAGCCCACAGTAGCTGAAGGACTATGAGTGCAAAGTGACTTGTGGGGATGATACAGCAATACACGCTGACCACAGCTACAGGGCAAATTTTAAGATGAAAGGCTTTGGAAGACTTAAACATTTCCTAGCCATTGACTTTAGACAGAGAACGAGAAGTGAGAATGAACCAAGGAGAGGTTTGAAATGTCTGACTGCAAGGGTAGATCAACTCCATGTGAACAAAAACCAAACTGTGATGGTGATTGAGAACCTGCTAACCCAAAGAAATATTGGGAGATGATAGGCAGCTTGATTTATGCAATGACATGTACAAGACCTGATTTCAGTTGGGTTGTCAGGAAACTATCACAATACCTATCAGGACCAAGGTACTTAAATGGAAATATGAAACAAGAGTTGTGTCATAAGAAAAGGGAAGAAAAACGTGCATATAGTGATGCTGATCTGGTCACAGACCTAAATGACAGCCGAAGCACAACAGGATACTGTTTTAGTCTGACTGAAAGTGGTCCTATCATTTCATGGATGTTTGAAAAGCAGCCAACCGTAGCTTTATCTACATATGAAGCAGAGTATATGGCATTGGCTGCCAATACACGAGAAAATTTATATCTTTCACAGTTACTGACTGAGATGTACAGTCAGTCTTTGAAGACAAGCAAAATGCAATTGCTTTGTCAAAGAAGTTGTTGTCAGACATGTAAACATGTCAACATCAGATATCATTATATAAGCTCTGCTGTCAGTGACAGAAAGGTAGTCATTGAATATTGTCCAACAGCAGATATGGATGCAGAGGTTTTGAC
Source organism: Diplotaxodon limnothrissa (assembly GCF_057381915.1). Classification (NCBI taxonomy): domain Eukaryota; kingdom Metazoa; phylum Chordata; class Actinopteri; order Cichliformes; family Cichlidae; genus Diplotaxodon; species Diplotaxodon limnothrissa. The sequence goes on along the minus strand of NC_140612.1, from coordinate 16,239,758 downwards.
TAAGCCTGTGAAATAGTTGAAAAATTTGCAGCTTATCCAAAAGATGTATGTTTAATGACACTCTGAAATTAATGCACGGATGAAGGGACTCGTCCTTCTTCTCAACCAGAAAAGAACCCTGCACCCAGAGGAGAGGAGGATGGACGAATGATGTCTGCAGAGAGAGATTCGGAAATCTATTTTTACATGGTATCGAGTTCAGGTTTGAGTACCACCTCATTGTGCTTGGGGTTATTATGGCAAATTGATTAAAAAGCCCCATGAGATCATTTGTATGCCACACAAACAACACAACAATGGATGACATCAAGGCAATGGTACAGTATACCTGCTGCTAGAGTGATGGGTCTGCACCTCACTGTTGGACCAAGGTGTTGGTTTGTGTACAGCTCTTTCGGTTGTTGCCAGGTTTCAAATATGTGTTAGACTTTTGTGAAGGAGCTGCTGTAATTATTATTCATCAATTAACACCAGTGACTGGCCAGTTGGCAGCAAGAAGGTACATATAACACATCATGGCATAGAAACTACTTGGCTGAAGTTAGAAAAAGATGGTCTTAGTCCACACACCCTGTCCTCCTGGTGTCAACATGTTCCTTAATTCTCCTCCACAGTGTGCATATGAGTATAGCCCTACCTTTCTTATCTATCTACACTCATTGTTTAAGTCTTGGTCCCACCCCCATCTTTTTTGTGTGTCTGTTTCCCTGTTTTCAGTTATTGTTATTTCTTCCTGTTTTTTGTACGTACTTATTTGACTCTTGAGCACTGCGTTTAATTAACTCCTTTTGTCTTAATCTTTTATAGCTGTATCTCATCACCCTGCTGTGGTCATTACATGAATATCTAAACGATGAAATCATGACTGACGCAATGAAAAAAAAGTTAGATTTAATATCATTAGTCATATAAACTGTGGTTTTTTTTGTTTTTAATTTCTTTATTTTGAAAGCAGGACATGGTTTTACAGCAGGATATTAGTGTGTATGGAAGCAAACTCTGTTTATTGTCAGCATTAGAAACTGATGATAGGATCAAAAGATCCCGAATGGCAGATGGTTTTGGAGCATTTCCTCTGTGGTGTTTGTTGTGAACACAAGATTTTTTGAAAAGATCACACAGATCAACCACATAGATTTTATTTCGTGTTGAAGGACATGGGAGTCTGAAAGAACAGCAACAACTATACAACACTCTATGGGCAAGCACTTTGCAATGGTTTTAAAGAAAACCTTTCTCTCACAGGAAGAGATGTCCCTTTTTTGTAATCTTGTCCTTCCTGGAAACTTTTGCAATCAGAATTGTGATCTGAATGCAAGGTGGTGCCGAACACATTGTGCTTTGCAACAACTGCTATGTAAAGTTTCTACAGGCTCATCTTGTATATGTCAATCTTTTATCTGTTGACTTATTAATTTCTTTTGTGTTATTTCAGATATGACATTATATGTCATATCTGAAATAACTTGCTTGCTTAGACATCATATTACACGATGATGTCTAAGGTAAGACAGACAAGAGAAAAAAAAAGAGCAGGTGGGTAGAAATGGGGTGATAGAAACAAACAGAAATACACAATGTATCACCAAGTCCTGCATCTGTAAGAGACAAAAAACACAAAAACAAAGCAAAACAAACATATCGCACCTGGAACGCAAAAAATGAGAAAATACACAGATGTATAAATCAACTTCCTATAGTGTGTGTGAGAGACAGAGAGAGAGAGTGAGTTTGAGTGTCTTGTGGGGTAAAGATTTATTTGCAGTTCTGAGGTCAACCAAATCCTTAAATTTAAGAATATTAACTCCTCAGCCTCCCTGGGAAAGTCTATACCAGGGTGCTGGAAAGGAGGGTCCATCCATTATTTGAACCTCGGATACAGGAGGAACAATGTGGTTTTCGTCCTGGTCGTGAAACACTGGGCCAGGTCTTTATCCTCTCAAGGATACTTGAGGGTGCATGGCAGTTTGCCCAACCAGTCTATATGTGTCTTGTGGCCTTGGAGAAGGCATTCAACCGTGTCCTGTCGGAGGTGCATAGGGAGTATGGGGTGTCCAGCCCATTGCTACAGGCCATTTGATCCATATACAACATGAGCTTGGCCTGCAAGAAGTCAGACTCATTTTCAGTGGGTAATAGACTCCACCAGGGCTGCCCTTTATCACAGATTCTGTTCGTAATCTTTATGAACAGAATTTCTAGGCATGGCCATGTGGCGGAAGGCTTTCACTTGGGTAGTCTCAGAATCTCATCTCTGTTTTTCGCAGATGACGTGGTTATGTTAGATTCATCGGGTGATGGCCTCCAGCTTGCACTGGAATGGTTCGGAGCCGAGTGTGAAGCAGTGGGAATGAGAATCAGCACGTCCAAATCTGAGGCCATGGTCCTCAGCTGGAAAAGGGTGGAGTGCTCACCCATGGTCAGGGACGAGTGGAGGGGTTTAAGTATCTTGGGGTCTTGTTCACTAGTGATGGGAGAAGGGAGCATCAGATCGACAGACGGATTGGTGCTGCCGCTGCAGTGATGCGGATGCTGTACCGGTCCATCATGGTGAAGAGAGAGCTGAGTGTAAAAGCGAAGCTCTCAATTTACCGGTCAATATATGTCTCTACCCTCACCTATGGTCACGAGCTGTGGGTAGTGACTGAAAGAACGAGATCGCGGATTCAAGCGGAAGAAATGAGCTTTGTCAGAAGGATGGCTTATCTCTCCTTTAGAGATAGGGGGAAAAGTTCCGCCACCTGGGAGGGGCTCAGAGTAGATAAGGATGCCTGTTGGGCGCCTCCTGGTTGAGGTGTTCCGGGCATGTCCCATCGGGAGGAGGCCCCGGGGCAGAGCCAGGACATGCTAGAGAGAGATTATATTTCTCAGCTTGCCTGGGATTGTCTTGGTGTTCACCCTGACAAGCTGGAGGAGCTGGCTGAGGAGAGGGAGGTCTGGGCTTCTCTGCTTAGGCTGCTGCCCCAGTGACCCGGCCCTGGATAAGTGGAAGAAGATGCATGAATGGATGGATAAATTTAATAAAAAGTGGATTCTCCTGAAGTGGCTTTATTTATGATCCTTATTGATTTTTTTTTTTTTTTTTGCAGAATGTATAATGGATAGGTGTGTCTACATGTTTCCCCACACTTCCACACAATATATCATGTAAGGGAGTATAATAGAACAATACAGAGAATTTGCTATTTTGCTATTTATTTAATTCATTTTCTGGTTCATTCAGAAGTTATTCCAAGTTACTTCCACAGCACAGTAAGTTTGCATCGTCTGCAAATAATATTATTTTCAAAGACTTGAAATTGCACATACCGTATGTGTCATGATCCTGGGTCCTTTTGACCCAGCGTTTTGTGTTTTTCTCTTCACGATTTTGGTTCTGCTCTTCCTCTGATTAGTGTTTACCCTGTTCCCCCCGTGTGTTCCTGTATCTAGTCCGCGTTTCTTAGTTTGTGTCCTTTCATGTGTAAGTTCCTGTTTTATTGTGAAGGTCTGCGTCTTATGTGAGTGTTTTCAGTTTGCCTCCCTAGTCTCGTCATGTTAATCACTCCCAGCTGTGTTTCCCACCTGTGTGTAATCTCCCTGTGTTCTCTGAGTGTATTTAAGTTGTATTTTCTGTCTTAGTAATTGCTGGTTCGTCTGTGTTGTTTCCCCTCGGTCTCCCTGCGTCTCTCCGTATGTATTTCCCCGGACCTCCCTGCATCTTCGTTTCTGGTTTGTTTTACCCAGTTTAGGTTTTCCTGTTTCACCTTCACCCACGCCTTTGCTGTTTGTATTTTCTTTTGTTAAATAAATACTCATCTGCACCAGAGCTGCCGCATTTTGGGTCCTTTCTCCAATTCCACACGTCTGCCAGCGCGGTCGTGACAGTATGTCATTAATGTACAATATGAAAAACACTGGTCCCAAAACGGATCCTTGGGGAACCCCACAAACAACAGGTTTCAATTGTGACTTCATGGCATTTATTTTGATAAATTGTTTCTGGTTTTCAAGGTAACTGTTAACCAGTAATAACTCCACTCCTCTGACCCCATATGTGTATGGTTTGTTAAGTAAAAGGTTGTGCTTGATTGTAGTTAATGCTTTTTTTTTTTTTTTACCTAAAAAAAACTTTGACATCCATGTGTGGTTGTTCTTTTTGGGTCTAAATCCATACTGATGTCCATGTAGTACATTATTTTTTGTGATAAAGTCATACAATCTTTTATAACAATTTTTTTTCCAGTATCTTAGAGAACTGCAGTAAAGAGATGGGCAGATAGTTTGTGGGAAGATGTTTATCTCCAGTGTTATATATTGGAACTACCTTTGCAATTTTCATCTTGTCAGGGACTAAACCATTTTGTAATGACAGATTCCACATCTAGGTAAATGGTTTCACAACACATCCAATAATATTTTAAATTAAATCCATATCAATGCCATTACAGTAGGTAGATTCTTTGGACTTAAAGGATGTAACTACAACAATATTTTCCTCTTCATCTACTCCCATCATAAACACTGAGTTTGCTACATTAATATTTTTAGTTTTAGGAGGGTGTGCAGTTTTTACAATTTCTTTCAGGGTCCTGGGTCTCGTGACACAGTCTTTTGAGTTTTCTGGTATTTTGATATTCTTTGTTTATGTTTCACTGTCATTTAGTTGTCCAAAGTGCATTCGAGGTTTCCATGTTAGTTCTTTTGTTGATGAGGTTCCCCTTGTGTTTTCACCCCTGTGTTAAGTGTCCCTCACCCTTCAGGTGCTTAGTTATGTCCTTGCCTGATTTCCAGTTTCCCTTTTCCCTCTGTATGTGTGTCTGAGCAGTGTTCGTGCTCCTCGTCAGACCACCATGTTAAGTCCACGTCATTGCCTGTCTTGTGTTTCATGTTGTCTCATGTCATGTCTGTGTCTTATTATGGTTCCAGTTTTACTTTGAAGGGGTTCCATCTTCATTGTTTTAGTTCCACTTTCACTGTGGCTTCATTATGTTCATTCTAGTCAGCTGTTCCCTCATGTGTTTCCAGTTCTCCTGATCACTCCTTGTGTGAATTTACTCTGCGTGTTTCCATTTGGTCATCCTCAGGTCATCCGTTGTACTTCCCCTATGTCATGTCAGTGTTTCTAGCATTTTTCACATGATTGTGTTCAGGGCACGTTCATGTCTTAAGTTTTGGTTTTTCCTCACAGTTTTTATCACGCTCCTGCTCACTATCATGTTCAGGTCAGGTATCATTGTTGTCACACTTTTGGCATAGTTAATTCATGGTTAGGTTAAACAAATCTATATTGAAATCACCATAAATAAATGTCATTTTCTTGTTGTTAACAGGATTATACATCTTCAGCATTTCCTCAGTGAACATTTTTATACATGATCCAGGGCTCCGATAAATGCAGCTGATTTGCAGATTCTTTGACTTTTCAGCTTCTGTTTCAATAGTTATGCACTCCATTATATTATCCTCTGCTAGTGACAGTTCACTGATGATTCTACTTTTTTAATTATTGTCAGTATACAAGTCAACCCCTCCTTTTTTTTTTATTTCTGTTGATGCAAAATGTGTCATAGCCATCAAGCTTTACAAATTTTTTTGATCCCCATCTAACCAATCTCTGAAACTGCAATGACAGTGAATTTCTTTGAAAGCTATGCTAGATAGCCTAGGATTTTTAAATGATTTCAATTGAGGTTTCTACTATTAAAATGTATGATCGATATTACATTATCCATTATTATATTTTGATTAAACTGCTCATTTGATCATGTTTATGGGTATAAAAATTATTTTCAGGGTCTATATCGTTTTCCAAGCCCCAGGGTCTGTCCGTATACTCAAAGGGTTTTAGCCCTACATCCATTGATTTTCTATTCACAAAGCGTATGATTATAGATGGTTTTCCATTATTATTTTTTCGAGGCAGAGAATGGCAAGCCTTAACATCTTTACTATTAATAGTAATTCCCTTGCCTCTGAAGAAATTTACAATTTGTTGCTCCAAAGAGTCGATATACTGCTCTAGCTCTGCCACTCATGACTCAAGTAGAGCAATTTTTTTGTCCTTTCCTCATTTACCTTTTGCAGTTCTTTAATCTGTCCCATCATATCCAATAGCAACTTCTGTTGTTTGGAGATATTAGAAAGCTCTCCTGACATTTAATTTAGAGGTTTCTCAGTTTCCTTAGAGACTTTGGTGGCATTTTGTATGTAGCCCGATTAACATGTAAAAGAGTTAACCTTTTTAGTTGTTGGTGGCCGTTGGAGTCTGGTCGTGGTGTCTGCTGGAGGATCCTGGGCCTAGAGAAAGATCCCACCCAACATTAAAGTGGTGGGTGGGTTCTTTTACATTTTGAAAGAAGCCCTTTTTCTCAAAATTCTGACTTTTTCCCTCAGAATTCTCACTTTCTGTCAGAATTCTGATTTTAACCTCATAATTCTTTATTTCTCGGAATTCTGACTGTCTTTTTTCTCAGAATGCTCACATTTTCACAGAATTCTGAGATTAAAGTAAGAATTCTGACTTTTTCCTCATACTTTTGGCCTTAATCTCAGAAAGAAAATTGGGGGGGGGGGGGGGGCTGCACCATTCAAAGTCTTTTTTTGGACACCACTCAAACAGCCAGCAATTTAAGGTGAACATGCAGCTAAACCACAGAATTCAGCAAGCTAAACAGCATACACACTACCCCCAAAACTCTAAAACCAAGTCCAGCCAAGAAGGCAGAAATGGAAATGGGCTTTTAGACTACTATGACCTGGAGGACTGAGAACCTACAGTAAATGCAACACTGACTACTGACTATTAAAATTCCTTAAATACCAACAGGCAGAGTAAGATCATGTTAGACCATAGCGAAGAAAAGAAAAGAAAAGATGGACAAGCAGTACTGAAGAAACAGCGGGACAAAAAAGGACAAGGTGCAGGGCTTACACAATAAAGAAAATAGAGAAAAACGCAAACAAGAGAACCAGTAGAACAAGGTGTAAAAGGGACCTAAAGGGGCCCAAGACCACAACCAAAATCAGGAGGAGTATTTTGCTGTTAATGTTTCAGAACTAAGCCCACTCACAGATAACAAATTGGCTAACCTAATGTTAACTCAATTCTTCAATCTAGCTCTAATTGTCCTTACAAAAGGTAGTGTGGTCTCTCTCTGTTAAACAGGCAGGCAGGCAGACAGACAGACAGACAGACAGACAGACAGACAGACAGGCACGCACGCACGCACGCACGCACGCACACACACACACACACACACACACACACACACACACACACCAGAAGGTCAGTCTGTCAAAACCATAATTACAGGCTGTAGATGAAGACCAGTTAAAATTTCACTGGAGCAGAATGTTAGAGCCCTAACAGGGCCAGCACACTGGTAAGAGCACTCAGTTTTTCATTACTCATCAAAAATTTGAAATCCGTTTAAAAGAAAAATGTCCATATCCAACAAAAGGATCACGATTTGCTGTAAAATCTCAAATTTCATGTTCAGCCCCTTTGATCCACTGCATTTGAAATTAATTCATTTTGTTTGGACTGTATTTTATTTTATTTTTGTCTGTGGGCTTGTTGGTGATTTCTCTTCCACAGTTTCAGAGTGCTCCTTCTCAGTTCTCTAGCTGTCGTCATGGTGATGCTCAGCTATGCAGAGCCTGAATACAGTTAGCAGCTTTGAGGAAAGAGGCCTTTGTTACCCTCAACCCCCATTACCTCCTATTCTGTCCTCCCCTTTTCTCACCCTTGAACACTTTCTGTTAATGTCAGCTTCGTCTTCAGCAAAATAAAATCGAACCTCGGTCATATGCCCAGCAGCAGCATTTACCAAATACACCAATATAGCCCCAGTATGGTCCAAAAACATATATGCAGTAACATTTCTCTTTTCATGAGATATGTAGTATGATTTCTTAGGTTCAACATTCAATTTGATGTTTTTGGACTATTTTGTATTAAATGAAATGAAGGCTTTAAATTATTTCCAAATTATTGCATTCTGGTTTTTCTGTACATTTTTTATACATTTCTTGTTTGGCAACAAACAAGAAATGCGCTGAAGCCATACTGGAATTTAATTTGTAATAAACAGTCATTAGAAAGGAGTCCAATCTAATTTTAAAGCCAGAGAGCTGGATTTACTGTAAATTCTCAGAAGCTCATCCTTTACATGTACTCAGTTTTCTAGGACATCAATCAAGCATCTTACAAAAGTGCTAAGTTGGGTCGAGATCTTGTACCTGTGAAGGCAACACCATTTCATTCACATCATTTTCAGTTCAGTGAGAAGTACACTACACACTGCCTCAAGATAGAAATTCTTTATCATATGATAAAGTCTAAATTCTGTTTCAACATGCTGTGCTCCTTCATTCTAGTACAAAATGTATGCTATCAAGATTTTGTGAGTTTATCTATGGAGAGGGTTTTCAGCCATGCTGCTCCCATGGAGTACTCCAAAATCCTAACTGCAAATTGCTTAATGTGTAAGACACTGTGCATTGGTCAAGGGAAGCAACAGTGCAGGTCACCGGGAAATAATGTCAAAAATAAAAAAATATGGCATGAAAAGCACAGATAATCTCTGCAGTGGTCATTGTTTTTAACACTCATTTTTCATGTCTGCTCTTCATAAGTACTTTATGTTTCCCCACAGCTGACTGACGTTCCAATAACAGCACAAATAAGAGCACAGTCTGCCTGTACCACATATTTTAGACACTGTCTGAAAAGAGATGTTCTCTGCAGGGAGACAGACAGTCTGCCGTCTACCTGGAGTTAACACGGTACCACTGCTGTCCCTTTAAGGGGGCACCTGGAACCAAAGCTTGCTAGCAAAATGCATCATTCAGCATAACAGCCACTAGATAGACCTACTGGAGGGTCCCAAGGTTTCATGCATTTTATATAATTTGTCATTATCTCAATATTCTTATCAACAGTTTCTGTATAACCGGTTGACCTGCAGATCTCAAACAATGGCAGTGCCTGGACAGGAAGTAAGGTCATCATGCAGGCATCTCACAGAAATGATCCCAATGATGGCGCCTTTCAGAGCTATTGTCAGTGTCTTTCTTGGTAAAAAAGATAAAATCTTCACTATTCTTAAGAGGGGTAATGTTTTTGATGTCATCGTGTCCTTTTGTGATGTAACTTTGTGTTCTGAATCATCAAGGTTTCTTAAAAATATCTATAGTCCCAAGAACATGAACAATCAGATAATCCCCCTATGACCAAGTACTTAGTCACGGTGAGAAGGAAAAAAATCCCTTTTAAAAAGAAAAAACCTCCAATAGAACCAGGATCAGGAAGGGGAAGTCATTTGGTGTGACTCATTGGGGACTGGAAAAAGACCACCCATCCATCCATCCATCCATCCTGCTTATCCAGGGCCAGGGGGCAGCAGCCTAAGCAGAGAAGCCCAGACCTCTCTCTCTCTCGGCCATCTCCAGCTTATCTAGGGAAACACCAAGGTGTATCATTGGCTGTGCAAAAACTGAAACACTAGATACAGAAAAACACAACCTGAAACTAGAAACTTAGAACAGACTAGAAATAACAAAGAAACCGAGGGGCACAAGGAAACACACAGCAACAACAACGACATCAAGCAGAGGAAGACAGAGGACTAAATACACCCAAGAAAACGAAGGGATGAGAAACAGGAGGGAAACGCTGCTGGAATCAATCAGACTAACAAGAAAGGGAAACAAAACTGAACATAATGCACACAGGCCAGGAGATTTTCAAAATAAAACAGGAAACATGAAACACATAGTAAGACACAAGAGAGACACGACTAGGAAACAGATGAATAAACATGGAGACTTGGCACACATGATAGACATGACAGACTACACAGGGAAGCAGAAATGGGAACAGACTAAAATGAACAAAAGCCTAAGAACTAGAAACTAAACTGAAACTAAATGCCACACGAGAGAATAAGAAACATAGAAACACTGAGCCATGAACCCAGTACAATGACACTTCTGCCAGCTGGCTACACCTAGAAATTATGTCCATGAAAATACTGAACAGAATCAATGACAAAGGGCAAGTCTGGCAGAGTCCAACACTGACCAGGAATGAGTCCGGACCAAGCTCTTACAACGATTGTATAAGGATCGAATGGCTGAATGGAGAAAGATAGGAAGAAAAAAAATGTAAGAAGCCGTCACTTGACCCAGCTGTCTTACCCTTACTCCCAAACTGAGATTATTGTACTCGGAACAAAAAAATGTAAAAATATAGTGTCCAACCAGATGCTTACTTTAGATGGCATTACCCATCTCCCCAAGATATGTTCGGTGATCATATTAAACAAATCTCTAAAACTAGAAACATCCTGTTCATGCATTTATTATTTCTAGGATGGACTATTGTAATTCTGTATTATGTGCTATGATTCACTTTAAATCCTGACTAAAACTCTTCAAATAAACCATTCTTTTGCAAGTGATCATATAACTGCTTGACATCTACTCTAAGAATTTTTGAAATAAAAGGAAAACAAATTAGGATGATGAAGAGAGATCTTTCCACAAACCCAGCGACAGACAGAAGACAAGATATACATAATGTCTCAGGAAATATCTAACAACAAAATGTTTAATACAATTGGTTAGACAGATATAAAATCTACTCACTCAGTTAAGCGTGTCAGTGTGTCATATACAGTATATGCTATATAAAATTTTTAAAGTATGACACAATACAAGCACAATATCAAAATAAGGCGTCAATAAGAGATCTTGCACCCACATCCGGTTACTATGTTATGTGTAAGAAAACTTCTAAAAGTGCTATGCTAGCGCTAAGTGCTAAAAAAGTGTCTTCATTGTTAGATGCAGGAAACATAATTAATAATAATTTGACAGTTAGCTGAAAGTGTATGAACCCATGATGAATCCATGACAGCCCCCCCCCACACACACACACACACCATGACATGAAAGATATGATGTAGGTCACAGAGGCTACAGACTCATTATGGGGCAAACCAAGTCTGGATTGAGGGGGGACATGGTATAGGGAGTGCATATGGTTGATTCCCACAAACAAACTAAATGACATACTGTATGATAACTAAAATGCTATTATATTTTTTAGAATGTTGTTTCTGCATCTAATTAATTTTTACTCTTTTATTTAATATAAACTTTGTTTACTTAAATTACATCTCAGGTCAATTTTTGTTTTGTGTTCACTCTAATGTTTTTTACTCTCAGGTCTCTGTTAATAATAATCTTTATAAGAGTTTTATTCATTTATTTGTTTGATTAACGATAATAAGAAGGCAGAAAAACGGCAAAAAAAGACGCGTGGATCCGAAGGAGGGAAGTATCGTCATCATACCATCCTCATCTTCAGTGTGTGTTTCGGATAGAGTGTGCGTGTGTTTCATTGTGTTTGTGCGTCTCTGGTGTCTTTCACTCCGACGCGGGCTGTTTTCCTTGGGACTCTGACTGAAGATGTAAAAAGAAAAAGGGGAAAAAGTGTCTGTGTTATCAACCTTGTCTTCAAGCAATAGAAACTTTGTTTAGCTGTTTTAGCTGAAATTAAACCGAAGCTGATCGTCGTGAAGTCGTTTTGCGTTCATTTGGTGTGAAGAGGAGAACTCCGCGTTCATCTGAACTCAGGTCAGTTTGATCAAATAAATGGAATTTTAGAGATTTAAAAAAAATCGCAGACAGTTTTTATAAAAATCCTCAAAAGGCAGTCGTGCAGTAACTTAAGTACTTTATAATATGAACAAGGACTAACCAACCGATTTCACCGAACAGGGAATCACCGAGAAAATATTTCATTAATAATTTGAAACCTTTTCTATAAGTAGTCTTGTAAGGCGCGACCGTTAGAAATGCGAGGACTTCTCTTTAAGACTGATAAAACACATCTGAGAGACGAGTTTCTGAACCCAAATCAATTTCTGGGCTTTAAAGTTTTTTTTAAAGGATGTTTGTTCGCTTTTGAGCTACAAGACACCAACATTTTTTCCATTTCCTTTATAAAAGCTATGCGTTCAGTTTGCAAGAAAAATCACCGTTTGCAAATAAATTATCCGTCTAAACAAAATCCTCAGTTAGTTTATGATTCTGAACAAAAAATAGGAAAAAGATATCACCATGCCTCAGTGCATTTAGAGCGTTCAAATCACCAGAATGCTAGTTAGGTTACAGTTATAATTCCAATAATTAAACAACATATATATATATATATATATATATATATATATATATATATATATATATATATATATATATATATATATATATATATATATTGTCATATGTTGTGATATGCTGCTGTTTGTTTGTTTGTTTTTAAGCTTTTTTTTGGGGGGGGGGGGGGGTGATGACAAATAGGTAAAGGATTAGTTATAAAGTAAGTTGTAAACAAAAAAGATTCTTTTGACACATCAGGAATGACAGATTAATCATTTGGTGGTTTCTTTTATTTGGTGTTCCATATATTTTTGGTTAAATTAAATCAAATCCCAGACTCAAGAAAGCAAAGTTTATACAGCTGCACAATTCAACATTTCTTTTTTATTTAATGATTAAAAGGTAAATATAACAAAATATACTGCAATGTTGTGTTGTACTGTGTTTTAGGCATTCTAAAGCTTCTATCCTTCTCTTAATACATCAGATTGAAGACAGACTTGAGATTTGCTTTTCATTTTTGTTTTCATTTGTTGCATTTTTTTAACTCTAAAATGAAAGATTTTCTTACAATATAGATTAAAAGTAGTTTAGTTTTTTTCTGATCTTTGCTTTCAAACCAGCTGATTAGGAGCAGCTAGGTTGATGAAGCAAGCTTTGAATGTCATCTGAGGTTTCATTATCTTATGATTCTAAAGGATACTTTTAGTTGAGTATTCGTATGGACTTACAGTTTAAATGACTTGAATTTAAGTTGCTTACTTAATATTAGTCTCTTTTTTGCTGGATCATTGTTTCATCACAAATTGAAGTGACATTTTTTGTTTGTTCTGGCTCTCAGTGAATAGTTTCTAATCAAAGTGCATGAGAAGGGTTCTGTAGAAGAATATTTCTGTAGTGTAGACTCTGATTTAAGACTATTTGTTGTCTAATATGCTGATGTGAGACCAGTTATTAATGTTTTTTTCTTTCTCTCTGTAGGGCCATGTCACCATTCAGCTGGACTCTCTCTGCTGTTCTTCACAGTTACTACCAAACATGAAGGACTGAAGTCTGAGGACACGGTGCCCCCTGCTGGACTAGTGCTGCAGATGGAGGCCATGGCTGAGCCCAGCTACTCTGATCTGATTGCCAAACACTACAATTACACCGGCAAGTTCCGGAAGACGGAGCAGGACTCAGGTCTGAAGGCTGATTCTGTGATCTTCATCATTGTGTGCTGCTTCATCATCCTAGAGAACATCCTGGTCCTGACTACAATCTGGAGGACCAAGAAGTTCCACAAGCCCATGTATTACTTCATTGGGAACCTCGCACTGTCTGATCTTCTGGCTGGTGTCGTCTACACTGCCAACATCCTACTGTCAGGTGCCAATACCTACAAGTTGACACCCACCCAGTGGTTCTTCAGGGAAGGCAGCATGTTTGTGGCGCTGGCGGCCTCTGTCTTCAGCCTACTTGCCATTGCCATTGAGCGCCACCTCACCATGCTGAAGATGAAGCTGCACAACAATGGGAACACCTTCCGCGTCTTTCTACTCATCAGCACTGTGTGGATGATCGCAGCCATTCTAGGTGGTCTGCCGGTGATGGGCTGGAACTGCATCCAGAGTATGACACAGTGCTCCACCGTGCTACCACTCTACCACAAAGCCTACATCCTGTTCTGCACCACTGTCTTCAGTATCATTCTTATGGCCATTGTGGTGCTCTATGCCAGGATCTATGCATTGGTGCGCACTCGTAGCCGCAAACTGGTCTTCCGCAAAGTGTCCAATGGTCGCAGCAATGCCAGTGCAAACAGTAAGAGTTCAGAGAAGTCAATGGCACTCCTGAAGACAGTCATCATCGTTCTCAGCTGCTTCATTGCCTGCTGGGCACCACTCTTTATCCTCCTGCTGCTAGATGTGGCCTGTGAGACGCTAAGCTGCCCAATCCTCTACAAGGCAGAGTGGTTCCTGGCACTTGCAGTCCTGAACTCTGCCATGAACCCACTCATCTACACGCTGACCAGCAACGAGATGCGGCGTGCATTCCTAAAGACACTGTTGTGCTGTACTGCCTTCATTCGACCACGCACCAAGCTCACAGGACCAATAATGGGGGCGGAGTTTAGCCGCAGCAAGTCTGATAACTCCTCTCATCCCAACAAGGAGGAAGTGGAGTACTCACCGAGGGAGACAACCGTAGTGTCCTCGGGGAATGTCACCTCATCATCTTAAACATGCAGGACAAACAAGCAGATGTACAGGGTCAGATGAGGAGTACGTGTTTGTACACAAAATACATGGGAACTCTGCCATGTAGCCAAGTCACGAAACCTCCAGCTGACCAGGACTCACAGACTTTCAAACTGATTGGAAAGTAAAAGAGGTCCAGACACTGTTTGTAGTTCCAAACCGTCATGTCGCAGCACCTACTGGAGAGTCAGTGGCTGTAACTCCTGTAGGCTGGGATGGATTGTGTTTCATCTCATCTGCTTAATGTGGATCATTGTGGTCCTGCGTCATTCAAGACCTGGTCAGAACATAAAGTGCTTCTTCAGATTTTATACAGATATCCAAACATGCTGATACACAGCATTTCTCTGCAAAATACACTTTACCAGACAGTCAAAGCATGATAAAATAGTGACTTATTGATGTGTTTTGATGCATCAAGGTTAATTTTACTGAATAACACTTACGACATACATAGAAAGTGATCCACATAGAGGAATCAGACTTTATACTCACCCTCTAAGAACAACTAGAACATGTAGCACTTACTATCAGATGTTTAAAATATGAAAATGAATTAAAGAAAACTGTCCTCTATCCCCTTTTACCTTCCCATACAGGGACGCACTTATGAATGCAGAGCTCAGCTGCTTTAAACAACAGTTCATTTTTCTTTAATCGTCATGAATAAATCTTTTACCAATGCTTTATTATTGTTCTACATATGAAGCCTACTCTGCTCAAAAAGAAAAATAATATTGAGGCAAACTTTACTTACCTATTAAAAAAATCACATAAGTCATGATTATAAATAAAATCAGTTTGTTATTTAAATAAACTATTTTTAACCCCAATTTTCAATTAAACTGTAATTGTATTTTCCTGTTAATCATAAGTAACTTGCCTTCCATGTATTTTAAATTAAATTTTAAAAACCTCAATAAGGTGGAAATGTTCAGATAAAGGGTCAAATATAATTCATTTGTCAACTCTTTGTATTTATTTACTTTTTTAAAAAAAAACATTTTGATCATTTTTGATCTTGTCAAATTTTCTTTTCCCAAAATGATGCGATTCTGTCAGAATTTTGTTTCTATTTTTAGAATTTTGCTTAATTTTAATATTGTTATAGAAATGAAATGGTCTTAAAACCACAATAGAGCCTTACCAAAAGTGGCTTGAAAAATAAATAACTAAATAAACAAATAATCAAATAAAGAAGTCAGAAGTCCAAATTTGTTCAATCTATAATAACAATAATAAGAAATAATAAAGACAAAGCACAGAAACGTTAAACGTTTTTTGTCTTGTTTTGTCTTGGTCATCATAAAAAATGTTTCTTTAAACCATCACCAATATTGTTATTTAGACTATTGAGTTTATTGTAGTATAAAACAAACAAAACATTTGGAACGTTAAATATTTGACAAAATATTGATATAAAAAATTATATTCAAAATACTAGCCTCATCTAAAACCCTTCAATAAACACTATCTATTAAAAAAACCCAAATAAGATAAAAAACTATTTTTTGTCCAAGAAGCAACTGAACTCTGAATTCATGAATGTTTTTGATGTGACAAGAATTAACTGTGCAAAAGTTGTAGAAAAGTTTGGGTCAGAATGTATTTTCTGCTTTCCGTCAGTGTTCCCATTGTTATTAGTAGTGATGTCAGTGTATTTTAATTATTTTAAAGCTGAAAGGAAAAAATGTAATTTCCACATTTCCTGTAAATTTGTTAATTTGGTAACTATCTTCAAAAGAACAAATAATCTTATTGAAAGCTATGAGTAGGATGCAAACTGGTCTCTGTGATGAGACGATTTTTGCAATTTTAGGATTTTTCTTTTAAATTTGCTGCTGAAATGCTTACAGAGAAATGTGCCATTTTTATCGTAATGATTGTGTTTAGTCATTGACAGGAAAGGGCGTTCATGCCAGTTGTTCTCTGTTACCAAGATCAACGGTCCCTTTCAACTTCTCTCATCCTTTATCAGGAGCAGATCAATTAATTCATTAATTAAATTGTGTGTTATCAAGAACATTGACACAGTCCAAGCTGACCTGTGCATTCTTTAACTCCCAAATGTTCGGTTGATGGGGTTTTTTTGTTTTGTTTTGTTTTGTTTTGTTTTGTTTTGTTTTTTAGCAATTAATAAAGACAGAAATAGAAACACGCTGTTTTTGTTCTTCACAAATAACATCTGAAAGGCTGCAAACTGATGTTACAATTTCCAAAAGAAATTCATATACAGACAATACAAAGATTAGGGGTTAGGGGAGGAAGACAGGACAAAAATATGATGTAGAAGAAAGCCAGAGATTATCAATAACTAATAATTAAATGCAGTGAGTGAAAAGAGGTGAGAGAAGAAGGAATGCTCACTGCAACAAGGGAAGCCCCCCAGCAGCTTAACTCCCATTCTACTTTTAAACATCCTGGGAACCACAAGTAAGCCAGCAGTTTGAGGGTTAATTGGGGTGATATGGTACTATGAGGTCTTTCAGATGAGATGGGGCCTGATTATTCAAGACCTTTTATGTGATGAGAACAATGAAAGAAAGGAGAAGGAAGAATTATTTACACGAAAGTGATTGAAATTTTAACCAGATGTTCAGTGATAGCTTACAGCTGTACTATGCTTTAAACTACGTATTTCACGTGTTGTCAATGTAGCCACTACTCTCTCTTTTTTTGAATCATTCATTTTAGAATGAAAAGGGTATTCCTAATTTATCAGTTTCTTTTTTTATCATGAAACACCAACATTTCCACTTTTCTTGAGCCATTAATTTGAGGTTGTTAATTAGTTTTTCCCAGTTAACAGCTATCCTTATTTTAGCAAACAGTTACAACCCTTTGTCCAAGCACCAGTTTTAGTCATGTAAACCATTTATAATTAAACTTTGAATTGTTGTTTCATCCATGATTGTTACAGTCCTCTTGCCTGAGAAGTCTAGGGGAGCTATGGAGTGTAAAACAGTGTCAGTAACACAGTAACAGTAAGTGTTAACAGACCAAACCATAGACTTAGCCTCCAAACAAATTAGCCATTGTGTCAAAAGGTTTTTTTTAATTTTATTATTATTATTATTATTAAAAAACTTTTTCAATTTTACAATTAACTATTTAAAATTAACTTACACAATGAAAATGAATAGGAGAAGAAAAGGGAAGCAAATTAACACCAGGGTCTCCTAGACCACAAAACCCTCCAACTGTTAATAGAAAGTACACAAACACTATTCTCAAGATTGAAACCAAAGATATATCGCCTGAAGTCCTTGGGTGGCCTCAAAACAGGAGAAAAAAGTACATAAATAATAATGTCAGACAGCCCCTAACAAGCTTCCACTAATAAATAAATTAACCACTTTACCAAACCAGCTGAACAAACAGGTCCCACAAATTTGCTGCTTTTATCTTGTAATATCACTTTAAGAAAAAGCAGAACTACAACAACTACTATTACTACTACATGCACGTAGTGGCGGACAAGCAGAGGAAGATAGCCGTAGTGGTAGACGTAGTGATACCGAATGACAGCAACATCAGGAAGAAGGAAGATGAGAAGCTGGAGAAGTACCAAGGCCTCAGACAAGAGCTCGAGACGAGAAGATAACAGGTAACATGGGTGCCAGTGGTAACTGAAGTGCTATATATGTGTGTATGTATATACATAAAATAAAAAAAAAAAAAATATATATATATATATATATATATATATATATATGCAAAAGATGGATTGATAGATTTTCGATCCCTTTCTCTCTGTCTTTCTAGACAGAGAGAAAGAGAGAAAGGGAGGTAGAGAGACGGATAAAAATCAATTACACTTGATGTATAGTGTGGTTCTCAGCTTGTCTTTTGCTTCAGAGTGTCATTGTTAATGAGATTCACTGACTATCCCAGCTGCTGATCCCTGACTTCTAAGAAGGGGGTTGTCTCTGTGAGCCCACAGGGAGAGATAAATATAACTAAAACCTTTTCTTCTGAATGAGGCCCAGTCGATGGTCAGCTGATGCCCTGCATCTAATCCAGACTGATCGGAAGTCTGTTAGGTCAACACTTAATGTTATTTTTCATTCATAAAAGCAATCATGACACAGAACATTACAAAGCATTTATTTCCTCAATCACCTGGCAATGGGCCAAATAAGGTTTCACAAACATCTAAGATTAGGGTATATTATGGGCTGGAATGATATTGAGGAAGTGCTTTGCTAGTCTCTAAAAAAAGAAGTTTTACCTCCACCATGGAACCACAAACCATCACATTTCATCATCATGTTAGCACATCTATAGAAATTTGACAGTATTATTGAACCTAAAAAGGTTAATGGCCCAGAAACTAAAACATGTTAATATTTCTTAAGCAGAAAAACACTTTTTGAAGCCAGACCTATTTCAGTGATAAGCTATCATTAATTCTTTCAAGAATAAGTCTAAAACTATTTAAAGCAGATGTAGGCCTTATAACACTAACCCTGATTAAAAATTACAACCACTATCTGAAAAACCTTTCATTTTAAATTGTGACTTCATTCATCTTTTCTACATCCAAATGTAAGTAATTCTCTGAGTGTAACCCTCATTACAAAATCACTCACATGGTATTTGGGTCTTCTAACTAAAATAGGAGAATAGGAACATAAATGCCATCATTGCCACACCTGGCCAACATCTGGCTGACATACACCCTGCCATGACACCAGTCAGTCAGCAGTGCCAGTATGATGCCGGATCTGGGCCAGACCTGTTTTCTGTGAGCCTGGGCCACATAAACCAAACCACAATCGGGCCAGATGTGGCATGCCATCACATAAACACTGCCATCTATGGCAGGCCTGACCCATATCTGGATGACATACCACTTACCATGCCAGCAGTCAGCCAGCAGTGCTGGCTTGACACCAGATCGGCACAGACCTGTCTGCTATGCGGGTTACCTCTCATACCTGAGAAAAGGTAAAAAGACTTAACATCCAGCCTTTTATGTTTAAAGCGATACAGAGTGCTAAACAGAGTTTATCTAAATGTGCTTTTGCTAATAGTAAATCATTTCTATTCTTAATAAAATATATAATCAAAGTATAGTTTGAATTAATATTATGAATGAGAAATGCAGTTTAAGTGACGAAAACGTCTGTTCTAATGTCTTGATTTTGTTTGCGTAGACCTGATTCATAGACCGCGGAAGATTAGTGTCTGTGTGTGGCTGCAGGAACGTGAAAAGATAAGAAATGTGTCTGCGGGCCGTCATTATACACGATTCTGAATGAGAGAAATGGTATTAACTGTGTTGTAATTGTTAAACACAGAACCATAAGTTGCATGTCATTTTGCTGATAGTTAGTCATGTCCAGAATCAAGGACTGACTGACCCAATATAGACAATATCTGCACTATCCAATGTCCAGTGTTTAGTGGGTGAGTATCAAACCCTTGCACTATTTAACTCACCAGATCAAAGTCAGAAAGTTTTATTGTCTGGATGCTTTAAGATGATTAAAAGGGGAGGGGGGTATTTCTGTTATCTGTTACATCATTCATCACTTCTGACAGTAATTTTGAATCTTAGCAAGGTCAGATGACTTTGAATGAATTCATCTGTCGTCAGAGGAAAATATGTTGCTTATTATATTCAGTTGAATCTCCCTTTATTTCCAAAAACAAAGAAGAAGAAGAAGAAGAAGAAGAAGCAGAAGAACTAAAAGACAAAACAAATTTTTTGTGACCTCTCATGTCCAAATACATGAACTACATGGTGGGTACTGGATGTGCGTGGGGGGCTGAAAGCACTCAAGGGGCCAACCACCCCTACATGAAGGCAAATAAGCAGAGACTCTGCCTGATACCCTGTCACAAAATTCTCCTCTCTAAACACAATGTAGCTCACATTCTTCTCTTGCATAAGAACACAAAGCCTTAATCTGGTTTTCCCATCGTATCCTGATTATGAAGACTATATGCCGTTTTGCACCTCCATATCTTTATGTGTTCAATACTTTTTCCCTGTGTCATTTCACATTATTATGCATAGTTAAATTTATGGACATCTATGGTTTCATTTGTTTGTATGTTTGTATTTGAAAGTCTGATAAGAAGGACCCAACACACAGGCATTTTTCTGCTCATGCAGCTTTCCAGCTGCACACTACACTGCTCTCCCACTAGGCTCTAGGGTCCTACTCGAAAGGGAAGGCATGATCAGATGATGGAGGTCAGCTTTGTAGGTCAGCCTCCCCTGACACCACACCCTGAATCACTGCTCCACCAATCACCTGCAGCTGAGGCACAAACTACACCTGCCACAGAAGAGTCGTTACCTATGGATGATCATGCCCTTCAGATAGCCATCAGCATATGGAGCATGCAGACCCAGCACCCAGTCCAAGAGGCCCTGGAAAGTGGCTGGCTCTAGACATGCTGAACTGAAGTGTCACAGACTGCTACAAACCATACCCCACATAGCAGACAGGTCTGGCCCAGATAAGGTGTCAAGCCGACACTGCTGGCTGACTTCTGGCATGGTAACTGCTATGTCATCCAGATATGGGTCAGCCCTGGTGTAGATGGCTCTATTTGGGGCGACCGTGGCTCAGGGGGTTGGGAAGCGTATATGTAACCGCAAGGTCGCTGGTTCGATCCCCGGGCTCTCTGTCCTGGCTCTCGGTCGCTGTGTCCTTGGGCAAGACACTTTACCCTACTGGTGTTGGCCAGAGGGGCCGATGGCACGATATGGCAGCCTCGCCTCTGTCAGTCTGCCCCAGGGCAGCTGTGGCTACAACCGTAGCTGCCTCCACCAGTGTGTGAATGCGAGAGTGAATGAATAGTGGCATTGTAAAGCGCTTTGGGTGCCTTGAAAAGCGCTATATAAATCCAATCCATTATTATTATTATTTATGTGATGGCATACCACATCTGGCCTGATTATGGTTTGGTTTATGTGGCCCAGGCTCATAGAAAACAGGTCTGGCCTGGATCCGGCATCAAGCTGGCACGTCTGACTGACTGGTGTCATGGCAGGGTGTATGCCAACCAGGTGTGGTCCAGGTGTGGCAATGATGGCACTTTTTATGTTCCTATTTTAGTTAGAAGACCCAAATACCATGTTGCAATACTATACTGCTATGGTAGCCAATGTTTCTGTGATGGACCGAGTTGAAAAACAGGAGGAGCCTAGGAATGATTAGAAAAACATAGTTTCCATTTATTTAACCCCCACAAAATTATATTTACAAGACTAACAAATGTTGAGCTCATAAAAGAGGTCAAAGAAACAAAGCTGAACTTAGGCAAAGACTGCAACCTTAACAAACCAAATGACTGCCCAAACATACATAATTGCCCTAAAACTGAAATGACATACTAGGGTATATATAATGGCTGATCAGACCATTGTGACACATGAGGGGTAACAAACAAAACACAATCATAAATCACAACAATGCAGTACAATCTAGTTTGTTAATAAACTAAACACTAAAGAAGAAAATCAAAAAACCCCATTAAACCCTAAACTCAAATATTTAATTAAATACAAATACTTTGTTTTTAAGGTAAAGAAAACACACATTCCCCCTTCAGCAGGAAGTGGTGGTGTGGTCCAATTATCTTCCTTCATATTTAATGGTTTCAAACCCTGGCTACCATCTTTTGTCCAGCAACTCCCAGGGATGATGGCAGGTAAGAAATAAAAAGACAAAAGTTAGTCAGAAAGCAAAGAAATGAAGAAGTATGAATACATAAGTAAACTAAATGTGCGCGCTTACAAATAGAACAAATGTATCCAAACCAATCAATGAAGTTATTGGCAACTAAAATGTATTACTATGTTCAAATGAAGAATGAAAATACAAAAGTTACCGACTTTAGAGTGTGGCCATGGGTTTGGCCATCACAGTTTCAAATGCAGGTTTGACAGGTTAGTGAGTGTACACTTATTTGTGAGAGTTTACTCATGTTTGTGTTTGTTAGTGGTTTGATTCCTGGCTCTTCCAGTCTGCATGTCAAGTATCCTTGGGCACGATACTAACCCAAACTGCTCTCCAATGCATCATTGGAGTGTGAATGTGTCTGAACGTAGTACTCAGCACTCAGTTTAGAGAAAGTGATTGGGCGACTGTTGATGTTGCTTTGAGAGTAGAAACGCCGTTATATAAGAATCAGTCCATTCACTGTCCGAACAGTTCCAGCAGCAGTATTAATTGATATATTGTTAATTATAAATTATCAAAATTATTCAATTCAAAATAAATTTGCTGCATTACCTTTGTTGAGACATTTTTAATCTGTGCTAAATATGGTACATGTTGTTATTACATGGCTTGATTAAGGTACACATTAGACTGACATCTGGAGCCACAGCTGAAACTGTTCTGGGCCAGTACAGGACCACCAGTGTGTCTGCAACTGACCTTGCGCTGGCCCACCTCTAGCAAACCTGATCTGGGCCACCAAAAGGCCGTCATTCTTTGCGGTAAGTGGGCCATGTGTAAGCACATTGTGTGGGCCAGATCCGGGCCATACCAATTTTGCTATGTGGGACAGAGTGGAGAAGGCCATTTTTCCCTTTTTTTCTGCCAGTAGCCTTTGGTTATCCAACTTATCACTAGCGCCAGAATGGTTTTTGTGACGTTTGTTTTCAACATCTGTAACTCCTGTAACTTCTGAACCATTTGCTCAGTTGAAAAGATTCCAGCGGTTCCTGAAAGCACCAGCTCTACGCTTTTCTGTGATATTAGGGTCATTACGGTAAATTCAAGTCTCGCAGCAGCCCAACGAAGGCAAAGGTCACTTGAGAGAAGAGAGAGTGAGTGTGATGAAAGGAGAAAACGGACATTTTATCAGGCATTTGTCTGTTTTAAGTTGTTTTTGTTTTGTTTTGTTTTTGCTGTTTGCTGTGTTGTCTTGTTTTATTTGCAGATATTTGGATGTTGCACCCCGCCTAGGATTACTGTAATGACCCTAACATCACTGAAAAAGGATGGAGTTGATGCCTTCAGGAGCAATTGGAATTTTTTTAAATTGTGCCAGTGGTTCAAGAGTCACGATAATTTGACATACAAAGCCAGCACTCCCATCGGGTTTTAATGAGTTAAATCCAGTACTGTGAAAAAACCAGCCTATCCAGTCCAGGAGCTCGTCAACCTGGGGCATGTAATAAGTGTCAAACTCTGAGACTTCATTCACCTTGCAGTAGTCAACACAAAACCGTATAGACGCATCTTTCTTTACCACAAAATCTATTGGGCTACACCACGCACTGTCTGACTCTTATAATATTTATAACATTAGTTTAATTAATATTACTATATTTTTAGCATTTCAGCCAATTCCTTCTGTACAATTTTTCTCTTATGTTCAGGTAACCTGTAGGGTCCTGAACACCTCTGGCCTTCAGCCTCTCTCCATGCTTTTGTCAGGTTGAGGTGAAATATCTCTGTGACTCCTCCCCTGTCCAAAAAATCATCGCACAAAGTGTCCTTGCCACTTGGCGAATAACTTTGAGCTAGAAGAAGGAAGTAATACAAGTACTATGTCTCTCAGTGAAAATTGCCTGAGCCTAGTGACTCTATTGTACAGGTGCTGCTAACATTTCCTCCTGATATAATTGCTCAATGTGTGCAGCTTTGCTCTCAGGTCCAGAACATATTGAATCTCATGTTTAGGTGTTGATCGATGCTGGCGGCTGCAGCCCGCAATGCGGATGCTCAGCAGTCGGCCTTCTCTTCCTCAGGGCCAGGGTGCAAGCCATAGAAGAAGGGTCAGTCTTCTGGTCCCATCTGCCCCTCCCTGAAGAGGCAGTGATGGTCCTCCATGGAGAGGCCCAGCCTGTCCAACATTGTTCACCCTACATCAGGGCCATCACCTTTTACACTCACTATGTGAGTGCATTTAATTATTTGTTATTATTATAAGTCTTTCTCCCCTCACTCCAACCTGTCATGGCTCGAGGTTTCTTCCTGTTAAAAAGGACTTTTTCCTTCACACTGTCGCCAAAGCTCTTGCTCATAGGCAGTCATGATTGTTGGGGTTTTCCCTGTTCTCTTTGTATTATTGCAGGGTCTTTACCTTACAATATAAAGCACCTTGATGCAACTGTTGTTGTGATTTGGCCCTATATACATAAAATTTAATTGAAATGAACTGAATGACATGGTTGCTGCTGCAGGGAGGCTGAGGTCCTCCTCTGATAATAATGGCAGCAACCTCAGGACCCATTCTTCAACTGGATTGGAATGGCTAGGGGTCGACCTCTTCCCCCATCCGATGGAGTGTCACTGCCAGGGCAGGGGTTAGTAGAGGGGTGTCGGCGATGAGCCAGACTGAGCGACCAGGTCCTCCAGCACATTTGTCCGGTGCTCAGCCTGGTTCTACAGCCAGACTGTCCAGTCTGCTACATCTGACTGACTGTTTAGATCCTGCCTTTTCCTCTTTTCCAGATAGTGGTGGGTTCTGTTTTATCTACCAGTTCCACTTACAGGTTTCACTAACTGAGTACTCTGCTTTGCCCTCCTATGTTCACACCTGCTCCTCCCATTCCTTATGCTCAGTCATTCTCATTGCCCATTTTCTCAATTATTAAGCCAAAAATAAAGATAAAATGACCTGGTTATGATCGCTCACCAACCTCATATTTTACTGATACTACAGTTTAACCTATCACTGTAATAATGGGCACAAAATTAATAGTCTTATTTTTTTTAAACCAAATTTCTAAATCCAGAATTAATCATATAATTTATGTGCTCTGTGAAACTGCCAAAGCCTGACAGTTCAGCAGTTATTTCCCTTCTTAGCTTCAGGTCCTTTACCAGTATATTACCTTTTTACCTCTCAGAAATCAGACATTTTTGTACCATTGATACTTGGCTTTAACCAGGGCACCGCTGCCCCTTGTGCCCCCCTTAACTGCTCCACACTCTTATTTTGAAACCACAGGAGATCGCGCTTTTACTTTGTAATGGCCAAACGTCAAAACTACCTTCATCAGCCATCAGGTGTGCTAAATCTGTGGTTCGTTTCAAAAAAACCAATTTCTGTAGGTTAGCTTTTCTTAAATCTGTGGCCCATTATCTGTGCTTCTTGTTCTCCTTTAATTCCTGCATGCAGGGATGAATATTATATTATTTATTATTATTATATTATTGTAGACTCACTACGGGTGTCAACAAAAATGTAAAAATAACTTTCGAGTCTTCATACCTTGCCATAATACATTTTCATTATAATGATCTGGTGTTTATAAGTTGTACATTTGACTTCCCGTGTCTGAAAAAGTTGTTGAAATGTACAAATGTAGAACTTTGAATACCTAAAAGGCTTTTTGCCACATGCCGGGGTTTATGAAGTTTCATATCTTATGAAAGGAGAAACAGCTTTTCTGAATCCAGCTGTGAGGATGTCCGGTTGTTTTACTTTAGGTCTGCTGAAGTCAAACTCCAAATACCAGGAGATGGTCTCTGGGCGAATGCACGCAGGGAACCGTAGTGTTTAGGCTGTGCTGAAAACAGCGCTCTGCCCTGCTAGGACTACATTTCCCATCGCGCCGCGCGCTTTTTCTTCCCCCTTTCCTTCCTTCCTGCAGTCTCGGCCCTTCTGCCGTGAAAAGGAGGCTGTGAAGTCTGGGCTGTCCGCCGTCACTGAGCCGATCCTGAACCAGCTCGCAGGTACAGTGGAATGGCAGCAGAGCGCCTGCTGACGGACCGGAGCCCGCGCTCAGCTGTCGTTCCGGGGTCTTGAACAGCTCGCTACCGCCGCTGGAGCCTCGGAGCCTCGGAGCCTGGAGGAGCCGCGGGTGGAGCTGCAGCCTGTCAGGCCGAGCCGAGCCGAGCTGCTGTCATCTCCCGTCCGTTAATGATGCTCAGCAAGCTGCAGAACTGAAGTATCGGCAACCCGAAAGCAGACCAGAGCATTTTTCACTGCTCCCTCCCCCTCAGGTGAGAATCCGGCTGCACACCTGGAGGTTCACCTGCCCCCCCCCCCCCGAGACACAGCGACTCGCATCGGTTTGGTAGTTGTCCTGTGAGCAGGCTGGACCTGATCAGAGTACAGGTGATCTACCCTGTGACCTGTCATTTCAACGCGACTCCTCCATTTTGATCGGTTAATCAGGTCTTGATGTAACTTGAGGTCCTTGGTGTCTGTCAGCCTTTTGTACAGGCAGGTTTGGGTGGGACTGTGGTGCAACATGACCCTGACTGAAGCACACTTTGTGTGATTTTGGCGCCTGGTCTAAATTTTCCCTGCACATCGCAATGAGCCAGTGCAATGAGTGTCAACACACTGTACAGATTCATACAAATTAAAAGTGTGTGAAGCTGCTTTATGCAAAGCCTGGCAGCAGATAGAGTACTTGAGTTTCTATTGAGGAGGTGGCGTAAATAGACTTCTTACTGAAAGTGCTCCTGATCACAGAAAGTGCTGAACAGCGGGGTCACACCAAACTGAACATCCTGTACAAACAAAACTCATTTTCCAAAAAAAAAGAAATATGAAGAATGACTGCAAAACAACTCCAGAGAGGCAAAACTACAGACGGAGGATGAACCTCAAACCCAAACTTAAAACCACACAGACATGCAATAACAACCATGCAGACACAACACTACACAAAAACACAAAGCAGCCACCAAGGATCTGGGTCCCCTGTGTGGTAGAGGTAGGCCTTTCACGTGTCTGTACCTACGAGCATGTTTGTCTATGGCCCTTCATACCTACAAAACACAGCATCACTGAATGTGACAGGAAACCGAGAAAAACTGCAGTTATTTAGTGAATAGTAATTGTTGAGTAGTGTAATATGTGTAAAGTAGGGCTGGGCCATATTATACCGTTCACGGTAATACCGGTATAATGTTAGCCAACGATAGGAAAATGAAATATCGCGATAGAATGGGAGTAAAACGCGCATGCGCAGTGCCTTTGTTTTCATACGCACATGGCCGATTGTTGAGTGAAACAGATGATCCAGAATTGGTTTGTAAAAATGGTGTAACTTCCGTGATGTGGAACTGGTTTGGTGTTTGTCCGTCAGATACACAACAAAGCACATTTTTTTGCAGAACATGCAAGCGGCCGTTGTTATTGTCGTATTTGTCGGACTAAGATGCTCTTAAATCTGGGAGTAATCTGGGTCCTAAACTCCGTATGCTTCAGGTCAAACAACACTGCAGCATCACTTAGAGTTAAAAACTGTCTAAATTCTTTCATCTTTAATAAAACGATCAGCATTGCTGCTTTACGAGGTGTAACTATAAAGTTTAACTTCCAGGCATCCATGAAAACAAAAGTTATTACATTTAACGGAGTTAGAAGTTAGCAGGAAGCTAGCGGAAGTTAGCTCGCTAGTTTCGCTAGTTACCTAAGCATGATAATGCATGTTCTGACTGAGAGATTTCTGAAAAAAATCAAACGTACAGCTCTGCTATCACTTGCAACATAAATGAAGACAGAAAACTAAACAGCAGTGACGTTTGTAGGGTTACTGAAGTTGGGCTAGCTGGTATATAATGATGTGCTACGTGATCGCTAGCGACACAGCTATGTTAGCATAACATAAACAGTGAAGCTGGAGGACGAACACTAACACTTTTCCACTTATAAAAGTGAACGTGAAGGTTCTTCATGGTTAGAGACAAATGCAATCGCATGGCAGGATGCTGTAAACGGACCAAACTTCAGTCAGGAGAACAACTGAGATAATCCATCCACAATACCAGGTTAGTCATTAATATACTGCAACAACATGGGAATAGAGCAGCTGCCAGAGAATTCAACATTAAGGAATCAATGGTACAGAAGTGGAGGAAGCAAGAAGAATGAGTTTAATAAAGTTTGATTTATCTGACTGCTTTGTTTCGCTTAATGTGCCTTATAATCCCGTGCACCTTATGGTCCGAAAAATGCGTACTGCACACTGCAGTTTAATGTTGCAAAGCACCTCTTTTTAACTTCAGTGGATATTATACATGGTTATGCTCAGGACATGTCAGCCCATTTCTAGTGGAAATGCC
This sequence comes from Diplotaxodon limnothrissa, assembly GCF_057381915.1. Classification (NCBI taxonomy): domain Eukaryota; kingdom Metazoa; phylum Chordata; class Actinopteri; order Cichliformes; family Cichlidae; genus Diplotaxodon; species Diplotaxodon limnothrissa. Next base: position 16,211,365 of record NC_140612.1, on the reverse strand, counting down.
TTTTGGTTAAACTTTCAGCAAGCAATTTGCATTTGTACTGTTACATTTTTATAAAGCTTTAATGTACATAAAAACCAGCTTCTTGTTTAAGTGAATATAAATGGAAGGTTGTCTTTTTGCGCTAGTAATGTTGTGGAGTTGTATTTTGTCTCGCATCAATTATATCGTCGGTTATATCGTTATCGCAAATTTTCAAATATATATCGTGATAAATATTTTTGGCCATATCGCCCTGCTCTAGTGTAAAGTATAACTAACATGAGAAAACTTTGATGGGATAACTCGATAGTTAACTGAGTGCTACGGGGCAGTTTAACACAGCCAAGCCTTCTTTCTTTCTCTGCATTAGCTCGACTAACAAAACCTAAAAGCCCAGCCAGCGATAATGGTTATCAGCATCCTTTGTTATCCAGGGCTTTCAGGTCCAGGCTCTGTGCATGCTCACAGAAAACAGGGAAAAGAAAATGTATCTTTTGACTCTTCTTCCTCAGCAGCTGAGCATTGCTTATTCCAATAGGTTTCATCAGCAGACAAACAGGTAATAAAGGTTACAAGAAATATATTAAAATATATAACAATGAGCTGCAACACTGGTGCTGCAAATAAGAGAGAAATGTTTAGGAGGACTGTTAATTTTGTGAACTAAAACTTGCCATGTGTTTTTGTTGACAGCTGCACATTAGAGCTCTGAAACATTGAATGTTAGTGTGTTCACGTCTGACGCTCCTCCATCGCCTATTGTACAGGAGACATGGAATTCACTTTAGTTTATCACCAGATCAGAGCAAAATTAATCTTACTAATTGGAAAGTATTGGCCTACAAATGTAGATGATGACTTTTTTAGCCTTAGCCCTGTTGGCTGTAATTCCAGCAGCGTAAAAACCACTAAACATGTATACGTTTGCACATCACTAACTGAATGCATTCAGATTCCAGTGACCGTTTGTGCTGCTGTAACTTCACAGTTGGGCTTCATTTGATGATGTTAGTAAGGCATGGCTATTCCCTACTCTCCAACAGAGAATCGCTGAAAAGATGCTGTAAGTAAAAGAATAAAACTGTGGAGGGCCCGGCTGATTTTAAATCGAAAGTTGGAACATAACCTGCTCATAACCAGGTTTTGTGTTCAGCAGAAGTTGCCATGGTAAAAAGAGACCTCTTGATGACACTAAGAACTCTGACTTTAAACTCCGGACCTGATTCAGCAGACAACACTCCAGTGCACCATAAAATAAACCAGAGGGTTCTTATTCTGCTGCTCATGAATAAAATCAGTTTTGTCCAATCAGCATGTCATTATCCTCATGAAGATTGAAAATCATCTGATGAATTGGAATCGTCATAGATTAGACTTGCTGGAGGAACTCTGCTGTTTCCATTACTTCTGGCTGTATCTGATTAAACCCTTCCCTGACCATTAGGTAGCCACGGGCATACTAGGCAAAGACAAACACAAGACTGCTCAGAGACAAAAGTGAGAGACTTGGCACTCAGAGAATCGTGAAATAGAAATCTTTGGGAATAGCAAATACGAAGCAGAATGCCGTTAATAGATGCAGTGCCTGGTGACTATAATCTAGTCCTACTGACACCATAGTATGTTCCTGTTTTTACAGTGGGGCAAAAAAGTATTTAGTCAGCCACCGATTGTGCAAGTTCCCCCACCTAAAATGATGACAGAGGTCAGTAATTTGCACCAGAGGTACACTTCAACTGTGAGAGACAGAATGTGAAAGAAAAATCCATGAATCCACATGGTAGGATTTGTAAAGAATTTATTCGTAAATTAGGGTGGAAAATAAGTATTTGGTCAATAACAAAAATACAACTCAATACTTTGTAACATAACCTTTGTTGGCAATAACAGAGGTCAAACGTTTACTATAGGTCTTTACCAGGTTTGCACACACAGTAGCTGGTATTTTGGCCCATTCCTCCATGCAGATCTTCTCGAGAGCAGTGATGTTTTGGGGCTGTCGCCGAGCAACACGGACTTTCAACTCCCGCCACAGATTTTCTATGGGGTTGAGGTCTGGAGACTGGCTAGGCCACTCCAGGACTTTCAAATGCTTCTTACGGAGCCACTCCTTTGTTGCCCGGGCGGTGTGTTTTGGATCATTGTCATGTTGGAAGACCCAGCCTCGTTTCATCTTCAAAGTTCTCACTGATGGAAGGAGGTTTTGGCTCAAAATCTCACGATACATGGCCCCATTCATTCTGTCCTTAACACGGATCAGTCGTCCTGTCCCCTTGGCAGAAAAACAGCCCCATAGCATGATGTTTCCACCCCCATGCTTCACAGTAGGTATGGTGTTCTTGGGATGCAACTCAGTATTCTTCTTCCTCCAAACACGACGAGTTGAGTTTATACCAAAAAGTTCTACTTTGGTTTCATCTGACCACATGACATTCTCCCAATCCTCTGCTGTATCATCCATGTGCTCTCTGGCAAACTTCAGACGGGCCTGGACATGCACTGGCTTCAGCAGCGGAACACGTCTGGCACTGCGGGATTTGATTCCCTGCCGTTGTAGTGTGTTACTGATGGTGACCTTTGTTACTTTGGTCCCAGCTCTCTGCAGGTCATTCACCAGGTCCCCCCGTGTGGTTCTGGGATCTTTGCTCACCGTTCTCATGATCATTTTGACCCCACGGGATGAGATCTTGCGTGGAGCCCCAGATCGAGGGAGATTATCAGTGGTCTTGTATGTCTTCCATTTTCTGATGATTGCTCCCACAGTTGATTTTTTCACACCAAGCTGCTTGCCTATTGTAGATTCACTCTTCCCAGTCTGGTGCAGGTCTACAATACTTTTCCTGGTGTCCTTCTGTTGGGGGAAAACTCTGTAAAAAACCCAGGAGAAATAAAGACACAATGAGACAAAGTTACTTTCTTTATCAAACGTGTACACGGGTGAGCTGCTAAGAACAACTCACACCATGCACAGTGGCTTGGTAATTTTTATAGGAAAGACAGTGAGAACAGGATAAGAAAATACAAAACAAATAAAATAAACAACTCCATATGTGGCGCTAGTCTCGTCAGCAGAGAGCTGGGAGAAGGCTGTGGGAGATAAAACAATCTAAAACAATATGTCCCAAAACAGTATGTCTTTGCTGAGAAAGTCTAAAAAGATAATTCTAAACTAATCTAACCATAGACAAAAGGGCATGCTTGCACATTTAAAAGAAGGTAAAGAAACATAGAAACATTTTTCCTGTAACATTCCCCCCTGTTTTAACTTATTTTAAATGTATACAACAATTGTCTGTGAAGGTTATTTATTAAGTATCTTAAACAATTTTTTAATTTTTCAAAATGTCAGCATAGCAGAAATGGCAGTCATTTGGTCTAAAGAATAAAACAAAAGAAAATAATACAAAGAAAAACATAGTAAATGAAATAACAAGTGGAATAAACAAGAAAAAATAATAAAACTAAAACTACAAAAAATAAAGGATATATTTTAAAACGAAAACTTACAAAAAATAAAAGGGTGAAAAGTAAAATGAAAACTTTATATTTAAAAATGATGAAAACCTAATATGTAAAATGAAAACTTCAAAAAATACAAGGATGGAAACCTTATATTATAAAATGAAAACTTCAAAAAAAACAAGCATGAAACCTTATACTTAAAACGATGCAAACCTTAAATTGAAAACTTTATATGTAAAATAATGAAAACTTCATATTTAAAATGGAAACTTTATGTTTAAAACTGAAGACTTCAAAAAAAATAAAAGCATGAAAACTTTATATTTAAAATGAAAAACTTTGTTTAAAACTCAAAACTTCAAAAAAAAAAAAAAAATAAAAGCATGAAAACTTGCATAACCTACTAATGTTTTAATCAGTGCATGATCACTTGACAAGTCATTTTTAATCACCACGTCATTTATTAGCAGCTAGTACAAGTTCTCCTCTAACAGAATTGCAACGGGATGTTGTTCTTCTTCAGGCACGGCAACATAAGCAGTCATTGTAGTTGTTATCATCTGTGAAATCATTACTCTTAGGCATGGCAACACACACAACACTAATATGAGCAGTGCTATCATGATGAGACCTAGAAGGAAAAATGGCTTTGCTACAGCAGCCAGCCATGAACCGCTGAACAGCCAGTCCAGCCAGCTTTGTGCTGTAGCTGCTCCAGGTGTGTGTTCAGTGACATATTTTTGCAGAGCGGTCAAATTCTGCAAAGCTTCATAAATGTCTCCTCCAGTTTCGTATCCATCAGGGATAAAAGTGCAACATGTTTCCCCGATCAGCTTGCAAACTCCTCCTTGTGATGCTGTTAGCAGGTCTAGTGTCAGTCTGTTCTGCAGCACCATCGTTCTGATGGCCTGCTGTTCTCCTGCTAAGGCGGTTCCCAGGGTCTTAGTCAAGTTGATGTGTCGTAGCAGAGCATATCGGTTGATTTCCACATGATCCCGCACCTCGGCAACTCCAATGCCGGGGATCAGGCTCTGTAAGAATTTCACTCCTCCTCCCCAGATGCGAAACTCTCCCGGCACTCCAGTGTCCACGGTAATGCCGAAAGAATTGGGGGAGGCGATGTCCACTTCACGTCTCTGCCGGCTGCTTGGGTGATGTGCAACACTTTGCATGAAGAAAACGTGATCTGATAATTCCACCAGGGCGCACAGACCTCCCCAACCTTCAGGGAGTGACAGATAAGCCTTGTTGCCACATAGGAAGTACCAGTCAGCCAAAACTCTGGTTCCTCTGCTGCTGGGTGCCGTCCGTGCACATCCTGTCTGGTACTGAGTCTTTGTTTGTAGTGGCATTCGGTAGCTGTAGTCGGAGCGACAGTTTAGGCCCATCAGCGTCGTGTTACTGGCACAGGTGGCGTTGATTGAACAGGTCATACACTTCCTCTCGTTCCTTGGTGGGCAGAAAGTGTATATGGACTTACATAGGTGAGTAGGCAGCTCCCCCACTGCCCGCGATCCATTGTTCATCACACATACTGGCAGTTGTGATGCGTTCAGTTTGTTCAGTAGAATTACATCAGGCAGTGGGTCTGAGACTTGGGGCCAGGTCAGTAGGTAGGTCTGTCCGGAACAGTTCACATTTGTGAGTGACGATGACCTCCAGGTTGCTTTTGCTGGGATGCTGTAGTTGGCTTTGGACCAAAGAGTACCGTAGCCTGGATGTGTTGCCAGGCCCAACAGACACCAACTGCGATCTTCAGGTATGCTGTACGGCCACAGGCCAGACGTCTGTGAGGATAGGGGCATATGGGTACATGCATAGCAGTCAGTTTTATTATTCCAGTGAGCTGTAGTGTTCATAAACTGCCACCAGAAGTTAGTGGCGTAGCCATGGGGAAACTTGGTGTACTTTCCTTTGTCATACAGTGTCTGCCTTTTCTCCATATAGCGTGACTTGTTGTCCCTCATGGAAGCAAAGGTGAAGAGCCCGGCCATGGTCAGGGCCGCTGCAGTTGATAAGAGCCACCACCTCATGACGACGGAACACACCCTCCTGTCGCGAGTAGACCCCCCGGCCAGGAAAGCTGACCCCTCCACCGGGCGAGATCACAACAAGTAGGCAAGCCTGCCGTCAGCTGTGTTTAGATGGCTTCACTGACTCGCCTGCAGTGACTCTGATGGACCCAGGATGGTCGTTCCGCAATTTTGCAAGCGGTCGGTGTAGTGAGGAGGACTTGGTATGGCCCCTCCCACCTGGGTGTGCTCCAGTTTTTCCTTTGGAGCACCTTGATCAGAACCCAGTCACCGGGCTTTAGTCTGCAAGACACTGGAGAAACATCATCAGGTTGTTGATTATGTACAATGATCTCTTTGTTTTCTAACAGCTTAGACATCCATTCTGCTAATGTGTTTTCTCTGATTGCTTTGTCTATTGGTTGACTGGTAATAGGCAGTGGAAACGGCCTGCCATGAATGATTTCAAATGGAGTTAGTTTATGGGAGCCCTGTGTTAAGCGCATCCACATCTTCACTAAACCCAAACATTCAGGCCACGGCCTTCCTGTTTCTGCCATGCATTTCCTGAGCCTTTGTTTTATAGTGCCGTTAGTTCTCTCTACAAGGCCTGCGCTCTGAGGGTGATAAGCACAGTGGTGTTTTATGCTGAAACCGAGTGCTTCAGAGACTTTAGTGATGACATCATTTACAAAATGAGTGCCGTTGTCTGATCGTATCAAAGCTGGGATGCCATATGTGGGTATGAAGTGATTGCACAGGCACTTTGCTACTGAAATTGCATCTGCCTTTTTCACTGGATAGATTTCCGGCCACTTTGAGAACACGTCTATAACCACTAGGGCGTATTTTGACCCTTGACATTCGCTTAGTTCAATAAAATCCATATGAATTGTGTGAAAAGGATGAGGCGGAGTTGGAAAACGGCCTCTTCTTGGTCGCAGGTTACCCTGAGCATTATATTTTTGACACGTCATGCACGTTCTGACAAATTGTTTTGCTGAAGTTTCAAAATTTACAGTGTAGAAATGAGAGTTGACAATACAGGTCATTCCCCCCGATGACAAATGCGTACAGCCATGAGTCACTAATGCCGCCATCTTGTGGAGCGATTTTGGCAACACTGGCTTGCCATAACACATCATTAAGTCGTTTGTCAGAACTGCACCGTGTTTTAGCCATTTTGCCTGCTCTGCTGTGCTTGCTGCTTTTTGTTCACTTTGCAACACATCCAGTGGAATCTGATGTGTGTTTACTGCCATCAGTGTCATGTTTGTCTTTTGTGCCGCCTGTTTTGCTGCTCTGTCAGCAAAATTGTTGCCTGTAGTAATAAAAGAGCTATCAGTTTTGTGTGCTGCACATTTACACAATGCGAGTTGTTGTGGTAAATTTATTACAGTCAGCAGGCGTTGTAAGAGGCTGCCATGCTGGACTGGTTTACCGGTTGATGTAATCATTCCTCTGTTTTGCCAGAGCTTTGCAAAATGATGCACAGCAGAGAAAACATACTGGCTGTCTGTATAAACGTTTATTTGTTTATCTTTGTGTATTTCACATGCACGAATAACAGCTATCAGCTCAGCGCTCTGTGCAGAATATGAAGAAGAAAGTGGTTTTGCTTCTATTATTCTACTGTCTGTGGTTACTGCGTAACCTACACAATTACGGCCTGTGTTGTCTTTAGAGGCCGATCCGTCCACAAAGACATCAGTAAAACCAGCTTGTGGCTCAGCATGGATGTCAGGGCGGGGTTTGGTGTCTTTGTCTAATTCTGCATGGCAGTTGTGCACATCTCCATCAGCTGGTGTGCTCACTAGAGTCCCTGGATTCAGTGTGCCACATTTTTCCAGTGTGATGTGAGACTGTGATAGTAAAATGCCTACATACGATAGCTGTCTGGCATGAGTCAGGTAAGAGAGATTGGCTTGCAGCAGTATAGATGTGACAGCATGCGGGACCTTCACAACTAATTTGTGCCCTAAGACAATGTCTGCTGACTTCTTTACTGCTTCTGTGGCCGCTGCACAGCTTTGGACGCAAGTCGGCAGGCCCGAAACTACAGCGTCTAACTTACACGAGTAGAATGCTAAAGGGCGCTGTTTGTCACCAAAAGCCTGTGTCAGAACTGCCTTCATGTAGCCGGCCCCCCCATCAACATGCAGCACGAAAGGCTTGTCATAATCAGGCAGGGCCAGGACTACATTTGTTTGTAAAGCCACCTTTAGGTTAGTAAATGCTGTGTCTGCCTCTACCGTCCACGTTATTGTATCTCGCAAAGCGAGGTTTTTGCCATAAATCATGTCTTGGAGTGGCTGAACTGTTAGTGCATACTCTGGAATCCAAGCTCTACAGAAATTACACAAACCTAAAAAACTCATCATCTGTTGTTTTGTTTTAGGTTTGGGTGTGTTTTGCACTGCCAGCTTTCTGGTTCCCAGCAGTGTTTTGCCCTGGCCTGTGAGTGTGTGCCCGAGATATGTAACGTTATCACTCCACAGCTGCAGTTTGTGTTTTGAGACTTTGTGGCCCTGTTCAGCCAAATGCTGTAGCACAGCAAGTGTGTTGTCTTTGCACGCCTGCTGTGTGTGACCGGTTATTAAAATGTCATCTACATACAGCAAGTATTGACCTAGCTGTGGGAGCTTACAGCTAGACATTGACTTCTTCAGTGCTTCTGCATAGAGGGTTGGGCTATTCTGGAAACCCTGGGGCAAACGAGTGTATGTGTACCTCTGACCCTCAAAGGTGAAGCCAAACAATGGCTGTGAGTCTGGATGTAGTGGAACTGAGAAAAAAGCGTTTGAAAGGTCGATTACTGAGAACCACTGTTCGTTCGGTGTGACCTGATTTAAAATAGTGTGTGGATTAGCAACCACAGGTGGGATTTGTTCAGTCACTTCGTTTATAGCTCTCAGGTCATGTACTAGACGGTATGCACCCGTGATAGCTTTTTTAACAGGAAAGATAGGAGTGTTACAGGTGGCTGTCTTTGTTTTTATTAAAATTCCTGCCTTTTCCATGTCTGCTATCACTGGGCGAATGCCATGTCTAGCCTCAGTAGTGAGTGGGTATTGAGATATCAGTGGTCTGTGTTTTGAGAGAGGTTTTACTCTTACTTCATCTGCATTTTTTATAAGGCCTACATCAGCAGGGCCTGTAGACCAGAGAGTTTTAGGCAGCTGAGCTAGTGCTGCCTGATGTCATTCAGTTAATTGTGCATGTGTTTCAGCGGCATCGGCTAGGTGTACAGCGGGCCTGACTGCGACCAGCCAACCCAGTGTGTGTCGGAAACAACCCGTCCGGCGGCCTTGAAGCCAGCCTTCATGAGTGTCTTCCGTTTTTTCATAAGTGTCTGCTTCAACCCTGGCTAACACATTTCCTAAATCCTTCCAGTCTGAATGATAGTCATGCGCTACAGACACGTGTGGCTTAGGCATGCGGTTCAAAGCCTTCACGGCTGCTGATTGGATTACTGAGCACACTGCATTTCCCGACTTTGTGACATACAGGTGTTGTAAAGTCAAACTCTGTTGTCCTAGCTTCCACACTTGCTGATCGTAAAGTGGGTCTGGGCCTGGAGTTTGTTTAAATCTCAACGTGTTGTGATAGTCAGTGGGTTTCTGGAAATATGATGTGGGGGGTGTATATTTGCGGGCCACATTGTGTAGCTTTGTGAGCTCGGGCAACTCAAGAGTCCAGTAATAATGTGGGACACCGTAGCCTTGAGAGAGACACACGTTGCTGCTGTGTGCCGTGTTAATGCTATCTGGCTCTGGAGTGTTGTCATTTAGCATGCATTCAGCAATCATGCCATTCTCTTCCGGTATCACGCCTATCTTGAGTTTTGTCAGAGCGTCTCTTCCTAGAAGGTTTACTGGGCATGACGGGTCATATATGCATTTAATGAAGCACCTGCGGCCACTTTCTGTATGTATTAGTTCTAAGGGGGCAGTTAGTTGTTGTACAGTGGTGAGGCCTGTGGCTGACTTCACAACTAATGTATCTTTTGAGTACTGTAAGTTCTTAGGTGCCTGCCTCAAAACCGTTTTACATGCTCCTGTGTCGCATAACATTTGGATTGGTTGCCCGTTCACATGGATTAGCAGCGTTGGTTTGTATTCTGACCCTAATAGCAATTGTTCTATGTTAAAAACTTCCCCTCCCTCATCAATGTTCATGTCTTGTGTGTTTTCTAGTCACATGTCATTGTTCTCCATAGATTCGCCACTGTTTTGCCTGTCATTGTTCCTCCTACTATTATGTGTCTGTGGCTTACTTCTGCACTCTCGTTCAAAGTGACCTCGTTTTCCACAGTTGAAACAGGCATTGTCTCTTTCATATCTGCTGTCTCTGTTTCTGTGTCTGCGGCCTTGCTGTCGATTACCTTGCTTCCCTTTCTGTCTCTGATAGCCTCCCGAAAATGCAAGGAAACCTGTCTCTGAATCTATGGTGAAGACGTCAGCCTTATTTTTCTGTTTGTGCACTTTTGTGGCGTGTTCAGCATGTAACAGGGCATCTGGCAGGTTGCCAGTGTTCATTGTGACCCAATGTTTCTCTACATGTGCTCTGATTGGTGGGAGCAGGCCATTTAGAAACGCATTTTTTAATTGCTGCTGGAATGGCGTTGCATCGCCATCGGCATAATCTAAACCTGAATGCTGCCTAAAAACTGGGCGCAGGCGGTCTAAAAAGTCTGATGCAGTTTCATTTTCTTTCTGTTTTACCTCTCCTATTTTATTGTAGTTTGGCTTGGGGGCCAGCTGTAGTCTCACACGTTCATAGAAATTATGTAGTTGGCCTTCTAATTCAGGGTCACCTGCACGCAGGGGTTGTGGTCCGTTGCCGACCACTAAAGAATCTAAAGGATTATTAATTGCCCCCCCAGTGAAAGAGCCTTTCACTGAGCCAAACTTCAAACCTAAAAGATCTTGAAGTACCTGGTACATTTCATGACCGTTTAAATACCACTGAGTCCTAATTGCTTCAACTGCTCTCTTCCATGTGTCAAAACCGTCATGCAGGGGCGGGACATCTTTAAGAACATTTTTGCGATCCTCATGTGACCATGGTCTAAACACAAGAATTGTGGGGTGTGCGTCTTGATGCCCCATAGGTCCAATCGGCTGACCATATCTGGGGTTAGGTGAACTTATTAATGGAAATACTCCTGGGGGGCTTGGGGGGTCAGGCCATATTTCCCTGCCTACATGATCTTCCCCTATATCTGCTTCAGGTGCATGTGTTAATGACATTTTAGCTAAATCTGCCTGCACTGAACCGTAAGGGTTATTCACAGCTGCATCTTTGTCTGTTTGCTTGGGAGTTGATGCAGAGGCAGTAACATAGGGGGGAGGGGCTGCAGCCGTTGCTTCAGGCACCTCACAGCTTTGCTTTTGTTTTTTATTCTGTCTCTTTTCTCTATTCTCAGCACGTCTCTGTTGCTCTTTTTTCCATGCATCTAGGAAAGTTAATTCATTTGTGCGTTTTCCTTTCTTTCTAAGATTTGTGGTTGCACTTATTTCCTTTAATAAGCTATCTTTGAGCTGTGTTAAAGCTGCGGGGCTGCACGTACCCTCCCACCCAGGACATGACGTCTTTTTAGGATTACGCCATCTCCTTGCGCTGATTTTTCCTGCACCTGGATATTTATTTTCTATCCATTGTTCGTCATTAATGAACTTTTGTGTATACTGCCCATTATTGGCAAGAGGTTTAGAGGTTTTATTCCCCATTTTTCAATTTTTATTATTTAGTGTATCTTACTTATGTATTTATTTAGTTATTTATTTTTATTTATTTATTTATACACTGGCAATACAGCTGCTATCCACCTTCGCTGGTATGAGGAATGAGAGTGGTTGTTCACACGCCCTTCTACTTTCGGACTATTTCCAAAAGCGGTGTGAACTTTACGAGGCGGAACTCGACCGTTCTCCCAAGCCACCAGCACTTCAGCGAACAGCAGTGAAAGAAAAACACAGTAGGAGCGGCTCAGTCTCTTATTGGACCGTGAAAAGTCAGCTTGCTCCGTTAGTTACAACAATACACACATACATTCACATTCACACTTATTCGCGCGATCGGAACCCTTATAATAAGGGGAGCTGCCAGTCTTTCTGTAGACGAGCTACTTATTCCCTTGACCCAGCTGGGGGAGCTACTCAGAGCTCCAAACCTAACCCACAAGAGTGGGGAGCTTCCAGTCGACGAGCTCCAAGCTACCAGCCGACGAGCTACTTTAAACCCACAGAAGTGGGGAGCTTCCAGTCGCGACGAGCTACTTTCGCTATTTTAAATTCCCTGAATTTAAAATACGATTTTACGCAAGATTGTGTCAGTGTGTCTGTATCTACCTGGTCAGTGTCGCCGGGTCTGGTCCACCTCGATCGGGCCCCACCACCGTGGGTCGCTTTCTAAGAACATTGGCCAAGACTCGAATTTAACGCCCTTGGTCTTTGACCACACACCTAGTGTGTGGGCTGTCGACAGACGAGCAACGTGGACTGGTCACGGAGATGGGACACGATGGAGGCGCTCCGGCTCCGAAGGACCAAGAAATGTTGGGGGAAAACTCTGTAAAAAACCCAGGAGAAATAAAGACACAATGAGACAAAGTTACTTTCTTTATCAAACGTGTACACGGGTGAGCTGCTAAGAACAACTCACACCATGCACAGTGGCTTGGTAATTTTTATAGGAAAGACAGTGAGAACAGGATAAGAAAATACAAAACAAATAAAATAAACAACTCCATATGTGGCGCTAGTCTCGTCAGCAGAGAGCTGGGAGAAGGCTGTGAGAGATAAAACAATCTAAAACAATATGTCCCAAAACAGTATGTCTTTGCTGAGAAAGTCTAAAAAGATAATTCTAAACTAATCTAACCATAGACAAAAGGGCATGCTTGCACATTTAAAAGAAGGTAAAGAAACATAGAAACATTTTTCCTGTAACACCTTCGAAAGCTCTTTGGTCTTGGCCATGGCGGAGTTTGGAGTCTGACTGTTTGAGGCTGTGGACAGGTGTCTTTTATACAGATGATGAGTTCAAACAGGTGCCATTCATACAGGTAACGAGTGGGGGACAGAAAAGCTTCTTACAGAAGACGTTACAGGTCTGTGAGAGCCAGAGATTTTCCTTGTTTGAGGTGACCAAATACTTATTTTCCACCCTGATTTACGAATAAATTCTTTACAAATCCTACCATGTGGATTCATGGATTTTTTTTTTCACATTCTGTCTCTCACAGTTGAAGTGTACCTCTGGTGCAAATTACTGACCTCTGTCATCATTTTAAGTGGGGGAACTTGCACAATCGGTGGCTGACTAAATACTTTTTTGCCCCACTGTAAATTAAACCTGTGTCTATGGGAGTTGTCAGAAGGTGGATGGATGAGGCTGTGGAGGCATAGGAAGATGGGTTTTAAAAGTTTGACTGGCTAAAGAATAGAATATGTCCAATTTTGTGAACACACCATCAGACCAGCCAGCACTGTATGCTTTGTGAACAATAAGCCTTTGATCAGTAGTAACCTGAAAGAACAAAGAGACGAAAAGGTCCAGGAACAAAAGAGCTGAGGAGAGTGCCGCACGATCTAAGGGTGAAGCTAAGGATATGCAAGAGCTCGTACGGGAGGAAGCTGGAGACCAAATTCAAGAAGAACAACACAAGGGATGGGTAGAGGGAGGAGGAGCTGAGGTTTAGGTTCTGAGAGATGATGGTTCTCGGCAAGTAGAAGGATTTCAAGTAGGGATGTTCCTGGCGACTGATTTAATAGTCCACTAATGGTGGAAGAAAATTAGACTAACCCATTAGCCTAAAACTAAGAAATACTCGCGTATTAAGGTAGATTTGAGAACCGTTTAATTGAAAATGTCAAACTCTTATAACATTTATATTCTTCAATAATGAATCATGCCTTAAACGTGCAGCACCTCGACACTATGAACCTCTCCTGATTGACTGAACTCCTCACTCTATCGCTAAGGGAAAGCCCATCTACCTTTCGGAGAAAGCCCTTGTCCGCCACTTGTATCTACTATCATTCACAAAAGATGAGACCAAGATTAACAGATTTATGGTATTTCTCCACAACAATGCGCCAACTGGTGACAGATGGGTGCAAACATTTAGGACACAATAATTTACCTTCATTGGGTAATTAACATTTTAACAATTGGATTAAATGACTAATCTGTATCGACCAGTGAGAAGACATCAGCAATTAGTCGGCTAAGTCCCTACTTTGAAGTATTCACTGGGCAGGATGATGGGGTCTGTGCGCTCTACTACAAAGTGAGTGTAACATATCCAGGGTATATTTCCATTTTCTGGATTCACTTACCCTAACATCAGTTGGTGATCAGGTTACACAAAGCTGGTTATGAATTCGATAAGTTAACCCAGAGTTTCCACAGAGACATTACCAAAGCATTAATGGAAGAACTTCTTTGAGCAGTCTTGTTAGAATGGGGCGTAATCGACACTTTGGAGGAAGTGATTGTTGAAGTTACCTCAGAGAAATTAATTGGAGAGGAAAAAAGTCTAATTGAATATCAATGAAAGTAGCTGTAAATAGTAATACATCTATGACATGGTTATTATTGATTTATAATGGTAAAAATTTTATTTGTCAAGAAATTCACAAAGTCATTACAAGTTAAGGTTAAAGCGATTCTTGGCTCAGCAGAGCTCTGGCCCTTTGTCAGCCTGGCTACAGTGCTGAAGAGAAATCTTGGGCTGTTCGTCTTTTCGTCAGTCAGTGATGAATAGTCCGATGTTCTAGCTTTACATGGGGGCTTTTTTTTATAGAACTGCAAACTTTTTTTCCAGACTAATCATTGATCTTCTAAATTTCTGCCATTTTCTCTCCAACTTATGGGCTATTTACTTTAAGGTGTGCCTTTGAGAGTTACACCAGGGAGTTTAGTACTTCTGATTTGAGGCTTTCTTTTTAGAGGACCTACAGTATGTTGAGTTATACGCAGACAAGGGTGTAACACTATTAACAAGATAATCGACTCTGTAGGGGCAGAGTTTACTTGCTTTCTTTGCACTACTTTGGCACATGACATTGAAAAAGATAACAGTGGAAGAACTTGAACTGAATTATGCACTGCAAATTCCATATGGCTGTAACTTGTTTTTGCTTTTTGCGGATTTGCTTTCCATGATAAGGTAGCATTAGTCACAACACCCCCAATCAGTAATGTCACTGTTTCATTGAAGATTGATGAAAAAAACATCCTGTTTTATTAATCTGGAATCAGATTAATAAAACGGGGTGTCCTTGATGGTTTCCACGTTACTGGCATGACAAGGAGCTCCCATATTATTAATCTGGAATCATTTGCCAGTTTTAAGCAAAAAGGTCCTGGTGTGGGTCAGCACTGATGTGTTGCTGTGTTTTCAGTGTCCCTGCAGGCTGCAGCATGGAGCGTACCGGCAGCATACAGCTGGACATCCCAGACTTCAGTAACTCTGTTCTTTCTCACCTGAACCAGCTGCGTGTTCAAGGCCGTCTCTGTGACATTGTGGTCAATGTTCAGGGCCAAAGCTTTCGTGCACACAAGGTCGTACTAGCAGCCAGCTCGCCATACTTTCGGGACCACATGTCTCTGAGTCAGATGAGCACTGTGTCACTGACAGTGATCCGTAATCCATCAGTGTTCGAGCAACTGCTGTCCTTTTGCTACACGGGCCGTCTCTGCTTGCAGCTTGCAGACATCATCAGCTACCTGACAGCTGCCAGCTTCCTGCAGATGCAGCACATTATTGACCGCTGCACCCAAATTCTTGAGGGTATCCACCTTAAGATCAGTCTGGCTGACCTGGACGAAGAGTCCAGGGATGAGGAGGGGGCACGGGGCTCCAGGAATAGTAGGACATTGGAGGCTGTGGTGCGAGGAGGGGGTCACAGTGGTCTGCGGCTGCTTGGCCCACGGGGAGGTGCAGAGCCATGTGAAGCAGTCAGTCCAGCAGAAGAGCCACTTAGCCCAGTTCCAGCGGTGGAGCACAGTGGGCTAGAAGGGCCAGGGACCACCAGCGGAAGAGCAGGCAAAGAACCGATACTACGCATCAACCGAGCTGGTCAGTGGTATGTGGAGACCAGCAGTGAACCAGAACGGACCGGCAGCGCTGAGGAGAGCAGCATGGATGGGATCAGGATAAAAACAGAGAGGATGGAGGAATGGATTGGAACAGAAGAGCACCAGGAGGAGGGAGGGCCAGTGGAAGAGGGGGCCACGGTGATGATTGACACATCAGGACGCAGTACACTGGTGACTGGACCAGTAGGAACGCTGGGGGCCCGTAGTATCCAGCCATCCTCCAGCTTCAGCGAGACAGACAGGTGAGTCATAGCTAAGATATTCCTCCATGGTTCACTGACTGGTCTGCAGACACCTGATGATGATGATTTGTGTGTGGGTTTTGTTCCCCTTTCCTTTTAAATTAACTGATTTTTGATGTCAGGTTTAGTCCCACTGGCAGCGTGGTCGTCCTCACAGAACGTCAGAGAGCAAAGAGCGAGTCTCCTAGCAGGGCAGATGAGTTGCGACAGCCAAACTCACAGGTACAAACACAAACTGTCATAGTTAGTAAGCCAGTAGAGACCAACCTTTTTTTTTTTTTTCTTCTTCTTTTACAGACAACTGAAATTATTAAAACACCATGTTTCTTTTCCATGGATAAGAAACATGGAGGAAGTTACCAGGAAAGAGTCAGCAATATGGAGATGTGTCACATTTGTCCCTGTCACTCTCTTTCACCTTTTCTTGCTCTCTTATGTTACGTTTGACACCTTATTGGGAATGTTTTGTTACTCTCATGGCCAAATGAGGAAGTGCGGTGTTCACACTGAAAGTGAGAGCAATGTGGACTCTTCTAGGGTGGACATAAATCACAGAGAAACACAGTAAAGAAATTTAGATATATGAAGTGAATAATAAATACTTTTTTTAAATTTATATGCATCCTGTTAGTATGTGTTATTTAATTATTAAATACAACTTCACTAAGCTTATATAGTAATATGTAATGATTTACAAAGAAACTGGAAACCCAGTGGCTCGTGGTTACTGGCTTACAAAGTGGTTCTTAAATAGATACAGAGTCTATTTAGTGATTACCAGCCTAGTCATGATAAAGGATCACTAGACTCTTCCTGTAGATATGCAACAACCTAAAGAAAAGCACTGTTTTTTTTCTGAATCCCATAACAACAAAAATTAAAGTAATGTGTGATCATTTTGTACATCATTGAAAAATGGCAAAAAGTCAGTTTTGGTCAAATTTTAACAAATTGTAGTTTTTACTGAGCTGTTTTACAGCTGATCAAAAGTTTAAGACTGCAAAAAACCAGAAAACCCCCTAAAACAGAAATCAACATTCCAAACATGAACTCAGTAATGAGTAGCTCCGCCGTTATTGTTGATCCCTTCAAAAATCTGTTGCGGCATGCTTGATGCAAACGTTTCCATGAGGTGAGTGGGAAGATTTCTCCAAGTGGTGAAGACGGCTGCACAAAGGGCATCTACTGTCTGGAACTGTTGTCCATTTTTGTAAACTTCCCCTGCCATCCATCTCCAAAGGTTCTCAGTTGGATTTAGATCAGGGGAACACGCAGGATGGTCCAACAGAGTGATGTTATTCTCCTGGAAAAAATCCCTTGCATTGTGGGTATTGTGTACTGTAGCATTGTCCTGTTGAAAAACTCAGTCGTTACCACACAGACGAGAGCCCTCAGTCATGAGGGATGCTTTCTGCAACATCTGGACATAGCCAGCGGCCGTTTGATGCCCCTACACCTCCTGAAGCTCTATTGTTCCATTTAAGGAAAAAGCACCCCAGACAGTTATGGTGCCCCCTCCACTGTGGCGCGCAGAAAACATCTCAGGTGGGATCTGCTTGCCATTCCAGTAACATTGGAAACCCTTTGTCTCTCTCCCATTTCTTCTTGTTGCATGTTGAAGCTCTACTTGGAACCTTGTTGAGATCTAACCATGCAAAATATGATTTATTTATTTTTTTGCCATTTTTCAAGTGGTCTTAAACTTTTGATTGGACCTTTCCTGCTGAATCTAACCTTTTAAAGGACTTTTAAAATCTCCTTATTGTGCAGTAATACAAAACAATCAGGGTACATTTAAATCACATATTGAATTAAATTGAGTTGAAAGTCTTTACTGATATACGTTATCATAAAAGATACAACTGTCAGTGTAAATGGAAAAACTGATCCACCCTTTGAGGGCTCGACTCACTAAAAATGAAAGATAAAAAATATCACCACAGGCTTGCGTCATAATGTGGGTTAGTAGTGTGTATGGCCTCATTGTACTCATACGCACTGCTAACAACATCTGGTCTTTATGTTGACGAGATGATTGATGTCCCAAGGAATCTATTATAGTTTGAATTCAGTTTTATTTATATAGCACCAAATCATAACAACAGTTGTTTCAAGGTGCTTTATGTTGTAACATAAAGACACTACAATAATAAGTTTTCACTTTTTTTAAAAGAGAAATCTGTTGGCAGTTTCTTACGGACATTAACATACTCAGGTAACGCAAATTTGACCGACAACAGAGTGTGATGCAGGAGGACAGTTTTGTTCAGGGCATGTTTATCTAAAATGATCTAAAGTCTTATTTGATTCATTCTGTCATGGTGTCCACTATGTTAACGTTTAATTTTGCATTTCATTCTACCCATCAGGGAGAGGAGCATACAACGTTTGATATGGGCGGTTACGAGGACTACTTGAGGGAGCAGGTAGGAGATCGCTGGTTCCGCTACAATCCACGCCTCACCTGCATCTACTGCTGCAAATCCTTCAACCAGAAAGGGAGCCTAGACCGTCACATGCGCCTACATATGGGTATAACACCATTTGTCTGCCGCATCTGTGGGAAGAAGTACACCCGTAAAGACCAGCTGGAGTACCATATCCGCAAGCACACTGGCAACAAACCTTTCCACTGCCACGTTTGTGGGAAGAGCTTCCCCTTCCAGGCCATCCTCAACCAGCATTTCCGCAAGAACCACCCAGGCTGCGCACCCCAGGAAGCCCACAGCGCCTCTCCTGAGACTACCACCGCTTCAGTTACATCCAGGGGTGGTCCCAGTGATGAGGCCTCCCCTAGTCAGGAGGAATCTGAAGGTGGAGGAGGTAATAGTGCTGGAGGGCAATATGGAGAGGGTCCCCAAGCCTCTGTTTCTACAACAGGACCAGACTGACCCCAGTGAAGGAAGGAACATGGGGTGGGGGTTGAGTGGGGCAGCATGATCCTGTTGTAACCAAAGCTAACAGGATGTTAAACCCGCTGAAGTCAAAGGACCCCTCAGAGTCTGAAATGAGATTTATCCGCTTTAAACCGCATCTACCTTCACCTACTAAACCGAACAGATTAAGCTAAAATGAAGAAATTCCACACACTCCAACAACCTCATATGCCACAAAGTTCAGTGGTTCTCGTTTGCCTCCGTCTAGTTTATGTTACAGATTTCTACTTTTATATTTACAGGTATTACTGGTCCACAATACAGCATCACAACAGTATGTCTGGTGGAGACTTTGCCAAACTACTCAGTGCCAGTTAAACAATTCAAATCCCTCATATTTGCCTTGAGACAATCTGGAGCCGTTGGATGATGATGATAATAATAATAGTAGTAGTAATAATAATCTTATGCGTTCTATAAGTGCCATAATGGCGTTAAAAGATATAGTTGCACAAAAAAGTTCAATGAGAAACTTAAAACTATTTAGCTGACGGTGCATCCCAGTGTGATTGGAGTTACTGGTCTTTCCCCATTTTCCTGCATTTGGCACGATTCAGGATAGATAAAGTTATTACACTACACACTTTGACACTACGTACATACCTCACTGTACAGCACAAAAAACTGCAGGCACAATCTTCTGTTTCACAATATGACCATCCATCAAAAATTGTAAAATGTATTGCGAGACGGTAGAAAGACGATGTAAGTGGACTGGTTCTCATGTAGCGCTTTTCTACTCTGAGCACTCAAAGCGTTTTATACGACTTGCCTCATCCACGAATTCACACAAACACTTTGCTGTGTTCTTTCTATCTAACAGTCACACACATTTGAGCGACTTGGGGTTAATATCTTGCCCGTGGATATTTGGATTGGAGATTAGAGCAGCCATGGCTCGAACCACCGACCTTCCATTTAGAGGGTGACTTGCTCTACCTCTTAAGTCATAGCCACCCGTGTGTGCCCAATGGAAGAATTTGCAGGTGTAGATGAATATATACTTGGCCGATAAAAATCTGCAAATGTTTAATGTTATTATTTTTGATCAAGAATAGTCAAAAACCCAAATACCTGCATTTTAAAAGAGAGAAGATTTGCCTTCGTCACTGTGAACTAAATTTTTCTTTGGGGAGTATTTTGGGGTTTTGAACTGCTGTATACAAAGTTTTTAACTATTAGTGCATCTCACAAAAATAGAATATGGAGAAAAAGTGTGGCTCTGCTAAGATCCTATTGAAGCTGCTCTGCCAACTTCGTGTGGATTTTTGGATCAGGTTTTCACATCTTCCTCGAAAATACTCCATAGAGTCTCTGTGGGGTTTAGGTCATGTGATTTGGCTTGACAATTAAGTAGAGTAATAGCGTTGTTGGCAACCATGTGGTAGTAGTGGTGGAGCTGTAGTCAGGTCAGTCCTGTTGGCAAAGGAAATTTGCACCGGCATCGCTAGATAGAAACATGAACTCTGTTAATGCAGCCGTCTTCCTGGAAGTTTATCCTTTGACATATAAAAACTCTCCACTCAGCCGGCCTTTTCAGCAGTGACCATCTGTGGCTTACCCTCCTTGTGGTGGATATTAATGATCGTCATGTGGAGAGCCGTCAGGTCAGCAGTCTTCCCCATGACTGTGATTGTGTACTGAGACAGATACTGTGGTTTGAATAGAAATTTTCTAAAATGATAAAGACCTCAGTGCAGTATCTCGGACAGTTTGAAATACTCCATTTCTAATTTTCTTGAGCTATAAGCAAACTTCAAAAATGCTTGAAAATATTGACTTTGTGTGTAATTAATATAGAATATATGAAAATCACCATTGTGAATGAAATTGCCAAAATAATCACTTTTTCACTGTAATTTTTGGAGATGCAGTAGTATATCCCATTGCCTTTGAATGCAACATAGGTCATGTGACTTATTTGTGTCACATGAAAACTATTACATGCTTTCATGTGACCCTGTGATAAAGTCACAAGTTTGTATGTATGTATGCACAAGTATGGCCCTGAGAATCGAATGCGGACGGCTCCATCAGCCTTCCGCTTCTCTGGATGTACACGGGATGTGTTGTAGAACAAATATTGAGAGGCATTCTCACGCTTCATGCAGGCAAAATGGATGGAAAAAGGTCTGTGGGGACTCCAGTCACACTGGGTTAATGAATTTGGCGCATGAATTGAATAGAACTTCCTTACAATAGTGTTTTTACTGTGGCAGTTGAACTCAGCTTCTACAGCAGGTTTTAGATCACACTTGACCACCAACAAACTCACAGCAGGAAAACTGGACATGGTCCAGCCTCAGATAAGCTACACAGCTCAATTACCTCTCATCACTACGCAATACAGCTGCAGCACAGCACCACCAGGAAGCGCTCTGCTCCACTCCCACAGAGATCTCAGTCACTTTTCTCAGATATTTTTATAAACAAACATGTATTTATTGTTTTTCTTCAGTTTTCTTGGACACTTTCTTGCTCTGACAACGGGTGTGATGGAAGACAGCTTGTTGTTTGAGGAGAACAAGATATTGGGAAGACCCGATCAGTATCTTGTGTGACAGTTAGTGACGCATTTAATCTACTGCACTTACCAACAAGCCTGAGGGAAAAAAATCAGACTGAAACTAAGAGTGAAGAACAGGTGAAGCACAGGCATTCAAGACACCAACACAGTAGAAAGGTCTGCTGAAGTGACTCCAATTATAGTCAGCACACCGAAGTCTAATCAAAATTTATTGCCATCGCTACTGTAAACACAGTGTACAGAGAGACGAGACAACATGGCTCCAACAGCTGTAGTGCAACAAAAAACTACAAACATGACTCGTAGATTAAAAAACAATATAAATGGGGAGAAAGCCTTATATATAAGGGGGCCAGACCCCACTGACATAGCTAAAAACATGCATTATTATAAATAAAAAAAAACTCACCATAAAGTGTCAGGAAAAGGGAAATGATCTCTTCGGGTCTCCTTTGGGAATACCTCGCCTTAGAACAGGGGTGGGAAACTCCAGGCCTCGAGGGCCGGTGTCCTGCAGGTTTTAGATGTGTCCTTGATCCAACACAGCTGATTCAAATGGCTAAATTACCTCCTCAACATGTCTTGAAGTTTGTTTGTTTTTTACCGGATAGTAAAGATCATAAAATAATACATTAATATGCTTGCCTTATTTAACCTATTAAAAATATTAGTTTTGTGAGAGTTCAAAAATCCTTCTGTAACTTGTTGAGCACCACAGCACTGCCACAGATGACCTCACCTTCACTCCTGATGTCACAGACATGAAACTGTGACATTTCAGACACTGTTGAGGATAAATGTCTAAACATTCAGAAATGGAGTCTTCACCTAAAAAGGTAGACCACAAAATATATACATTTGAATACATAAACAGAACACACGTTACCCGACCTTGGCTTCGTTTTTGTGTACGGAGTGCAGTAGAGGTAATGCGTCACTGACAATAGATGGTTCTGATCTGGATGAACGTTGATTGGATATTGACAAGCCAAACCCTGATAGACCAGATGGATGTAGTGGCCAGGCCATGGAGCTGAACTTCAGAAGCCTCCTGTGATCAGAGTTGACCTGTTGGCGGGCGGGAGCAGGTCGGACTATCTGGCAACCAAAGGAAAGATGGCGTGGCCGTGTGGGCCCCTCAAAACGCCAAAACAACTAAACCTCTTATCAATGAGGGAGAACGAGAAGGTCACAAAGTTTTTGTAACAAGAGAACAATAACAAATCTACACACATTATAAGACAAATGTATTTAAACTACTAAGATGTTTTTGTTTTGTTTTTTAAATATGATTAATGTAAACAAGCTAGGAGTAGGCAGGTAGCACACAGATGGACTGTTACTGTTTTCTTCTACAGAGCTGTGAAACAGATTCTCAGTGGATGGTCAATTTTTTTATGCAAGTGAAGCCAGCGGCTCTGTCCTCAATCGAGTGATTGGAGATTTTGTCCCAGATGCCACTGCAGCCACTGCCGCTAGGCTCACACTTCAGGCTAACCAGGATATCAGGTATACAAACTCTTTTCTTTTATTCAAAGAATTGGATGTTTACCTTTCCCACGTAGCAGTATGCTAACAGCTAAACCTCAGTGCAGTATGCACGCTGCAGAAATAAAACTTACCTGTAAACAAAAAAAAAGCAGCAGGGAAGGCATCCTCATGAGTCGCCGTAGAGGTCGGCAAAACCAAGACTGGGAAATATGAAACAGAAATGAGCATGGTGACCTCAAGACCTCTTTCCACAGACTGTGTGGATGTCTCCCACAGTCTGGGTCGGTGTTTAAGTATGTGGTGATCTTGCCTCTAACAGATGTTTAAGTTTTGTCTGCTGTGTTGGGCTGGAACGTGACTTTGAGCAGGTGTTTTGAGAGAAATCGCGACTTTTAGAAGCAACCAAAAGGGGCTGAATACAATGACTCGTGCAGGAAATATTGCATAAAATTAAGCAAACATTATTCAATTAAGTTCCATTCAACAGTCACCCCAAGGTGCTGTGTATTGTACCCTACAGAATAACGGGGAAAAGCACATTTATAGAATATTTCATGTTCCATAAAGTGACAATCAAATGATTTTAGCTGCTAATTAATAATCAAATTCTTTGAACAAATTCCCCTAAATGGACATTACTTTTGGAAGGTATTTAGTATTTCAACATGGCTCCATCACATTCAAATCAGGAGCTGATTAAAAACTTTTTAAAACCTGCCGTGATTATACAGATTAAACAGTGCAACGTGCTGGGAGGTATGTGACATGACAAAGAGCAGCTCAAGTCATTTGCCTGAACCCGCATCTAGCAGCAGCCAACACGTGACTTTACAGTACATTTGTGTATTCGTGTTATTTCCTGCATCATTTTTTCAGGTCAAATGTATCCATTTTATTGTAGTCCTAACATGTTATGTTAGCAAAATAATGTTCGTCTCAATTTCAATTCAGTTTATACAGCACCGAATCGCAACAACAGTCTCCTCAAGGCGCTTTATATTGTGAGGTAGACCCAACAGTAATCCATACTCAGTAGGTATTATAGCAGTTGAGGACTTTTAAGTGTGGAACTCTTTAGTTTTGTTGATATAAGGCTAAAAAGAAGACGTTGGCAATTACCTGCTATTTCTTCTTGTGTTTAAACGTGAATTACAAATCCACAGGTACAGGGCTTTCCTGCTGCAGAGTGGGCCTTTTCAGGGTAACAACTAGACATAGGATAGACTGTTTCAGCATTGTATTGCTGTTTCTGGCCATTGACCAACAAAAATGCCTTTTATTTCTGAGAAACCCCACCCAAAAGAAAAAAAAAACTAAAAGAAATGGGTGTGCCACCATTTTCGTAAAATCCCAGATGCATATACTTGTTTTATCATATATAAAGTCCAGTACCAGAAAGCGTAGCCCGAAACACTTCAATAATATTTTCTGCACAGGTCAGGATTCAGCCCCTCTATTGATTCAATTACCGACATCATGTAGACGATTTAAGACCTGAGCGTTTCTTCATGTGTTTCATAAGAAGTCCGGTTCATTTTGGTTCACTTTGTGTTTTACATTTATCAGGAATTATCCAATGTATAGAAATTTTTTTAGAGCAGTGATCATGAGAAGTACTTCAAAGAGACATTTCTGACAAAGAACAAAAGATTCAAGTTGCACATGTTGACCTGTTCCAGCATTAAGACATTAACTTGGGGTTTCCAACCACCGTAGATCCAGGAACAAACAGATTGGCCTTCTTTTTTGTGTTTCACGTTCTGTTTCTGCTTCCTCCTCTTTGCCCTGAGTTGAAGGAAAGCAGGGAAGACTTCATGTTTTCACTGAGCAATACATCATTTCAAGTTATTGCTGGTAACAAGCTGCTCCCTTCTGGTTCAGTGTGGTCCTACTTGAGAAATCTACAGCAGGAAAAGTTGGCTTAGAGCTGCATTCAGAAACAACTGCATTTCAAACTTGATCATAAGAGAATCGCTCAACCAAGTCTTTCTCTGCTCAAACAGTTTGCCTATAAGGCACCAACAACAAGCCAATCTTCATGAATCTGTCCAGTGGAAATAGATGCGACAGATTTCAGTCTATATTCAAATTATCATTCTGTTGTACATCAGACTTGTATAGTTATACGCAAAAATATTAAGAAACACTTGGTAAAGCAAGCAAATGTGTCTCAATTCACCCAAAATGGGTTGTGAAGTGTAGCGAACACTGAACTGTAAGAGGGAAGGTGCTCAACTGAACCAACCTCGGTGAAATGGCCTCGCCTAGCATTCTTAAATGTTGTTCACTCGTTAGTTTTTGAAGTAAACTGGCCTGTATCTGCTGTTTGCCCAATCCCTTGGAGTCACAAACAGTCTCTGTCATTATGCTCAACAACACGAGCGACGCAGTAATGAGTCAGACATGAGTAAATGTTAAGGCTCATCGCAGTGTTCACCGTTACTTCAGCTACGTTTGCTTTAAACACAGACGGCCCAAATCAGACTTTTCCTCCTCAGTGATTTCTCATGTCCTGATCCGCTTTCATCCTCAAACTGTGAAAAACAGCAGAACCTCCTCATGATCCTCACGTCTTTGAGTCAGTCAAGGTTCCAGCTCATTTGCTTTATTCAGAATGCTAAAGTTTAATTCTCTTGTAATAGGTGCAGTCTAAATTTTCTTTTTCCTACCTGGATAAATCCAGTGTTTAGCACATGAATATCCAGTAACATTGACAACAACATGCCTAACCATGAATCTGATCATTTAACTATATTCACGTAATAACTCTTTAATGTTGATTCCTCAGAGTATATCCTAATATATCAATGCAGAAAATAAGTCAAAGTAAACAAATTTTAGATAGTAAATTAACTTTTAATACTGTACTTTTTTTTTCTTGAAGAGGAAGTACTTAAGTTCTGTAGTAGATGAACCTGAAAGGTTTTATGTGAACATCTTTTATGTTGCATGTCTATTGCTAAATCATGTTGGTGGAGGGTGTGGGAGGGTGGGGGGATGTGAGGCCAAAGGTCAGTTAGTTTAGATAAATGTGAAGATGCTTACTTTCACTATGACCACTAGATCACTCACAGGTTGCATCTCCTTCAAAGGAAATAAAGCACTTTAAGTGACAAATGCCACCGACTCGCCTCTGTCTCCAGCAGCATTCACAAACGTGCGCGTGTGAACGTGACACACACATCTGGAATTCAGCACTACTCTCTCACCTGTTTTCCATGAACATGTTTAGAAGTGCCTCAAACTGAATACTGCAACTACTCCTACTACTACTAAAAATAAAAAAAATGTATAAAAATAAAAAAAAGTTTGTTGTTATTGCAGCAAAACGCTCAGAATTAAAGTATTTTAATGCGTTAAGATTTTCTGCTCTTTAATATTTTAAGTTATTGGATGTAAATCCTCTCGTTTCTTGGCACTCTGTCAGGTGTGGATGGGTTTTTTTTTTTTCCAGTCCTTGTGGAGAATCTGGATGGTTTTCAGTAAGCTGAGTTCGGGCTGACAGGGCAGATGCTTCTTGTCCTTCATGTGGTCTCTTTTCATGTTCAGTTCTTTTTCATCTGAAGCCACGGTGAGTATCTCAAGGCAGAGATATTCAACAACACTGTTATTTCATTTGTTTTGCATTTATTTACTTAAATCATTTACTGTGGAAACACTTTTGAAAGCTGCATCTTTTCTAAGTCACCCTGATCGCTGATTTGAGACCGGGAAGAGGAGACATGAACCCATCGTCAGGGGTGATCAGCTAGTGGATTCCCGGCGCCGGTCCCAAGCTTGGATAAATCTAACTGCTGTGACGTGTTGTTGGGAAATGAGGGAGAAGCACCAAGGCACCATACACCAGCGGGCTGGCCTGGGAACGCCTTGGTGTTCCCCCGGACAAGCTGGAGGAAGTGGCTGATGAGAGGGAGGACTGTGCTTCTCTGCTTAGGCTGCTGCCACCGCAGATGGATGGATGGAATTAAATGAAATGAAGTTGAAGTACAGAACAAACGTCTAAAACTTTGGCTAAAAATCAAAAACCCCACTCTTGAGTGTGTAGTGTATAATGTTGTAAAATGAAGTTTGCATTAGCTCCACATCATACAGCACAGTGCCGAATTGTTATGCAGTATATTTACATTTTGAAATATTTATTACTATATTTTTACGATTTGCGGCTTTTAACAAAGCAGTGATCGCTTCATGTGTAGGGTTTTATTGGTTGCAGGGATCAGCCACACGGCCGGTGAATAGCAGTGTGTTGATGATGGACTCTCTGATGAGCAGCAGAAACGGCCGGTCGGCTGTAAAAACCTCCCTGTACGGATTGAAGGAGCGTCCAACGGCCACCACAGCGGTGGCTGCTGCCGCCTCACTGCCCTCCTCATTCACCTGCAACAGCACACACAGTTGCTTATTAACTCAAATTAAAACCTGTGTCTGAGAGATGAACTCGTATAAATGCATCTCTCTGAATTTATATCAACTGTCAGGATACCAATATGGATTTAGATGTTTATGTTTTAATACCAAACGAAATGATATACAAAAAAAGGCCCAAAATAACATTTAAGGCAAAAGCATTTTTTCCAAAAAAGGTCTGGAAATTCAAGACAAATCGTTAAAAAAAATAAAATAAAAAAAACATTTAAAATGGAAACACTACCACTCAAATGTGGTCTTTCATTACAGAAGCACCCCTCACCCCTTAGTCCTGATCATAGTATGTAGAAATGTATGTAGCCATCACCCACCAGTTTGTCATGTTTTTTACCATCTCAGGACTGAAATAACCAAGAAAACCTGCAAGCTCATAGGAAAACAATTTCTTTTTATACTTCTGCATTGGCTTTGCTTCTCAGACCTGGAAGCTACGCTGATCATTCGAATACAGTCAATGGTCCCGACCCACACTTGGAAAAAAGGACTTGTATAATGTAAAACATGCTCTAAGTGATGTAGATAGTATTTGACTGACCTCCAGGAAAGCTTTATGGAAGGCATCTGAGATGTAGAGCCCAAAGTTGCTATCCTCCAGCATCCCTGAAACACAGAAGGAATTTTGTGGTTTTTCTTAACTGTTCATTTATAACTGCCATAATCAAAACCAACAACAGGTCAAGTTGACTTTTTCTGCTTCCCTTCTATATTCAGAATAAAAACGCAGACCACTTAATAGAAGCCATGAAAACACACCATGCTGCAGGGTCTCCTCCATTTATGTTTGCATCAAAACCTGATTTAAATGACATGAATCTTCAGTAAATAATATAATTTGGTCTTTGGAGAGAGTCTTCCTTTCGTCTTGATGCATGCTCAATCATCCAGGTAAGTAAATCCCCCAAAGTTGATTGTGTTCATCTGGACGTAGCGTTTTCAGTGGGAGAAATGTTTCGTCACTCATCCAAGTGACTTCTTGAGTCTCCGCTGACTGCAGGTTTCCCCAAATTCCAAACATGTTCAGACTGTTAAATGTTTGGACCAAATGTATCATGTTTGACCAGATTGACCAAATATAATTGAATAACATGTATAACAATTATATTTGATTATGTAATGGTATAATCAAAAATAATACTCAAATTCACTTTTAATTCAGTTGATGTGGACTTTGGACTGAGATCCAAAGTTCAGGTTTAAGTACCTGGCAGGCTGGCCTTGTCAGAGCTGAACAGGTCAGTCAATCCCATTTCCTTAAGCTTCTCCTTCAAGCTGAAGCTGTGCTCCACTTTAAAGCGAGGGACCTCAACAGAGACAGTTGTTTCCTTCATCTGATCCAACCAACTGTTCAGTTTTGCCAGGTCCAGACTCTCCTCCACCTCAACAAACAAGTACACATAGCACAGAGGTGAAGTACAACAGCAATGAAATATGCACCAGTCAACATTTGACTCTTAAATTACTACATATCTTTAAAAAGGCATTTTTTCTGTAGCTCAAAAATAAAGAAAAAGTAGCAGGACAAAAGACCAAAAGTTTTTATTTGTTACTTACATTCTGAATTTCTGCTTAATGTAATAATGATTCCTTTTTAATTAGTATTATGGCCACTTTAAGTGTGAAATAACTAGTAGGAGTAGCAGGGGCCCTAGTTCAATTCTGACCTGAGGCCACTAATTGTGTGTCTTTCCCCATTTGCTTTCTCCCTGCTTTCCTATGTGTCTTCACTGTACTATTCAATGAAGGCAAAAGAGCCCAAAAGTTTTGTTAAAAACAATAATAAGCAGCATCAGTGTAGGTCTGATAGCAATTATAATTATCTTATCATTTTGAAACTGCTCTTTTCCATGTTGTGTGAAAGGGACAGAAAATGTTATGGTTGTATTTTTCTAAGTCGTTTATAACTGAAACATAATTATAAACAGTAGACAAGATGAGCTGAAAACACAGACGGGTTACCTGACTGAGTGTGGTGTCTCTGCTTGGCAGGATGATCACCATGGTGATGTCGTCTCCACGATATGGCATCTCCAGCAGCTGCACATGATCATCAGGGAAATACTTGTACCTGAACTTGGTCTGCTGGTACATCATGTTGACGGAGCAGGTGCGACTCTCACTGACATGGAAGTCTGTGTTGAACACCTGGTCTTTATCAAACTTGTGCTTCCACTGACCCTAAAAGGCAGAAAGTGTGCTCACTTTCTTATATTATACAAGCTCCCTGTTGGCTCACTCCAAGTCTGACAATTCTGACGTTCCCACCTGACCCCTGACCCATGTTTAATGAATGCATATCCCTTGATACTGATACTGAGACTTTAGAGAAAGCAATTATGCTGTGTGTTTCCCTCCATACCATCACCCCCAACCATTTACCATTCTGTGCCTGTAGCTGAAAATGTATTTGGCTGTACTGAAAACATTAGGAGGGTTCAAAAACCACTTAAAAGGCTTCGTAATTTCACTAAATCAAATAAAGTACATGTCCAAAAAGAAAAAGCTGGTTCATAGACTGAACTGGAGCGTGCCTTATCCTCACTACATGAAATTTACTCACTGAGACATAAGCAGACTCAAGAAAGTGGAAGCTATAACGCGCTCATCAACCACTAATCCAAGCACTGCACCAATGTGTTGCCCAGAGATTAAATTCCTGTTATTTTACATCTTTAAAAACCTTATTTCAATCTCAGATCTTAATCTTAAAATACAAAGTTTCAATGGGTGAGGTGTTTTAGAGTGAGAAAAAAATGTAATATGGATTTTAGGAAATGCAGCGATATTTCCATTAGAATTCCATGTTTTGAGATGATGGTCCTGACTAACATATAAATATTCCCTTCTGGTTACTTTCTATAAGGATATTAGTGTAAAAACAAGGAAGAACTTTTTACATTTTGATCAAATTGCAGCATTCGTATAGCACCAAATCACAATGACAGCTGCCTCAAGGCACTTTACAGGTACAAACCCTGCAATAATGATGTATGGAGCATGCAGACAAAAATAATTTAGTTTGAGCTGCAGTATTTGGTATTCAAGTACCTTAAAGTAGATGGTGTTCACAAGCACCAGGACTGTGGTGGGATCCAGGGACCCAGCTGGCAGCGTGTCCTGTATTCGGTTCTCTGTCTTGTTGGAAATCCAGTTATTGATGGTGACCCGGGCGTTCTCTGGGTTCTCCTACACCACAGACACAAGGTTATCAGTATAACTGGTGTAAGACAGATCAATGCCCTTTTGTGAATAATGCTAAATTTGCAATCTCAGCCTCCCTAGAGATTTAAGGAAAATGGGATTTTAATGTTAACTATTTAAAGGTGCAGTATACCTTAAACTGAGCGAGGCAGTTTCTGTTTCACACCACTCCCAATCCTAATCAGTACAAAGTTTTTTTCTAAGCCTGACTTTCCTGAATTTTAAAGTATCCAGATGTTCAAACTAAATAGTTCACATATATACTATATATTGATACAATATAAAGGTCCACCCACTATCTTTATAAGCTTACAGTGTGAATACATTTGCTACACTGGGGGATCCAGGCTTCCAGGCTTGCTGGTTCATTTAATCATCTCATCAGTATAAACTGTTTGTATTTGTGTGACTGGCTTTCTGGAAACTCGACAGCTGTCGTAAGTCGGTGTGGTTGAAGTCAAACCTCAAAGCGTTTGACCTCTCAAAAATAAACCTGAAGAAAAGACAAAGGCCATAACGACCAACCACTCTACTCTGGGCTATTGTAGGATGTCGATTCTTTGACTATTATTATTATTCATATTTGGCAGCATCATAAATTCTAGGCTCCAGAGTTCAAAGTTGTCTCAAATTGAGTTCTTTTCCTTTTTACCTTGAAGTTGAGAGGCAGCAGTTTGGCTCCGTACACTGTCTCGCTAATGTTCTGGTATGTCTCGTTGAAGGTTAATGATTTGTCTCCAAACAGTCGGTTGGCAGATATTAGTTCAGTGGTTTCATCCTTCTTTCTGTACAGACGGCAGTTGAGTTTGGCAAAGAAGAAATGGACCTGATCCGATGTCTTTTCTTTGATGGTATCAAACTCAAATACCTGCAGAAAATCAAAAGTTTATTTTGAGCTACAAAATTGGGATAGCTGTGGCTCTGGGGGTAGAGGGAGTTATAATAATGGATTGCATTTATATAGCGCTTTTCAGGACCCCTCAAAGCGCTTAACAATACCACTATTCATTCACTCTCACATTCACACACTGGTGAAGGCAAGCTACAGTTGTAGCCACAGCTGCCCTGGGGCAGACTGACAGAGGCGAGGCTGCCATATCGCGCCATCGGCCCCTCTGGCCACCACCAGTAGGCGGTAGGTGAAGTGTCTTGCCCAAGGACACAACGACCGAGACTGTCCGAGCCGGGGCTCGAACCAGCAACCTTGCGATTACAAGACAAACACCCAACTCTTGAGCCACGATCGCCCCGTTTCTTGTTAGTTATCTACTAACAAGAAAGGGATTTGATCCCTGGCTCCTCCAGCCTGCATGGCTAAATATCCTTGGGCATGACACTGAACCTCGAGTGGCCCCCAGTGCATCCATCAGAGTGTAAGTGTGTGAATGTTGGGTTAAAAGTGCTTAGGTATAGAAAAAGGTAATTGCATGAATGTATGTGAGTGTGCACTGGGAGCATCAGAAGCCCTAGGATAAGCAGAGGCTGAGGATGAGTGTGATTACTGGGGATGAAGTCACAGTTGCAGGTCCCTGGTGTGGTTGAGCTATATAAATAAAATTTACTAACTTAACTGAAAGTTTTTCTCACAGTCTTGAGATGCTGGAGCAGCTTGTTATCCTTTTAAGAATATTCGAAAATGCATGAAAAACCCATTTTCATGTGCTTTGTGGAGTCGGAGGAGACCTTCGACTGTGTCTCATGGGATCCTGTGGGAGGTGCCACAGAAAGTCCTCATTGCTGTCAGTAAGATGGTCTTGTTCCTGATGAGTGTTGAACTTTTTCCAGCTTTGTCTTTGTCACAACTTCTGTTCATTTTTTTATGGACAGAACTTCTAAGTATTACCAAATGGTGAAAGGCTTTGGCGGTCTCAGAATATAGTCTCTGGCTTTCAGGATTGACGTAGATATATTACACCTCCCATGTCTTAGGGCACGATTCTCAGCTGGAAAAGGGTGAAACTCTCACTCCAGATCAGGAACAAATTGCCACCTCAAGTATCTAAGCAAGTATCTTTCGGGTCTTGTTCAAAAGTGAGTGGAGAGGGGAGATTGGGGATGGTTTGTGGCTGCTTCTGCACTGATGCTGAAGCTGTACAGGTATGTTGTGGTGTGTGAGAGTAAAAGCGATTTACGTCCCCATCCTCATCTATGGTAATGAGCTCTGGATAGTGACTGAAAGAATGAGATCATGGATACAAACTGCCAAAATTAGTTTTCTCTGAAGATTGGCTGGCCTTTCTCTTATAGTTCAGAAAGTTTGGAGGGACTCCGAGTACAGCTGCTATTCTCCCACATTAAAAGGAGCTAGGTGAGAATTATCTAAAATTCAGAGACACACTCCAATGAATAGGGGAACTGAGGGGTATCTTGCCCAAGGACACTTCAACACGTGGACTGTAGAATAAAGGACTGATTCACCGACGTTCCGATTGATAGACAACCCACCTGAACCACTCCAAACAGACACTGCTATCACTGGTAAGATTTTAGTTTCTATTCAAAAACTGAATTCAGGCAAATATAGCGGCTCACTGAATGTGTGAGTCTGTCTGCTGCAAAGATTTCTGCTGTTTTGACTGCGTGAAACATATTGCTTCAGTCCTGTGTAAAAATGGACAGACTAACTTTCAAAACTAAAACAGGTGAAGACAGAATTATTAGTCACCCTACGAAAATGTAATTTTAAAAAAAAGTATTTCCCAAGTGTGCTTTTAACAGAGCAGATGATAGCATTTCCAACATACTAGTTTCCTTCAGAAAGCATAAATTGTTTCTATTTGCACACAATAACATCATTATCATGATGTTATCATGATCATCATCATATTGCAATGCTAAAAGTCAAACGTGTATCTTTTTTTGCTGGATAGCAGCCTGCAGTTCTTCACCAGGAGCGACGTATGTTTGGGTTGTTGTTGTTGCGTTGGAAGGCAATGCAATGACTGAGACCCAGTTTTGATATGGATTCTTTGACGTTTTCTGTCAAAATCTTCATATATCCTTTCTTCATAATTGCCCCCATCTAAATGAGATTCCCAGTTCAAAACAGAGAGAAGCATTCCCACAGCATAACACTCCCACTACTGTGCAGATGGTGTTCTTAGATTAAAGTTATGTTTTGATTTATGATTTATTTGAAATGCTTTATTTAAAAGCTCTGTTTTAGCACGCTGATCATTTTAATTCACATAAAGCTGGATGTTAAGACCTACCAATACTGGTAAATTTTGTTTTTTTCTGAAATTATTTTAATATTGTGTGCAAACAGAAATGATTTATGATTCAAAATGCTATATTGAAAATCCCTTTGTCTGTTAAAAAAGCACTTGGGAAAATTTTGACAAAAGCTTTGGGTTGGGGGTGCGGTTGTCTTCATCTACAACTAAAGGATCACAATGATGCAGCATTTCACCTTCATGATCTGCTTCAGCGTTTCATTGCAAGCTCCGAGTTTGGTCATGGCGAATGCGGTGGAGACGCTGATGGGGGACATGAAGATGTTAGACTCGGGGCTCCTGCCAAGAGCCAGCTGTTTGTACAGTGACAGACCAAAGCGTCCATTGGCCTTTGACAGTTCCCATACTCGGGGATTGGTGAAGTTAGGGACTGCCTCAGGCTCCAGCGATGGTCCGTCAGAGAACTCAGGGCTGCGATAGACACAGTATGGCTCCAGAGAGAGGTCCTTGGGTTTGGCAGAGCAGATGTCTATAGCGATGGCAACAGAGAGGAATGGCAGGAACACCAGAACCAACAGGCAATCGGCA
Organism: Diplotaxodon limnothrissa; assembly: GCF_057381915.1. NCBI lineage: Eukaryota > Metazoa > Chordata > Actinopteri > Cichliformes > Cichlidae > Diplotaxodon > Diplotaxodon limnothrissa. The sequence continues at coordinate 16,177,216 of NC_140612.1, read as the reverse complement.
AACCTCATCCTGGAAAAAGGACGAGCAAGAAGTGAGCTTATAATATTGCAACTCAGTCCATTTGACTTCAGTTTTCTAAGATTTTATTGGAAGTCTGCCAATTTCAAGCACAAGTTGTATTTATTACCACATACAATTGAGTGCATTTTTCATAAGTCAGAATGAAATCAACAGTAGATAACTCTCTTGAAAGAGTGTAAAACAGCTAACTGATCATACGCATAGGAATGTTTTATTTGAAGAGTTTCAGTTCGGGAAGGTTACAGATGATCTTTTTATGGCCTCTGACAGTGGGGGTCATCTCTGTGCTTGTCCTGCTAGACCTCAGTGCAGAGTTTGATACTGTTGACCATAATATTTTATCACAGAGATTAGAGCATGCTGCAGGTATTACAGGTGCTGCGTTGCAGTGGTTTGTACCATATCTATCTAATAGACTCCAATTTGTTCATGTAAATGGAGAGTCTTATTCACACACCAAGGTTAATTATGGAGTTCCACAGGGTTGAGTGCTAGGACCAATTCTGTTTACATTATACATGCTTCCCCTTAGGCAGTAACATCAAAGGCATAGCATAGCATAGCATTTTTCACTGCTATGCAGATGACAAACAACTGTATCTATCCATGAGCCCAGATAACACACACCAATTAGTTTAATTGCAAGAAAATCCTAAAGACATAAAAACCTGGATGAACTCTAATTTCCTGCTTCTAAATTAAGACAAAACCCCTAAACGTCTAACCAGTGTCTAACCAGATACTTACTTTGGATGGCATTATCTTGGCCTCCAGTAACACTCTGAGGAACCTTGGAGTTGTTTTTGACCAGGAAATGTCCTTCAATGCACATATTAAACAAATATGTAGGACTGCTTTCTTCAGTTTGCACAACATCTTTAAAATTAGAAATATCCTGTCTCAGAGTGATGCTGAAAAATTAGTTTGTGCATTTAATCCTTCTAGGCTGGACATTTGTCATTATTGTCAGGATGTCCTAAAAACTCTGTGAAAAGTCTTCGGTTGATGCATGTTGATGTTGCAGCAAGAGTCCTGACAGGGACTAGAAAGAGAGAGCATATTTCTCCCATACTGGGTTCTCTTGTTGGCTCCCTGTTAAATCCAGAATCAAATTTAAAATCCTTATCATCACATACAAGGTCTTAAATAATCATTCCCATCTTTTCTAAAAGACCTCATATTACATATAACCCCAATAGAGCATTTCACTCTCAGACTGCAGGGTTACTTGTGGTTCCTATGGGGTCTTCACCTTTGGTGCTATATAAACAAAATTTAATTGAACTGTAGTTTTGGACTCTGTGATTGGAATATAGTTTTTTGATGTACTGTATGTACATATATGGATGTATATATCAACTTTTCCATTGATCTATTATTTTGTATGTCTTTTATAGAATGAACATACACTATTAGAATAACAACAAGACAAATAGAAGAGTTCCTTCCATCTTTGTCATCTTCAACTGCTCATTTGTACAAAGCCGGATCTTCTATCCACCGTCAGCTCTTTTAGACAAACTTTCCAAACACTGCTAGCACAGAGACAAAACGCAATCTAAGAGAGAACTAAAATAACCCCAAAGCCAATAAACTAACACAAAACACCAGGAACATGTGGAGCATTAACTTTGCTAAAAACAGCAGCCAGGATCAACAAAAATACAATATACTCTTTAAACATCAATACTGAATACAAGGATAGCATAAAGTCACAAGTGTGTAAAGTTCAAAACAACCAGAAACATTTTCCCTATCATCGATCGATCATCAACATTTTTAAAATGAGACATTTCCTTCACTAAAGCATGTTTGCTGTGTGGCATCACAAACACGATATTCTACTCTAGTCTACCATATGCATATTTCACTGTTATAGCAGAAAAAGAATAAAATTAAAGATTGGGTCTTACTTGACCAGGTAGAGCCGTGAGTGTTCACACAGGCAGATTTGTGCGGTTTGAGCTGAACTCAGGTCAGTGTCCTGCAGAGCACACAAACAACAAATCAACCTTTGAGACATTGATCCACTGTTAGTCAGAACAATCTGCAGCCATCAACAGAAAGACGCATTCGCCCACACAATGACGACTGGAGCAGTCATCCCACAACAAAACATCCTTAGAAAAACAAATTCTTTACCACTACTGGAACAAAATGTCTTCTTATGATCACAAATCACATATTTAAATATTCGATTTTATGAAATATTTTAAGAAACAATTCTTGGAAAATGTTACATTTGAATTAAAACAGGTTTGACATGGTGAGTCACCTCAGTTCATCCTGTCTGATAAACGATCTTTAAACTCAACTCCACAATCTCTTTGAAACAGCCTTCTTCTCCAAATACTTTGGGACTCTTTTAGTCTTTACCTTAACAGGAAAGCTGTGAGAGAGAGAGCAGGAGGACAACACAACAAAAGGCAACACAGGGCAGATTTAAACCCGGGCCACTTCGACAGCAAATGGGCCAACTGCTCAACCTGGTGAGTTAAACCATGGCCCCAAACCCGATTACTTCTGACTGTCTGTATGTGAAAACGGATTTCAACAGCAGGTGGTTGGACAGTCGGTGTTCAAGGTCAGAGCTGTGTACTATGAAAAGGCCATGTTAGGGATGTCCTCTGAGCTTCAAGGATTACTTGTAAAAACATTGGCTCTCATTTCCTGTTGTGGGTGTCATTTACGAACAGTTCATAGGCACAAATGTCCGCATAAATTATGCATACAAACATTTCATGGAAAAATCAGTTATTAATCTGTTATATTTTCATACCTGGATTCATTTGAACTTAGCAAAGAAATCAGCAGCCTGGCTGCCTTAGAAATCTATACACAAGCCTTTAAATTTACCACCACTACTACAATAAGCAGTAATAATTATATTCATTATTGCCTTTCAGTCATTATTTACAGTTTTCCAAAGTACCATAAGCCACAAAATGCTCAGAATTAAAGTTAAAAACAATGAAGCCTACAAATGAAGCTAACTAACCGGGAGGGCATACAACAAGTTTTGGAAGGACATCCAGCACCATAAAGACAACTTTATTAAAAGGAGCTGGTGCCCCAAGATGAAGTGAAACTCAAAATACAACAATGCCACAGAGCTCTCAGGCCAGAGTAGTGTAGCCTCAGTCAATGGTTTGTTTGCTTTCAGGAATTTCAAACCAAAGAACGATGCTCCTCACTGCATGGAAAAAGACGGGGATACTCCGTGGTGACTGGAGGACACATTTTGAACATGATTAACCCACAGAAACTCTGGCAAAGAGAGAGCCTTAGGCACCAATAAGGAGAACGTTGTGGGAGAGGGAAAACCGCCTCCTGCCAAACTACATGTGTACAAAAGCAGGCTGGTAATGTACAGCAGCACAAGCAAGGGAGCAGAGGATTTAAAGAAAAGGGGATCCTGATTCATCTGGAGAAACCAAATGGACCTGCTGCTCAGGATACCGCAGAGGTGAGACAGAAGAGGGGTTGGCTGCAAGCCGGGAGATGACAGCCAACAGAGTCACCAGGAGATGATCAGAGAGACTGCAAAGCTTCACGGGGCACCACTAAGTGACAAGATTGTAACTGAAGGCAGCAGGTTGAACTAAATGCATTACAGTAATGAGGAACTTTGTGAAAGATGAAGCTAGGAGTTAGAAAACTCCATATCAAGTAACGAACATGCTGACTACTATTTATGTGGAGTAATGCCATAGCTAATGTTTACTAGGTGATCGTTAGTTTAACAAAACACAAACAAAAACCTTTTCTAGAACGATCACGTTTCCTTGGCTCCGGCACGGACAGAGTTCTGGTTCTGAAGCTCTGGTGGGTGTGGAAATACTCATTTCTAACAGAGTACATTTCCAGATGACGTCTGAAGTAAGCAACACCATCAGCTGCAGTTTTAATAGAATTTCCTGGGAAAACTTTATTTGTGGATTCATAAATACTAAAACAAATTGTTCATGAGACATTTTACAGAAGAGGAAAATATGACACAAACACACAAATCTGACCAACTCAATAGACTATTAGTTCATTAACACACTGAGCACACCATTCAAACTTTAATGGTTTTTAAAAAGAAACCAGGTTTCCAGTAAAAAAAAGAAAATAAAATCGTATTAGCAACAGTCCTGAGCTCCTTGAGCAAAGCAAATTCCACTTAAAGTTTAAGAGGTTTGTTTAGTCTGGTTTACACGGTGTCATAAGAGTTTGGGCAGCTATCTTAAATAGTTTACCCTCCAGCATTTTTCTGCATCCCAGAGAATTGCTAGGACTAAAGACGGCAAATTTCCAGTGACAGCCAGTGTCCATGGAAACCAGGACGTCTATCAGACCAGCTGAGAGTACCTAGGACACACCAGGCTTCAACTATCTATAAAAGCTTAGTGCATATTACAGTTCAATATGGGGTTGCTTTACTGGTGATGTGGGCATCAGAAGAGTTTGGGCAGCTGTCTCAGGCGGCTCAGGTCCAGGATGTTTCCCAGTGATCCCTCTGTCTGACGGAGGTTTGCCCTGACAAAAGATGGCTGCCTGTTGGAATGGTTCTTTTTGTCACTGGTATGTGGTTCAGTGTGGTTGGCTAATAGCTGCATTTTGGGGCGCAGATCCTGGATCAGCTGACTCTGTGGGAGGAACCTCGCATTCACAGCTTCTGTCAGGGGCTCACGATCTGATGTCTCCTGAACTCCCACCTCCTTTTGCTCCACCTCATCTTCGCCATCCTCTTCCTCGATCAACCCATACTTTCTCATGTACTTTCTGGTGGCCAGAGACATGTTACTAGGTGATGGCAGAGAATCACTGGTGGAGGAAGGAGTGAGACTAGAATGAGGAATGTGGCCTCCCAAGGACAGCCTGCTGAGCTGAGAGTCACTCAAGTAGTGCAGGGCAATGGCGTTGGCCTCCAGGCTCAGATCCACGCTGCCTCCTGGACACAGAGCGCTGGCTGTCGGCTCAGAAACACTCAGTCTAGAAAGTACTGCTGCCGGGTTGATGCTGGCCAGAGTGCTGACAGTACACAGAGAGAAAAACAGTCATGACATCGGCTATAAACTTGTTGTGCAGATGCATTACATTCCAACACTGACAGGATAAAGTGTAGCAGCATAGTTAAGATAACGCAGACCTTTCATCTACCTTAGTGAAATGCAAATTCCTCGATAACTTGTGTCTTGTCTGATTTAGGCTGTGCATTTGAGAGTTACACAGGGGAGTAGGGCTGTTCGATATAACCATACAGTGGGGCAAAAAAGTATTTAGTCAGCCACCGATTGTGCAAGTTCCCCCACTTAAAATGATGTCAGAGGTCAGTAATTTGCACCAGAGGTACACTTCAACTGTGAGAGACAGAATGTGAAAAAAAAATCCATGAATCCACATGGTAGGATTTGTAAAGAATTTATTCGTAAATCAGGGTGGAAAATAAGTATTTGGTCAATAACAAAAATACAACTCAATACTTTGTAACATAACCTTTGTTGGCAATAACAGAGGTCAAACGTTTACTATAGGTCTTTACCAGGTTTGCACACACAGTAGCTGGTATTTTGGCCCATTCCTCCATGCAGATCTTCTCGAGAGCAGTGATGTCTTGGGGCTGTCGCCGAGCAACACGGACTTTCAACTCCCGCCACAGATTTTCTATGGGGTTGAGGTCTGGAGACTGGCTAGGCCACTCCAGGACTTTCAAATGCTTCTTACGGAGCCACTCCTTTGTTGCCCGGGCGGTGTGTTTTGGATCATTGTCATGTTGGAAGACCCAGCCTCGTTTCATCTTCAAAGTTCTCACTGATGGAAGGAGGTTTTGGCTCAAAATCTCACGATACATGGCCCCATTCATTCTGTCCTTAACACGGATCAGTCGTCCTGTCCCCTTGGCAGAAAAACAGCCCCATAGCATGATGTTTCCACCCCCATGCTTCACAGTAGGTATGATGTTCTTGGGATGCAACTCAGTATTCTTCTCCCTCCAAACACGACGAGTTGAGTTTTTACCAAAAAGTTCTACTTTGGTTTCATCTGACCACATGACATTCTCCCAATCCTCTGCTGTATCATCCATGTGCTCTCTGGCAAACTTCAGACGGGCCTGGACATGCACTGGCTTCAGCAGCGGAACACGTCTGGCACTGCGGGATTTGATTCCCTGCCGTTGTAGTGTGTTACTGATGGTGACCTTTGTTACTTTGGTCCCAGCTCTCTGCAGGTCATTCACCAGGTCCCCCCGTGTGGTTCTGGGATCTTTGCTCACCGTTCTCATGATCATTTTGACCCCACGGGATGAGATCTTGCGTGGAGCCCCAGATCGAGGGAGATTATCAGTGGTCTTGTATGTCTTCCATTTTCTGATGATTGCTCCCACAGTTGATTTTTTCACACCAAGCTGCTTGCCTATTGTAGATTCACTCTTCCCAGTCTGGTGCAGGTCTACAATACTTTTCCTGGTGTCCTTCGAAAGCTCTTTGGTCTTGGCCATGGCGGAGTTTGGAGTCTGACTGTTTGAGGCTGTGGACAGGTGTCTTTTATACAGATGATGAGTTCAAACAGGTGCCATTCATACAGGTAACGAGTGGGGGACAGAAAAGCTTCTTACAGAAGACGTTACAGGTCTGTGAGAGCCAGAGATTTTCCTTGTTTGAGGTGACCAAATACTTATTTTCCACCCTAATTTACGAATAAATTCTTTACAAATCCTACCATGTGGATTCATGGATTTTTTTTCCACATTCTGTCTCTCACAGTTGAAGTGTACCTCTGGTGCAAATTACTGACCTCTGTCATCATTTTAAGTGGGGGAACTTGCACAATCGGTGGCTGACTAAATACTTTTTTGCCCCACTGTATATATCGGATGACGATATAAAAACGTCTATCGTTTCATTTTACACTATCGTTTGTTTCGTGGTGTTGCAAAATAAACTGTTTATGGCAATATTTTTTCATTGTTTTGATGGTCACTGTAGTGGCTATATTAATTTCTTAATGTTCTCTCTTTCTCTTATATTTAATATAACCACACTACGGACGGACAAGCGCCTGTTTTTATGCGTTGTCGTTAGCAACAACGACGGTAACACCATCGCGTGTCCGCTTGTTTATGTTCCACATAAACCTTTCACAATAAAGCTCAAGATCCTGTTGAGACTTTTGAAAATAAACTGAATCACATGAAAGAGCAGATTATTTAGGGATGAGAAGTAAAAAAGAGCCGCCAGGTGCTAAAAAAATAAACCTTAGACTCAAACGTTAGAACAGGCTTTTTCCCGCAGCACGCCGTGTAATAAATACTCACAAAGAAAACAGCGGCCTTTACAACTTATGTCTAAAAATGTATCGTTTCATGCATCTGTTAAAACACTCGACTACATGACGCACAGCTGGAAACACTTCACGCAAGTCGAGCTGCCCGAGATTCTCAGAATTTACAGAAAATGTTACATTTTTGTGATTTATATCGTTATCGGGATGATAGAATTCTTATATCGGGATATGAGATTTTGGTCATATCGCACAGCCCTACAGGGGAGTCAGGCATCTCTGATTTGTTGCCTTCAATTTCAGAGTACACAGTGTGTTCAGAGTTGTATGCAGTGATGAATGTAACACTGTAAAAAAGCCAGTCAACCTCAGTGGGAGTAGAGTTTAGGTAGCTGTTCTGCACATGGCGTTTAAGAACATAACAGTAAAAAAGTAATCATATCCCTAAAATGACACAGAGCTTTCAGAAAGATATCTACTGCAATTCAATTTATCCCCCACTGCTTTGTAATGCATTACTGTAAAATTCAATTTGACTAGAAAATCTTTAGAAGAAAAATAAAACAGCGCTTTCAAGGAATATTGTTAAATGTTCAGTTTCTAGGCCATACATCAGAACAAGATGGACCATGTGATTCAAGTGGTGAGATCACTTAAATTTCGAGAGAAGCTGAGTCTAATAATAGAATAAATGCCATGCTGTGGCAGACATTTTCAACATTTACATGGATATTTAAAAAACCCCAAAAACAAACAAACAAAAAAAAACCTCACCTACAATAGTCATTTACTAACATGGAAAAGAGACCTAATGTTTATTAATCCACATTTCACCATTTTACTCTTTTTTTGCAGTTGACGATGTCATATTGTTCTTTGTGATATATTTGGTTTTAATAATCAGGAGGAAAGAAGCAGCAGAGAGGCGTATAAGACTGAAACTCTGTTTGCTGGTCCCAACACTGAATAGTCACATTTTAGGGGGGGGTTTAATAAATTTAGACAGATTTCTAGAAATGAGAGCAGCTTCATCAAAGTGTGCCATCTCTCCAAACAAGATCAGGTTTTTCCTGGAAACTTCCCAATTATCTGTGAAGCAGACACATATCCGTGTGTGAGGCGTTTCAGTACCTGGCAGTTTCCACAGCTTTCCGATGGTTTTTGCCAGACTCTGTCAGAACGTCTTCGTCCACGTGGACTCCGAGCTGCTGCAGCTGCCGCAGTGTAGCACTGACCACCGGGTCTTCTACTGGACTCTGCTGCTGCTGCTTCTTGCTGGATGAAGAGGACGACATGGACTGGAAGGACTGAGAACAATCAGAAACTGCTGACAGACTCCTCGTCCTCCTGGATTCGTCCTCCACTTCCTGTTTGCTAGGTGACTCCTGAAGACGACTGGTGAGTTGAGTCTGAGACACAGAGCAAAAGTAATTATCTTTATATGACATGCACAGTTCTGTCCTTTGTACCCAGAGAACAAATGAACCCTGTGTTAATAATACTGACCAATGGAAAGGAAAAAAAAGTAGTTCAATTTGGAATTAAATGTAATGATACACAATCTTTGTGTTTTAGGTTACTTTTACTGAACAGTGATGTCCTTTGATTGATCCTTGTGGGGGGTTTTTCTGTTAATGTTTGACATATTATGTTTTCATCAGGAGGAGGAAAGAAAAAATAAAAAAATAAAAAAAATCAAGGAATTCTGTACAATGAATCCAAAACGCTGCCCTACACCAATGACTGGCAACGCTTCCCCAGCAGTGGGCAGTGCAAAGTATATGCAGCCTAGAGCATTCGTACCTGTGCTGCTGTGTACCTGTGCATTAAAGCACACTTTAAATACATTATCTCTCCCTGCTGGTAATGAAACTTCTGCGTGCATGTCTATTTAATGTTTTAGGAAGGCAAAGGGTGAAAGTAGACACAGTCTCTATTACACGTTTTGCTGTGATATTGGTTTGAAAAATTTCTGCAACATGGCTTCTCTCTGACTCTGGAGGCTTAACCCTTTTCTGGATTCAACAGGTGAACACGTTTTTCTAAAGGGACCGGTACTTCTGTAACGCCATTCTACTCAGCTCAGCAGTTAAAGCGCTTTTTACCAAAAGTCTCATTCACCCAGTCACAAAGAGATTCATGCAGTGCTTTCTGGAAAGGAAGGGTCTATTCCTATCATTCTGACTGCAGAGTCAAACTGTTACCTTTTATTAGACCTGGCATCAAACAGGTTTGCAGATACTATTTTGTCTCACCATGAGGTTGTGGTAGAAGGTGTGCTGTTCCTCTGTTGGTTTGTACATGCTGAGACTTTCTCCCAGAACTGGACTGCTGATGTGGAAAAGAGCAAAGGCATCGGTGAGATAGCTCCACAACAGCGGTTAAAACTTTTCGCTAAACTTCAGTAGCACCACAGGTTTATTCAGTGTCACTGCAAATCAAACCATCAATTTACAAAAAGAAAACCATGAAAGCAGAAGTTAAGACCCATTAACTGAGTGGATTTATCTCAGTTGCACGAGGTTGTCAGTACTTCTGCAGTACAGAGAAATTTGAGCTGAAAATAATTTGTTTCTTTAAATGGCACCTGGTCTCACCTGTGCACACCAGGTGGGGAGCAGGGAGCTGAATGACCTCTGTCACTGTCAGCACTACCCGCAGGCCTGATGAGTGATGATGAAGAGTTTGAGGGGCTAGAGGAGGAAGATGAAGGTGGAGGCTTGGGTGTAGACGGGGGCCCAGTAGAGGAGGGAGGGTGCACCTGCTCTTCCTGATGTGAGGTGGACTGTGCAGGACTCCCCCAGAACAGACTAGCACCTGGAAAAAGAGTGATGGGGAAAAATGGTGATGATGTGAGCTATAAGCCTCTTCCTGGAGATTTGACTGCTCAGTAAACACTCACCTGTCTCTACGGCGATGCTGGCCACACTCATGGGTGTGTGTATGTCGCCTGGGGACTGGTTAGAGGACTGAAGCTTCTTTTGAGCCTCCAGGAGCATCTGGACCTGCCCGATTATCAGAAAATATTAACTGCAGCAAGGATGCAGCCACGTTAAACAGTACTTGTTGAAACTAGCCAGCAATACTATCCACAGAAGCCTTTAAATACAGCCACAGTTCCAGTTTCAGGCCTCTTCCTGGTTCCCTGTGTGCCAATGATAAGTCCTTGTTCTTATTCATGACGTATATATTCTGGTTGTGTTGTGTGGAAAGAGTACATCTGTTACCTGAGCCTGCAGCAGGCGCAGCTGGTGCTCCTGATGGAGGAGGAGCTGGTAGGTGTCTGGCGGTACAACTCTACCCGCCTGATAACAGCATTGATTCATACAGGAGGGTTGGGAAAGCCAGGGCGAGGGCACAGGGTCTGCTGCTGCATAGGAGTGTGGGAAGGAGGCTGGGGGTCTGCACGGGAAAGAAGGAGTAGGAGGGCAGACAAGTGTGCAGGGAGGAGAGTGGTGGTGGGTGGAGAGGGGAGTAGAGACATCAGGGTTGAGGGGAGCTGGGTGGCTGGAGGAGTGTGGAGGTGAAACATGTTGATGAGATGGAGAGGGGGCAGGGCAAGTGAATGATGGAGGAACAGACCGAGTGGTGGGGGCAGGAGGTACAGAAAGAGATGGATGGTTGCTAGGAGGAGGAGGAGGAGGAGGAGGAGGAGCATGGATGAGACTAGAAGGAGAAGGATCATTATGATGGGACACAGGTGAAGCAGCAGGAAGGAGACCTGGGGAGGCGATAATGGCGGTACAGTTGTAGGGATGGTTAGAGCAGCAGTTGCAGGGCTGCTGTGGGTTGGAGTTGGGGTTGGGGGTGCTTTGAAGATAAAGAGGAGTTCTAGGGGCTGAAGAGGAGTTTCCACGTGGATGAGCTGGAGGCTTGCAGGCAGAGGCAGGATTGGGCTGAGTGCAGGTGAAGCTGGAGTCAATCAGCAGAGAGAGCTCGGGAACAGATGGCTCCACCCGCCGAGCCTGAAAGGAACAACAGATTACTGCAGAGAGAGAGACACAGAGAGACAGAGAGAGAGAGACAGACACAGACACACACACACACACACTTTTGGCTTTTAACACAACTTTATTTACACCACATTAAAAACAAAGACCACAAAAAACCCCACCTAGCACAAAGTTGCTACTACATAATCAGCAACATCAACATGCACTAACCATTTACTAACCCCAACCAGAGAGGAGGAAGAACAAGAGGAAGAATGTTGTTTTGTCAGCAAGCAGGAGTGAAGTATCATATAAAGTGTACACCCACATTTGAATCAAATGTTGTGGATTTCTATTAAAAAGGCTGGGAAAAAGGAGATGAACACGAAACACTGGATTTGCAAGTTGCGTGACGCACAAAAGTAAAATATTCCCAACATCTGAGCCTGAGACAGCCTAAGGGCTGGGAAAACTAATGTTAAATCAGCACATCCGCAGAACGGTCAGACCTCACATCTCACACACGTAACATTTTCCACATCTGAGAAAAACATCTCCACACCACCCAAACCACCCCAGAGTGTGTTAACGGAAGCGTTGACCCGAGCCCATTCTGTGACTGACCTGATGAGCTGGAGTATGAGGGCTCGGGGATGGCCGTGGAGAAAGATCATCATCCTCAACTCCAGAGTCCTGATCAGTGACAGAAAGGGCAGCGGAGGGTGGAGGCGCTCTGAGGGCACAAACAAATCAGCACACGAGCATTAACACACTTTTTAGTCACCACTGCTAATTGTCTGACAAGTACTAACTAGTTCATTGGCCTGCCTGCTGAAGGAGATCTGAGCTTCTCTGAAGACCTCCAACTTTCTGCTGTGATCCTCTGAAGTCAGCTCCACCTGCAGAGTCTTCCCATCCACCTGCACTGCCTGCTGAGCATACACAGCACAGCTGATCATGAGTGAATGACTGAGGAGGAGGAGAAAGAGTTTAAAACAGGTGCTGTGTTACCTGGTAGAGAGTGGCTGTGTGTGAAGCCGTCAGCAGCTGGCAGTCCAGCTGTGGTCCTGAGCCTCGACAGCGGAAGAACTGAGGAGCTCTGCGAGCGCAACCGAACACAACGAGGAGGAAGAAGCCACCGTCGGACAGCACTCTGAAACACAGCACAGCCGATCAGACACGAGAACACGTCCAATCCACTCCTTTCTGCCACCGTCACCTCACCTGTCCTGGAGGGTGGAGCTGAACATGAATCTCAGACACCAGGCCCACACCTGAGGGTTGTAGATGTGTGTGACTCCACTCAGCCAGCTGTCACGAGACAGGAAGCAGAAAGAAATACCCCCACTTAAGAGAAGCAAAAACATCTGGGCTTACATCTGGACTGTTAGAATTCATCTAAAAAAAAATCTTTCACATCATTTTTTCTCGGTACTCCTACTCGGAGTAGAACATTTCATAAAAAATACAAGTGCCTCTCATTAATAATTAGAAAATTAAAATCAGAATTTCTTAAAATGTGAACAATTTTTAAAAGAACTCATACATCAGTGCTAATCACATCCCAAAAGAACTACCAGGTGATAATTTGGACTTTTTCCCCCCCAGGCTTGTCTGATGAAAGGTGAAGCTTACAGTCCGACCAGCGGCAGGCTGGAGGCTTTCGGATCAGACTCAAGCAGCAGGAGCAACTTCCTGGTCTGGTCCATGGTCAGAAACCTGAAAAGAGAACTAAGACGTCAGCAAGCGTGATCAGAGGCCGAGACGTGTGGTGATGAACTCTCGCTCTCTCACCCTCTCTGTCGGCTGCTGTCACGCCCCAGTGGTCTGCTTACGTTGGTTAGACTCCTGAACAGAGCAGTCGGGATGATGGGGACACTTCTGACTGGCTCCACTTCCACGCTGACAGACGGACTGATGATTGACCAGCTGAGGGTAAACGTTGCAGCATCACTCTGCTCACAGCAGGCCACATGCCCTTTGACCTTTAGCAGCTGAGACAGATCTAGAGTCTGTCGGCTGCTCACAAACTGCTGCAACACCTAAAACACCAACACACAGTCAACACAGTTTTGTATTATTGTTTAGTCTTTACCTTACAATATAAAGTGTCTTAAGGCAACTGTTCTTGTAATTCAGCCAAATCACAAGAACAGCTGAATTGAACACCAGCAGCTGCTGTGCTCCACCTAAAACCACATCTGTGTCAGTCTAAGCATGCATATGCCAAGATCATTGTAGTAAGAAGAGTTGATCATGTGCTGCATTCACTGGGAAATGTTTTGTCTGTGTAATCTTTAGGCAGTTTCAAGTGGCCACTAGAGGAAGCGGAAGGGCTGAAGGGTAACAAACTCACCTTGAAGCAGTGATGGAGCTCGGCCTCTGATTGGACGACAGTCTCAGTCTGAGAGGAGAATAAACAGGGAACCAGGACGTCTCCAGGCAGAGGAGCAGAGGGAACCTGACCCGAGGCTCCGGCCTGATCCCGACCCGGGTCGAAGCGATCTAGGGTGATTGTGATGCCCTCCTCATCTGAACCACAGCAACACACAGAGGACAGACAGCTGGACTAAGGTGCTCGATGCCACAGACACATTTATAAAAGAGCTGAATCAGCATTCAGGATGAGCTGAAGTTAACCTCTGACCTGAATCGACAGAAACCGTTCCCAATAAGAAACAGTGGAGGTGGGGCTTGTTACTGCGACGGGCGTGACGATGCGCCAGACGAAGAGTTTTCTCTAATAGCACCAACTGAGGCTTCCTGCAGAGACACATACCTCATCTGTTGTCACTTAAGTATGACAAGATTATAGTAGGTTAAATTTGTTATTGATTCAGTGAATAAAATATAAAGTGTAAAAGTCTGTCATGTTTTTATTGCTCTACGTGGTTTAAAAAAAAGCATCTTATTTTCCTTATTTTCACTCAAATGTGAAAAGTATCCATTCTTAATAACCATCTTAATAACTTAGTATGCAGTCTTTTCCTTCAGCAGACTTTTGCACACATTAGCAGACCACAAGCAGTGAGTCTAGATCTCAGCTACAATGTGCTCTCACTACAACAGTGCACAACCAGCTCTATTGATCAGCAAGGAAGCAGTTACCTGTGTGAGCTGAGGTGAAGGCGGAGCTTCTCGCCCATGGGGCTGCTGTCCCACAGAGCTGATCTGGATTTAGGGAAACTCAGTGGTGTCCGAGGGTTCACCGAGTTCCTGTACACCACAAGAGATAAGATGGGGACACTCCAAAAACAGCTTTGTTATATTTCATAACAAAATAATTCACATTTTAATCAAGTCACAAAAACCTAATCATTAAAGAATGACTAAAATACAAGGATGACAAGAAATTGTATTTTTTGTATTCAGAGTCCAAGTGTCAAAGTATATTCTGGTCATCTTCACCGATGTTGACATAAAGTTTTTAAAGAGCTTATTCAATTCACTGTTAAATCTAGGCTAGCTATAGCTCACGGAAACTCACAGACCAGTTCAGTTTATAAAGAGATATCTAGATGGTAAATTATATAGCGCTTTTCTACTCTGAGTAGCCCTCAAAGGACTTTATACAACTTGCCTCAATCACCATTTTTCTACCTAAGTGCTTTCTATTTAACAATCATACTCCTAGAGTTGCCCAAATGGGAATGGGAGAATGGCATCCATGCTGATTGAGGCTTGGGGAAAAGAGGTCCAGAGGAAACTAGAGACTGTGGGTTTTCAGCAGTGTTTTGGCCTGGAAGGAAGATTGTTTGTTTGTCGTTACCAAGCCAAGTCAAGTCAACACGAAAGTTACAACCTTCTTCCAGCTCAGAATCTGATCACCTCCTTCGCTGCTGTCATAAAGGGGAACACGCGAGGTTCACAGCCTGTGATATAATCCATAACAGATCAAACCACTGCTGAACAGACAGCTTTCATTTCTCTTGTCGTTTTTGGGAGATGGGGGTGGGTTATTAAACTATTACCTGCTGTCAAAGGAACGGGCCCTGTAACGGAGCAGCTTAACGACGACTAGCTGTGTGCTAACATTAACTCACCGTGCTCTCGCAGTCTCCTGGAACATTTCACACGGCAGTCCCTGGAGGCTTCGCGGGTAGTTCATCGCTGTTGTCGCTGAAAGAAGAGACTGTGAGCGCTAAATTGAGCCTGCTGTTACCGACTGCTGGGGTATTTGCGTTAGCCTAGCGATCGGGCCATATTAGCGCCCTTGCTACCTGCCTAAACGTAACAAAGCTGAACTCTTCGGGAAGGTCACTGAAAGATTAAAAAAGTTCCAACCGTCCTGGAACAAATTTCTTGTCTGTTACTATTTTAGTAAATCAGGCCGCAAACAATCCGCAGAAAACACAGGTCTGCTACAGTTTAATTATGGCGCTGTTTCCCGACTCGACTGGCGGGGCAACAGAATCAGCCAATAGCAAGTTCCGCTGCAGCCACTCTGGCCAATGGCGTGCCGCTTCTTCTTCTTCTAATTCTAACCCTGTCCATCCTGCTCACTCGTAATGAAGATCTGAAAGTCTTCAGCTCTTCCTCCTGTATTTGTGTCAGTGCCACCATGTCCAAACAATACATCATTGCAGGTCTCACTACCATCTTGTAAACCTTCCCTTTCTTTCTTGCTGCTATCCCTCTGTCACAGATCAACACTCGTCTCCACCCACTCCACCTGCCTGCAGTCTCTTCTTCACCTCGCTCGTGCGCTGTTTCTTTAAATGGCCAGCGCGAGGTATCCACCTTCACTACCTCTGCTCCTTCATTCACACACGTATTTTTTTCTGTCTTCCATTCCTCTGTATTAGGGCCACATAAGGAAAAAATATTATTCAACATTTCGAGGTTAAGGTCGTAACTCTATTTTGAAAAAGAAAAGAAAAGAAAGAAAGCTGAAATGTGGAGATTACAGTTCTTTACACCCGCTTTAAAATGTCTGGTGTGGATGAGTTAGTGATTTTTAAAAATGTTTTATTTCTGTCAACCTCTTTAAGTTTACCTTGACCAGCAAAAAGCATGGGCTACCAGAGAAAAGTCTGAGCCAGCCAGGTGGTCTCCGTTTAAAAACACATGATCTATGTATGAGAATCTGTTGAATTATTTGTGTGTTCAGCTGTATCATTTTCAAGCACACAAGTAGGACATGGAGGAATTATTTATCAACCTGTTATATGACACCAGTTCAACAGGCTCCTGTGTGAAGCGCAGAAATAGGTTGATTAAAGTTGGATACCACCAAGTTCCTGCACTTCTGGGCTTTGTTATCATGTCTTGGGGACAGTGAAACACATTATTCCACACAATTTAAAAAGTCAAACCGGACCAAATTAAAATATATATTTCCATTACTTTGTGCTTCCTGTCTTTTATTGTTATTTTTTCTTTTAATCGTCTTGATCTTGGACTCTGGTACTTTGTAATTGATGTATTTTCAGATTTCACAGGGCAAGCACTGCTAGCCTTGCTTGCACGGAAAAGACAGGGTTACTACTATACAAAGCATCCCCCTTTTCCCCAGGTTTAAAGGTAAGAGGTTTTATTGTCGAATGAACAGAATGAACTGTGATTTACACCACACAATAAAATTCACTGTCACATACAAGCTAAATCTTCTAAATCCCCCCCCCCCCGTTTTCTGGTCAGTATACTCAAAATGTTTTTTAGTGTTTTGTCATTAATGTTGCAGATTCAAAATCAAATATAAAAGTGTTCAGGTGCCCTTTCGGACATATAATCAGTTTGTTTTGTCGGGACAACGCCCACTTTCACAGAGTAAAACGTGTATCCGTTTTTTCCCGTGAATGCGTGTATCTTACTCATAGCAAATCTTCGCTGGAATAGCGCTTCTTTGTTGTTGTATTTTGGGTCCAACCAGCCAATCAACGTACGATTTTGCCCATGAACGCCCACCAGTTTTGCGAGCCGTCCAATCAGCGAGTCCTCACGACGGACGCCATCTTGTCCGTTTAAAGCGGCGGTGCTCGGGGTCCCTGTTGGCTGCTGTTGGGACCTGTTGCTCTGTAGTTCCGTGTTGTGCAATGGACGGGTGAGTTATTCCACAGTCTCACGGTGACACTCCGCTTAAATGTCGTTTCTGCTCTTTCATGGAAACCCGGGAGCACCGGGGTTTGTCGGAGGCGCTGTAGTGTGCAGGGAGCGCTCCTGCTGTCGCGGAGTAGTCGCAGAAGTGAGTTTTGTGCTGGGAGCAGGAAGCGAGGCTAGCACAGTTAGCTGTGCTGTTAGCTCACGGTGGGCCGTGCTTTGCGGGCACCTACCTCTCTTTTCCAAAGTCCCACATCACGGCCGCACTGAAGCGCGACCCGGTTACCCGCTGAGGCTCTGCTCGGGGACGTTTTGGAAGGTTGTTGGTGATGTGTATAGGATACATGAGCGGTGAGAAGTAACCAGAGCACACAGGTTAGAGGCTCACGCCCATTCTGGTTTATCTTGCCAGGCAGTCGTTCACGTGAAACAGTAACAGTTAAAATTTAAAAAACTAATAAAAGCATAAATTAATAAAGTAGCGTCACTTGTGTCGTGTGTCCCGAAATATGGAGCTGGCCCTCTAATCCTTTAAATGCGGAAACTGTACTTTAAAGTGTGTGTGTGAGCGAGAGAGGACTGCTGTGAAACTCCTAATTGTCATGTTTCATCTGGAGTGCATTTTTAAAAGCTGTAACACACTCGTAGAAGTCGCCATCAGGAGTGTGCGTGTGTTGTTTTCTGGGGGTGATTTTGTTTTGAGTGTGTGCTCAGGTTTAGATGTAAAGTAGATGGTGTCTTGCTTTAGTCTGCTGGATTAGGGAAAGGGCCTAAAAGTGGCTGTTTTTCACAGAGTTCAGTTGCAGCGATGGTGAATAGGAGAAAGCAGCTTTGTTGGTGGAGGGAGGGAATGTGAGGCCTGTAAGCCTGCTGCTGTTAAACTGTGTGGACTGACGGGGAAAAATAGCAGCGTTATTAGCGTTGATCACACCGGTAGCTGTGTCCACTCATAATATAATGCGTGTCATTTCAGCTTCAGTCAGGGGGCTGTGGAGCATTCACGGCCCTGATGGAATATTTGTGTTTCGTCAGGACTCATCCCTGCCCCGAGGGCTCCTCTTCCAGCTGCTCCTCATTGAGCACAGTGGTGTGGGCCTCAGCCTGGCCAGCCGGTTTTCACTTGCTCTGGGCCATACCTTAGTGTGTAAAACGCGTTTTGTTTTTTGTTTAGTTTGTTCCAAGCTCTTTGTGTCATTTATTCATTTTCATATCGAGGCGTCTTTGGGTAGGTTTGTTCAGCAAACCTTTATTTTTGAGACTGACCCATTGTTTGTACATTTCCTCCAAAAAGCTGTGGGTGAAAAAGGGCAGGTTTCCTTTGACTTGCATCCGATAAATCAGTTCCACAATTACGTAACTCTCACCTCTGTCTACAGGCAAACATACTCTTTAAGGGGAAAGTGAGGAACTTGAGCATACTGGATGGAAGTTTGTGTGTTTGTGGGGGGGGGGGGGGGGGTGAACAACACCAACAAGTCATGTTTGGAGTATAGCCTGCAGTCCATGTTGATAAGTCAAAGCGGCAGCAGAAAGGATGTAGATATAGTACCTGTGTGTGAGAAAGTCAAACTGCTGTTCAGTGGACTTGTGCACTGTGTGCTTATAGTAGTGCTTTTAAATTTATTTATTTATTTTTTTTACACAAAGGAATTTCTTGAATTGGAATATAATTTATCGAGTAATTCGAAAAATTCTCCAAAAAAGTCTTTGCTTCAATTAATGCACGGCTCTGTAGCGCGCCGTTGTTACCATGGAAACAAGAACACGAGCGTTTCACCCCCATCTGCGATTAAAAACAGACCTGCAATGCAAACGCATTTAAGAGCAGCGTGTGAAAATAAAGTCTGAAAACATTAAGCCTCTAGTTTTAAACAGAAACAGACACACACAAGAGGCGGAGCCGTTACCGAGACGGGAGCTCACGATGAGTAAAAGAAAACTTATTTGTAGCATCCAAAACAGCAGCGCTGTTCTTGTAACCACCATTAAAACCTTTACTGGGAAAAAGCTCGCAGGAGCCCTTCATCAAAGCACCCGATTAACAAACTCCATATGTAAAGACTGTTCGTTTTACACTGAGATAAATCTGCAGTATACCTACAGAAGTTGTATTAAAATATGCAGATGAACTATTCATTCAGTCTGATACATGTTTCAATGATACAGCCTGCTGCAGGCTGTTGTTTTACATATAGACATACCGCAGCAGACAGGGGTGAGTCTAAAGGGGGGCATGGGGTGTACTAGACCATATTTATTTCAAGGCTTTTGTAACATGTTGTAACATTTTTCAGATTAAAAGTGAAATAGTGTAAAAAATTTTATTAATTCAGTTACATTAATATTTAAAAATATATAAATAAATTTTCTTCACAAGCCAATAAATGTATTTTCTTTAAAAAATGTATTTTCTTTGCAAAGACCTCCCAGAGCCCTCAAATAGTTTGTTAGCATTGCTTGACTTTCACGGCAATATCCGTGTATTCAAATGCATTGTAGTGCAATGCTGATGTCTCCACACGGATTTGGGATAAATGTCTGTGCGTTTTATTTTGTTTTTTGTTAGGAGCAGCTGTTCTGATAACTGTGACTCTACAGACTGTGTAACAGGGGCCGTCGGGATGCCACCATGTTCCCGACAGACAGGAACTAGAATTGAAGTCAAAGCTTAGTGTTGATGGACAGAAAGACACCAGCACTCCTGTTACCAAAGGAGCATCGTGTGTGTGTGTGTGTGTGTGTGTGTGTGTGTCTGACTGTGTTCACACCACGGGTCAGTACACTCTGTCAGTTCTCTACACATCCCGGCTTATCAAAGCCTGGTCATCTGATGATTTGCTGATAAGAGCTGATGGTTTGCTTTGGCAGTAAAAAAAAATTTCTTCATCTGTTCACTGTGAATCCATCACACTTTTTATTGATTTAGTTTTAGTTGAACTTGGTCTAGGATTTCAGTCCTATCCATAGTTGATAAAGCAGCTGTGGAGCACATTCGCATCCTGTATCTCCTGTACTGAGTGACCATATCCCATGTGACTGGCAAGACGCTTCAGCTGCTCAGTGTTCACAGCCGCCTTTACTGGTTGGTTGCTGGAGCTTTGTAATGATTTGGTCTGAATGAGAAATTATGATAGTGAATAAGCAATAAACACAAGTTTCGGGTCTTAAGTGCCTCAAGTGTTCTAATGTCCAACTGCAAAAATTGGTTTCAAAAACAGCAGAACTTCTCAAGCTTTTGGGTTGAGCGGCCACTCCTGTGACCTCTGACCTAAGGAAAAAGGTTGGTGATGGAAAAGAGGGTGCAGGGTTCAGTGAGGTGCAAGTGGCTCTGACTGGCTTCAAAAAGCTGCGTCTCAATAGGCAGCACCTCCACCGTCACCAAACTATTGTAGCAGTCAGAGCAGTTGGAGGCTGCGTGGAGCTAGTATCCATGTGCTGCTTGTGGAAAAGGTCTGCTTCAGACTCTGCTTCATTCTCTTATCACCGTTTGGATCTTGTATGAAAAACACTTGAGGTTGCCGTGAGGTTTTTATGGAAAAGGTGAGGTGCACACTGAGGCAAGCAGGTGCTGAATAGAGATGTCCCATCTGCAGGGCAAACCAACCCGCCGAGCTATCGGTCCCTTGCCGATCGCTGCTGCCTGCTCGGCCTCTCTCGGCTTCTGTCCACCTGCTCCCGCACAGTCTTCAACATCATCACCTTTCTTTTTCTTTTTTGATACCTCAGTGAGACTCATTCTGTGTTCGAGTTTTCCCTGGCTGCCTCTAACACGCTGTCTTTTCTTCACAGCAGTGTCCACCACGATATAACAGTTGGCACCAAGGTAGGCACCTCTGCTTCCTCCTCCTCTTCCTTTCTGTCTGGTTTCTTGCTTTGTTTGCTGCTGTGTCATCACTGAGTGTCTGAATAGATGGAGATGCTGCCATCTGGAACAGTGCAGAGCTTTCTCCTTTAATCGTTGTGGAGGTGGCTCCCTTGTCTGTCTTTTGAATGCCCAAAGCCCAGCAGTAATTTGACCTCAGGTACAGTCCAAAACTGGTCTGTGGATAATCAGTTTATTCAACAGCAACATGCACATGCATGCATGCACTCTTAAGCAGCATGCTACTGCTGTTGCACAAATCAGCCACTCAGCAAAGATCCTGTGGATGTTTGTTGTCATTCCTGTGGACTGTTGAAAAGTCCATCACATCAGAACTTTCACTTTGAAAGTAGTCTCCTGCAGTGAGTGCTTTTCAGGTTCTAGATGGGCTGCAGAGTGTTTTTGTAACTCCTAATCAAGTCTTCTCTGAGTCCACTCAGAGATGCTGTTGATTGCTAAAAAGCACTGACTAAACCAGCTGTGCTCAGAACACTCTCACAGCTGGGCAAAGGTCATGTGGTCCAGTTATGTCTAAGAAATGTGTTGATCTGGGAGTGTCTTGAACTTTACAAATCCCCTATTTAACCTATGTACAGTCTGATGGGAAAAATGGACAATGATGAAGTGTCATGTTGAAATGTCCGATATTTCCCTGTATTTCCTAACTGCTAAAAGATCTCGTCAGAGCCGTCCTCCAGCATTAGGGATAAGAACTAGGAATCCGTATTAAAATAGTCCAAGTACCAAATCACTAATACACAAACAGCAGACTGTTTTTCATTCTTAATTTGATGGCAGAGGTGATTCTCACAGGTGATTTTGTGTCCACGTTCTATGCTCTGCTTCTCCGACAATGAGGTCAGACACAGTGCAAGGACTCAAAAAGTCCAGAGTTAAAATCCGTAGGAGTGTGGTGCTGCGGCAGAAATGGTGCTGTGACATACTTGCTGTACTACATTTGAAGTGCAGCCGAACTCACTGACTAAAATGGTGTGAAAGTGTAAATGAGGCAACACGAATGTTGATCTGTAAATTATTGGATGTTGTTTGAAGGGAACAGCATCATCAACATAGCCTTGAAGCTCCAGTGCAAATACCAAACTAAAAGAGTGGTTTTCTTAGATGCATAATTAAAAAAAAAAAGAGTAATGGTTTGAAGCTCTTCCTTCAGTCGTCCTTACCAATGTTTGCACAAATGACAGATTTTCTAGTAGCTAGCTGGCAGACGCCTATATCAAACTCGTACCTGCTGGCTTTCGTGTTAAGATGAAGAGTGTGTGAAAAGTGGCTACAACCACTATTTTGTCCTTACCAGTGTTTGGAGAGGAGTATCAATATAGCCACATGTGATTGTAAGTGGTTCTTATATAGTGCTTTTCTACTTGAGCACTCAAAGCACTTTATACAACATGCCTCAGAAAGAACTTGAGCATAGAAAAAGTGCTTGTATGGCTGACTATGTAATAATTTTCACTATTAATATTGGTGTTAATAAAAAACTCCCCATATTCTTCATAACCCAGCAGTGTCAATAAGTTGCTATAAGATGATTCACAAATTTATTTAATAAGAATTTTCCTTTAGCTTATTAAAACCTAAACCTTGTCTGGGTTTAAAAATAAGTTGGTCTGAAGTGAAGTGCCTCCTTCGGCTTTAGTGATTGGCTAGTACACTATAAGCACAAATATCGTAAACAGTGACTCCCTGGTGTTCAGCAGGTCTGTATTCAGTCATTAAACTGGAATGCTGCTTGATCTCTCTGACTTTTCCGGCATTGAAGCCGCGTGTCAGATTACAACAAGTCCTCAGGTACATGACTGCTGCTTTTCATTCTTCAGGAGCACAATGAATAATAGAACATGATATTATAGCGGCATCAGAGACGTTTATTTGTAAGCAGTAGATGTGAAGTACTCATCCTTATTGTGCATAATAACAGGCAGGTTTTTATTCAGCTGCCTTGAACATGCAAACCTGGAAAATAAGTCAGTGTTGTAAGAAATGCAGATGGGGTGTGGATCTGTGACCGTGACCTGCGGGGGTTTAACATGTACTTATTAAATGGACTGGTTCTTGTATAGCGCTTTTCTATTCCTGAGCACTCAATAGCTTTATACATCTTGCTTCATTCATCGATTCATACAGGTACCACCACCTAATAGAACGCGCTAAAAATGGAGTCGACCCGTGCCGACCCGATCCGAATAGGTACTAATGGAAAAGGCCCCCTTGACAGCATCAGCACATTACCCTTATCAACACTAATTTCTACATAAACGCATCCTTATTCTTATTCAGGCCATTCAAGGTAGTAATCAAAACTAATCATGGTGCTAATTAAACATTGCATTAATTTTCTATTTTACACATTTTTTAAGGCAGCAGCTGTCTATTATTTTATTGAGTAATCTACTGATTATTCCATCGATTAATCGGGTAAGAAATGCTTATCTTATTAATGAGCAATAATAAATATTCATTATTGAGAATGCATCAAGATGCCATATTAAAGTCAAAATTTTTAAAGAAACGATTTTCTTGAATGTAAAAATATATAAATGATGTCAAGTACAGTCAAATAAAAATAAGACATGAAATGTACACTAAGGCATAAAAATTAACCTTTACTCTGTGTTCTTGGAAGAGTTTCTGACATTAATAGGAGACAGGTTTTTGTGCTGCTGAAAACGGACTTTATGATAGTGTAGATGTTGATCAAAATTAATAATAATAATAATAATAATAATAATAATAATAATAATAATCAGTCGCTCAGTGTTTTACTAGCCAATGTACATTTTTATTGGCTTGTGAAAAAAACATTTTTCTGCATTTTTAAATATTAATGTAAATTAATTAATAAAATATTTTACACTATTTCACTTTTAATCTGAAGAATGTTTCAAAAGCCTTGAAGTAAATATGGTCTAGTACACCCCATGGCCCCCTTTAGACTCACCCCTGTTTGCTGTGGTATGGCTATATGTATAAAAGAATGGCTACTGTCAGTCGTCAGTTGATCTGCATATTTTAATACAGCTTCTGGAGGCATACTGCCGATTTGTCTCTATGTAAAACAAATAGTCCTTATTGGATTTAAATTGGAGTTTGTTGATCGGGTGCTTTGATGAAGGGCTCCTGCGAGCTTTTTCCCAGTAAAGGTTTTAATGGTGGTTACAGGAACAGCGCTGCTGTTTTTGGGTTCCAGAAACACATTTTCTTTCACTCATCTCGAGCTCCCGTCTCGGTAACTGCTCCGCCTCTTTACTCTTCTGCATGTGTGTGTTTAAAACTTTAGGCTTAATGTTTTCAGACTTTATTTTCACACGCAGCTGTTAAATACGTTTGTATTGCAGGTCTGCTTTTAATCGCAGATCGGGGTGAAACGCCTGCATTCGTGTTTCCATTGTGACAACAGAGCTACAGAGCAAAGAAATTGTGCCAAATTTTTATTTGTATTTTTTTTAATATTAGAATTACTTAATAAATCATTGCAGCCTTATTATTATTATTAATAATAATAATAATAATAATAATAATAATAATAATTATTATTATTATTATTATTATTATTATTATTATTATTATTATCATCATCATTTTATAAATTCAGATTCTTTGGACCACTGTTTGCACGGTCCTACCAAAATAAAGTCGCAGCTTGAGTTGAAGCCCGGCAGTTCATGTGATTCTAGTTGTTTTATTAAGGTTTCTGTTACCGAAAAAGTATTGCTCACAGTTGTGAATGTGTGTGACATCTCAGCAGCCAATACTCACATTCCTCAGGTCACTCTTTGGCAGTCACGTTCAGTGTGTTTGTCGATACAAGCTAGAATCTAAGCCAAAATCACATGAAGGTAACAAATAGCTGCGATCTAAGAGCAGGAGGAGATCTGAGAAGGAGGGATGTTCTTTGATGATTACAGCTCTCCTGTTTCTTTCTGTCTTCAGGCAAGTCATTTAAAACCATTCTGAGCTGGTATTGCATGTATTCCGTTAGAATACGTGCAGCACCTTCATACTGCTGAAATTGCAGCGAAGCAACTTAATCATGGTATTTATTGTCAATCAATCACATTTCTTTAATTTTGATCTGTGTCAAACAATTACCATGTCTCCTTTATTAGGCCATGAGGCATCAAGCTGTAATGTTTAAATGCATCTAGTCAGAGCTCTAATGGCTGCATTCATAGGGATCATTTTGTGCAGAGTTGCATGGTATGTGAAATACCACATTTTATATAAACACTCAGAGCCTGAAGGAGAAAACATGGCAGATGGGTTCAGCTTTCTTAATGAAGAAAGCTGAGAACCACTGTGGTGATACCTTCTATCTCCAAAGCCCTTTTTCCATTAGTGCCTACTTGGATCGACTGGTTTCCCATTACAATCTTGTACCACCGATTGTGCGTGGTCATTGTTATATCAGCATGTCTGAGTTTGATGTCATTATTTTGCAATGCGAATTTTACAACAAAGGTGGATGTCGAGGCGATGATGTACCTGCTGCTTGGCCTGTGACTTTTCATCAGACTGAGGAATACGGCATTGTTTTTTGTGGCCATTTCCCTGAGAAAAATGCAGGTACTATTTTAGTACCAGTTATTATGACCTAATGAAAAACCCTGAAAACCATGGCAGGTCGATCCGAGTAGGTACTAATGGAAAAGGGGCTCAGCTGGAGTGTTAGGTTTTATCAAGCCAGCCACCACAAAGCCAACACTGGCTGTGTTTGTGTTGAACTTCCGCTACGATCAGAGGGGAATACTACATTGGGATCCTTGTTTTGGAATGCTGTAATTCTGGGACGATCAAGATCTTTCCCACATGTGGGAAACTTCCTGACATTTGGCTGATATCTGATTATCTGCATTCTGGGATGTTTGAGCACTCGTCGACTGTGAAGAAGAACACCCTTTAACACGAAGCAACTTCCTTACGAGCGCCTTGGAGAGAGAGTCAACTATTTGTCCTACCTGGTTACAGGCAGGTTCTAGTGCTTCTATGACTTTGTCATCGACTCTCGGTCCACATTCCATCATGGAGAAAAATGTACTTTTCCTAATGACTCACTGTAGAGTAATGTGCTTTACCTGAATTTGAGTGATGGATGAGTGGAAGACCTATTGCTTTAACGTTGTCTTAATGTGTTGTCTTCATCCCCTTTGTCTTTGTTGTCTGCGTTGTCTTTGTCACCTTCTTTCTTCTCTTGTACTTCATCCTCCCCTTAAAGTGTTTTTGGGGTGAGTCAGCCATTGCGTTAATCACTGGCAGGCACATAACTAAGACAAAAACAACTCCCCCTCAGTCTAAATGGATTACAGTTGGGCACATAATGATCATCCAAACTCTGGTCTGTACATTAGTGATGAGCTTTCCCTGAGTTTATTCCATTTGCAGTATGGCTCCAGAGGAAGCAGCAGGTCCTCTGTAATTACATGTGGATAAACAGAGTTGTAGTTTGACTGTAACAGTCTGTCAAAACCAGATGTCTGTGTGGATGCACACAGCTATGGCTCTTTTGTTTTGCTCCTCAGTTATGGGGCAGGCTGGCAGTTGGCATCTGTCAGACAACAGATGGAGATGGCGATAGAGGGGCTGGATGGGGTGGCACAGGAGACAGAGCAGGGCTCAGGTTTCTGCAGCTTTTTATTATTCATCTGATCACGAAGTTGACAACAAATTTGTGAACATAAAACCTCCTGCTTGGGCTCATGTATGAGGAAAGATTCTGGCAATATCAGAAACGTATTTTGGGGGGGCGGTGGTAAATCTGCTCACATATTGACACTGAGCATGAGCAGTGTCAATGTGTGTGTGAATGATAGAAAGTGCTTGTATAAATGGATGTGAATGAGGCAAGTTGTGAAAAGCGCTATATAAGAACC
This sequence comes from Diplotaxodon limnothrissa, assembly GCF_057381915.1. Lineage (NCBI taxonomy): Eukaryota > Metazoa > Chordata > Actinopteri > Cichliformes > Cichlidae > Diplotaxodon > Diplotaxodon limnothrissa. The sequence goes on along the minus strand of NC_140612.1, from coordinate 16,150,208 downwards.
AGTCCATTTAATAAGTACATGTTAAATCCCCACAGGTCATGTTCCACACCCAATCTGCATTTCTTACAACACAGACAAACTTATTTTCCAGGTTTGCATGTTCGAGGCAGCTGAATAAAAACCTGCCTGTTATAAGCAGTCACAAAAATACAGTTTACAAAGCTGTAGGCAACTGAAAAGCTCAGGAGTTCGAGTGCTTCGGATGTTTTGTGATAAAGGTAACTTGTAACTGTGCCAATGTGTTAATTGTAACTACATAAACTTTGTGCAAATTAAAGGTTCTTTAAAGAATTTAAAGTGACGACTTTAGCCTGAAGTTTGGTGCACAGTAGAATATGTAGGACATGCATGGTGGTGTTTTAGTAGTTTTGACTTTTGAAAATCTACTCTCAGTAATAACATTTAATATTGAATTAAGGTCCTGATTTGGAACAACATCTATAGCAGTGCTGTCTTTACCTCTTCTAGTTGAAACACAACTTCAGAGACAGACACACAGCTCGTCCTCACTAACAGCTAGAGTAGTTAACGTTCATAACACTGAACAGGACTTAAGGAGAAAGTTCAGAGGTCAGTAAAGGTCCTGTTTCATTAACACTGAAGTATTAAAGGGTCTTCATACATGTTAACCTGGCTGACACATATGGTAACATTAGCCGTTTACTATTAGCAATTACATGATAGCTACATTGGGGGGGGGGCCGTGGTTTGATCCCCAGCTCTCTGTCCTGGTCGTTGTGTCCTTGGGCAAGACACTTCACCCACCACCTACTGGTGATGGCCAGAGGGGCCGATGGCGCGATATGGCAGCCTCGCTTCTGTCAGTCTGCCCCAGGGCAGCTGTGGCTACAGCTGTAGCTGCCTCCACCGGTGTGTGAATGTGAGAGTGAATGAATAGTGGAAATGTAAAGCACATGGAGTGTCTAGAAAAGCGCTATATAAATTTATTATTATTATTATTAGCCATCTGTTATCATTAGTACAGTGGCTAGCAGACTGTAGTTGGATAAAAGAATCATTATTGCAGGCTGAACAGGTCACAGATGGAATATTGAGCGTTGTTGGTGGATTAGTGGATTAGATACATTTAGAGGCTGTCAGGCTGCTGACTGTACAGAGCAGTGAGAACTGTGGCTGAACTAATGAGAGAGCTCAGAGTGTGATGAACTCATCCAAGCTAATAAAGAGTGAAATTTGGAGAAGAGGTTTCAGAACTGAGCAGTGTGACCTCACGGTTGTAGCCAACTGTGGGGTCACTTTTAAATAGCTGGCAGTGAGCAGTTAAATCTGTCCCAGTGAGTGCATTTAAAAAAAAATATATATAGATAGATAGATAGAGGCAGGCTCTATTTTAGCATAACTAATACCACACTCCACAAAGTTGGTACTTACGGATTTTGGAGCTGCAACCAGCTTTCAGTGTTGGTTTTTCTGGCTTAAAGTTCAAGTCAAGGTGACGGTATTTATATAACACGTTTTAAACAACGAAGTTGACCAAAGTGCTGCACATTAAAAAAGTATATAGGAGCTTCTAGCTGTGAGGCAACAGTGCTAACCACTGTGCTGCCCCTGATATAAAATAAGATGAAATCAAACGCATTTCACACGCAGTACTCGAGCTGACTTACCTTTGTTTGAATGATGACTTGTACGCGTTGACTCCACGGACAAGGTACGAAAATATGTCAGACTACGTCAATAGCGGTTGGTCTTCAGGGTTTCCACGGCCGTATTTCATACGGGTCCATGTTTCCAATGCACATTATTTTCTGCAAGTACCGCTGCTTCGCCTCTGGACGCAATCGGTCTCTATACAGTCCATTCTCTTTTGAGCTGCTTTTAAGCATCTTTCTTGTAGTCGTCGTTCCAACACAGTGTGTTTGTTTTGATTCGTAGACCCCGAAAATGGCGCCGCACTCCCACAATGCATTGCGGTGTGACGTCAACTCCAAAGTCCTATTACCGTGAATGGTATGATATGGTCCAGCCCTACCCAGGTGCCAAGCTTTAAAAGTAGGCAATAAAATCTTAAAATCAATACTAAAACGTACAGGAAGTCAGTGAAGGGACGACAGGACCGGGGTAATGTGTTCATGCATTTAAACACCTGTTAAGGGCCGAGCTGCTGCATTTTGGAGTAACTGCAAGTGGTGAAAAGATCACTGTTAATACCAAAGTATAGGGAGTTGCAGTAGTCCAGGCAGCAAGTGATAATGGCATGAAAGCATTGTGTGCTGGAAAGGGCAACGATTGAGCTTAGCATGTCTTTTATTGTGTGTTAGAAAGTGTTTAGGCATAGTTAATGGTGCTGTATGATTGTGTGTGACTGGGTGAATATGACCTACAGCAGAAAGGTGCGTTTACCATTCATCTTGTTTTGCTTTCTAAGACTAAGACATGGCCGCTATAGACTGTTTCTTTATTGACATCTAGTGGCAGCAGCATTACTGTGTGCCCCTCAATTCTGCTTATTTTCTACAAGTTGTGTAGTTTTCTTCCCTTTTGCCTTTTGCTGTAAATGTTGTACCCACTGTGACCTGGGAAAAAAACAAACAAACAATCAAACTGTTAATCGATGTATCAGTTACACGGCAGGGGGACTAAACGACTTTTGGATCAGACTCTGAGCCTGTCAGCAGAGCTTAATGTCACGGTGTACAGTTGGTGCAAAGGATAAAGAAGTAGCTGTCTGATCACATTGTTTAAACCTAAAACACGAAGTCAGTGGAAGTGCAGTCCAGAACCTGCCCCGGGCTGGATGATGTCAGGTACAGCTCAGGGTTCTGCAGAGGAAAGCAGGTTTTAACAAACCTGGATGTGGACTTCACTGAGACAGCTTGGGTCACATGTTAGCAAATAGTTTTACATCCTGTGTATGTTCGTTTGTATTTAGGCAGTTTTACAAAGGGGAAACAAATATGTCATTACTTTCTATAATATGCTGTAGCCATCTGCCAAATATGATGACTATTATTTTATGATATATTTGTAATATTTTTATGTATTTTTCATTTATTTTATTATTTTTATTGCAACTGTTGTAACAAAAGTATTTTCCACCACCATAATCATCATAAAGGAGATATAAATGAAGCCCTGGTACCAGGACTCTCAGAATTTTATCCCAAAAGTCGGTGCATGGCTGTTTTGCAGAGCAGGTAGACGGAAGAGGAAGTGCATAAATTAAATGCAGCAGCTGGGGTCTGTGTGCTCTTGTGCTAACCAGCTGTTGTCCAGGAAGGCTTGGATTACATCTAAGCGATGCACCACTTAGTTTAACTTGAGATGTATGAAAATCCCAACAGTTGTAAACAGTTTGAATCCTCGAATTTTTTGGTTTGATGGCGAGATGTCTTTATAATTAAAGCCGTTGGACCTCACTTGTGTGGAACTGCAGTTTAATCACAGAACTGTTCTAAAGTTTTGCTAATGAAGAGCAAAAACAGGATCTCATGCAGGCGAGAGCTTTTCACATGTTTGGGACAGATTCATTCACTGCTCTTCATGAAATCTTCTCTCGTCTGTCCCCGTCAAAAATGCAAAGGCATCACTTCTTGTTTGGTATCCTAATTCTGTCCTGTCATGTATAAATGAGGTGCATACTGACTGAGGAGAAGAGGTCAAACTGAAGTGCTTCTGTTGTTTCAGAGAGGATCTGACGAACTTTGCTCCAGCGTCTCCAACAGCCCTTATATCATGAGCACCACAGGTCAGAACCCACTCTGCACACGCGAAGGTGTTTGTGTCAATGCACAACTTTTAATGGACAATATTAGCTTATTGAGTTTTGAGTTATATGTTTTTCCAGACATGGGATGAAGTAAGGGGTTCATAGTGTAAGATGACTTAAGATTCCTGACTATGAATGACACAAAACTCCTCTAGAGTCCAGGAGTGAAAATATGTATTTAAAATGATCAGAAAAATAATTATTATTCAGATTTTCAGACAGACTATCTGCACTCTGAAAGAACAGATTGAAATATCCATTAATCTCATATAAATACTTTTTTTTTTTTTTTTTTTAAATGTAAAAAATATTGGACAGAAATGGTTTCATGCCGGTTTACAGGCGGATGATAAAGACAGAATCAGCAGTGTTAACACAATAAGTTTGAAACACCACAAACTGATGGGAGTGTTCAGCACCAGGACTCCTGTCTCTGCTTTGATTCATTTAATAAAAAACGGTTTCCTCTCCTCTGTAGCCAATGGCAACGACAGCAAAAAGTTCAAAGGTGACATAAGAGGTCCCAGCGTGCCATCCAGGGTCATCCACATCCGTAAGCTTCCCAGCGACATCACAGAGGCGGAGGTGATCAGCCTCGGAGTGCCTTTTGGAGACGTCACCAACCTGCTGATGCTCAAAGCCAAGAACCAGGTACACACTACAGCGTCCTGTGAGAGTGTATTTCTTTTCCATCCACAGTTCACAGGATCCAGATAACATAACTTAGTTTGGTCGCGTCTCAAATTGAGATGTGTTGTTTTTGTTTTTTTTTTGTTGTTTTTTTAAACATGTACAAAGAGACACTGATCAATACTAAGGCTCTCAGGTCTACAGATCTGTGTGTTGAGGAACTGCATCGTGAGCAGAACTTACATGTTCTGTGTCTCTTGTCTCTTCTTAGGCCTTTTTAGAGATGAACTCAGAGGAAGCAGCTCAGAACCTGGTGGGTTATTACTCCACCATGGTGCCGATCATCAGGCACCATCCAGTCTATGTACAGTTTTCCAACCACAAGGAGCTCAAGACTGACAACTCCCCAAACCAGGAGGTAACACATACTACTGTTAGCGTCTTAACAGCTCCGTCCCTCTGCTAGCACCTTGTTAACCCCCCCCCCCTTTCCTCTCTTCTCTTTCAGAGGGCTCAGGCGGCTCTTCGGGCTCTGAGTTCATCTCACGTGGACACGGCGGCGGTGGCTCCGAGCACAGTACTGAGGGTGGTGGTGGAGAACCTCATCTATCCCGTTACCCTGGATGCTCTGTGCCAGGTATCCGTAGTGCACCACAGCAGTGTGCGTGCATGTATGTAGATCACTGCTTTGATCAAAGTCATGACAGATGGAGAATAACTGTGAACCGACTGTTCTAAAGTTCATCTATAATAAAACGGCAGTTAAACACGCACCTTTTCTGTGCTTCGCTCTACCTGTTTTACTCCAGCATCAGGTGTTTGCACTAATGACATGCTGTCAATTCCGCTAAGAAGTAGTTAAGTAACAAATTACTTTAGCAGGAAAAGAGAAGATAACCCGAGCAACACTCGGCACAAAACAGAGCAGCAACACAAACAAACCAGATGCAGCATAAAATGATGACCTGCAGTACAGGTTGGTTAGCAAGAGGCTTGCAGATGTGCAGCAACTCTTGGCAGGCTAAAACAACATAAATGAGATTTAGCAGTTTGGTGTGCAGACGGTATGGTGATCAGCTGATCTGTGGGGAAGAGCTGAGCGTGATGTTGTCCTGCCTGTTGGATTTGGTTTATTTAGTGACTAAACTAAGCTGCTGTTTGGTCCTCAGATCTTCTCAAAGTTTGGCACCGTGCTGAGGATCATCATCTTCACAAAGAACAATCAGTTCCAGGCTCTGCTGCAGTATCCGGACGGCGCGTCAGCCCAGGCGGCCAAACTGGTGAGCATGATGGTTCCCAGTGCTTTTGTCGCTTCTACTAAATGGTAGAAGTAACGAGTGTTACTGCTGCGCTGTTTCAGTCTCTGGACGGTCAAAACATCTATAATGGCTGCTGTACTCTGAGGATCAGCTTCTCCAAACTCACCAGTCTCAACGTCAAATACAACAACGAGAAGAGCCGAGACTTCACCAGACCAGACCTTCCCACTGGAGACGGCCAGCCCACCATGGAGCATACGGCCATGGCAGCCTTTAGTAAGATCCCACCATACTGATGTAACATCACTACAGCTGTGCTCAGCTGAGGCAGAAGAGGGGAAAAAAAAGTACTACACCAGTGGAACTGAGGGACAGATTTAGTATGGAAGTTGTTCTCTGACACACACAGAGACACTGCAGACATGACATGTGAGTCAAAAGGGCATCAGAATGCTCTCAGTGCTCGTTTCAGTCAGTGAAATGAGCAGAAACTCAAAAGAAGATCAATTACCAAACTGAATCCTGCAATACTACTCTAGATGGCAAGAATAAAAATACTGAGTTGAAATTATCATTCTAGTTGTCTGTAATAACCTAAACTGATTAAAGTCCAGTAAATCAATTCAATTCAGTTTTATTTAGAGATACTGCACGAATGGGGGGAAAAAAGCAGTCCTACATATTTGTTTAATATGTGCATTGAAGGACACATCCTGGTTAAAAATTGTATGATTGATTTGTGGTGGAATCTCACTACTTTGCTGAGTTAAAATCCAGCCGGTGTTTCTTGTCTGCAGCTCCAGGCATCATCTCTGCTGCACCGTACGCTGGAGCCACTCACGCTTTCCCACCAGCCTTCACCCTGCAGCCTGCTGGTGAGTGTCAGTGCTAAGAGAGGATGTCTGTTAGATGACACACACTTTGAAAAGTGATCACCTTGTTTTTTGAGAATGACCTTTGCAGCTGCAGACAGACCCAGCAGCTGAGTTATTGTGATGAAGCCTTTAGAGGGTTTTCAGTTGCTTATCCTTAGGGAGGAGTCTACGCGTTCCTTATCAGTGTGGAAATAATGGTTAGGTTCAGGATCACTGTGCATGGGAAACCTGTTGCATTCCCTCCTTCCTCTGCACCTGAGGAAGTTAGGTCTCATGATTTAATTCAGGGATGCAAATATTTTCCATATCAGTTCATCTGCAATTATCATTTGTTCTCCACATACCAGAAGTGTTGAAGCCTTAGTGTATGACTGTGGGTTGTGTGACGCATCTCTGGCAGCTTGCAGATTTTTGTTTACTTGTCTCAACTCTCCCAGTGTCCTCCCCCTATCCAGGCCTTGCGGTCCCCGCTCTGCCCGGAGCCCTGGCCTCTCTGTCCCTCCCTGGGGCCACCAGATTGGGATTCCATCCAATCCCTGCTGGACACTCTGTCTTGCTGGTCAGCAATCTCAATCCTGAGGTTAGTGATTGTCTCCCTACAGGCTGTTAATTCATGTATCTGATTGTATCTAACCTGCACTGATGTCACCAGTCTTGCTACAGCTTTGGACTAGCCTGCATGGTTTTTTTTTTTTTTGTTTTGTTTTGTTTTTGTTTGTTTTTTTAGAGGATTTTGTTTTCTAAAGCTTCAGTTGGTCTGAACATTCAGTATTTTGGACATGGAGTGAGATGTAAAGTGTTTTCAGTGCTCTGTTCCACCTGGATTTTAAAGTTCTTCATGTTTGAATCAGTTAGTGGAAGTGGAGCAGTGAGTGCACAGGAATTAAAAAAGGAAAAAAAGGCAGCTTGGATCACAGCTCAGCTGCAACGTGCACAGCGGTGGTCCTCAGAACCGCCTCTCTCTGACACGGCTTGATGTCATCTGTGGTTTCTTCACCACTGCGGTTTATTTCTAAACGCTACCACATAATCCACAGCTGTGAGCAGCATACAGGCCTACTGTGACCAGTATGACGCTGATGGACTGTTGAGCCACAACATTAAACCTACCTGCCTAGTGCTGTACATGCACCAGTCTGCAGTGTTGGGATACCAGTTGACTAACTCATCAGGATGCTGATGGTGGGTCTGCCTCCCACTCCAGTCCATTTTTGATCAGATTAGGATTAGGATCTTGGTCATGTGGAGCCCACACCCTCTGGTTCATATGCCCAAATAGAAAACATGTGACTATTGTCAAGCAAGTTCTTAACAGTCCAACATCCCCAACAGAGTGTCACTGTTAGGGATGTTCCCAATCTAATGGAAGGGGTTAAGCATTGTCTATACAGACACTCCGTCTTTAAAATCCATTTAAAAGCATTCGTCACATTCTTAAATGTGTGTGTGGCAGCAGTCACGTGCCTGTGTACACACTGCAGTGATCCAGTAGTTATGTCCCTCTGCTGTGACTCAGCCAGCTGTTCATCTCCTACATCAAAGTACTGCAAGGAGGAATCCATGGTACTGAATAGGCCAATCACTGTCCTGACCTGACATTTAGTGGCATTGCAGGGAGCTGCAGGTCAGATACCCCCTGCGCTTACAGCATAGGAATGTTGTAGATTTGCCACTGCAGCAGAAATCCCCACTAACAGAGCGGTGCACCTCAGTCTGGTTGTTAAATGATGGGAAATCTTTCTGAATTCTCATCATTAAACGGTTTGACTTCATGTTTGTTCGTCTCCTCTGACACTGATGTTTTGCTCACAGATGGGTTTTGCCTTTGATTCGGGAATTTTTTTTCATATTAAACTATGTCATGACCCCTCCCCTACCACACACACACACGCCTGTGCACTCATGTAAAAATGTTGTTCTCATATTGACATTATCTGTATGTGATCCCTCCTCCAAAGGTAATTAACCTTCTGATTGACCCTGCACCTGTCTTTTTTCCCCTTTAATTTGTTGCCATGGAAACACCTCGGACCCTGCACCTGTCCTGCCCTCCCACCTTTACCTGTCCTGTCCCTCCGCTGCCTTCTCTGCTGTCTTTAAAGAGAGTTACGCCCCACTGCCTCTTTATTCTCTTCGGTATGTTATTACTAGCTTCTTATTTTGAATTATCAGTACCACATGGTTGTTCTGATTTAATTTTTATTAAAATTCTGGTTTCTGTTTGGTTTTTTTCCCCCTCTTTTTCATTATTTTTGGTTTAATGAAAAATGGTGTGTACTGGTCTTGTCAGATTTTGTGTGTTGAATTGAAATTTTCACAATATTTGCAGCTTTTCCTCAGTGGTTTTCTTGCCAAAAAAGGTCATGTTTGTACAGAACCCTTCATTTCTTACCAAGTAGAAACTAAATAGCAGTAGAGGCTTTTAAAGCCTCTTCTAATTTTCAGGAAGTGCATCCTTTGGTCAGATGAGATGAGACTACACACTGCTTGTGTTTGGAAAAAGAACGTATACAACCTGAAGAGCACTGTCCCCACGATGAAACCGTGGGGGGAGTATTATGATGTGGAGACGCTTCAGTGTATCTGGAATTGAAACAAAACATACGTCACTCTCGGTGAAGAGCCAAAGTAAAGTTTTTGACTGGCCTACACAAAGCCCTGACTTTAATCCCATTTAAAAGTTTTGGGGTAAACTGAAGACCAGCGTCGATGCAAATAGACCACCAAATGTGGAAGATCGTGAGACTCTTTGTGGTACAGCACCCTCTTTGTAACTGACTTTACCTGGCAGTAGTCTACAGCTTCTAGCAATAACTCACCAAAGCACTTTATTTCTTTGTATGAAAGGAGCTATACAAGCTATATACATACCAGTCCATTCAAAAAAATGAGTCTTCAGTGTGGCAGCTCAATCCTGGGGATTTGAATCAGGGGTGTGCAGTAGTTTTCTGTTATACATACACTACCAGTCAAAAGTTTGGACACACCTTCTCATTTAATTGTTTTTCTTTATTTCCATACATATTTATTCATGCTTTGCACACTCTTGGGATTCTCTCGATGAGCTTCATGAGGAAGTCACCTAAAATGTTTTTCCAGCAGTCTTGAAGGAGTTCACAGAGATGCCGAGCACTTGATGGCCCTTTTGTCTTCACTCTGCAGTCCATCTCAATTGGGTTTAGGTCAGGTGACTTGTGCAGCACTCCAACACTCTCCTTCTTGGTCAAATAGCCCTTACACAGCCTGGAAGTGTGTTTAAGGTCATTGTCCTGTTGAAAAATAAATGATGGTTCAACTAAACGCAAACTGGATGGAATGGCATGTCACTGCATTGAACTTCAGTTCTTAAAGTAATGATGAACTGTTGTTTCTCTTTACTTAGCCGAATGGTTCTTGCCACAATGAGTTCTAACAGTTGTCAAATAGGGCTGTCAGCTGTGTACCAACCTGACTTCTGCAGAACACAACTGATATTTCCAACCTGATTACCGTAAGAAGGCAAGAAATTCCACAAGTGGATCCTGACAAGGCACACTTGTGAAGTGAAAACCATTTCAGGTGACTACATCATGAAGCTTATTGAGAGAAGGCCAAGGGTTTGCAGCACTGTCAACAAAGCAAAGGGCAGCTTCTTTGAGGAATCTAAGACATATTTAGAGTTATTTAGTATTTCTTTGCTACATAATTCCATATATTTGACATCTTCAGTATGTATCTACTATGTAGTGTCGCGAAATCGATCAATGTAGAGCAGTGTCACAAACCACGGAGGCCCCAGAAAAGTGCAATCAAACGTTGAGTTTATTAACAGCCCGGAGAAAACATCAACATATGTCTTCTGACCAAAATACATGTTGTGGACACTTATAAAGCAGTGGGGTACACACCCCCCATGGCGTCAATGACAGATTAAAATAGGTTCCAGACATTAGTCACAGTTAATCGTACATTTTTAATAGCTATAAGCAGACATAGAACTTCTTTTCTATAACAGCTTCCATACAAGGTAATAAACTTCAAGCCCTCAGGGTCTCTGAGGCTAATTGACTCTGATCATCTGTTACCAAGTAGAATAAAATATAGTGAGACACCAAATGAGTTAAGGCCTCAGGCCAGACACATTCCTAGATTATATGTATTATATGTACTGTAAGCATGCATTGCAGTTATCCTTCTATGTTCTAGTTTCCATCAGCATGTATCACCTGGACAGTCACGCCAGTGAAGCTTAAGACCCTTAATGAACTCAACATCAACTCAAAATAAGCACAGATATGCAATGTGTATAAAATACTTCCAACCGTACTTGTAATAAAAGTTAACATAATGGAAGGATCCTCAAATGGACATCTTCAATAAACAACTGTAATGCAGTATCAATACTGTGAGAAATATTATTAGATGAAATAATGCTGTAAAGAATGTTATTAATGCAGGTATAATGATGCAGATTATATGGCAGCAATAAAAGAATTTCTGTATCTCCACAGTAGATAGTAGTTAAAATAAAGAAAATCATTGAATGAGAAGGTGTGTCCAAACTTTTGATGGTTAGTGTATATGTGACTAAGTTGTAGTCTGAATGCTTAAAAAAGCATTGAAATGGATATGAAGCCAATGAAAGACAGAACTGAACGCTGAAAAGAAGTCTGTGGTAATAAGAGTTGGAACATTACTAATGCAGCGCTGCATTACTGCACTATTTATCTGCAGAGAGTAGTTTTACTCTCTGCAGATAAATAATCCTTGTATTTAGCCAGAACACTCTGCAAAGAACTTTTGTCATATTTTTGAGATTTGCAACATTTTTACAGTTTCATAAGAAAATCGCTCAAGAGACAGTCATCAGCTGAGGGCACTCTTCTGTTTTCTAGGACATTTTGGCAGTAATGGGAATTTTCAACACAACAGGAAACACTTTGCGTTAATGTGTCGTGTTGTTCTCGAGTTCAGGGTCCAGCTCTTAGACGAGCGCTGCCTTTCAAACTTTGTGCTCTGAGTACACAGTTATCATTCAGTTGGAGTCAGAAAGTTTGAAAGCAAATATTTGCTTTAATTCTTTAAAAAATGTAATTTTTAGTTTGGGCCTAACACTGTGAGGAGCTGCATTTATTGTGTCTTGTCATTTGATTGTCTGTTTTTAATTTTGCATGCTGGGGTTTCTTACATTTTGCATGTCCTCAGTGCTCAATCAGTGCTTTTGTTTTATTATTTTATTTATTTAGTTTTTGTCCCATAATTCATAGCTCCTACACGTTTTTGTTTGTTTGATTTTGTTTTGTTTTGGGTTTTCCCCTCTGACCCTTAATTTTCCTCACTTGAATTTTCCTGTATTTAACCATTCAGGAATTCCTGCTGAGTTCACGCATTTGTAAGTTCCTTTAGTCATGTTTGCTGCTGCTCCCCTCACTTCTGGGGTTTGTATGCAGCCCTTCAAACACAAAAGCCATATTTGAGCATTGAGACAGAGGGTCAGTCGCCTGGCAGGCTGCAGTCAGTCCAATACACATCTTCCTGTAGGGCTTGGTGGCAGGGAGGGTTGCTTTTCTATTTCCTGTGTGCCAAATAACCCGGTCCTCTTTATTTAAGGTGTCTATGGAGATGTCATGAGAGTGAAGATTCTGTTCAACAAGAAAGAAAACGCTCTGGTTCAGATGTCTGACAGCACACAGGCTCAGCTAGGTAACACTCTGATTTTGAGACACCTGAGAACCACACATGTGCAGAGTATTAAAAGAGTTAGTGCTGCTACATGAGTGTTGCAGAAATGTCTAAAAATGTGTTGTTTCTGCATCTTCTAATTTTAAATGACTGATGAACCCAGATTGTCACAGTGGTCTTTCATCTACCATAAAAACCATTCTTAGTCTGGAGTCTACAAAACTAATACCCTCATACCTCTGCTGGTGCACTGACGGGGAGCACGTCATGGGTTGTTGCTATTTTGTTGACGTTGCTCTCAGCCATTAATTAGGCCCTCTGCTGATTCCCTCAGGTCTTTTTACCTGCCCAATTTTAACATACTAAAGAAGAACTGACTAAGGCTGACAGTCAAATAAACTGGTACTGATACAAGTTGATAATTGTTGTGATCAACTTGTGATCTGTGAACACGACTCTCAACCTCAGCTTGGCAACAAAACACATTCCCAAACTGAAGTGTAAAGTTTATTCAACATCTGAAATGTTGTCGTGAGCATTGGGTTAAGCAAACGTGTTTCATTATAAAGTCAGTTTTTGTATTGTATTGTATCTTTATTTCAGACATACAGGAAAAAAAACGATATATACAAGTACACATACTTGCATTTAAATGTACAAATACAAATATATATGTAAATACACGCACGTATGTGCTCAGACAAAACAAAAAAAAGAAAATAAATATAACGAAATAGTCTAAATGACATGAAATTACAATTATTAAGTCTGAAATGAAGTAGGGAGAAGTATAATATACTTATTAGTCCCTACCCCATGTTCAACATTCTATTGAATCCCACTATTCATTGTTACCCCTAATTCCCATCATCACTTACCCCACACAATAAACAAGGAATGAAGGACATGTATTAACATAGCTACAGTGATAGATACAATTTAGTATAGTTACATATACAATGGGTGATCAACTTTATCAGTTTCATATTCTTCCAAAAGCAGTTTTTGAAACATCTTTATGAACTGACTAATGATTGAACATTGCTGTAGGTCCACAGGAAAACTGTTCCACAGTTTTACCCCACAAATGGTAACGCAAAAGGTTTTAACCTTTATCCGTGCTTTATGAGTCTTCAGATTTAATTTTCCCCTCAGTTCATCAGAAATGCTCTTGACTCCAGACTAAAACAAAAGGAAGAGATGAGGAGTGTTCATTGCATTGGAACAGTGTCTCTAAAAGGAGACCAGAAGAACTAGACTCAGGCTGTAAAAGGCTGTGTTTGTATGTGTACAGCCATGAGCCACCTGAATGGCCAGCGGCTGCACGGGAAGCCTCTGCGCATCACTCTGTCCAAACACATGAGCGTTCAGCTTCCTCGCGAAGGGCACGAGGACCAGGGCCTGACCAAAGACTACAGCAACTCCCCCTTGCACCGCTTCAAGAAGCCCGGCTCCAAGAATTATTCCAACATCTTCCCGCCTTCTGCCACCTTACACCTTTCCAACATTCCGTAAGTCCTTCAGCTTACTCCAAACTGAGAGGTGCAGCTGACCCCAAGATGGGGAAAAAAAAACTGCATTCCTCAAATCTACTTTGCTTGTGTTTGTAGCCCCTCTGTGGTTGAAGATGATCTGAAGATGCTGTTTGCCAGCTCAGGAGCCGTGGTCAAAGCCTTCAAATTCTTCCAGTAAGTCGCTCCTTTACTGTCTCAGCTTCTTAAACTCGTGGCTATTGATTCGTGTCATCCATTAAAAAAAAAAAGAAGCCCTGCACACCCTTCGGTCTGTTTGTCTGTCTCGTCGTGTTAATCTGTTTGATTAGCATATGTACAAGTCCTTGTTTTCAGGAACATGTTGTGAAAACACATTGTGCCGGCTGATGTTTGCTCCTATTTATTTCTTAAATGGCCTGTAATTGCTGGCCAGTCAGTAAATGGGTTTGGTTGTGGACTTTGTGCCCCCTTGCAGTAAAAGACCAAAATCTCCTTCAGTCTTTTAGGCTCCTCTTGGAGTGTCCAAGCAGCTTGTTCAGTGTGTGCGGTACTATTCATCCTTCCCCTGAATGTCCTGTTGTTGCTTTGCCTCAAAACAGTCTGAATGGAAGCTCTTGTTCATTTCTCATACAGGAAGGACCATAAAATGGCTCTAATCCAGGTGGGCTCTGTGGAGGAGGCCATCGAGTCCCTCATAGAATTCCACAACCATGATTTGGGAGAGAACCACCACCTGCGAGTCTCCTTCTCCAAATCCTCAATCTGAGCCACCATCTGAATCCTTAGAGTCAGCACGACAGTATCTACCACACTCCAATCATTCCACCACATGTCTGTAGAAAACACAGAGTCTGGATTAATGTTAAATTATTATTATTATTATTATTATTATTATTATTATTATTATTATTATTATTATTATTATGCTTCTGCTTTTTTTTTTTCTGATTCTTTGCCTTCTGACAGAATTAAGGTCTCTTGAGGAGAAATCTGACTTTATTCTCTCAAATTTTATAAACTAGAGAATAAAGTTGTAGTTCTGACCTGTTCAGGCTTTCTGCAATAAAGCCGGAGTTCTTCGGTTAGTCAGAATTCAGACAGCAATGTACTTTTTTATCTCGCCTTTGGGCTTTGTTCCCACACCGAGGGATCAAAGTCGACCTTCTTATCCAAAGATGTTACGTTTTTCAGATTCAGACTTTTACTTTGATCTTAAATTAGCCCAAGTTTTACACGTGACCCTGTTCCTTTTTAGCTCTCTTTAAAAGTTCCAGCTCTGCTTGTAAACGATCAATCAGAGGTCAGATGTCCGCTCAGGCCTGCAGGTCCAAGTGTGGCCCCGTAAAGAGAAGCCTGGCTAGACCTTCACATGATCCCTGTGCCTTATTCCTGGAGTGTGAATGACTGTGATTATGTCATGTTTAAGAGAAAGAGGGGGAAAAAAAGTGAAAAGGTTTACTGTTAATGAGCTGTATTACAGATATATCTGCGTTTTCTGTCTCTAGTGTTTTGTACCACTGTGTTACTGTAGTGTGAAACAAGAACTGATTGTCTTTTTAGCAGGTTTGTTGGGTCTTTAGTCCTAAATGCATTGTTTTTCTTTTTGATTTCTATATTTCTGTGTTTGCAATCATGTGTTAATCAAATGTTGTAGCAATATTTTAATCATTCCTGATATAACTGTTTTTGTGTTAGGTTTTTTTTTGTGAGCTCGGCCTTTCACGGCGTGCAGACGAATGTTTTGTCTAGTTGGTGAATCTGGTCAGGTTGTCTTGTGTGTCGCCTTTCTGGATGGTTTTATTTATAAGTTTGTGATCCACTACAGCTGAAACCAAAAATGGCCTTCAGGATGCAAACAAATATGTCTGCCTCAGGTTTCTGGTTTTATGGACTACAGAAAGACTGCAAGCTGTTTTCAGCTTTCTTATTTTCCTGTGAGAATGCGGAACGTTTTTATTCATTTCTTAATCGCAAAACCAGATGTTTGGAGTGCCTTTGACGCAGCACTGAGTTGTAATCAGGCATTAATTTATCTGTATACTGATGTGACAGTTTGGCAGGGAAGAAGCCCACAGTCCTCCGAAACCATAAAATGCTGGTTTGATCTGTTTGTGTCTTAATATGAATATTGTTATTTTGTCATTCCAGCTGCTCAGATGTTCAACTGAACTTCAAAAAGACAAAGATTCTTCGCTGACCATGGTTCATTTAAACAGGTTCATTGTGGTGCCTTCAGTAGAGCTGGGAGGGTTTGTGTGTTCACTTTGTCACTAGGTGAGGAGAAAATGGTGATTGTGTCCCTGTTTACTCCCTCCCTACATACCCAGACCAAAGGTCCAGGTGGGCGGGTCATTTCAGAGTCAAACAAATAAACTAGCCGCGTTGCACCTGAATTTGAACATGACAAAAGCCCCTTCTCCATTAGTACCTACTCGGATTGACTCGCCACAACCCGACTCGGATCGACTGGTTTTCCATTACAATCGAGTATTACCTAATGTGCGTCATCGTTGTTATAGCAACCCCTCCCAAGGCCCTGTGATGTAATTAGTATGCGACACAAACGCTGCAACAAAGGTGGCAGTTGAGGCAACAGTATACCTGCTGGTCAGTCTGTGGCCTTTTGTCAGACTCAGAACCACGACATGTTGTTTTTTTTTTTTTTTTGTTTGTTTTTTGTAGCTATGTCACTCGTTGCTGGGTTTCAAAAGTGGCGGTTTAGATTTTTGTGAATGAGACGGTCTCATGACTCATCAAATGAAATGACAGCACTGACCAGCCAGTCGGTGGCATGCAGTCTGAAATAACATTTAGTACCTGTTTGGATCCCTTTGAATCCCTGCCAAGTAGGTACTATTTTAGTACCTGGCATTAGGAGCTATCACCTAATGGAAAACCTGGCAAGTCAATCAAATGGAAAAGGGGCTAAAGGTACATCTTACGAGGTCCCTGCACGTTGTGATTACGGAGTTTGTATGGATGTGCTGTGTGTACCACAGTGTCAGGGACCTTCACCTGTCAAACTGATAGACGTGCTGCATGCTGTTCATCACTACATGGAGGCTGGGAGACATATTAGGACACAGTTCCCTTTAATCTATAACTGCAGCCTTTCCATTGGGACAGATCCCACAGGTGACTGGAATGCATCACAAAACCTGGTCAGGTGAGGTGGGAATGGGACCAGTCAGTAACAGGAGGGAGGGGCATTCAGCTGTACATACACGTTTTATACCACAGTTCAGTGTCTAAAAGGCGATTGTCAGTTTTCTATCTGATGAAATCTGTATATTTTGATTAAAGTGTGAAATCGGTTCTGAGCCTTACATTGTTTGTGTCTAAAAGAAAGATTAAATCACTTTTTAATCTAAACCTCTAAGCTTTTGTTATCTGTCATCAGTGCGGTTTATATCAGTCTTTCACAAGTCTTGTGTGCGTAGAGTTGTTTGTTCATGTTAATCACTTTGTTTGATGACATTGATCAGTCATGGCTAACAGCTTTTTAATGAGTGTTTATTGATGATATGACTTCTGATAGAAGTACCTGAAGCTTATACTGCCAACCAGAATTTAGTCTGATCCAAGGTAACTTTTGGCTTTACACTGGGTGCTTCTAACTTTTTACTTAAACAGGCAGGAGGTTACTGGGTTACACTGGATCAGTGCAGTAAAATATAAGAAAATAAGTTGTATTTTACTTATATTCTATGAGATGGACTAATTTAGGGAAATTACTGCAATGTCGCCATTAATAATACATTTGGATTCATATACAAAGATTCAGCCAGTTCACATCAGTAAAAACAACCATTATGCCAAGAGCAGAACATAGTGACTGAAAAACAAAGTGTTAGAGCAGGTTTCACGCATTTCTCTCTGAAAACAGTGTGGCAATTCTAATAAATGAGAGGACGCTGAAGAAAAATAAATATGCTTTTGATATAAGAAATGACTGATAGGAATTGTAGAGCAGTGTGCACATATTATTCTGATTAAGACTTGGGTGCAGTGCAAGGGCGTAGATTTGGCATGGACGGAAGGGACATGTCCCCACCAATATCCAGCGATTATTGAATTGTCCCCACCAATAATTTGATCTCTTCGAGTAAAGAAAAACAAAACCGATAGAAATTTAAAAAAAAAAAATTTAAAAAAGCGATCTGTCAACGTCTCATTCACCCAGCGGTGCAGAAAGAGTTAAATTACGTTCTCTACTGGAGTCCTATATCATGTGACAGATATGGCCAATGTGATTGGCTGTGCCTTTCAGGGAGCTCTGTTTAGTTTTAGCAGCGGCAATCCTGCGCTGCGAGCAGGAGAGGAGGATGGCAGCAAAAAGAACCTGGATATAAGAAAGTATTTTTCAAAGAAACCTGTAAGTCACTTAAAGTCAAGTTCACTCATAAAACCTGTACATCATAATAACGTTACAGGCAATGCAAGGCAATACATGCCAACCCTCCCGTTTTTTCTCGGACAATCCCGAATTTCAGTGCCCCTCTTATTAGGGGAGACCGGGGATAGTTGTAACGTGGGTCAGTTGTAACACTTCCAATTTCTCCAATCAGGGCTAAGTTTCAAATGATGTGACTCATCCTGTGCATGCCCAATTCAGTTCTGCTATCACACGTGAAAAATCAGCACATTTTGTCAAACACAGACAATTTAACATGAAAAAAAGTAATTTGTATGCCAAAAAGTAAGTTTTTCTACTTTATTTCAATTTGTGATAGCATTATCTGCTTTGCAGTTAAACTCATCAAACTTAAATTGTGTTATTTGTATGTCTATGGGGATATATTCTGTGTAAGTCTTTAGTGCTAATGTTTTAGCCGTTGGCTGTAATGTTAGCTAGTTCATGGCTATAGGAGTCTGGGTCAGTTGTAACAGCAACAGTCTGGGTTAGTTGTAACAATAATGCAGATGTTACAACTTGCCACACTATTACTTTAACTTATATTAAACAAGTTGGGGAAACGACATCAGCAGAGAGAGGTTCACTGGTCGCATTTGTATATGCGGTTAATGCCATTGGCAACACAATTACTCCACTGTTTGTGTTCCCACATTATGCAGACCTCTGTGTCAGAGATGGACCAGTAGGAAGTACTGGTAGTGGAAATAAGTCAGGATGGGTGCAAGAAACAGATTCCCTCATCTTTCTGAAGCACTTTGCAAACCACACCAAGGTAAGCCATGATAAAAAGTAATGGAATTGCGATGCTGGTGAACAACTACATTTTTTCAGCTTCATTGTTATGTTCAAAATTGGTGCAAGAGTTGTAGGTTATAATGCCCACTGAGCCAATGAGGCCAAACTCAAGGAAGACCAACCAAAATTAATGAAATATTCAGTTGCAGAAAATTCCATAATTTGTCTTTTTTGGGGGGTTGGAATATGTTCAAAAGCTAGATTTCTGCATTCTGTCACACACACACACAGCTACATAAATGGATGTAAGTGCATTCATGTGTTGAATAAACAAAGATTACATGTTAATGTTTTGTTAGTACCCTTATTTCATTGTGTTACATTTTACCCCAGGATGTGTTACAACTAACCCAGACTAGGGGGTTAATTGTAACATTTCACTCTTTGTGTTTGAGACCATACCATGCAATGGGTAATTGTGCTGCAGAGAAAATAGCTGCATTATTTAATAGCAGAGACATGTAAATACTTTGCATTACATTTTGAATCCACTACCTTAAAAGAGCTTCAATTTACAGACAGAAATGTCAAAAATGTTACAACTATCCCCGGTCTCCCCTACTCTTTCTGGGTTGCAAAATAAACTTTTAAAAAATTTTCAGGCGAGAATGTAGCTGTGCAAACTTCAAATATCTGAACCGGGGAGAACAGCAAACTCCCGGCGCATCGTTTTAGGCTTTGGCCCACATCAGTCTAAAATTGTATGTAACCATGAATAACCTGTTGCCATGTCCACCAGGAGAGACTGGACAGTATAGATGTAAAACAAATATGCCAGCAGTTTCTCAGTTAATGAGAGGAGCAGGCATGTGTTTGGCTCCTTCACATAGTGGACATTGAGTTGTTGTGTGGGACACCAGTAGTCCATGTCTGTTGCTGTAACAGTAGTTCATGTTTAGAGTAAAACACCCCAGCTCACTGACTTGATAGGGGCAATAGTGTGCCTAAAATGTTGCATAATTTTGCTAAGAGATCTTTTACTTTGTGGTAATTTTAGATGAGTAGTTTTATGGACAAAAACCACCAGGTCATTCAGTGTTCCCTTAGTGCTAATGTATCAGAGATGTTGGTGTAATATAACTGAAGTAATGTTGTTAAGTCCTTAAAGTCATATTCTTTTATTGCCATGACTGTATTTTAAGCTATTTTTATTTTTGTATGATATCTGATTTATATGAAATATGGTTGAAGTAAACTAAAGTATAAAATACTTAGTCATTTGTTTAATAGTAACTTAACATTATATAATTCACATATAAAACTATGAATTGTAATTTTAAATGGTTTAAAAGCACGTAGAATAGCATATGTAGGCAAGTATATTTCTCCTTTTTTTTTTTTTTTTATTTATTAAATCAAGAAGCAAAGACGAAAAGGAAAAAAAAAAAAAAAAGAAACAGGGCAGGGTTCGGTGGTTGAATCATCCGTCCCCACCAATGCCAAAACCAAATCTACGCCCTCGGTGCAGTGGAAGATTTATGCAAAGGAAACCTGCATTACAATATTACAATAGTGCAAACTATTCCACCATACAAACCTTAAACAGCTGACCTTTATTTTTACTGCTTTCTACATAGTAGATACATATTGAAGACAAAGATGTGAAGCAAGATACATGGAATTATGCAGCACAGAAAAAAAAACAAAACTAAATATCAGAAAACGTTGGAACAGTATGGTAAACACAAATTTTTCTTTAAAAAGTTTTGCCTGGTCAACTTCATTTGTAAATGTTCATCCTTTCCTGTCATTCAGACCTGTAACACATTCCAAAAAAAGGTTGGGACGGGAGCAATTTACAACTAGTAATCAGGTAAATTGGTTAAATAATAATGTGATTTGAAACAGGTGATGTTAACAGGTGATTGTAACTATGATTTGGTACAAAAGTAGCATTCAAGAAACATCTAGCCCTTTAGGAGCAAAGATGGACCGAGGATCGCCAACAAATACGTGAAGAAAATTATTGAAATGTGTAAAAACAATGTTCCTCAAAGAAAGAAGGAAGAGATTTGGATATTTCACCTTCAACGGTGCATAACGTAATTAAAAGATTCAGGGAATCTGGAGGAACTTCAGATTCTCAAGCCCACCACTAATGCAGTAAAACACATCACACAGAGGCACAGTATTACTAATGGACTGGACTTCCACAGCTCTGACATCTTCATTATTAAAGCAGTGTGGGATCATCTTGACAATACACAGAACAAAAGGTGGTCAGCCTCCAAAGGTCAGATTTTCAATAACCTTCAAGAAGTCTGGAGAATTATTCCTGAATACTACTTAAAAAAAGCACAACAAAGTAGCCAATAGTCAATTCACTCTGTACATGACGGAGGTGGCAAAAAATGGTCAACGGCCTGTATTTGTATAGCGCTTTACTTAGTCCCTATGGACCCCAAAGCACTTTACTACACATTCAGTCATCCACCCATTCACACACTGGTGGCAGCCACAGCTGCCCTGGGGCGCACTGACAGAGGCGAGGCTGCCAGGCACTGGCGCCACCAGGCCCTCTGACCACCACCAGTAAGCAACAGGTAAAGTGTCTTGCCCAAGGACACAACGACCGAGACTGTCTGAGCCGGTGCTCGAACCGGCAACCTTCCAATTGACAAGACGAACTGCCAACTCTTGATCCACGATCGCCCCAGACTTTCTTTAAGTAGAAGTACTGATAGCTGTTTTAAAAAAATACTCCAGTAAAAAGTTGAAATACTGAAGCAACTTCTTTGCTCAAAAAAAGTGAAAAGCACAGGCTCTGAAATGTACTCACAGTAAGAAAGTAAAAAGTAGCTTCTTGAAGGACAATTCTACTAAACATCTCTGTAAAAATTTAACTTTGTGCTATGTTAATATAATAATAAAACAATATTAGATAGAACATGATACTACAAATGTTATTCAAATCTAAATTCTAACTCTAAGGACTGTACTCAGCTTGAATCTGTAATGTAGCACACAAGCAGTGAAAGGGAATTTTAAAAAATAACAATTTTCTGCTGTCTACATTGTATAGGGTGACTTTGCATCCACACCTTAAAAGTAAAATGAGTACAGTCAAGGGCTACAGTGGAATTCAGCAGGTAGGGGAACCCTAAGATCTGTGTAGTAGTTCAAAAGAAGGAAAAGAATCACAACTCCAATAATTTCTTATAAGAGCTTCAGCAGATTTTCTTAGTGTACAGGCTGTGATCAGGTTACCCCCTCCCCTTTTTTCTGCTACACTTGATGTAACCTAAATCTGACCACGAGGACCACAGCCACTGAGCACCAGTCAAACAAACAGCATTACCGTGAATTCACCACAGGACTGCATATATTTTTGAATAACACAAAGCTGGTATAGCTTAGTTTGATTTGCAAAATTGTTTACAGCATAAAAATACATAATTTATCAAAACACACCATATACAGATCCAGTACATGGTTAAATTGATGGCTTTACATGCAAGCTTAACATATGCAGTTTATCAAGCATCACTGAGCAGTCCTTACCATTAAATCTAACCTCTCTTCTTTCACTCCTGTCCTCTCTGTCTGCAATCATTCTGGTGCTGTGCAAGAAAAAAGAAAACACAACACAAACACCCTCTTTAACCCCTGACTATAGCACATGATTGTGCGTCTTTGATCTCTTTTTATGCGACGTCCCCTGGTGATTAATACACGAACAGGATTGACTTTCACGTGTTACTGTTCAGGCTTAAATCAGTTTGATTTTTGAAGGCCCGCAGTGACGTGAAATAATGACTTCTCCCATATCCCTTAAACCAAAAATAATGAGCCTCTTTTAAAGCAGTAGAAAGTACAGCTATTTGTTTAGAAATGTAGAGAGAAAAGTAAAAGTAAAAGCTGTCAGAAAAACTCAAGTAAAGTAAAGATACCTGAAAATTCTACTTAAGTACGGTAACAAATACTTTGTTACTTTTACTGGAGTATTGTTTAACAGTAGTATCTGTACCTCTACTTAAGTACAGAATGTCTGTACTCTGGCCAGCACTGTGGAGAACATCCTGTATTGTGCCGGTACAAAAAGTCTCCAGCTGAACTGAACGACTGCAGACCAGTAGTCAGGAAAACCTTAAAGCAGCTGATTATGACACCAACTGAAACTCGAGGTAAAAACCAGACTTCCCCTGCAATCTGCATACAAACAACACATTGAAGTGAATGATGCTGTCCTCTACATGCTTCATCATGTCCTAGCTCATCTGGAGGAATCTGGCACTTTTATGAGAGTTCATTTTTCAAACGCTTTCAATACTATTCAACCAAATATACTCAAAGACGAGCTCACAGAGATGGGAACAGATTCTTCCTTTGTTTTCTAAGTCACAGACTACCTGACAGAAAGGCCACAGTTTGTGAGACTGGGGAACTTTGTTTCTGGAATGTTAATAAGCAGTATGGGAGCGCCACAGGGGACCGTTCCAGGTCTATTTCTTTTTCACATTTTATACAGCACACTCCTGCCACATCCAGAAATACTCAGATGATGCTGCCATTAGTGGCATGCATCAGGAATAGACAGAATCTAAATACAGGGATCTTGTAAAAGCTTCCAGTGACTGGAGTCACAAAAACTGCTATTATTTTGAACACCTCTAAGACGAAGGAAATGATAGGAAAGTTCTGAGCAGTAACAAGTATAAATATCTACGTTTACACCTAGATAACAAACTAGACAGTTGATGCCATCCTGAACAACTCCAATAACCCAATTTATAACATCTTCATAGACGAAAAAAAACCCCAAATCAATACTGGAAGTCGCCCGTCTTTTTGTTGTCAAACGGAGAAATACAGAAAATGATTCGCCCCCACAGCCATCAGGCTTTTCAGTTCTCATACAGTTAGCAGATATATGATTTTTCCCTCTGAGATCAATAGTTATTCTTATTATTTCTTATTCTTATGGCCTGGATGATTGAGAACCGACACAGACACGTCACGCTCATTGGTTTTCATGGAAATGTGGAGGAGCACACCCCCCGGAAACAGTGCAGTGCCAGCAGAAAATGAATCGGAAGTATTACTTTTCTTTTTTCGTGAGTTTATTTTTCAAATCATTCTGCACTTAGTAGTGTTGAATGCCCCAGCCGTGCGAGATCACAGTGTCGACAGTTTGTGGAATGAATAGGCTTATCAGCTTGATTTGATGAAACAGGGTGCCGACTGTGTGGAAAACGTTGCACCGGCTGAGAGCAGACTGATGGAGAAGGCAGAGCGGTCCTACCCCCCTCAATGACCATCTTCAGCTGCTAGCGATAAAAGTTCTCGCTGGCGACACTCTAACTATGGGCCAGTACCATGAAATCCCTTAACTACTGCTGCCACTAAGTCGGTCGTGGAACTCTTTCACAATGCCCGGCTGCTGGTACAGCTGGAAGCTCACAGTAGCCTGATAGTAACGTTACAGGCCTGCTTTTACCATCTCGAAATTTCTTGGCAGGTGAGAGCAGGCCAGCTAGCACTGCTAGCGTTAGCCTTTTCCGCACTGCACCTGTAGTTTTTGATAGTGCAGTTTTTTTCCTCTGGCCACACCTGTGCATTGACATCTACCAACTGGAGGAACATTTAACTTCAAAAAGTATTTTTATGGGATTCTTATCGGCGAAGAGAGAAGCGGGCATAAGCTAAAATGGTGAACTGGAGGCGGCTGCTGCGAATGTCCAACCGATCATTTTTGGCCTTCATATTCATCTTCTCCATGTCCACCACTTGTCTCTACTTCATTTACGTGGCTCCCGGAATAGGTTAGTAATCAGCAGTTTACGCTAACTACCTAAGACGGTAACAGTTAATTTAATTACGTTTGAAATACCCTCTGCACCTTAACCATCTGCTGCTGTTGTAGTTGATACTAACGGTAAACAAGGTCGCTAACAGGCTCACTGTTTCAAGTGTGATACCAGGCTCTTAGGTTTATTTGGACTTAATAATTTTGCTATGTTAATCAGTCAAATGTGTCTATTGAATTAAAACATTGAAATAATAAAATACGCACAAGAGGGTAATGTTTTGACACTAATTGTCACTACATTGCTGGTTTATGAATGGGATGGAATGATTATTATTTTATTTGTACTATTTATTTTGCACATAGTGTTATTTTGGTGAAATTGAAAAAAGTATTGTTAGGTATGGGCGCTGAATTCTGGAACTGTGTTGTAATGTTTGTTAAACTGATTATATTTTATCCCAGCATTTGAGCAATATTGCTTAAGACTTTCCAAAACTGCCTTACCTGAAAAAACTTATTTCAATATTCTGTTTAGATCTACTTTTGAATGAAGGCAGATTCCAGACTTAATCAACTTAGTAGCATATTTCCAGTCCTTTTATGTATCTGACTGGTTGTATAGTAGCAGCACCACCCCTTTCATGCTAACATGCTCGCACCTAGATTGGGAAACCCTTACTTAACTTACTAAGCTGGCAACCCCCTTTGCTGACAAGTTGATAACTACTTCTGTTGGCATAGCTGAAGCCAGTTAAGGAAAAGAGATCCTGGATATTTTGAACTTGCTCTGTAGTAGGGCTACATCTATTGACTATTTTAGTAATATAGTATTCTATCAATTATGCAATTGATTGAGTAATCTGATAAGAATTACTTTTGTGTTATTTGTGAGCAATAATAAATATTCAAAGAGAAAAAACACGGGTAATGTAAAATCGGCTGCTCATATGTTTGAATTTTAGAAATTGCAGTGCATACATTAGTGTATGCACTGTGGTTTTTATTGAGGGGAACAAATTCTATTTTTCCCTCGCTTTAATTGTTTTTAACTACAGCTTGCTTTAAATACAACTGTGTTGACTAGAGAATGGGCTAAATTATTGAAGACCCAAAGTATCAATAACCAACATTATATTGAAAGCACTGCTTTTGTTAGTGGAGAAATTAAGAAAACAGATATATTATCTCTACATAAAAGTTGTCAGCATAAAAGAGCCTGCATGTGAGGGGCGGGTGTGGCACAGCTCTGTCTCACACACACCCGCAGACCCTGGTCTTTGTGAGGATGGTGGAGAGAATTAAATGTTCAAAAGTTTGGTTGTGCTTAGCTGGAGTCAGTGCTGACAGTGCTTATTGCCTCAAATGCAACAGGTCATTTGTTTGTAAAGGCAGAAACACAAGTATTCTGTGGAAACGTTTAGTGAATGTCCATCATATTCAGTCTGAGAAATGTCGTTTTTGACTGCCTACCTTGTAGTCCATCTGGCATTGCTCCAGGTAAGTTATGTTAGCCACCTAGAGCACATGTGCACAATTAACTATATTACTGGTTATTTTATCTAAAATATAAATGTGGTTTATGGTTTAAAAGTAACTACTAGTAGGTTGATTCTTATGAATACGTACATTCAGTATGAGATGGTCAAAATGTCACCTGAACTGAAGTTCAATACCCAATGCCAGTTTCAGATCACTCAGTGATTTGGAGGCTGCAAAGTATGACAACATTAAGCCAATGCATCCCTCTGTTGTGTTTTTGTTTGTTTTTGACAACACAATGATTGTGTCTACACACATACACATCATGAAGAGTAAAGAGGTGAAGCAGGTATTGAGACGTTGAGCTCAGGTGGAGTGAACTAAAACAGTTTTTTTTAGGGTCCAAAACAGGGGTACTGTAATCACCATTAAAGTTTAGTGGTGGTGGTAGGCCTTTATCAAATGTAAAATTTAAAAAAGCTAACTTTGTAGCTGGTCCTGTCCACCACGTTTAGTTTTACACAGGGAAGATCTACAGTAAAGCTACAAAAGTTGGATTAAAATATGCAGATCAACTGATACTGATTCATCTGATGCCATGTTTAAATTAGCTGAAGGCCAACGACAGCCGCAATGACACCTGCTGACAGACATGTCATGAACACACACCAGTTTTATCCAGGATATAAAATATTGTTTATTTTAAAAGATCTATTTTTTTCTCTTTTGAATATTTGTTCATGCTCATAAATAAGACAAAGGTCTTTCATGTCTGATTATATCAGACTCAAATCTTCATGCTTGAAGCATGAACAGGCTCTCAATGCATCTAACCTGGTGGCACACGACATTGCAAAGTTAAAGAAGCCCCATTTGTGCGGCAGTATCACAAGTGATGGTGCTGCCTCCATAACAGAAAAAATCTTGGGGTCATAAGGAGAATCCTTGAGGAAGGTCCAAATGCAACTCGGAACCATTGTTTTCTGCATCAGCAGGCCCTGGCAACAAAGGATATGGTTCCCGAGCTTCCAGAGACATTAAATGATGTCATCCAAGTGGACTACATTAAATGGAGCTTAAGATGTTTTTAAAACTGTGCCAAGATGTTGGCAATGAGCATGTGCAGCTCTTGTATCATGCAGAGGTATGCTGGCTTTGGTGGGGAAAGGTGCTGTCCCGTTTTTATGAACTACGATCGGAAATAGCGGTCTTTTTGGTGTAGAAGAGTTCGCCTCTTGCAGATCTGTTTGGTAATACTGTGCAGTTCAAGCTGCACAACATTGTCATTCAAAAAATTTGATGTTGGAAAATTTGGGGTCGTAGTTTGTCATATGAAGGTGATGGTGGGTCCAAAAGCCAGGTAGAGAACCACTGATCTGTAGAATACGAACTTTATTAATCGATAGCTACTACCCTAAAATGTTTACTTTTAATGTTACATGTTTAATTCTGACTCTGCTGATATCTTACAATAGAATAGAACTTGTTGTTGTTGAACAAGGAGGCACTCCTTGTCTATTGCATAAAAATAACATTAAAAAAAAATTATGATGATTTTGGGTTGTTGTTGTTGTTATTATTAGAATATTTTATTTCAAATTTGAATACATTTCTAGATTTTATAAATTCTGTGTATTACTCTAATAATTGCTCAATAGAGAAGAGCGAAATCATAGGTAAGACTTTTGACGTCAACTTCCGATTGAGTGAAAGGTGATCTTCTCACTCATTTCTCTGCATTCAAACATCTTCAGGAAAGGGGCTTCAGTTGTCACGCTGTTAATATCAAGCCACTCCTGAAACAGATGATATCAGAAGTATCTCACTCACAAAGTGGGCTGTTGCTCAGTGATCCAAAGTCATTTTTTAAGATAAAAGTGTATTTTGTGTTCGATTTGGAAATCAAGGTAATGGAATCTGGAAGAAAAGTAGAGCTATCAGGAGATTTTAGACTTCATGTGTCCATCTGCTGACAAATTTTATTAAGATGGTGATTTCCTTTTTCAGCAGGACTTGAACAGAACTACCATAACTACCCGAAGGTTTACTGACTATATTATTACTATATTATTACAACTTCCATTAGGGATTTCTGGGACTCTTCACCATGTAGTTTTAGAACTGAAGAAGCTTCTTGGATAAGAAGTGAAACAGCTTAAAGAAGTCCAGTACTCCTGTACTCACTCTACACCTACGACTGCACAGCGACTAACAACTCCAACATCATTGTGAAGTTTGCGGACGACACTACAGTGGTGGGTCTTATCACCAACAGTGATGAGACAGCTTACAGGGAGGAGGTCAGCGCCCTGACCCACTGGTGTCAAGACAACCATCTCACCCTCAACGTCGCAAAGACAAAGGAGTTGATAGTGGACTTCCGGAGGTGCAGAGAAGTACACACCCCCATCACCATCAACGGCGCTGCTGTGGAGAGAGTGAGCAGCTTCCGGTTCCTTGGCGTACACCTGGCTGAGGATCTTACGTGGTCAGTACACACAAACAAAACAGTGAAGAAGGCGCAGCAGCGCCTCTTCTTTCTCAGGAGACTGAAAAGATTCGGCATGAGCCCCCGCATCCTCAGGACCTTCTATCACTGTGCCATTGAGAGCATCCTCACTGGATGCATCACCACCTGGTATGGCAACAGCACCGCCTACAACCGCAAAGCTCTCCAGCGAGTAGTGCGGTGCTCTGAACGGATAATTGGAGGTGAGCTTCCCTCCCTCCAAGACATCTACAGGAAGCGGTGCCTGAGGAAAGCGGGGAGGATCATCAAGGACTCCAGTCACCCCAGCCATAAACTGTTCAGACTGCTTCCATCAGGAAGGAGGTTCTGCAGCATCCGGTCCCGTACCAGCAGACTGAGAGACAGCTTCTTCCACCAGGCCATCAGACTGCTGAACACTTCATAGACACCTCAGCTTCACTACTGGAACTTTAACATTATGCACTCCACACTGTACAGTAATGCCACTGTTTTGCACATGTCTCACTCTGTATATTTTATTTTATTTATTTTATATATTCTATTTATTGTTTACTCTATTTAATTTGTAAAATATGTGTGTGTACACACACACACACACACACACGTAGAAAAATATTTAGTATACACATCCAGAAATGCATATACTATTATATATTGTACATATATTTATTAGTTTCAGATGTAGCCATTCTTGTATTTTGCTTGTTTACATTATTGTATTTTGCACAACTCTGTTGCTTGTGAAGCTCGCACACAAGAATTTCACTCACATGTGCTGTACCAATGTACCTGCACATGTGATGTGACAATAAAAGTGATTTGATTTGATTTGATTTCAGTGGCTTTCTTTCAAAGCTCCTTAGACTACCATGACTTGGATGACTGAGAACCTATGCAGACATATATGGTGGAGGAGGAGGGGGGGGAATTTCATCAGTGATCTAAGTTCCTTCTTATTAGACTTCGTAATGGACAGGCTGACAGATTAGGTCAGGTGTGAGTCTCCATAGACTATGATGTTTGCAGAGAACATTATGATCTGGAGTGAGAATGAGAGTCTGGAGAGGTGGAAGTATGCACTGGAGGTAAGAGGTGGGCAATAGCAAGAAAGGATACCAAGAAAAGTGAAAGCAAAGATTTACAAGATGGTAATTATTAGTATTTAAAAGTTTGAATGTGTAATTTTTTTTGAATTTATGTAATTCACTAAGTCAATAACACTAAATTCTATATGTCTGCTCTTTCCATCAGCCAACACATACTTCTTCATGGTGCAGGCTCAAGGCATCATGTTGAGGGACAATGTGAGGACCATCGGCCAGATGATCAGATTGTATACAAACAAGAACAGTACTCTTAATGGGACAGGTGGGTTGTATAAGTGCTCACTTTGACTTTGTATCTAGCCAAGAAATGACGTGTCAAAAATCAGTATATAGTTTAAAGAGTGTAGAGCAATTGTTTGCATAATGCTGACTGTACAGACATAGCCACTTAAAATTGCTGGGTGGTCTGTGACAGGACTTTAACAGATTCTTGCCCAATTCTTGGCTGATCCATGGCAGGATTTTTCTATCCACTTCTTGGATCTACATGATGAGTTCCACAGCTTTAGAAGTAACTCAATAACCTTTTAAAACTTTCTTGATTAACAACGAGTGTGGCAGTAATCAGGCCTCAGTGTGGCTAGAGAAATTGAACTCAGCTTTCCAAAGATGCGATACACCACAGATAATTTATGTGAGAATAGGAGAAAGCAATCACGTTTTCCACCCAGTGTGTTTTTCCCTTAATACTAAACGCCTTCAGTTTGAAACTGAATTTTGTGTCAACTTGTGTTATTTTTGTAATATTAAATTGGAGATTATCTGGGTCTTTATGTCTTTAAGACATTCCTGCAGTTCATTATTTGGTGTTTTAAATCTGGCTTCATGGATGGATAAGTTTGGGTTTCATCTGCATAGCAGTGAAAAATGTATGCTTAGGGAATCATGTAATAATATAAATAGAATTTGTCCTGGCACTGAACCCTGTGGAAACCCATAATTAACCATAGTGTGTGAAGAGTATACCCTCGATTTACATGAACAAATTACAGTCTGTTAGATAGATTTGATTCAAGCACTGCAGCAACGTAACTTTAATACCTACACCATGATCTAATCACTGTAATAAAATATTACGGTCAACATTATTGAACTCTGCACTGCTATGCTACTATGAGTCTGCTCTCAGAGACCATAAAACCTTTAATAATAATAATAATGGATTGGATTTATATAGCGCTTTTCAAGGCACCCAAAGCGCTTTACAATACCACTATTC
This sequence comes from Diplotaxodon limnothrissa, assembly GCF_057381915.1. Taxonomy (NCBI): domain Eukaryota; kingdom Metazoa; phylum Chordata; class Actinopteri; order Cichliformes; family Cichlidae; genus Diplotaxodon; species Diplotaxodon limnothrissa. The sequence continues at coordinate 16,119,304 of NC_140612.1, read as the reverse complement.
ATTCACTCTCACATTCATACACTTTAGTAACCTTCACTGAAGCCGTTTCTGCACTGTGATGACCTCTAAAACCTAACTGAGACTCTTCAAATAACCCATTGCTTTGCTGATGATCAGTTAGTTGTTTTACGACCATGTTTTACCATTTCAAGAGTTTTTGCAATAAAAGGAATGCTGGAGAATAGCCTATAAAGCCCTTTTTCCATTAGTACCTATTTTGTTCGACTTGGCATGGTTAGCCACAGTTTTCAGGGTTTTCCATTAGGTCACTTACTTTTTAGTACCTGCTTGGATCGCTTGGAACCCCAGGCAAGCAGGTACTAAAAAGTAAGTGACCTAATGGAAAACCCTGAAAATCTGATATCGTCAGACGATTGGCTGGTCATTAGCATCACTTGATGAGTTAGAAAATTTAAACTGTCATTAAAACCCGGCAACGAGGGAAAAGGCTGCAAAAGACTATGCCATGATCCTCAATATTGACAAAAAAACAACAGATCAAGCAGGTATATCAGGAGGTATATTCTTTCCTCAACCTCCACCTTTTTTGTAGCCTTCGTGTCACATATTATTTACATCGTGGGACGTTGCAATGACAAAAGCCATGCGCGTTAGGTAGTACTGGATTATAACGGAAAACCAGTTGATCCAAGTGAAGTTGTAGCGATCCATGGCAAGTCAATCCAAATAGGTACTAATGGAAAAGGGGCTTAATTAGCAGACATCTGGGTCAAGTGATGGCTTTTCCAGTAACAGTTTAACTACTGCCAGCTTGATGGCCTGTTGTACATAGCTGATTAATATAGATCGGTTGATTATATTTAAGATTGTAGCTGTGGGCCACTAGTGTGTCATTGTTCAGCTGGCATGGTGGTGAGGCAAAAGCTAAAGAACTCATAATCATCACTTATAAGGTGACAAGTGATGCCAAGATATACCTGGTAGGGCAGGGCAATATGGCCAAAAATATTTATCGTGATATATATTTGAAAATTTGCGATAATGATATAACTGACGATATAATTGATGCGAGACAAAATACTTTACAACTTTACAACTTTATCAGTGCAAAAAAACCCCATCAATGTATTTTCACTTAAACAAGCAGCTGCTTTTTATGTGGATTAAAGTTATATAAAAATTTAACAGTCCAAATGCAAATTCCTCGCTGACAGTTTAACCAAAAGGCATTTCCAGTGGAAATTGGCCAACATATCCTGATCCTCATAACCATTTATAATATATCCACAAAACTTAAAAAGAGGTTATACACACACAATACGGTAATATTATGTTGAAGCACAGTACGTATCACTCCGCGAGGCTCCTGCCTACGGTAGCCGTAATGCTCCGACAGTCCATCAAGCGGTGCTTTGGTGTGTATCTGACGGACGAAAGCCAAACCAGTTCCACACCACTGAAGGTGCACCATTTTTACAATCCAGTTCTGGTTCGTCTGTTTCATTCAACGATCCGCTTTTACCCTTCTCATTCTTCGTTGCCGCCATGCTTTTTCCGCCATGTGCGTATGAAAACAAAGGCACTTCTTATGTGCGTTTTACCCATATTCTATCATGATATTTCATTTTCTTATCATTGCCTAACGTTATACTGGTATTACCGTGAACGGTATGATATGGCCCAGCCCTAATACCTGGTATATTTAAGGTTTAATTAATGGTTGGACTTTTTTGAGCAGTCTTGTAGGAATGGGGTCTAAAAGACACGTTGATGGTTTGGAGGAAGTAATTACTGAAGTTAACTCAGAAAGACCAATTGGAGAAAAGGAGTCTAAATAAATATCAATGATATTGAAAGTAGCTCTAGATAATGTTACGTCTGTGAGATGAGTATTTGTTTTCTCTAATGGTTACTATTTTATTTGTAAAGAAATTCACGAAGTCATTACTAGTTAACCTTAAGGAATGCTTGGTCACAAGAGCTTTTGTCAGCCTGGAGCAATCGGGGACCAAAACCAAGCTTCTGATTTGTAGATGGCCTGCTCTCCTGAGCTACAGCCACGCCTGCAACTAAAAATTATTTTGGTTCCAAAGTAATCTTGTTGATTTATTTATTTATTTTTGATTAGTCGATTAGTCCTATTCTAGGCTCCAGTATATACTTTATCTCACCTTTTCAAGTCTGCCCACCTGTTAAAATAACCTTATTGTCTCTTCCCACAGCAAACTAAAGTAATCACCCATGAAACATTAATTTGAAACTGATCAGCACCTGCCATGGTACAACAGATGAAAATTAACCTGATGGCTAAATATGACATGTTAAATTTGATTTTAAATGGTCATTAATATGCACCACTAATACTTCAATTGAAAAAAAAATCATACTTCATTAATTATCAACTGATTGTGTGAATCCTGTTAATTGTTCGAGCTTTTTGTTGAATCACATCCATTCAAGAGTGATTCAAGAGCTCATCAGCTCTCCTATCACCTGATTGTAGATTGTAGGTTGTAGCTTCATCAATCTTGTTTTTCATATTCGCTTCCATTGAATGCAGGGCAAAAGTTTTTATTTTATTTGTGGGTCCAGATAATCGTGGGTCTAGAGCAGCAGCAGCAGCAGGTTTGCTTGGGTTATCATCTTTGATGATGACTTTCTAACCTCAGTTTTATCTGAATTAAGAAGCAGAACATTAGAGTTCATCCTGGTCTTTATGTCTTTAACACATTCCTGCAGTTAAACTAATTGGTGTGTGTTATCTGGCTTAATGGATGGATAAAGTTGGGTGTCATCTGCATAGTAGTGAAAATGTGTGCTATGCCTTCTGATGATACTGCCTAATGGAAGCATGTATAATGTAAACAGAATTTGTCCTAGAACTGAACCCTGTGAAACTCCATAATTAATCTTAGTGTGTTAGTAAGACTCTCCATTTAAAATGAACAAATTGGAGTCTATTAGATAGATATGACACAAACCGCTGCAGCAAAGTACCTGTAATACCTACAGCATGTTCTAATCGCTCTAATAGGATATTATGGTCAACAGTATCGAATGCTGCACTGAGGTCTAGCAGGACAAGCACAGAGATGAGTCCACTGTCAGAGGTCATAAGAAGATAATTTGTAACCTTCACTAAAGCTGTTTCTGTGATGAGCTCTGAAATCTGATTGAAACTCTTCAAATAAGCCATTCCTCTGCAGATCATCTGTTAGCTGTTTGACAACTACTCTTTCAAGTATTTTTGAAATGAAAGGAAGGTTGGAGATTGGCCTATAATGAGCTAAGACTGCTGGGTCAAGAGATGGTTTAAGTAATGGTTTAACTACTGCCAGCTTGAAGGCCTGTGACACATAGACGATTAATAGAGATTGAAGCATTAATTAATGGTTGGACTTATTTGAGCAGTCTTGTAGGAATGGGGTCTAAAAGACATGTTGATGGTTTGGAGGAAGTAATTACTTCAAAGTCAGAAAGATCAACTGGAGAAAAAGAGTACGTAAATAAATATCAATGGTACTGAAAGTAGCTGTAAGATAATGTTACATCTGTGAAATGATTATGAGTATTTTTTTTTCCTTTAATGGTTGGAAGTTTATTTGTGAAGAAGTTAATGAAGTCATTACTAGTTAATGTTAAAGGGATGGTTGGCTCAACAGCGCTCTGACTTTTTGTCAGCCTGGCTACAGTGCTGAAGAGAAACTTAGGGTTGTTCTTATTTTCTTCAATCAATGATAAATAGTATAAGGTTCGAGCTTTAAAGAGGGCTTCCTTATAATGGAACAAAATTATTTCTCCAGGCTAAATTATGATCTTCTAAAATTGTGATATGCCATTTTCTCTACAACTTCTGAGTTATCTGCTTTACTGTGTGCATTTGAGAGTTATACCAGAGTATGTGTAGAACAAGGTGACTGTGGCCTGTAGTGTAACGCTCGGTAGCAAAATCCCCAGTAAGACTAGGAAAGATGCCGAACTATTCTATTGTATTGCTCTGTTTCATTGAGTCACACAAGCAACACTAATCACATTTAGTACAGAAGAGGTAGTAAACTTGTAGTACTGGATAACAATTGTACAACAGCAACCGGTTGCGATTGCCTCAGTCATTGTTGTTCATAGTAGTGCTTTTACTTCTTCACTGGAACATTAAGTATATCAATGAGCCAGTGAAAGGGTACTGCTCTGACGCATTTAGCATTTGCTTCGGGGGCCATATTACTATGTAGCTGGGATAAAGTTGTACCTTATTTTGGTTGTTTATACTACAGATTATCCTGATGGCACTAACTCCAGTGAATACCTGGCCCAACCAACTACTTACCTCCCTGAGAACTTTACCTACGCTCAGAACCTCCCTTGCCCAGAACGATTACCTTCTATGAGTGAGTACATTGATATCAGAAGATAAGTGTTAAAGTGGCTCAGTAAGATTTTGGGGGGGAAAGGGGAAAAAATATTTTGTTGTAGTTTTTTCTTTTTTTTTCTTCTTTTTTTTAGTTTTTCATTCCAAGTATATTTGTGGAATAACCTCCCGCTTAAAAATAATCTCCTCAGAGGGCCTTATGGAAGTAAATATGACAGAGGTCCCTATGGAGGTGATAGAAATGAAGTTCTCCAAGTTTTTTGGCGTCGAGTTTGGAGGCCAGTGGAAACCAAAGGACTGTAGACCTCGCTGGAAGGTGGGTTTTACAAGTCTCGTAATTGTATATTGTAAAGACTAATGATGAAACGTACTAAAACATTTGTATTGGCTGGTATGGCTTCTGGCGGAACTGCAGCTATAGATGATTGTAGTAATCAAATAATCTATCAACTATTTCATTGATTAATCGAGTAATTCGGGAAGAAAGGCATTAATGACAAATAAGTGAATCCAGCATGTGTCACAAAAAACAAACCTTTTGATTGTGCTTATGTGGCATATTAAAATTTAATTTTCAAAAATAAATTTAGTATCTTGACTGGAAGTTGGAAGCCGGAAGTCTGCTTTTCTTTTGGCTTTGGATAATTTTTTGATTCGCCTCAGTTGTGGTGGTATATTTAGCCAAAATGATCACCAATTCTTCCATTTCCAAATTTGTCCAGATAGTTTTCTTGGCTTAAAGTGGGCTATATGTAACAGTAAGCATGTGAAGTGTCTATGATGCCTTATTTGACTCTATTGAAAGTGTTTTCCTATTAAATAAAATTAAATAAAATTAAATTGAATTAGATTAAGGAATAAAACATTCAAACAGTCGATGAACAGCAAATCAGTGACAGTAAAATTAATTTTTGTTCAAACTGTGCAAAATCCTGCATGTTCTTTACATGGCACGAGAGATTGTTATTCCTGCTTTGTATGTTACTATTAGTAAATACTCTTGTGGTTGTTCATGTCACATAACCAAAGAAATATTTTACTCTCACAGAGAATAAAAGTAAAGATGGTATCCATGTTATGCATGCTAATACCTTATTCTACTATAGATATAATCCTAATGATTTTCCTACAAGAAAGCATTTGTTGATAACAGGCAATAAAAACTCCCTTTTAACTGAAGGAAAACTCTGAAAGATCCAAACTCAAGGTGGACAGGCATCTGCCACAAACTTGGTGGGGTGAAAGAGGAAATGAGTAGTGAGAAACTATTACTGAGAATATTTGTTGGGCTACTAACTTCAGTTAATAACTGCACATTGTTGTGCTGATTCTTACCCTGACACCTATAGGTGGCCATCCTTATTCCATTTAGAAATCGCCATGAACATCTTCCCATCCTTTTCCAACACCTTATCCCCATGCTTCAGAGACAGCGACTGCATTTTGGCTTCTACGTCATTGAGCAGGTACAGTGAGTTGTCTGTTAATTGCACTGAAGGGTATACGGTTATTATTCAACTGAATGTGATTCTTCTGAGCTCAGCATGTGCAAAAAGCATTTTCCAAGGAATAGCTCCCAATGAAAACCAATTGTAGGGATGAACCATTACCACATGACATTCTTGATACTAGGATTGCAACTTTTGATTGTAGTAATCGAAATAGCAACAATAAATATTCAAAGTCTTTCAAAGTGAACTTTCCTGGTTGGGTTAAACTTTGTTGGGTTAAATGTTTTCTAAACTAGTTTCCATTTTAGAAATTGCAATGTTTAACTGCATACATCTGCCAGAAAAGTAAACTCCTTGATTGTTCCATATCATTTTTTTAAAGAAAACATTTTCTTAAATGCAAAAATATGTAAATAAAGTACAGTCAAAGGTCTAAGTCAAATATAATAATAAATATATGCAATAGATTTTTTTCTTCCTTTTCAAAATCCTGTTCTGTCTGTCTAAGGCAGAACGGGGGGGGGGAGTAGAGTGGCAGGGGGTAAATGGATACAGATCAAGGACAACCGGGCAATCCGCAGCCCCCAAGAGTACCTAAAACCTAAGGCCATGCATCTCGGCGATATCTGTGCGCATGCATCTGAGCAGGAGTAGGACGGGTGCCCACAGCCAAAGGGTGGGAGTCCCAGACAACCAGAGGTCACGGGCAGCTGACTACACTAGAGGCTGGCCACCCTGGTGGAAGCAGGGTCCCAGGGCTCCAGGCGCACAAGAACTGCCTGATACTCACCTTCATCTATGTGCAAGGCATACAGGGAAATATTACAGCCGACCACCTCCGCAAAGTAATGGGATTGATCAGTAGGGATCAGAGAGGAACAAATTCTTTCTTTTTTTTCTTTTTTTCTTTTTTTTGAGGAAGCAGATGTTCTCTCCAGACTGATGTGATCTATGAGTACATATTTTTTTATATATCCAGTTCATAATGATAGTTTTCTTAGCAATGCATAAGAAATCAATCAATCACCTTTATTTATAAAGCACTTTAAAACAACCACAGCTGACACAAAGTGCTGTACATTGGAACCATAAAATAAAATTACATAAGATATAAATAAAAGCCAAATAAAAAGAAAAAAAAAAAATTAATTAAATAACTAAGTCTCACTGAGGTTAAAAGCCAAAGAATAAAAGTGGGTTTTAAAACGTGGTTTAAAAGTGGACAGTGAAGGGGCCTCTCTAACTTGCAAGGGCAAGTTATTCCAGAATTTAGGAGCCACGATAGAAAAGGCTCTGTCCCCTCTGAGCTTCGTCCTGGATCTCAGTATGCCCAGGAGCAGCTGGTCAGCTGACCTAAGAGACCTACAGGGTGTGTGGGGATGAAGAAGCTCAGCGATGTAAGGTGGGGCAAGATTGTGAAAGCATTTCAAAACAAACATAAGAATTTTAAAATGAACTCTAAAAGACACAGGCAGCCAGTGCAGTGAGGCCAGGACAGAGGTTATGTGCTCTCTTTTACGAGTTCCTGTTAGGAGTCGTGCAGCAGCATTTTGAATCAGCTGCAGACATGAGAGCAACGACTGACTGACCCCCACATAAAGCGCGTTACAGTAGTCCAGGCGGGAAGAAATAAAAGCATGGATCACTATTTCAAGGTGCTGCCTCGAAAGAAAAGATTTTGCTCTTGCCAGTTGCCTTAAATGATATAAACTGGACTTCACCACTGCTCTGATTTGGTTGTCCAACTTAAAACCAAGATCAGTAACAACAAGTTTAAAATAAACTTCCAGAGGTCCCAAATCTGCAGAGGAGGACTCACAGGGACCACTGGGTCCAGTGGCAAATAAATTTGGCAGTCATCGGCATAACGATGAAATGCGATCCCATGCCTTCTAAGGATAGAACCCAGAGGCAATAAATACAGTAGTGGCCCTGAAATTGAGCCCTGTGGGACACCACATGACAGAGGAGCAGAGGATGATTCGGAACCAAGAAGGCTGACAGAGAAAGTTCGATCTGACAAATAAGACTTAAACCAATTGAGTGCAGTGCCACCAATACCTACTACATCACTTAATCGAGAAATTAGAATATTGTGGTCTACAGTGTCAAAAACAGCAGTTAGGTCAAGCAAGACAAGGACAACATGGTTACCAGAATCGCATGCCAGAAGGATGTCATTAAAAACTCTTAATAATGCAGATTCTTTGCTATGAATAGTTTTAAAACCTGACCGAAAAACCTCAAAGATGCCATTATCATCTAGAAAATCTTTCATTTGACTAAAAACAGTCTTCTCTAAAATCTTGGAAAGTAAAGGCAGCTTGGAAATAGGCCTACTTTGCTAAAACTGAAAGTAAGGGAACATGTCACATAGATCAGTGTTTCCCAACCTTTTGGAGCCAAGGCACATATTTCACATTAGAAAAATCACATGACACACCACCAAACCAAAATGTGGCAAAAAGCATATTGATAATGTTTCCCTGCGCACCAGGTATCGCTGAATTGGCTTGGTTTGTCCCCAGTATACCATTTTTGAACACACAGTGCTGTCGGCCAATGTTAATTTGGCCGACAGCACTGCACATAAAACTGTACACAACGGTAGACTGGTGCATAATAAACAAGTGAATAATGCAAAAAATAGAGATTTCTTTTATGGTAAACTGAGAGAGAGAGAGAGAGATGTGCAAGAAGTGTGATTTTTTTATTGTGGTGGAAGCAAAACAGCGAAGACAAAATTCATGACAATGTTTTTCAAATGTAAAGCGTAGTTTTGATCTTCTAATGCTGCTGGTTCAGTGAATTCTGGTCACAGTGATGAAACCTGCAGCTTCAGAATGTGTGAGATATCTGCTTTCAGCACCGACGACGTGTCCGTGTACGTGACCCGACAGTTGTTTTTACATCTGTTTGCAGAATCTGTTTACCTGCTCTTTAATCGTTTGCTGTTTTTGCTGTTTAGTGGTTGTCAAAATAGTTTTGTGAGCTTTAAGCTGAGATTCTGATGTTTCTGGTAAAAGCCCACCCCTAGTAATTGTCCTACAGACATGTCTATTATGTAAAAGTAGAAAGAGACGTATGTGTAGATACAGATCAGCTGACTCAATACAGCCATGCCGTGTTGTTTTAGTAGTGATAAACCTGCTGCTGGCAGAACTCCACGTGCAGTGTCTAAAAATCTTTATGCAGGATTTCCAGGAATGCAAAGCGTGCGTCAAAGTTGGACTGTTTTTTTGTTTTTTGGGTCTATGGACACCAAAATGTCCACCATGTCGCCATTTGGTGGAGAAGCTGGTTCTGGTGAGTTTTCAGGGGGGCTTCAATTCGAGGACGCTGTTCCTGTGCTGCTGGAGGGAGTCAGTGCCTTGTTACCTGGTTTTCCCATAACAATGCACTCAACACTCGTCAATAAATTGCTGCAAACTGTCCAGGTCTTCTTTACAATCCTCCTGAGTGGTTAAGTCGTTTAGATATGTATGCAATCTAAACTAAGGCATAAAGAAATGTACCTTTACTCTGTCTTCTTGGAAGACTTACTTACTTCAATAGAAGGCAAAAAGTGTTCTAACAATGTTTTATCTCCTGGTAGATTTGTTTGTGTGCTAGTGAATGAGTCAGTTTGTGTCTGTAAGCATTTAAAGGTGTGTTGTAGCTGCAGTGAAGAAAAGTGAGCATATCAGTATTCTGAAGTTTTTGTGCAAGACATTACGATAGTCTAGATGTTATTTAAAATTAATAATAATTTAGTGTCCAGCCTAAAAACCCAGTGTCTCAAAGTTTTACTGGCCCATGTGCATTTTTGCTGATCTGTGAAGAAAGTTTTATTTTCATAGATTTAAATATTAATGCAATTTAATTAACGCTGTATTTTTATATTATATCACTTTCAATCTAAAAAATGTTGGGAAAGCTTGTGAAATAAATATGGTCTAGTACACCCATGCTTCCATTTAGAGTTACTCCTGTTTGCTTCCATGTGAAACAGGATAGCAAGCTGTTAACCGTTCATCTGCATTTTTCAATACAACGTCTGGAGGCTTACTGTAGATTGCTCTCCGTTCTATCTAAGAAGTAAGCATTACCTAAGTGCTGCCATGGTTGCATCGGAGAGCACCTTTTTGCTCCAGAGGATACACCAAACATCCTCTTTGCTTTTTTCCCTCATCAGTACCAGCTATACTACTACTTCTTCTCATGAACTGCTCTTTGTGTCGTCCCTGACCCAGGACCAATTTGCCATGGGAGACCCCCCCCCCCCCAACTATTATAAATACTGTTAAAATCCATGCATCCATCCTCATAGTAGTTTGAGTACAAGTGAGATGAAAATAATCAGTTGTTACGTTTATATCTGTTAAAAAACCAAATGTACTGTCTGCAATAACTTGTCTGATGTAGTGCAAAAGTTACATATAGTTAGGACTGATAATGTTTTTTTGCCTAGTTCATATGTTAAAGTTATTGTTTTACTGTGAGCTATGCAATTTGCTAATTGCATTGTTTCAGATCTCATTTGCAATTCAGTGTGCTTGCTTTAAATAAGTGCTAATGTAGTTTACTAAACTGAATTGTTATTGGCAAAAAATAAAAAAACTGCACCATGCTCACCAGAAATGTGTACTTTTTAGAGTGGAAGCCAGCCATTCAACAGAGCCATGTTATTTAATGTGGGATTCATGGAAGCTATGAAGGACTTGGACTGGGACTGCTTGATTTTCCATGATGTTGACCATATCCCTGAAAATGACAGAAACTACTATGGTTGTGGTCAGATGCCACGCCACTTTGCTGCCAAGCTGGACAAATACATGTACATGTGAGTATGTGGAAAATTTACCAGACTGGTAGGATAATAATTTAATTGCAACAGACCTGGAATTATTAACCAACTAGAAAGTTTCTGATTTTTATTAAACGTGTTCTTTTGTTGTTTTCAGTCTTCCATATAGTGAGTTCTTTGGTGGTGTGAGTGGGCTCACTGTGGATCAGTTCTGGAAGATTAATGGTTTTCCCAATGCATTTTGGGGTTGGGGTGGAGAGGATGATGACTTATGGAACAGGTGAATTACCAACTACGTTGTGTTCTTACTTTACTAGCTACCGAGGAAGCTGCTAGATAAAATGCTGAGTTTGCAATGTGTGATCTACTAAAAATCTTGGACAAGTAGCTACTGTCCAAAAAATGACTTTGAAATGCCTTCATAAAGCCTGGACAGCACCTAAAGAAACTAGGTGAAGTTCTGGCCTCCATGTAGCAAAATATAGAGAAATTTGGGGTCATTCAAGACTTTTGCACAATATAAGAGTCTGAAGAAATCTAAAAAATAAAATATTAAATTGCAACCTAACAGAGAAAAGGAAAGAAGGACATACTCATAATTGAAACTGAAGTCTGAAGAAGTAACAGCCCAGCAAACAATAGTCTCAAAAATAACCTCCACATCTGGTTTGGGATCTATGAGGAAGCTTCTGTGCAAGAATATATATTTTTTCTGTATTTAATTTTCTTTTAAATTGTATCTGTTTATTAGATTAAATTAAAATGGAACACAAGGAAAAGCTGTTTACTGGAAATAGTTTTGGTGATTTGCAGTGTAAAATGGTCAAACTGCCTGTTAAGTTAATTTTACTTTTTTTTTTTTTTTTTTTTTTTTTTTTTTTTTTTTTACAACGAAAGCTGTCAAAAGAATGTGAAATTCAATTTTATTTATATGGACTCAAAACAGTGGCCACAATGTGCTTTCTATTATAAGTAGGGCTGTCAGCATTAACACGTTAATCGTGATTAACTCTGTGTGTGTGTGTGTGTGTGTGTGTGTGTGTGTGTGTGTGTGTGTAAAAAAAAAAAAAGAAAAAAATGTAAATAATGGTAAATGGCCTGTATTTATATAGCGCTTTACTAGTCCCTAAGGACCCCAAAGCGCTTTACACATCCAGTCATCCACCCATTCACACACTGGTGATGGCAAGCCACATTGTAGCCACAGCCACCCTGGGGCGCACTGACAGAGGCGAGGCTGCTGGACACTGGCGCCACCACCAGTAGGCTACGGGTGAAGTGTCTTGCCCAAGGACACAACGACCGAGACTGTCCAAGCCGGGGCTCGAACCGGCAACCTTCCGATTACAAGACGAACTCCCAACTCTTGAGCCACAATCGCCCCATATATATATATATATATATATATATATATATATATATATATATATATATATATATATATATATATATATATATATATATATATATATATATATATATATATATATATATATATATATATATATATATATATATATATATATATATATCTGGAGTGCAGAATGACTCAAAATCCCTGAGAAGTCTCTGTCAATGCATTTCGGGCAGTTGGTCCATTCTGTGCTCCAGATGGGTTGTTTGCGTTAAAAAAAATTTTAATCGCGTTAATCATGATGATGGCATTGATACGTTAACACTTACAGACCTAATTATGAGGCAAAGACCCTACAGTAATACTGAGAAAATCATCTGCAGCTAACTATCCAAGTCAAAGTTTTTTTGGAAGAAATCTCTTGGTGACACTCTGCAATTAAGTTAAAGGGGCTTGTTTATAGTGGAAAGTAGATACGCACCAAAGGACGGAGGAGGGGACTCCCAACCACTGACTGCTAGCTGAAAGTCGGCTGTCAGTTAACAGACAGCCGACTGACGTCTGGCTGAAACCGGCAATTTTGAGTGGCTGTTTCTATACCAGGGATTGAACCACCAACCTTCCGACTGACAAGCCCCTCCTGCAGTGATGTACTGAAAAACATTTGTTCACACAATTCAGCAACGTCGTTGACATAAGTTCTGAATGTTTATACATTTTGCATGCACGAGATAGAAAACGGAAAAACATATTTTTGATTCCCGTGCTTAAAAAGTCCAATATAAATTCAAACTTGTGCACTCAATAATTAAAATAATAATAACAGGAATAATTAAAAGCCCATAATTATTATTGATGTTATGTATACACTAATATTGGTTTTAATTCTGTAAATAGTGATGCAGCTTGATTACCTTGCAGGGTTCAGTATGCCGATCTGAATGTGACACGACCAGAGGGGGAGATTGGCAAGTATAAATCAATTCCTCACCATCACAGAGGAGAGGTGCAGTTTCTTGGGAGGTAAAGTTTCTTTTTTCATATTAAAAAATACATTTACAAAATGTCCTAACTCTAATGAATAATATCTTTTTTAAACAGCATTAAACCTTTAATTTTAATTTGAGTTTATTTTGTTCTGATTCTAACTGCAGCCGATCTAACATCCTCTAGATAGTGCATACAGTGGGGCAAAAAAGTATTTAGTCAGCCACCGATTGTGCAAGTTCCCCCACTTAAAATGATGACAGAGGTCAGTAATTTGCACCAGAGGTACACTTCAACTGTGAGAGACAGAATGTGAAAAAAAAAATCCATGAATTCACATGGTAGGATTTGTAAAGAATTTATTCGTAAATCAGGGTGGAAAATAAGTATTTGGTCACCTCAAACATGGAAAATCTTTGGCTCTCACAGACCTGTAACGTCTTCTGTAAGAAGCTTTTCTGTCCCCCACTCGTTACCTGTATGAATGGCACCTGTTTGAACTCATCATCTGTATAAAAGACACCTGTCCACAGCCTCAAACAGTCAGACTCCAAACTCCGCCATGGCCAAGACCAAAGAGCTTTCGAAGGACACCAGGAAAAGTATTGTAGACCTGCACCAGACTGGGAAGAGTGAATCTACAATAGGCAAGCAGCTTGGTGTGAAAAAATCAACTGTGGGAGCAATCATCAGAAAATGGAAGACATACAAGACCACTGATAATCTCCCTCGATCTGGGGCTCCACGCAAGATCTCATCCCGTGGGGTCAAAATGATCATGAGAACGGTGAGCAAAGATCCCAGAACCACACGGGGGGACCTGGTGAATGACCTGCAGAGAGCTGGGACCAAAGTAACAAAGGTCACCATCAGTAACACACTACAACGGCAGGGAATCAAATCCCGCAGTGCCAGACGTGTTCCGCTGCTGAAGCCAGTGCATGTCCAGGCCCGTCTGAAGTTTGCCAGAGAGCACATGGATGATACAGCAGAGGATTGGGAGAATGTCATGTGGTCAGATGAAACCAAAGTAGAACTTTTTGGTATAAACTCAACTCGTCGTGTTTGGAGGAAGAAGAATACTGAGTTGCATCCCAAGAACACCATACCTACTGTGAAGCATGGGGGTGGAAACATCATGCTTTGGGGCTGTTTGTCTGCCAAGGGGACAGGACAACTGATCCGTGTTAAGGACAGAATGAATGGGGCCATGTATCGTGAGATTTTGAGCCAAAACCTCCTTCCATCAGTGAGAACTTTGAAGATGAAACGAGGCTGGGTCTTCCAACGTGACAATGATCCAAAACACACCGCCCGGGCAACAAAGGAGTGGCTCCGTAAGAAGCATTTGAAAGTCCTGGAGTGGCCTAGCCAGTCTCCAGACCTCAACCCCATAGAAAATCTGTGGCGGGAGTTGAAAGTCCGTGTTGCTCGGCGACAGCCCCAAAACATCACTGCTCTCGAGAAGATCTGCATGGAGGAATGGGCCAAAATACCAGCTACTGTGTGTGCAAACCTGGTAAAGACCTATAGTAAACGTTTGACCTCTGTTATTGCCAACAAAGGTTATGTTACAAAGTATTGAGTTGTATTTTTGTTATTGACCAAATACTTATTTTCCACCCTGATTTACGAATAAATTCTTTACAAATCCTACCATGTGGATTCATGGATTTTTTTTTTTCACATTCTGTCTCTCACAGTTGAAGTGTACCTCTGGTGCAAATTACTGACCTCTGTCATCATTTTAGGTGGGGGAACTTCCACAATCGGTGGCTGACTAAATACTTTTTTGCCCCACTGTACAAATATGTTGTACACAAACATAATTTAGAAAAAAGAGCAGAGCAGGCCATCCAGTAATTGAAACATAGGTTTGTTGGATTATGGTTTCCACCGGTCTGTATCTTTGTACCCTGATGTGTTCACTTGTCTATGGGTCTGTTTATGAGAGGAAACTGTATGCACAATTTAAAGTTGCCACAAGAGGTGTTTGTATTAACTTCAGACTTTCTTAAGTCACACCATTGGTAATGGTGTTGAGGTCTTAGAGTACATCTACTGTATCTGCCTTTACGCTGATCTGCACACCATCTGAACTACACACCAGTGTAACATGGCGGAAATGTTATGGCCTGGGAATGTGGAACCATGTGAATTTTTTAATAATCGCATAATAAAATAATGCGATTGCTGATGGAAGTAGCAGGATGAATTCTGAAGTATACAGTGCTATACTCCCTGCTCAGATTAAGCTAAATACTGCAAAATGTAACAAGTGGTGCTTCACAGTACAAATGGATAATGACCAAAAGTCTACTACAAGTAACCCAAGAGTTTCTTAGGGCAAAGGAATGAGATATTCTTTAATGATCAAGTAAGTCAACTGATCTCAGTCCAACAGAGTTTATGATTTTCAGTGACTGAAAATAAAGCGACACAGTTCAAATAGTCAACAACTGAAGCTGTTTGCAGTAAAGGCCTGCAACCAGTAATCATTTTCAGTATGATCAGTTTCTCTAAGTACTGTAGAAATTTGGCCGTCTGTACCTGACGTTGTTGAGGTTCGGAACATTTCGGTCAAGTTCAGATCTGGACTTTTATTGGGCTGTTGCAATACCGTGGTTCCTTTCTTTCATTTTCAGTCATTCTGTTCTATATTTAGTAGTCAGAGGGAGAGAGCCCCATGTTTGACTCTAGAATACTTTGCTATACAGAGGAGTTCATGGTTGACTCACAAGTCCTCAATCCTCCAAGTCTGTACTTGATAGTGTGTTTTTTGTTAATATGCTGTTTTCACAAAATTTGGCCTTGTGAATTAGAGCCAATCATCTTCACTTTTGGTCTTATCTGTGGTGTGTTTATATCTAACTTTGCAAAACCGAGCCATGTTTTTTTTGTTTTGTTTTGGGGTTTTTTAGAGAGAGAAGGGGCTTTCTCCTGGCAACCCTTCCAGACAAGCCATACCTGTTTAGTCTTTGTGTAATTGTACTGTTATGAACTCTGGTATTTAACAGTAACTGGGGCCTGTGGAGTCCAAGATGCACCTGAGTGCTCCAGACCAGCAAATTGACTAAACATCTGCTTTTGTAAATGTGTTCACATTTGCTGATGATCAGTTACGCAAGTATATTTGATTAGCAGCACCTGTTTGCTATGCAGTCCATTGGGGTGGTGTAGAGAGGCAGAATTACAAAAGTACTGACCAAGCACTTCCGGACCTGACTATATTTAGATAACCGTTACCTCAATGTTGGACCAGTTTAGACACTTTGGGTCTAATAACCTGATGCTTCAATCTCGTAAATGCCCAAATAGGAGTAGAGCAGGTAGAGTGTACTGATACTGTGTCACTTTTTTGTTTGTAGGTATAAACTCCTAAGATATTCCAAAGAGCGGCAACACTTGGATGGTCTCAACAACTTGCGTTACAGTCCACACATCTCGCTTAGTAGTCTCTACAAGAACATCTCTGTGGACCTTTATCCTGAGCTTGCCCCTATCACAGAGTACTGAACTGACCCAGCCACATCTTCCTGCACTCCCTGAGCTCACCCTGTTCTCTTCCAGTCTGACCTCCTGGTGTTATCTTCAGCAGTTCAGAGGTAAAGCTGTGGAGAAGAGGTGGCACAGGCTCTGAGGGATAAAGAGAAGCGCCATATAATGCTGCCAAGAAATCTTGCTGTGGAAAAAATCCAATCCAAATAAAAAAGTTTTTTTGCGTTTCAAAGGCAGTGGCTAGTTTCTAAAGATGAACAATTCATTCTGTGTGTCAGTTGAAAAATGTGTGGGTGTGCTGAGTGTGAATTGATGGGTTTGTTGCTGCATGTCATTTTGTTTGTACCAGCTTAACTACAAGTCGACATTAATCTTGAGCAGCAGTGATCTCAACTCTAATGTTTACTGCAAAGCCTTAATGTGGCAAAACCACAGCTCCCTGCTCTCGGCTCTGCACTGCTTCACGTCTGATGTATAAAACCATCACCTTACAAGCCAATAAACATGTTTGTTTTTTTCTCAACTTTTATTTCATTTGTTTGATACATATCATTTTATTATAACAGTAATCTTTTTAAAAGAGGGACACACTGTTAACATTTATATACATATATATGTATGATGTACATTTTTTTTTCTTATTTTGATAAATTGTATTTATTTTCTGTTTCAGGATGTTTAGTATTTCTCTTTTGTCTTGTTTTTTCTCCTGCACTGCTGCTGAATCTGCATGAACATGTATGTAAATATCAGCCTCTTAATGATCACAGAACACAGATATGTAAATAGTCTTTGAATGCTTGAGCAAATACAGTGATATTCCAGTGGACATGAATTTTATTTTGGCAGCTACCCTTGATTTGAGTATTTAATAAGAGTGAATCATTCCTTTCCAGCTGGAAGTTCTAACGATGTAAGATGTTTGGGTCAAAAAGCATCCACATCTCATTATTTGTTAGCATCTTTTGCATGCCTTAATTTTTTTTTTTTTTACATTTTTTTTCAAACATAAATTAATTTCATCAGGTAGAGATCTGCGTATTTAAATGATTTAATTTCTATTTTTTAAATGTGCACTGTACAAATAAAGGTTAGATAAAGCATGACTAAGGCGCTCCATGACTTTGTAAAAAGAGCATGGCTGGCCATCGTGTCCACACAACATGCTCAGTACAGGTTCATGGTTTCACATAAGTCTATATTTTTTGTCTCAGATGTTTCTGTTTTTTATGATTTTCTATGCTTTTTTTTTGTTTGTTTGTTTTTTCCAAGTGCTGGACGAGATGATAGACCTCTTTATTGTACTGTACCATGTAATGAAGCATGGCAATTTGATGTGTGGATGATGTGTCTGGACTGTGGCTTTAAATGTTTTGGGGCTTTTTTTTTTTTTATTTCTTCCAAAGTTGCCAAGCAGTGAGAAGAGCCAGAACGAGAGAACATTGGTGTGAGCTTCTCATAGGTATTCATGCTGTGAAAACAGGGTTTTTTTCTAAACCTAAGCACTAGAGAGCGTAATGATAGAAATGTGTACACAGAATTTTTGGTGACATGTTGACCGTTATGATTCTGTGTCGCTAGGATTTAAATTTGACCATGATTTGTATGTTTGGAGATTTTATGTTGTTAAATAGTTCTCTGCCCACGTTTGTCCTGGACTTTTTGCTGATTATTGAATCCTGTTAAACAGCTTCAGAATGAACCTCTTACTCTCCTATACATGTGTCAATTTGTTTTTTGGTTGTCAGCCTAAATGGTGTTCCTGCTTTGGATTGCCCACTAATTTAGAGCATTGGTGACCAAATATGTTTACCTCTGTAACTGCGATTCATGCCTACCTAGAGACCAGTTAGTCAGAATAAGATATGAACACAAACTGTCCAGCCTGATTTTGTGTAAATGGGTACCACGTAAGAAAAAAGACCAAATCAGTGATTTGCAAATTAAACCTTGGATTTAATGCAAAATTGTACAACGGCATATCCATATAGTATAACTAATTTTAGTGTTTTGGTTGGCTGGAAATTGTTGAATGTTTCAATCTGTAGATCCTCAGGCAATATTGCAATAAAAGCACACAATTATTTAGGGAAAAATCAAGAACGCATCAGCATCAGATTCATTTAAACGAAAATCAATTCGTTTAAAACTTTTAAACATATACATCGTTGCGTTCTATTTTTTCTATGTGGTTTTCAACAGCTGGTGAGGTTTGCCTCTTGTAAAATTGGAAGTGGAAGGAGATGGCTTATATTATGTTAAAAGTTTGAAATCTGCAGATAAACTGCGTAACAGATGTTTAAGGTACTTTTGCTAAGAAGTAACTCTTAAACAAGAAAAAATTAAAATACATCAAAACAACTGGCAACAGATGATGCATTATTGTTTGCATATTTATATTTTTTTTAAGTTCATAGAAAGTTATCTTGATCGCTGAAATTAAAATATCCCACTGATGGAGAGAATTTTGTTTTATATTTTCTGTATGTTCCATGTTTTTGAGCTGGAAAGACTAGTGAGAACCTACAATCCCATCCAGGCTCAGGTTTCAGAAACACTCTGCTTTATCACAGAGTAGGATCTGCAGGATCTAAAGGCATGCACTTGTCTTTCTTGTGACTCTGCTGTCATGTTTTGTTTTTGGTTATATTTTGTATTAATGTGATCCTCCAGTGACAGTACTAATGCCTTAATTTCCAACTTGTAGAAAAATATTAAAATTTTGGGAAGCAGTATTCAGAATAAAAACCTTGTTTCACATGGGATTGGATTAGATCATCTGGTACATTACCCATGTCCATTATCAGTGTACAACTGAAGTTTATACCCCTTTGCTGGGATATTTTTTGTGGTGCTAAAGCCTAACACAAGCATGCTAACTGGAAGGAAATGGAAACTGTATGCAGTTCAAACAGCCAGATAGACTAAAGACCTATAGGTAGGTGTGGTTGCTGGCTGAATCCATTGCAAGTCTCTAGTATGTTTTGTTTTGTTTTTTGCTTTAAGTCAGTCTGTGTAATAAGAGTATTTTCCATTATGAACTAAGAGATGGTCTGACAGGGCAGCTAACATATAGCTCCTTTAGGAGGTGACTTGACTGGCCAAAACTGATCCATATACAGAAGTAGGTGAGAGTTTTCTTGATTGTCAGCTCACTGGGTCTCAGTATCAGGTGAAACTGACTTTTTCATCACATGATTATCAGTAGTCTAAAAGTATGTAAGGTTGTTCAGGTAATGTGTTCACCATTGGGCAATGGTTATTCTATTTGTAGTATTTGTGCCTTGAGTTTTTATGTTACTTTAGGACTTTACATTTTTAGCATAGATATTAAAAAATGTTCTATTTTACTGAATTATCAGTGATTTTCACCCTTCATATTAATTATATGAAGTCTAAAAGAATATGCAGTATGTTTTTCATGTTTCAGATCCAAAAGGTTTTGATGGAATGTTTTGCATACTTTGTCCTCTCTTGCCTTGATGTCCTGTCATCCTTTAATGATCTACCATGACTAACTGTGGGTCATTTTTAAGAAAATCTTGCCAACGATGCACTAAGACTGAGCTGTCAGGGCAGTGGACATTTTATCCATGTCCTTTGTAGCTGAGGTGCCTTTAAAAATGATAAATAAATAAACAATCTGTGTTTCACATCCTTCCAAGACAATATAGTTTGAAGGCAACTACATATTTTGTGCAAAGATCCTCAAGCTTTGAGGCTAATCAAAACAATGGCTACACCTTAAAACATATTTTATTTTCTTCATTCTGTATGGCTCGGTCTTAAAATTCATCTGTGCACAAGATATTGTAGGCCATAACTAGTTTCCATGTGCATGAAGACAAGCAGAAACGAGGTTTTGTTGCTTTTATGGCTGGCACAGGTGGTAACTTTCCACTGTGTAGAAAGCGGTTACTAAGAACCTGATGTGATGACTTTATGACCTTGACAGTTTGGGACGTTCATACCTCTTTGGGTGATTGCCAGTAAGTTCACCATTTTAGTGATAAACCGTCAAGTTCGTTCATATGGTGAAAAAACCCAAAATATGTTAAGTTGCTGTTGTTTATAGCTACAGTGGTTGTTATTTCAGAGTTGATAAAGTAGAGACATTTTCTAAATAATGGCCCAATTGTGTCATGAAACTAAGAGTAATAACTGAAATATTAGAAAGAAAACAAAATCACTCCCTGTACGGAAGATTAGGGCCACTGGAAAAAAAATCTGAGAAAAAAGTCAGAATTCTGACTTTTTTCTCAGAATTCTGAAAAAAAATAATTTTGATGAAAAAGTCAGAATTCTGAGAAAAAAGTCAGAATTCTGATTTTTTTCATCAAAATTATTTTTTTTCAGAATTCTGAGATTAAAGTCAGAATTCTGACTTTTTTCTCAGAATTCAGGAAAAGAAAAAAGAAAAAGACGTGCCCACTTTTTTTTTTCCAGTGGCCCTAATCCTCTTCCGTACTCCCTGCCATGCTCAAGTTGGTCTGAGTATTTTAGATTTCATCCCAGTTTCATCTAAACAAAGTAGCCTGTGTTCTTTGTAGCTCTTTGATCCTAACTGTCTAATTGTCACGTTTTTCATGCCCACATCTCTATAAAAGAACAAATGAGCCAAACCTGTTAAAATGTTAATGTAGCACCTACTCCCTGGAGTTGTGCCTCTTACTAGCAAGTGCTAGAGCCCTTCATATTGTCAGATTTCTGCGGTCTTTAGTTCCAGACAGTATAAAACAATTTAAGTGTTTTATGTTGTTACTTTGTGAAAGCTTTTTTTTTTCTGTCAATCAAAAAGTAAATAAACACATCAGCATATTCTGGAAAGTGAGCTGTCTCATCTGCTTTCTTGTCCTCATAACATTACATGTATTTGTTGTGACATTTATCTCCAGACTGCCTTGGTGAAGAATGAACTTTAATTGGACTTAGATATGCAGATCCGTGTGTGTGTGTGTGTGTGTGTTTTAACAACGAGTCAGTGTTTGACTTTGTACAACATGAAAGTAGATTTGAAATCAAACAATGAGGCAGGGTCTGTCCCAGCTATCAGTTCGATTCAGTTTTATTTATATAGCATCAAATCCCAACAAGAGTCACTTAAATGTGCTTTACACTGTAAGACAACTTATAATCAGACAACCCCCTAAGACAGGGATATCAAACTAATTTTACTTTCTTAAGTGAACCAGAGCAGTGAAATTCCTCTTTTGGTCAATGTAAAGATATTTAACTAAACATTTAATCCCTTATATTCTAATAAAAGAAAGTATAAGTACACTTGCAGCAATACGTCTCACAAGTCTGCTCTCTCATGCATCCATCTGAGTATGAAAAAAGAAAGAAAGGACTTACAGAGAAAGAGCATAGGAAAAAAGTGCTGCCGTGACTGGGTGAATGAGTCAAGGTGTGTACTCAGAGTAGAAACGCGCTATATAAGAAGCAGTCAGTTTACCAAGTTTAAAGATATCATTCATCTGCTCTTCTTCAGTGCCTTGTGCCAACAGAGTGCAGAGCAGCTAATCTACAGAGGTTGATTATTTTGTTAATAATTTTACATCTTCATTGCCTATAACTCTGGATACTGTAGCTCTTATGAAAAAAGGGAACCTCAAATCAGACGTACTTGACTCCCTGGTTTGACTCTCAAATGCGCACCTTAAAGTAGATAGCTCATAAGCTGGAGAGTACTGACAGAGACTAGAAAGAGAGATCATATTTGTCCTATATTCATTGACTCCCTGTTAAATGAGAGCACTATCACATAATGAGAAAACAAACTCTTGGGTTCAAGAAACATCCATCTATCCTTTGCATGCTAAATGCAACAATCACCACACCTTTTCCCCCGCATTTATATTTTTGGGATCAGTTCATCCTGCGCATGCATTACAGAGTGGAAAATCAATCAAGCTTATTGATTTTAGCTCAGCAACACTCCACTGGGTTCACTGTCATTTTCACTAAGCCTCAGGTTCATGATGAACTCGTTTTGATATTTGATTTGATTTGATATACCTTTATTAGTTTTATAGAAATTTCACAAGGCTGCCGACCTATTGCACACAATGGCGGCGCCATCTTACCCTCCGACCATACATACATTACACAAAACATCACGTGGGGAAGACAGGTCAGAGAGGTATAACAATGGAAAAATGCACCACATGAGGAAAGATAAGGAGAAAAAAATAACTCCCCCCAGACTGAGCTCCAACAGGGAGATCAGTTTGAGAACAGAAATAAACACCTCTGCACATAGCAAATGAAAAAAACTCTTAATACACCAAAGAAACACATGACAAGCAACAGGGGTGGGTAAAGGGTGAGAGACAGCTGAATTAGACAGTACATCCGGGCCTGCACCCTTTGCGCTGGTCTCCATGATCCACCGTCAACATCGGAAGGGAATAAGCATCGAAGGCGTTTGGGAAGGGAGGGGGGATGAGTGTGTGCATATCAGTGTATATATGTATGTGTGTGTGTGTGTCCAGAGTTCAGCTGAGACAGTGTCCTTCGCCCTGCCAGGCTAAGTAAACAGTCTTCCAGCCAACCCAGGTGGCCTTGCATGGAATGGGAAGGAACAGTCTAAACACAGTCGTTATCAGGGTGTCGCTGAGAGGGTATCCACGTGAAGTGATGGTGCTTTTTACTTTAGTGCGAACAACTCATATGAATATGGTATTCCTGCTCGGGGGCCACTCGTTCCCATGAGCACAATTGCAATGAACATGACTGGCCTTTAAAAAAAGATTTAAGTTGATGTTATGAGCCAACTTCCAGTGTCAACTTTCACATGAATGCAATTGTCATGCAAGGTTTTTATATTACTATATTTGATGTGACTAGTATTATTTATTTCTTTTGCTTAAATACTGTTGTTGATCATATGACCAAATTATTAAGCTTGAAACTGACTTTCACACAGTCTACCACTCCTTCATGTGTTTTTGGAATACAGTTGACAGCTACTGACAGCCATTGTTTACACCAATGGCAGATTTTCTTGGAGCAGTGTTATGCTGATTTGATCAACTACGTCTGGACAAGTCTGCCTTGTTACTACCACCATCACAAACCTCTTAAAACATAGAATGGTCCTAACCACATCTGCCCATGTGTACTCCATGTGTCTACATACTGCAACAACAACTACCACCACCAACTCTTTTTTTGTTTGTTTTTTTTGTTTGGCAAGAAGATGTCCTTGTAGGCTATGATGCATACTGGACTGCCAAATCTAACACACTCTGAAGGGTTCTTTAACCAGAATAACACCTCTTGTCAAAATGCCCTGAGATGAGATTGGTTCCAACTGGCCTTCCTAATTCCTACTTTTATCCTTAATCGGCATACAATGACCATTTAGCTGCATTAGTTTCCTATCTTTCGTAGAGCCCAGGGGCATAGGTGGGCTTATGGGTAGGAAGGCAATGGGGCTGGTTGGAACACTGTGGCTAGCAGGATTTCTTGACCTCTCAATGTCCTGGATAAAAAATCGATTGGTTCCGTTGGAGCCATCTACTAACAAAAGTGTGTTCTGTAGATGTGGTTGAACTACATATTGTATGGGTTGTGATACAGAGCTGGTGTAGTAAATTGGTTCCTGTTGTAGTAAGACAGTCTGAACTGGACTGGGTAGTTTATCATAATGACTAATATGAGAGGAACGTCTGACACTAGTACTCTTAGAGGTAGGAAGTGTCATAGATCGGGCAGTACTTACAGTACCGACAGATGATTGTAGTATATTTGTATTGGACGTTACTCTTTCTGTTTTTATGTCTGCATGCTTTGTTTCAACAATGTGCTCCTGTCTGCTCTTAAAAACTGGCTCGACAAAATCAGCTGTGCTTTTGATAGCACCTGCAACATTTTGTGCCAATATGGGTTTGGGGGACACTGTAGGAAACATACAGATCTCAGCCAGAGTCTTGAACTTTGGCCCAAGTTCAGTGAGGAAATCTAAGTCATTGTCATCCTCCAGAAGGCTGCAGCAACCCACAGAGCCAGCAGAGGAGCCCTGGCCCTCAAAATCATATTCCAAATGGGAATCCTCCACAGGAACAGCACATGCCGCTTTCTGTTTGAGGCAAATAAACAAAACAGTCAGTGGCATCAAAAGCTTCATTACACAGGAGTCCAAAGAGAAGATACTGTGACAAATAATTGCATGTATAGCTATTATACCATAGTACCTGAGAGTAGTAATCATTGAGAAAAGCATCAGGAAGGGCTATGTCCTCATACAGGGCTTCTGTGTGTTGTATACCCATCACTTTTCTGTTGAATGACGCACGCCCTCTGCCAAGGTTCACTGATTCCCTTGAAAATGTGTAAGCATTGTCAACCTCCATTACAGTCTGGACAGCTGCCTGATATTTCTGCTCGCTGCGGATTTGTATCTCATCAATTTCCATTATGTTTGAATTTTACCTGTTGAAATTTGATGACTGTCCCATCTTAACCTTTTGGAGCATAACAGGTAAACTTTGGAGTGACATTTCCTAAAAGTAAAAGAAGAAGAAAAAATTATCTTTGAACACAACTTCTGTACGAAACGACATTGATTTCAGTTTTCAGAATCATGTTTTTAAAACAAAATTGAATCAGGGATGACTGACAAGCTATCGCATTCCTCCTTAAAAATCAGTTTGTTTTCTACATATCCACATTAAATAAAACAAAAAAATTTTCCCAGACAAACGTGAATGCCCACCTTATCCTCGCCTCTGCCTTCAGTATGATAGGATATGAGGTTTTCTTTGGGGAGAAATGGTAGCGCATTAAATTGGTCAGGAAAGATTTTGTCTGCCCCTGCATACTGACAGACCACCAGAAGAAATGGGATAACTGCACAAATAAAACATAGATAAAAACATTTAAATTCAAATGTAAAGATTCAAACTAAAGCATAAAAGTTTGGGCTTTTCATGTATTTAAACCTTTTTTCTGTTATGCACAGTACTTTTTCAGTATAGGTAAAAATACAATAGGTTGCAACAAACTAGTATTATATTTAAATAGAACTTAATAATACTATAGAATAAATAGCTGTACAGACACAAAATAGTCCTGAATATGTATTGAAAATCTTAAACACATGTTTTTCCCAACTAGGCCTGTTATACATATCATTAGTGGATGTTCTAAAATCAACTCACATAGCAGTAAGCAAAATGCCAGTAACAACAAGCCAATGGCTGGTGTAGCAAGCTTAGATGATGTAGTTTCTAGTCTTGCTGTTCTCAGGCTGCAGTCCTCTGTTTCCGAACAAGTACAAACATTCACCGTAAAAACTTCCTTGGTTGGACAAGACAGACCCTGGGCATCCAACACCTCTACCTGGAGATTATGTTGTCCAGGCCAGAGTGGCACATGAGAATGAATAGCAGCGCTTGTCTCTGGAGATAACAAAGCACAAAAAGTTTTCAAAGACAATTTCCCTCCACTACACTGCAACTCAAGCTTCGAATTAACTTTACTTCAGGATTTATTCTGCCTCCTCAAACAAAGCAAATACTTTGGAAAGGAAAAACCAATTACATTACATTACATTTAGTAAAAACAACATATAAAAATTTGCCCAAATTTCTTTTCTGTAAACTAGCAGCTAGTTTATTTTACTGCATGATATTAGAATAGGGTGAATTGGTGCCACTGTAATAGGATTAGAGGAAATAATTATTGTATTGTAACTGAAAATGTACACTATATTTCCCAAACACTTTACACACATATGAACTTGAGTGGCATTGCATTCTTAATCCACAGAGTTTAACATCATGTTAGCCCACCCTTTGCAGTGTCAACTCTTCAGGGAAGGCTTTCCACAAGGTTTAGGGGTGTGTTTACTGCGCCCATCAACTTTTATGGAATTGTTCTTAATCTAAATGTTTGGTTTATGATCTCTCTCTCTATTAAAATGAAAAACTGTTCATTTCTTTGTAAGTGAGCAAACTTGCATATTCTCAGCAGGGGATCAAACACTCATTTCCCCCACTGTATAGATAAGGCTTAAGTCTTTACGGTAAATCACTATAATAATAAAATTAGTGCTACAATTACTAAGGCAAAAATAAATAAATAAATTAAATTAAAATGGTAAATGGCCTGTGTTTGTATCGCGCTTTACTTGGTCCTCAAAGGACCTCAAAGCGCTTTACATGTTCAGTCATCCACCCATTCACATGCACATACACACACTGATGATGGCAAGCTACGTTGTAGCCACAGCCGCCCTGTTGCGCACTGACAGAGGCGAAAATAAACGTTTCCATTTTTTCTTTTGACCCAAACCAGATTTTCTTACCATTGATGACTTCTACAACCCAGCTGCCTTGTGTCCCATCAGGTATTATTCTGAACGTGAATGGAGCAGCATTGGGACTAACATCTTCATCAATGCCCGTAACGTAAACAGATTTCTGATCAGAGCACAGACTGGCATGGTTTGTAGTCAGGGTTGGACAGTGGTCATTGCCGTCAGTGACTTGAATGGCTATTGTTCCTGTTGCTGTCTTTGATGGCATGTCTGAAAAGCAGATACGGTAAATATGTCAGTAAGAATTTGAAGCAAATGCCGTGATTGCCATTTGCTGGACTGGTATACATAGCACCTTCCCATTTAATAATAATAATAATAATGGATTGCATTTATTTAGCGCTTTTCAGGACCCCTCAAAGCGCTTTACAATACCACTATTCATTCACTCTCACATTCACACACTGGTGGAGGCAGCTACAGTTGTAGCCACAGCTGCCCTGGGGCAGACTGACAGAGGCGAGGCTGCCATATCGCGCCATTGGCCCCTCTGGCCATCACCAGTAGGCGGTAGGTGAAGTGTCTTGCCCAAGGACACAACGACCGAGACTGACCGAGCCGGCAACCTTCTGATTACAAGACGAACACACAACTCTTGAGCCACGATCTTAAAAGTTGTTGCTACCAATATTTTATTGGTAGTTAACTGAAATGAAATCCTTCAGTAGGGAAAAAGATAACCTTCAAACCTAAATATAAGAAGTGGAGGAAGCAGCAATGAAGTCTTAGTGTTGACAAGAGAATTACCTTTGGGTATAGCTAGAATCTTGGCGATATAGGTACCATTCTTCAAGTAAGGTGACTCCCTGTCTGGTGTCCTTTTGAGTTTAATTTCAGCTGTTTCAGCATCAATTGTAAACAGGTTATCTGGATCATAAGCTTTGGCATAACTGGAATGCAAAACATATATAAGAAAGAAGAAAAAACATCAGTAAAGTAAAAACGAGCATCAGTGAAGTAAAAGTTTCTATTTACATAAAACACCTGCTCAACATTATGATAAAGATGAAACCTTCAAAAACAAACAAAAAACCTCTAACACAAAGTAGTTTTTAACTATTTTATTAATTATAATAAATAATAATCATACCTGGTAATGCTTTACATTAAAGACTTTATATTATTAACATAATTTGTGTCTTGATAGGATTAAACAGACCCATCAAAGATATTTTAAATGCTAAGAAGAACACAGCTGTTAACGTTGTTTTATTGTTTTTACAGCTACCCCTGCTACCTGCTACGATTAGTTAATGTATTATTACACCAATTGACAACTTTTGCTGTTACCAGAGTAAAAGTAAGGAAAGAGCCCTCATTAAGATTAATACAGCTATTCAATTTCTTCCAATTCATTTTTGTTCAAATAGCACCAAGTAACAACAGAAACTATATTTTATTCATTTTTCTAAAACTTTAATTTATTTCTTGACTTCACTAGGATACTTTTCTTGTATATTATAGCTAAAATCATAAAATGTTACCAAATTTAAAAATAATTTAGTAAAGTTTAAAAAATGTCATCATTGATACTTTAGTTAACCAGTTATAGTCTTTTTGACACATAATATTTACATATGTGTTAATAAATATCTTGTAATGAATTTTAACCACATTACTGCCTGTTCTTAGAAAACCTTAATGTAAAGCATTAGCCATTATATTATTATTGCCATTACTGCAACACTCTGCTATACTTTGATCAAATGAAATAGGTGTTTGTTGAGTGACATTTTTATATAAATCATATCATTGGTAGCTTTGCCATTAATGGAAATTACTGAAAACTGGATCATTATGACTAGGTCAAAAGCTGATGACTGTTCAATTACTGAACATAAGTCTCACAGACTTTCACATGCCTAGCTCGTTTCCAAGCTAGGCATGTGAAAGTCACAATTCTTCAAGTATATGCTCCAACAGAAGAGGCTGACGATACTGACAAGGATGGGTTCTATGCGATGCTCCAGGATGCCATTGACAACTCCCCGCGTCATGATTTGCTGATCGTGGGCGGAGATTTCAACGCGCAAATAAGCAGTAACCGGGATGGCCTGGAATCGACTATCGGCCCGTTTGGAATCGCAGCAATGACAAATGAAAACGGTAGGCGGCTGATCTCGTTCTGTGCGGCAAACCGGCTGACCATCAAGAACACCTTCTTCAGCCACAAGCGGATACACAAGGCGACGTGGAAGGCCCCCGGTGGCAGATATACAAGCGAGATCGACTACATCTGCATATCATCCCGCTGGGCATCCACAATTAGCGATGTTAGAGTGTGGCGTGGAGCCGACATTGACTCGGATCACTACCTGCTAATTGCCAAATGTAAACTTCACCTGAAGCACCTCCAACCACGACTGCAGCGGCCAAGTCCTTTTAACATTCAACGCCTAAAAGATGCAAATACGGCAGCAGAATTTCAACTCGAATTGAGAAACCGCTTCCAGCTCCTTGCTGCGGAAGGAAATAACAACAAAAATCCAGATACACTCTGGGATGAGATAAAAGAGGCTGTGGTCGGTGCAGCAGAATCGAAGATTGGTCGCCGACGGGGCGGCTTTAAGGAGCGCTGGATCTCCGACCGTTCATGGGAACTTATAGATCAACGTCGCTTGGCAAAGTCAGTTCGGGACCAGGTGGCCTTTGACCCACATGCTTCTGCAGACCAGCGTGAGAGGGCCATGGCCACCTACCAAGACCTTGCCCGACAGGTCAAACGCAGCTGCCGGCGTGACAGGCGTGAATGGATCGAAGCTAAAGGCATCGAAGCCCAAGAAGCAGCCGATCGGAACGACACCCGAACCTTATATCGCATTGTACGAGATCTAACTGGGGCTCGTGGTGGCCGCGGTGTTCCAATCCGAGACAAAAATGGACGTGTCCTCCTTACTGCAGCTGAACAAGAACAACGATGGGTCGAACACTTCCGCGATACTCTGAACCAACCTGAGCCACCCCAACGGTTCGAGGCCGAAGACCTGGCACCTTCCATGGATCTTCTTCCTGTCGATATCGGACAAATCAGCATCACTGAAGTCAAGACAGCGATCCGACTACTCAAGAGTGGAAAGGCCGCAGGTCTGGACGAAATCCTCGCCGAAATGCTGAAGAATGGTGGACCCCATCTTGAAGCCGCCCTTACAAGACTCCTAAACGCCTGCTGGGCAACATCACATGTACCCGATGATTGGACAAAAGGCACCATTATCAAACTTCCAAAAAAAGGTGATTTGGGTGACTGTAACAACTGGCGGGGCATCACGTTGCTGTCGGTACCCGGGAAAGTGTTTTGCCTCGCTCTTTTGAATCGGCTACGACACGCTGTGAACGAACGATTGCGAGAAGAGCAGGCTGGGTTTCGGAGTGGCCGGTCATGCGTCGAGCAAATCTTCACCCTCCGCATGATCATTGAACAAACATTGGAATACCAAAAGAAGATTTCTATTAATTTCATTGACTTCGAGAAGGCTTTTGACAGCGTCCACCGGCCGACTCTATGGGCTATCCTACGCCACTATGGAGTCCCTCAGCAGTTTGTAGATGCCTTTCGTTGTCTCTACTCCAACTCCCGTTGCTGCGTCCGGATGGATGACGGCTGCACAGCCTTCTTCAAGATCAATACTGGCGTCCGACAAGGATAAGTGCTATCCCCTTTCCTCTTCCTGTTGGTAATTGACTTCATCATGCGACGATCAGTTGACCAAGCTGACATCGGTGTGCCCTGGCACGAAGCGCGTAATCTCACTGACTTGCACTTCGCAGATGACATCGCCCTGCTGGGCTCGACTCAGGAAGACCTCCAAAAGTTGACCGCGGCCCTGCAGAGGGAGGCAACGAAAGTTGGATTAAGAATCAGCGCCAAAAAAACCAAGGTACTCCGAGTTGGCTATGCACGTGCCCGCATTCCTGTCATGATCAACCAACAACGTGCTGAAGAGGTGGAGAATTTTACATATCTTGGCAGCATCATCTCGAATGACGGGGTCTCTGATCGGGATGTCGACGCCAGAGTAGGGAAGGCAGTTGGTGTCCTGCGACGTCTCCAACCTATTTGGAACTCGACCTCCCTGAATGTAAGGGTCAAGATCAGACTACTGAACTCTATAGTCTTCCCTACTGCACTTTACGCTAGTGAAACCTGGCGCTCAACAAGTGCAATTATTCAACACCTGAACGTGCTTCAACAACGTGGCTTGCGGCGAATCCTGAGAATTTCCTACCGGGACCGAATAACAAATGAGGAGGTCCTACAAAGAGCAGGCACCCGCCCATTAGCCGATGTTGTTGCAGAAAGGCGCTTTCGCTTTGCGGGACATATTTTACGCCTACCCCCTCATCGCCCAGCTAAGATTGCCATGACATGGCGTCCACGCACTGGCAAGCGAAAGCAAGGCTGACCAAAGACCACATGGCGTCGAACATTTATGGACGATCTGAGAACTGTCGACATTGCCTGGGACGAAGCTGAAGCAGTCGCTGCTGACCGACATCGATGGAGATCACTAGCTGCCCGATGCGCCACTCGGCGTAGGAGGAGGAACTAAGTCTCACAGATTTTACTGTAACTTGACAAACCTGACATCTTCAGCTGTTTTTCCTGTATCTGGATCGGTGGCAGCAAACACAGCGATCTTGCCATCTTTAGGTGCTTCCTTTGGGTCCTCGGATACATGAACAATCTTGGTGTCAGGTATAAATGCTGGACCCTCTGGTACATTATTAACTGATATTTTAATGGGGTAGCTTTTTGGTGCATCTGGCTTCAGCTTTGTTCCTGGTCCTGGTTTAAACTTCACATCAGTGCCCACTTCAGGTCCAACTCCAGGGCCAGCCTCCACCTCAGGTTTAAGTCCTGCATCCAACCCTATATCCCCCTCGCCTACATCCAATTCCACATCTACTCCCAGCTCTGTCTCTGCACCCACACCGGCACCAGCACCAGCACCAGCTCCTTCCCCGGCACCAGCTCCAGCACCAGCACCAGCACCAGCACCAGCTCCTGCCCCGGCACCAGCACCAGCACCAGCACCAGCACCAGCTCCTGCCCCGGCACCAGCTCCAGTAACTAGAGGGTTACCCTCTCCAACATGAACATCCACATCCATGTGTACAGCACTACCAATCACAAACGGAGCAATATTCTCAATCAAAAGGCCAAGCTCAAGCTTCTGGACTTCTTCAAAATCCACAGGCTGCAAAATAAATGATAAAAGATAAAATGAGTTACTTGAGAGAAAACAGACACACACAAAAAATGAAATACATTCAAGAGACAAACCCAGAACTAGCTGCAAATTAAAATGTTTGAAGTGAGTTTATACAAATACATAGTGTAAAACATTGAACACGTCACCAATTTCTAAAGGTGCTACTGTCATGAAATTCTCACCAGATGTTGAGAACAACCAATCCACCAATCCACACGTGTAGAGAAATCAAACTATAGATGTTCATGGTTTTAAGTTTTAAGTATTGAGTTATGTGTAAAAATGAAAAATGTGGTAACAATAAGAACAGTGACAGACTGAACTAAATTATATTAAATCTAAGAAAGAGCTCTAGTGTATACAAACCGCTCAATATATAAAGACCCATAATATTACAGTGATAACATATATATGTGGTGATATGCAGTGCTTTTTGACCTCCAAACATGGCATCGGCAGACCAGAAGATATTCTCTCAGGATCTCACGAGCTTGCCTAAATGTTGGTCAGCAAACTTTAAATGCACTTCAAGATGTTTTTTCTTCAGTGAGCATGCCTACAGGCCATAGTTCGAGTGCATTACTTGTTTTCTTTAAAACAATTCAACCTGCTGATTCCAGGTTTTTCTGTAGCTCTCAACAAGTGGACAACTCTGCTGATAATTCTTTTTACTCTGTCTGAAATCTTGTGGGGGAGCACCTGGTCATGGCCGGTCTATGGTCTTTCCACTCCCTGGTTATGGCCCTAGCAGTGCTCACTTAAACATTCAGGCAGGCGGGCAGGATTGCTTCTAAGTACCGACAGATTTCAGCTGGTGTCATGACTTTCCATTCCTTTTTGCACCTCCCTTTCTTCATGTGCTCAAGACTTTTTTCGCGGTGTCCCTGCATCTGTGGTTTGTTTTCTTTGCAGGTATGAATTGCATGGGTCAGGTTTAGGGTTGGGCAGTAACACATTACTGTAATCTGATTACTTTTTTCAAGTAACGATTGAAGGGATTACTATTGCAAAAAAAGTAATAAGAGTACTGTTACTTTCCCTTGAGCATGCTGCGATACTGCGCTACTAAACCGTGATTGTGTTTGTTATAGTGTCTCTAATATTACATATTCTGGTTGTGTATCATGTTTTTTTTAAATTGTAAGTAAGTAATAAAGTAACTAATTACTTTTGAAAATATTTAATCAGTAAAGTAACAGGATTACTTTCTTGGAGAAGTAATCAGTAATTAGTAACTAATTACTGTTTTCAAGTAACTTGACCAACACTGGTTGCGACTGACATCTGGTGAAAATGCTTTTATAGCTCCTTTAAAACTAACAAAGGTGCTACTGAAATATCGAAAATATTGAAACTTGGTGACACGTTCAGTAGTTGTTTACCCGCTGTATTAAATACCTTTATCAACTTTAAGATGCCCTCGTTGGTTTCCTTGTCTGTCTCAATGGAAAAGAGATTATCTTCATTTCCTTTGGAAATTGTGAAGCGAGTCAGCCAGTTGTCTGTGTATTGTTGGTCTTTGTCCAAAGCCTTGATTTTCATCACCACGACATTGTCAACATTTTCATCCACTGAGCCAGAATACTGAAATTAGAACAGCGTGATAAAGATACACCCCATTATGAAAATGTTTTTGTAATAATACGATGTTAAGTGCCTGGAAATAATACATGATTTTAGTAATTCAAACTTATCCTATTGTCATCTTGTACTGTTTTTTCTTTATCATTGTGCTTACAGTGCTCAAAAGACTAGAAAAACATTGAAATTATATGAAATGATAAACTGTACATAGTTCCTTCTTAAATTTTCTATAGCTTTCTGTAAGGTGGTCTCTCACAGTTAGCATTCTTGTTAATTTTAGATTAAATGAAATCCTGCCAAAAATTCATGCACCGTTTTTTCAGTGTCATTCTGAAACAGGATGTTTTGTATTTACCAGATGAAAAACGGCAGTTCTGTTTTTTCACCAATAATTATCATAACCCCAGTGTTAAGCGATCCATCAGTCCATCCTTCAGAATGCCATGCTGTGAACCACTGCAGTGGAAGCTGCAGGTCTCCACCCGATGAAGCTAACAGAACTACATCATCTACAAAAAACAAAGATGAAATCGAGCCGTCCCCTCATCCTCAGACTCTGCTTCTATTATAGAAGGCCTGAGATGAGATTGATGAGATTCTCAAAGTATTTCTCCAACTCTACAGGCCTGACAGGCCAGGCACCAGGGTAGGACCCAGGTAATCCTGTCCCGCACAGTGTACACTGGACCCTTGATTTATTACAACGTAAATGGGTTATCTGAATCGCTCTTTGTCTGCTTTAAAACATGCTGCAGATTAATAGTGGTAATAAAACAGTGATCACTGACCTTTTTAGGGCATTTTTAGAGCAAAGAATTAAAGACAACAGCCTTAATGAACACAGTGTAGTTTGTACTCGGGAGCAGGGTTTATGGGGCTGTAAGAGGCTTGTTGGAATCTCTGAGCTTATGGTGTGCTCATCCATAGCAGGAGGCACTAATACTGTCTTGCTTGGAAGTTTTTCTCCTGGCTTGGATGCTAGTTTTGGTTAAAAGTTAAAACACGATGCATGCTTTATAAAAACTGAACAGCAGACATCGTTACATATTTAGTACACTATAATACTGAGTAAGTAATAGGGATAATAAGTAATAAGGTAGAGCTGACTTAAAAACTGTTTATAACAGTAACCTGGAACAACATGAACAACTCACATGACATTACAATGTAAGTATGCTTGAAAACATGCACTCCTTCCATTTTATTGAAAATTGGCCCATGCTCAACAAAGCAAACTGTTAGAGTGAATTGTTAAATGTTTGTCATTTTTATGTTTACCATTTGTACATCGTTTTAACTCTGATGAAAGAAATTCCACTGTCCTTCCCCCCAGATTCTCGAGGTTCTAGGTGGGGGGCTGTAGTCTTTTATCACAGACACATCCTTGTGCTTTTGATGTAAGCTTCCTGCGTTTACGACCCTTTGGTCAGCAGGAGGTCTGACACACACACACACACACACACACACACACACACACACACACACACACACACACACACACACACACACACACACACACACACACACACAGGCAGCAGGAGGAGGTCAGATCTGGAGGTCATTTTCATGGTGGACACAGTCGAGGCCTCCCTTGCGCAAATAATCGATCGATTGACTGTCTTGTTTTCTTCATGATGAATAAGTCTCTAGAATTAGCGGGGCTTGTGGAAACACAGACCCAACACAAACATTAAAACTATATTGAACTTGAGCTCAGGAGAGAAATTGTCACGATCCTGGGTCTTTGGACCCAGCGTTTTGAGTTTGAGTTTATTTTGATGGTTAAGTTCATTGGGTTATCTAAGTTCATGTGTTTATTAGATTCCCTTGTGTTTTCAACCCGTGTTAAGTCTTCCTTGTCCTTTATGTGTTTCATGTCTTTTGTTGTCAAGTTCATGCAATGGCGTGTCCAGCGGGGTGGCCTGGGGGGGCACAGGCCACCCCCCCAACCAGACTGGCCACCCCAGGTGCCACCCCAAAGGCAAAACAATACAATTCAATCAAATATCAAATGTCCGATTATGTTTTCACGGTGAAGCTCAGATATCCGAGTGTAAGTGAATGCAGCATCGGCTTCTGCGCTATGTGCATCACGTTAGCAAAGGTAGGAGAGCCAAGCAAGAAAGATGGCACTGCAGGAAACAATTTTTCGGTGAAAGAAAATGAGGACAGAATAAATGTCCCGGTAAGTAATATTAAGTTTGTTGAGTTTAGTAAACTTCGGTGAAATTAGAATACCAAGGAAAAAATAACACTTAAAGAATTATTGCAGCCCTCGAATATTTCTGACAGTATGCTACTGAGGGGAGCTAACATAAGAGTTATGAGTTATAAGATATCATCTAAGTCGTAACATTGCTGTATGGAGCTGCAGATTTGGTTGCAGGTTAACATAGCTGGACTGGCCATCGGGCATACCGGGCATATGCCCGGTGACTTATTTTTTATTTTTATTTTGTAAGGGCATGAACAACTAGAAAAATTTGCATTTCCTGCGAAAATGCAGTGTGGATGCTTTAAGCTGAAGCTGTCTGCAAAAACTAGCTGAAAAAGCTGAAAAGTTGCAGAAATTGTAAAAACTTTGCAGAAGCAAAAGAAGTTTGCTAAAATGTAATAACTTAGCAGAACTGCAATATCTTAGAGGAAACATAATACTTGGCAGAAATACAATAGCATAGCAGAACTTAGCAGAAATATTGTGATTTACCAGAGACACTGTGATGAACTATGAATATTGTAATTTTAAATTAATACTATGTTTTAGCACAAATACTATAATTTGACAGAAATACTATCATTTGGCAGAAATACTATGTTTCAGCACAAATACTCTGGTTTAGCACAAATATTATAACATAGCATAAATACAATTATATAGCAGAAATGCTATATTTAGAAAGAAAAATATAATATAGTAGAAATAGTATGATTTAGCAGAAATACTGTATTTAGCACAAGTACCAAAAAGTAGCAGAAATACTATGATTTAGCAGAAATACTATGATTGAGCAGAAGTACTAAGATGTAGTAAAAGTACTTTGATTTAACAGAAATACAATTATAGAGGAGTAATACTTTAAAATGGGAGAAATATTGATACACACACACATACACAGAGCCTAAAGGGAAGAGTATTTGTGCCATGGAGTGTTAAGAATGTGAGGTCCATATTAGAAAAGCTGGTAAAATCATAACAGTTTGCAGAATTGTAATAAATGATGAATATGAATTACTGGTCTGTGACAGTGTATTAATTTGTAGGGAAAAAAACATGTTGACCAAGGTGGAATCGAACCCACGATCTTTGGCTTGCAGACCCGTGTCATTACCAACTGCGCCACTGGGAAAGAGAGGAGCCGTCTTGAAAAACAGGGTGATGAGGAGTCAGAATTAGATCGCGGTGAGAGGCGAAAAACGCAGTTTTTTGGAGTTACAAAACGTTGTGTAACTCAAAAACTAGGTGGACTAGAGGCATATTTCTTGTGCTGGGTGAATCAGCGGACTTTGGTGTACTTTGACTGCGATTTTCATTGCGCTTTGTACAACCGTCGCTGAGATATGACGAGAGAGGAAACGGAAGACCTCAGACATGATTGGCTGGCTGGGAAGCCGTGCAGGCCCTGATATGTGATATGTGTCTGAGTTCGCACAGAGGATTGGCTGCCTGGCAGAAATATATAGAAATAGTATGATTAAGCATAAATACTACATTTAGCAGAAATACTATATTAAGCACAAATCCTATAAAAAGCAGAAATAGTATATTAAGCACAAATCCTATAAAAAGCAGAAATACTATATTAAGCACAAATCCTATTAAAAGCAGAAATAGTATATTAAGCACAAATCTTATAAAATAGCAGAAATAGTTTGATTTAGCACAATAGTAATAAGTTAAACAGAAAAATTGGAAAAGCAAAATGGACAGCTGAAAAAATGCTGAACATGCTGAGAGTCCCTCAAATATACTTGTTAAATGAAAAAAATCAGCAAAAAAAATATATAACAGCCACACAATCAGAAATATGTACACAGAAGGAAACACACATGCACAGAGAGACACACACACAAGATCCAATTCAGTCAACCAGTCTAAATATATTGAATTTGAATCTTAGAATGAGGTCATCCCATCTCTCTCTCTCACACGCACACGCACACACACACACACACACACACACACACACACACACACACACACAGGGAGAGAGAAGTAAGTTTCTAGGTCAGCCTGGGAGCTGCTGAATTTGAATCCACCAATCAGAGTGGCTGTTTACGTTTTCCCGCCAAAACAGGTGCATCTGTTTACACAGGCAGCACAGAGAGGCACAGGATTATTGCAGTCTATTTCTCATAGTGACGACTCCCCTCAAACAAATGACCATAATTTCCTAACCGTAGGGGCTAGAGCGGTCATTCTTACACCGTTTTGTTCAGAAGAGATGGGGGAATCTTCCAGTGTTAACAATTTATCATTAAAATATGAATTATTAAAGATATTTGACTTGTAATGCACCATAACTGAGTAGAGTGAAGCAAAAACTGCCTTGACTTGCCCTCAAACAACGCTTTGTAACTCGAAATCTATTTGGAGCATTGATATCATTCTTTCACCGTAAGAGACAGCAGGCTTTGGGGAACAGTCATGGAAATTTTCAGGTCTCTGTGGAAATCCAACAAAAAGTTATGACGAGAGAAAAAAGTGGTTCATTTCCAGAGTTTGAAATCTGAAGAAATCTGTGCGACGGACGAATTTCCTACCCTCAAACAAGTCCAACTCATTTCAGAACGGTAATAGGTGAGAAAGAAATTCTTGAATTGTGAGCGTCAGGAGTGTCTGAAGATATACCGGGACAAGCCTCATGTCTTAAAGTCGCTTCGTTAAGGAGATATGACGATTCAAATATGCCTCTCATTACAGAAATCCAGCGATGATTTTGAACAAGCTCTCCATTGACTTTCTATGCAGAGTTTTGAGAGTTTGTGTTGGTCTGAGGAGATTTGCCAAAATTCTATAAATCCCACAACAATGATAGTGACATTTCCTGAAAGCCAGCAAAAATACCTACGTTTTGATGTATAATTTGTGGAAGTTGAGTGAAAATTGAGCAAGTAGCAAACAGTTGTTCGGACATGAAGAGAAGACTGCAAAAGCTTCAGTGGCACACTGGAAGCCAAGAGCATAGCAACCATAACAACGCATGTATTTTGTGAAAAATCACAATTGTGCAACTCAAAACTTTAAGAGGCATAAAAGTAAAACGGTAAAAGATTTGAAAAAGCTGAATCACACATGAATAGCCCAATAATTTGTGAACATTTTAAAGTTTGAATGCTTGTTCTACGTGAAAATATGAGGAAGTAGTTAAGTTTCAGAAACAAGCAAATTTTAGCAGAATTGCAGAAGTTTCCCATTCATTTCAATGGGACAAATTAAGCTTAATATTTTAAAAAGTATAATAGTGAAAAATACCAAAAGACATAGCACACATTAGCAGAAATAGCAGAATAGTTTAAAATTTGAACGGTGAAAATCGGCTGAAAATTGCGGAAGTAGTTAAGTGCCAAAAAGTGTACGGAAGTCCCAAGAGGAACTCAATAGTGTGGATGCTTAAAGCATCCACACAATGAGAGGTGGTGGATTGGCCAGATCGATGTGTAAAAATAACTCAGTTGTTTGGTGGTGGCTATGGCGGGGCTTCCACAGAGGCCAGCAGGTGGATGAGGGAAGGGGAGGCAGGAGGAGAGCCCCGAGGCAGCCGCCAGTCCGAGTGTCAGGTGAACTGAACTTCAGGTAAGAAGTTATGACCTGCAGTCTATCTGGGTCAGATATAAACTAAGTTTAGGTGGAGTTTATTTTTGTTGTGCTGACTTTTTACCGTCAGTTGCAATAACTCATACTGCCCGAGCTAGCATGACGGAGTTTCTGTACAGCTGTTCAGTTGCTATGATGTTACTGATAGTGAACTTTATTTTATTCATAAGGTTAGTTAGTAGAGTTGCCAACGGCTCCTTAAAAATGGAATGGTCCCTCATTCAGAGAAAATATTATGCATTTGGTATTGAGCTGAGAAGAGACGCAGTTTGTCCCGAACTTTAGCTAGAATGGAAAAAGACACAAAGCTGGAGTTATTCTGTCGTTACGCTGCACAGCTGCCTCTTCTCTCATTCTCTCCCCCTCCCTCTTCTGTTGCTACTTCAATCATGAAACTGATCAATGATCAGCTGATCAGCTTTTCTCTCTTGTTTATTTATCGCCCACTTTGTGCCAGAAAGAGGAAACCAGCAGATGTCGCGCTAAACAACAGCAGCACGTTTAAGCTTGATCAGCTGTTGTTAGAATTTATTTAATATTAATTTCCAGTATCAGCTGATGTTTGCTGGAGCCACAGCTGTAAAGCTGCTGGTCATGATGTCAGTTTGGATATGTGGTGAGAGGGAAACATGAAGATGAAACCAGGAGATGTCCTTACTGGATCATCAGAGCTGAACAGGTGATGGAGAAACAGGTTTAGGTGACATGAATGAGTTGAAGGGAAGTTATGAACTGTTTCTGAGAGACAAATAACACCAGGATCCTTTTTTACGTAGCTGACAGCTGGTAACTGTGCAGGGGCGGGTCTAGCAAAGTTATGCCAGGGGGCCAGGTAGGGCATTAACAGGGAGAGGTGGAGCACAAAGAAATTACTTTTCTTTCTTATTCTCATTTAAAATATCTCGCTTTTATTAAATAATTATCTAAATCTTACAACCAAAGTTTTTATCTGATGTAAAATGTATAGAAATCATACATATACCAACAAGACAGTGTACATCACTGTCACAACAGCATTTGTTTTCATTCAAAGGCTTTATGGTTTTAATACCTGGTGGGCCGGTCTGTAGTCAAAATGCCCGATTTTCTGTCCCAGTCCAGCCCTGCAGGTTATACTGGCAGTGTCACCATGCCAGCTGACTGTATTTCATCATCAGCCAGTGTTGTTCTTTATCAATATTACTAAAGTTTACCATAAGGCAGCATAGAAAGTATTTACTTGCTTTCAGGTTTCATTCAAATGTTAGTCTTTTCAGTTGTTTCCCCACTTTTTTCCTGTTTCAAAATCAAACACCAGTTTGTGAGAAGATTATCTTCTTTTTTTAACAGGCAGAGAAAGTTTTACATTGGAACTGGCTAATTTGTCAATTGTTTGTTACAAATGTTCGTATTTTAATATTCAAAAATGTTTTTGCCCAAAACATACGTATGTGCACTACATGTCAGTAAAAATACTATGCAAATATTGATGTCCTTGAATGCTGAGTAAACACTGACAAAGCACTGATTGTATCTCTTGTACTTTATCAACGCAGTATCTAAAAACTTTGCACCGTAGTGGTTAAAATCTCATTCTAATAAGAGTTAAAAGCTCATTCGGTTATTAGGTTTATAGGATTATTGAATTATGGTTAATGGTTGGTAGAATTTTTTTTTTAAACATTATCTGCCAATTACATCTGCCACCCTTCTCCAAATCTGTGCCCCTACCTGCCCCCCCCAACAAAAAGTTTCTAGACACGCCACTGAGTTCATGTTCTCATGTCTGTATTTCATTATGTTTCCTGTTTTATTTTGAAGCGGTCCTGTGTTCCTGTGTTCATTGTGTTTAGTTTTACTCTCCCCTTGGTTATGTTCATTTCTTTCAGCTTTTTTCCCCATGTGTTCCCACTTCCCTCATTACCCTCCTGTGTGTACTTAGTCCGTTTGTTTTCAGTCATTCCTTGTTAGGTTGTCTGCTAGTCCACGTTGTGTTTCCAGGTATCCATGCCAGTTTTCCATGTTTTAGTTCACCCAGTTTAGGTTTTTGTTTAGTTTCACCCAGGCCTTAATAAACGGCTTGTTTTTGTTTATCCACGTCACTTTTCACGTTCTGTTTTGGTCTGCATTTGAGTCCTTTTCACAATACATGCAGTCTGCCTCAGACAGACTGTGACAGAAATATTTTCTGAAGTAATAAATCAACAACTGAAACTGGTTTTTGCTACCAAGGGACTTACCCCATGGCAATTAGAAAGAATGCAGGGTAACTTTCTTCCTGTATTACTTTTCAAATCCATAAGCTATGTCTAAATTACATAGACAGTCCAAAGGAGCAAACTCCAGAGCTTTCCAAAATGGGCCAACACAGTTTAAGAATTTTTTAAACACCATTTTGCCACAATTTGTCTGACACGCAGATGAATACTTTCATACTACGAAGATGGAAATGAATCTACGACTGCTTCTCAAAACTCTGGGAACAGGTAGCGTGCAGAAGTAACAGCCTTTTACTGCTACTGGATATTCCTAAACTCCCTGCAGCTTGGGCCACCAAAGCACACTTGATACCACTAACGTAAAGTGCATAACTCAAGCCATCCATAAATAATGAGACAGACACAGCTATGTACAGTTGTTTTGAAAGTGATTAATGATATAAGAATAAATTTGGATGCCTTAAGAACAAGTAAAGGCCATATTCATCACCTCAGATTTTTCCAGAGTAGGCATGTTATCATTGATGTCCAGGATCTTGATCTCTACAGTTCCAGTTCCTGTTAGTCCACTTGCTGCTCCTCCCATATCAGTTAGTTTTATAACCAGGCTGTAGAAGTCATAAGTCTGTGAAAAGGAGGTGAAAACGCATGACTTATATCCAAATACTTCAGAAGAATTGTAATCATACTAAGCTAAGATGAGTCGGACCAGTCGGTCCTGTTTTCCTTCCACGATGAGAAAATCACCTTTGCGCGTTTAGCAGGTATGGTCCAATTATGACATCTGCACACTGTCTCTCTTAAGAATATTTTATTTTAATTACATTTTCAGTCCAGGAACATTGTTTTATTGTACCTGACAAAGATTGCCTGAACCAAAATGTATATATTTAAGAAATATATTAAGAAAGCTAAGAAAGAAATTCGTGCAAAAATGCAGAAGCATATATGTGTCTTGCTGTACGTGCAGTGACTGCTAGCCTCACCTCTCTGTCCAGCGTGGGCTCTTTGACGTACAGTTTTCCAGTCTTTTCATCTAAATGGAACATGTGACCTGTGCCTTCTGGCTTCTGACTGACGATGCTGTAGGAGATCTCTGCATTAATTGTTCCAGCTTGATCGTTGTCTTTACCCTTAAGCTGCATGACAAAGGTTCCTGCAGTGGAGCACAACAGCTCAACATGATCATTTGACAAACAACTTTCACATACATAATATATGCAGACTGTGTTTATATGCGACAAAAAAGAAGGTTAGAGGCTGATTCGCAAAATGAATGTCAACTGGATCTTATAGAACGCAGACATATTTTAACAGTTTTTAAGATGTAAATATGATGCGGACGGCTGTGACTAAGCAAGTCGAAGGTCGTCTGTGAAATGTTAAGCTTCTACCCCAGAGTTCTTCTGTTCTTCTTTTCCCCTGTCTGTCATGACTCCCCCTCTCTCTATTGCTCGTGCAATATCATCTCACTACTCCTAGGCTGAAGAAATATCTTCAGAAGAGGACAGATTTCAGGGATTTTCTCACAAGAACTCCATAAAAGCTAAAATGCAATTTGTATCCCATCACATATAGAAAACTGTGTTTAAAATCCATCATTACCTTTTTCGCTTGCCTCATTAATGTTTCCAGTATGCAGCTCAAAAGAAGGAGCATTGTCATTTTGGTCCTGGACTGTTATAATCAGTGGGATGGTATCCTCTGCCGTGGTCCCATTCCTGTATCTAGCGATCCCTGATAGCTGTGTAAATTGTGAATGACAGACTGAGATAGTTTTAAAATGTAACTTTTAATATGTAATACAATTATATATAGAAACTATATTAATGACTTCGGAATTTCAGATCGTACCTGGAGTTCTATGGCCTAAGATTAAAATTGATCCTTCAAGTTCAACTTTAAAATTCAACTTTTACTGAAGAAAAGTCATTTCTTTTCTTCAGTAAAATTTGCAATCTGGTATTAATCTGGTGCGATAGGGCCCTTCTCTATAAAGGGGAGAGTAAGAATGAGTTTAGGGAGAAAAACAGGAAGGAAGGAGGCTATTGGACACAGTTGTGGCAGGTTGAAGGTGGTTGAAATTAAACACTCCGGTGAGAGAAAAGGACATTTTAAAGGAAAATACTTTTAACCTGGCCTGAGTAGTTTTGCTTTTAAAAATAATTACATTTTATCAGAAGGAGGATTGATTTTAGATTGGATTTATGTGGACTTGTTGTGATAAAAGACTGGACTGGAAACTGTTGGTTTTGTGGCCTACTTCATAAAACAAGCTGCAAAGCAAGTTTGCAAATTGGCATCAGTGAGCTATCACCAG
Organism: Diplotaxodon limnothrissa; assembly: GCF_057381915.1. NCBI lineage: Eukaryota > Metazoa > Chordata > Actinopteri > Cichliformes > Cichlidae > Diplotaxodon > Diplotaxodon limnothrissa. The sequence continues at coordinate 16,075,444 of NC_140612.1, read as the reverse complement.
CTATTAGCAATCAGAAATTGTGTAAGCTTAAGATAAGCCATGAAGAAGGGACTGACTTACAATTGTAAGAATGACAAATCAGCTGGAGCTGCCTGTCATCCAACAGCAGTATGACCAGCAGTCCTGGCCACCAGCTAATGGATGGCAATGATTGACTCTAATAGTTTCGGTGAAATACAAAGGCCAGAAATAAATGCAATGACTGTACTTCTGTTTGACATTCATAATATATATTTTAGCTGCTAGTAGCTAATGTTAGCAGCTAATGTACATTCCTTCAACCATACAAAAATGCTAACTCTATTTTTCTGCGATTGCTGTGGATACGTTCCCTGAGGTCTGTATCTCACAGAAGTGGAGCTGAGACCAGGAATGGAATTCCATGATATTGTTTGGTGTTACATAATAGAGAAAATGGTGAAAGAAAACTATGCAGAGTAAAAAACAGAAAAGAAAAAATGAACAAACAAACATCAAAACAAACTTACATTGTAGGATGGGCAGCTTTCCCGATCCAGCAGATCAGTGATACGTACAAAACCAGTCTCTCGGTCCACCACAAAGAGGTTTAATGGATTTTTATCTGCCCCTTCTCCAGAAAGGAAATATTGAACTATCTCAAATTTGTCTTTATCAGAGCGCATCTGAAATAAAACAGGGGGAGCATTTACTGTAAATTACATAGTAAGACTTGGTAAAATAGATGGTAAACATGTAAAAAATTGTTCTACTATTGAAGTTGAACTTAAGTCTCAGACAGTGATGTCAGGTTGGGGTGCTTCTTAAATATTCCTTGTTATACTTTTTAGCAAGAGCAAGTATGTGTTCAAGAACTGTTTTTCACTCTCTACTGGAATTGTTTTTGTAATAATACAAAAACTATGCCAAAGCACTGCAGGTACAACAGATACTGCACAGACATAGATGATGTCTAAACTTTTAATTTTACTATTGAAAAGAAAGAGTATATGCAGAACTTTACAAATGTCTGCACCTGAAATGTATCACTGCGATCATATTGGATTTGCAAATCCTTTAACAATTAGTTTTTAATAGGAAATCTGCACTGACAGCAAACCTATGACTTGTGGTTGTTTTCAAGTGTTCAACTGTGAGTACAACTGGACTTTTTTAAAGGAATGTTCATGACATGCTATCCTAAAGTAGCGGAAGATAACCAAATGATGTGATAGAAGCCACTCAGCCACTGCTTAAAAATATAACGTGCATATAACATGTGTATATGCTATAAAGATTTCAATGAGCTGAAGACCTTTGCAATGTGTTCCAAATGGGTGTAGTCGATGTTCTCCATCAGCTTTGTAGCAGGAGGAATCCACTCTCTCCGATTCCTCCTCAGTTTCTTTACCTTCTTCTCTTTGGCCTCAGAACTCATCATCTGTAATGACAATAGTACAGTTAAATCCCTCAGTCCACAACAAAACGCTGGGCGAGGCTTTCTTATTTTCCTTACACTGTGTTATCTGCGAACCGCCAACTTTGATTGTAGCATATAAATAATAATCTGTGTTAGGCAGTAAAATAAATAATATCTGACCGCACCACTTCATGGTGCTGTTTTGTCGCTTTAAATAAGAAGAAGGATGCCCTAGCATGTTAATGTGATAATAGTTTAAGACTGAATACTCACTAAGGCCAGTAAAAATAGAAGCAGTAGTCTCAACTCCGCCATGAGTGCAGAGACGCGTTGGGATGTGTTGAGTCAGGTTTTCAAAAAAGAACAAACCGATGGGCTGTATGTAATCTAATAATGTAATAATGTAAAGACACACCCACATCACGTTTAAGTCCGTCCCTCTAGGGCTTGGAAACATGATGTTACCTCACAATGTGCTGCCAACACACTCTGTGATGTGCAGGCCCTTTCTATTTAGCGTCCTTATGTAACACAAGCATGTACAGCATGTACTTTTGAGAGTTAAAGGTGTGTCTTATCAGCACAATAATTTTAAAGGTAATCCACACCTAAAGCACACTTCAAAGGCATTCCGTGAGAAGAGGCTACTTTTCAAAAAGATAAATGAATAACTAGTTTAGCTTTTTTCAGTGTTTTCCATGGTAAAATTTAAATAAGTTCTTTGATTTTGGGAAGAGAGTCTGGCAAAATGAATTTTGAGTTTTCCTGACTGTCTTTGTGCAGTTTATGGAAAATTAATTCCGCCAGATTGATTCCAGATGTTGGCCTTCCACTAAATACTTGTTACCATTTAACATTCAAGTAAAGGATCAACTGGGCTGAAAACTATCAGAGAGAGAGACTTTAGACTTTGTGAGTGGCCAAATCATCAATCTAGAACATTCATAAAAGAAAACTGCAATATCAGATGAGGGACTGTTTCATGTATAGGGGTTTTGAGTCCATCGACCATGGCGCCTATGATGTCACCATTTCATACTGTAGTCTTGTAATCTCTGTAGTTTGTTGTTGGACAGTCATCTGTAAATCTGCAAGTCATCTGAAAATTAATTCATATGAACTTATATCATTGTTGGAACCTTGTATTTTGATCAAATGACTGGTGCCTACACACATACTGTGAAATACTCCATTTCAATCATGGATCAACATTTAGACTGATGTTGATATCCATAAAGTTTTACTGAAATGATGCAAATGGCGGTGTTAGCGTGACAATGCAATGCACACAGTTTGCCTTTGGGCACTTTAAGGCGTTCTCCAAAATAAAGCAAAATAAATAAATCAAGTCAAATGACTCCAGGGACGCTATCGTCAATGCGTAGTGTGTTAAATGAAAATGCTAGTCCTTCTCATTAATGTTTTAGCCTCAGGCAAAAAGATAAAATCAGCATACTGCTGGTTTAAGACTCTTATTTTTACATGCAGGTACAGACAAGAACGCTCTCACATACTTTCGGTGGTATATCTTTCAACCAGTTTGAGAGGTCAAGATAGGTAGCGTAACAACTGTTCTCACACACACACACACACACACACACACACACACACACACACACACACACACACACACACACACACACACTTAAAAGGATAAGCAGGAGGAGATGGATGTATGGAATTTTACTATTAACAATAACACAGCAGAAATAAGCATATAAATGGAAATCAGTCAACTATAACAAAATAATAAAGTAAAGTGAGAAGAACAGATTGACAGACATTGACTGATGTTGATATCCATGTGTTTTTACTGGAACTATGCAAATGACGGCGTTAGTGTGACACTGCAATGTACACAGTTTGCCTTTGGGCAAAACAGATCAGGTTCCTTATTAACAATGGCTTGTTCATAAAGTTTGAATTCCTCAATGTGAGGTCATACTTCACATGCAGACTTTATTTCTACCTCACAGACACAGCTTATTTGGATGGATTAGGAGTTCAGAGGGAGCTGGGTCATTGCTCTAAGGAGCCAGCTGCTCAGGGTCTAGCAGGCAACCACCAGTTCTTATATTTTCATATAAAGAGCTATAGACATGTTTCTCTGTCAAAATAGTGAAACTGGCTTGCATCCAAGGTAAGAGTTCAGCCCTTAGGCCATTCTCCAACTTTAAAGAAACCTTCGCAGTGATGTTATGTACCTCACCTCTGGCGTCGTTGCCCACCTCTCAATTTTAAATACACGTAGACATTGAGGGCTAACAGGAGGGACCATGCGCTTACCTGCTGCTCTCTGGCAGGTAGCTCCATGCCCTCCTGGGTTTTAAATGCACCTTAGAACACACATGCATCAACACTACAATGAGCGGGTGGGGGGAGGTTTGGAGTCTTCTCTCACCCCCATTCTCTGCGGCCTGCTGGAGCGGGGGGGCTAGGAGGAGGAGTTGGCCGTCCGACTGCGGTCTGGAGTGTGGGGCCTCCCTGCTGCTGCGGAGTCGGGGCGGTCTGCCTCCCCCCACCGCAGGGAAAAGGGTAACACCACCTGGGTCTGGGTGCAGTTCTCCCCTCCAGGGGCAAGGGTACCTAGACCCGGTTCGTAGAGTACGCTTGGGGAGTGTGATCGTGTGTACAGCGTGTCTTTATGTCTGTCTCCACGTTGGTTGAGTGTGGAGTAGGTTCAAGGTTCAAGGTTCTTTATTTGTCACATGCATAGTTATACAAGTATAACACACAGTGAAATGTAGCCTGACACGCTCCTCGACATGTGCAAAAAAATTGGGGGGGGGGGGTGTAGAGGAAGAACATATATATATATATATATACCGTATTTCCCGGACTACAAAGCGCACCTGAATATTAGCCGCACAAGCTAAAATCAGGGGAAAATCCTGTTTTGTACATACATTAGCCGCACCTGACCAAAAGCCGCAGGTGTTTCAATGTTGACTCATCATATGTAAGAGAATATGCACAAAGGGAATTGTCAGGAAAGAGATGGCTGTTTGGAGACACACCCCTTTTATTAATATTTTGAAAAACAAGTTATGGGTACATATTTGCATAACTTTTTAGGTATATGTACAAGTAGCGGTAATTACAAGTACGAAACATGTACTGTGCTTCATAAATGAGTAACAAATGTAGTACATAACAATAACCTACAGCACACCAGAAAAATAGATTCAGACTACCTTTTAGGCTCAGGTGCAGTGACACGGCTTTAACAAGAAGAAAAGTCAGTCATTCACCACCATCTTCCTCTTCTTCCTGCACACTAAAAACCACCAAAGTCCTCTTCTCCAGTGTCGGATACGAACAGGCTCAGGATGGCTTCGTCATCCACTCTCCGCTTCTCTCCTTCGTTGTCACTTACAAAACCAAAGAAATCCTCGTTGTCAGTGTCAGAGTCAAACACCCTCAGAAGGGCCGTGGCGGTGTCCTCCTCTCCATCATGCAGCAGTCCAGCCCTTCGAAATCCGTTGGTGATCGTGGATGTTTTCACACTTTTCCACGCTGTCAGATTCCACCGGTGGAGTTGAGCATAACTTGCTTTTCGCAAGTTTATCGCCGCTCGTCATCCACGACTCCCGCTGAACGCGTAGCGTTAATTTGAAGTTTGTTTTTCGCGCTACTTGTACGGCACTATGTTGCCTGGCGGATGGATACGTGACCAACATACCACTCTTGAACCCAGATACTGTGTGTCTGATCACATGCCCTTCCGCCAGGCAACGTAGTGCCGTACAACAGCGGAACAAACAAAACAAATCGTCTTACGATATGACAAAAATCACGGACAATCCATAGAAAAGCCGCACCTGACTAAAAGCCGCAGGGTTCAAAGCTTGTGCAAAAAGTAGCGGCTTATAGCCCGACAATTACGGTATATATTAGGGGTGCAACGATATTCGTATCGATATTGAACCGTTCGATACAGTGCTTTCGGTTCGGTACGCATATGTATCGAACAATACAAAATTTGTAATTTATTTTATCAACTTTCCTTCTGACGATGCTGTCTGTGTTGAGCGCTCAGTGAATCTGCGCTCGACTACTCCGCCTAGGCTCGACAGTGCAGCCTAGGCGGAGTAGTCGAATGCAGATTCACTGAGCGCTCAACACAGACAGCATCGTCAGAAGGAAGAGCGCAGGGCAAGCTAGCGAGACAGAAGTTAAGCTCTCCTTGCAACATGGACCTCCCCCACCCTCATTCAGATCTGGCGTTTGGAATTATTTTGGTTTTCATGTGACGTATGACCCTGAAGGTAAGCGAGTCGTGGACTAAAGTAAAACAGTATGTTGGATGTGCCATGCAATGCTCAATTACATGGGTGGGAACTAGTGTGTTAGCGCAGTTAGCTCGTTAACGTGTTGGCCGTCTAGCCCCATGCACGGGGCGATCGGCGGTAGCTCGTTAACGGAGATTTGCCGTGTTGTGGCTTTAAGGTCATTTCAACGAGATTAACCTGAAAGCACTAGTGGGAACACAACGAATATGACTGCACATTTACGCCGACATCATCTTAGTGCAAAGACAAGTGGAAACAGAAAAAAAACAAGCAAGCATGCTACTAACTTTAGCCGAGTCATTTAGACAGCTGTTAGCACATGATTCTCCTTATGGGGTCCTGATATGTTTAATATGCTGCTGAGAATATAGCCCAGAAGAAGCGTATAGTATAGCTTTTATTTTGGAAAGAGCCATTTCTCTGTAATAAACTCTTTTCCAAAGATGAGTGATTCCTCAATCAGATACAGGGCTCGCAATATCGCTAGCCCGACGTCCCGGGGCTAGCGATTTTTTCAGTCGGGCTACCAAAATCTATCTCTGCCCTGCCCGTCGGGCTATTGTAGGAAGGAAAAATATATGTCAATGCTTTTGCATTCTTTCAGAAATGTAGCTGGGTAGTTATGTCATTGGCATCGGTGAGCCACTGTCAATATGTGACATAGGGCTGGGCGATATGACCCAAAATTCATATCTCGATATTTTTTAGCTGGATGGCGATATAAGATATATATCTCGATATTTTTTTTTAAGCCATAAAGTAAGAACAAAAAGAGAGTTCTTAGTCAAAGCTGTGTCCCAGATGTCACACAGGCACTTTTATTAACATACAGCACAGATGTACATGAAAAATTACTCAAAATTAAATTATGAGCATTCATTAAATAATAATGCTCCATAAATAAAAGAAAACAAGGTTGTTTTTGTGCTAAACAAAGAGCTCACAATTGTGCAGTCAAAATGTAAACTAAAAGACGCTGAGCGTAATAACAAAGACAGACAGATTTCACAGCAGCTCTATTTCCAAGTTTTACTGCGTGACTGACAGCCTGGAGTTTGAAATCCGCTTCATAACCACGTCTCTTACAGGTGCCATTTATGGTCCTTATACACACACAATATGGTAATATTACGTTGATGCACAGTACGTATCACTCCGCGAAGCTCCTCGGTAGCCGTAATGCGCCGACAATCTATCAAGCGGTGCAGCTCCGTAGCTTCCCAAAGTCGTACTCAAACATTTTTGACAGATTGCTGAGTGCCGTGTACCACATAAAATCGGTTCGCGGCCATCAAGCACAACCAGAATTCATACATAAGGCGCGCTGTCAACTTTTGAGAGAATGAAAGGATTTTAGGGTTAGCGCCGTTAGCTCGTTAGCGCGGTTAGCTCGTTAGCATGTTTAGCTCGTTAACACGTTGACGCCGTCCAGCCCCACGCATGGGGCGATGCGCAGTAACTCGTTAACGGAGATTTGCCGTGTCCGTCTTGTCGCTGCCTGCACGTGAAGCGATGGGGGAGGAGGGGGAGTTGTCTTCAGTGAAGGCGAGGCGGAGTAACGTTGTGTAGAGACAAAAGTGGACGAAAGAGAGGCAAACTTGCGGCTCCACAACTATAATTATAACGTAACATAGACTATATCGATATAAAGGATATTGTCACATCTTATATCTCGTATAAAAATATATCGATATGTTTTAAAAACTCGATATATCGCCCAGCTCTAATGTGACATATTGAAATCGCGTTTGAATTTGCGCTTGTTTTTTGCTTTCACTTTGCAATCGCGCGAACTGTGTATAGAGAGCGACAGCACTGATCTGTGAGTGATGATAATTTGTGCACCAATTCCTCTGACATCGTCTTATTAATCGTTAGCTTACTATGCAAACATGACAAGTGAAATCTCCCGCAGCAAGCTTAAACATGTGAGAGGTTGATCGCGCAGAGAATCGCTGAGCTTATGTGAGTGCGTGTGTAAAAGCAGCAGGATATATATTTCAGTTCTGCTGAGCCAAATAAGACAGGTCAGGGTGAAGAAGTGACAGCCAAAGAAAAGCTTACCACAAAACGGAGAAGTTATGACAAATCAGACTATAAGGCAAAAAGAAAGTGCAGCTTTATGGTTTCATGGACAAAAGAATTTCTGTGGCTGCAATATGACGAGCTAAATAACCAGGGCTGCACATAAGTGGTCCGCAGGTGCGCATTCGCTGTCAAAATAAAAAACACGCACAAGGGTTAGGGTTAAATTTAAAAACTGTACTTTTGAGTTAAAATATATATTTATAATTTTAATAAATGACAAATTAAAAAGGCATGAACATTTTTTTTGTATCGAAAAAATATCGAACCGTGACACCAAAGTATCGAACCGAACCGAACCGTGAATTTTGTGTATCGTTGCACATACTATATACTATATATATATATAGTATATACATTGGGTGAATGTGCAGTAGTAGCAGCAAGCAGGTGAATTCTGTACATTAATATGAATAGACATCTGACTATTTTACAGGATAGACAATATAAACATATTTAAAATTAAAGGAATTGAAATGTACATTGTGCCTTGGTTTAGTGTCTGGAAGAGTCCTGTCTCAGTCAATTATAGATGATGTGAGAGGGCGGGTGTGTGTGTTTAGGGCACGGATGGCTTGGGGATAGAAGCTCCTCTTGAGTCTCTCTGTCCTTGCCCGGAAGATGCGGAACCTTCTACCAGATTGCAGAAGTTGGAACAGTTTGTTGCCTGGATGGGACGGGTCCTTCAGTATCTGCGCTGCTCTAGTCCGGCATCTCCTGGTGTAGGTGTCCTGAAGCGGGGGGAGAGCAATCCTGCAGCAGCGTTCTGCTGTACGGATCACTCTCTGGAGAGCTTTTTGGTCCTTCACACAGCTGTTCCCAAACCACGATGTCATGTTCTGTGTGAGGATGCTCTCCACAGCGCCTGTATAGAAAATCCTGAGGATCTTTGGAGAGACCCTGAACTTCCTCAGTTGTCGTAGGTGATACAGGCGCTGCCTAGCCTTTTTGGTCTGGACCTGAATGTGGGCAGCCCATGTCAGGTCTGAGGAGATGTGGACACCAAGATACTTGAAGGACTGCACCCTCTCCACTGGAGCTCCATTGATGATAATGGGCTTGTAGTCTCTGTGCTGACCCCTTCTGAAGTCCACCACCAGCTCCTTGGTCTTGCTGACGTTCAGCTGGAGGTGATTGTCCTGGCACCACGATGCCAGATTCTTCACTTCGTCCATGTAGGCCGCCTCATCGTTGTTGGAGATGGCACCCAACACCACTGTGTCGTCAGCAAACTTCACAATGGTGTTGGAGCCATGGGTGGCCACACAGTCTGAAGTGTAGAGGGAGTAGAGCAGTGGCGAGAGGACACATCCCTGAGGTGCTCCTGTGTTGATGGTGATGCTGTTGGAGAAGCACCTGCCCACCCTCACCACCTGAGTTCTGCCAGTGAGGAAGTCCAACACCCATGCACACAGACGGCTGTTAAGTCCCAGATCCCTCAGCTTTGTGAACAGTCTGCAGGGCACTATTGTGTTAAACGCTGAACTGTAATCAACAAACAGCATTCGCACATAGTTACCCTGTTTCTTGTCCACATGGCTGAGAGTGGTGTGTAGGACGTGGGCGATGGCATCCTCTGTGGATCTGTTGGATCTGTAGGTGAACTGCAGCGGATCTGTGGTGTCTGGGATGGAGGAGGAGATGATGTTCTTCAGCAGCCTCTCAAACACCTTCATTACTACCGAGGTCAGTGCAACTGGCCGTTAATCGTTCAGGGATGAGGGTTTGCTGTTCTTGGGCACAGGGATGATGGTGGATCTTTTGAAGCATGTGGGGACCACAGACTTCGCCAGGGACTCGTTGAAGATGTAAGTGAACACACCTGCTAGCTGGTCAGCACAGCAGCGCAGCAGACGGCCGGTGATGCCGTCTGGCCCCGCCGCTTTCCTTGTGTTCACTCTCCTCAGTGCCGCTCGGACGTCATGCTCCGCGATGCTGGTCACCGGTCTCTCGCTGATGACGTCACTGTCCTCGGTAGTCAGGCGGTAGATAGCATTAGCCGCCTGGCTAACCTCGAAACGGGCGTAGAACTGATTCAGCTCGTTGGTGAATGCAGAGTCAGCGTTGATCAGCGCAGTGTCCCTGGCTTTGTAGTCCGTAATGGTGCGTAGTCCGTGCCACAAACTCCGTGTGTCGCCCTGGTGGAAGTGGGACTCCACACGTTCCCGGTACCGGCGTTTGGCATCTCTCACCGCGCGCTGCACGCCGTATGAGGCCGCTTTGTAGGCGCTCATATTGCCAGTGGCGAGACCCGCGTTGTAGGAGGCGGTCCTGGCGTAAGTGCATATGAGAGCATGAGGGTGGGAATGGATGTTTGTATATGTGTGTGCCTGTATGTCTGTGTCTATATGTCAGGTTGGGTGTCAGGCGCCACCTCTCTGGGGACATCTTAGGCCCTCCAAGGTTTGGAGGCCTATCTCCCCCTACCACCACTTCCCCTGCCAGTGGCGGACTCCCTCAGACATCGGTGCGTTGGTGGTTCTTTGTGTCCGGGGATGGGCGTCCAGGTACACACCGGCTCATTCCTTGGCGGCCGCTTATCGGGGCCTGGAGCCTGGGGCTCGCTTGGGCCACTTCGGAGGTGGGGTGCCCCCGGCCTCTCGACCTGGGGCTCGGTCACTCAGGCACAGCTGGCTGCCGGCGGAGCTCACGGGCGCGTCACTGCAACTCCCCCTGGCTTCTGCTCCGCGGCTGCTGAGTGAGCCCTCATCTGGGACTCTCCTCAGCTCTTTCTGGGACAGTGGCGCGGCTGCCCCTCTGTTGGTCTTCCTTGGTCTCTTGTGTTCTGGGGGCCTCTGGATGTCTGGAATTTTGATCTCCTCCATACCTGCTTCATGCCCTGGAGGACGGGGCTGTGCCCCCCCCCCCCCCCCCCCCCAACACCCTCTAGCAGATCATTACATGAAGGAACCTTTTTTAAAAAAAAAACAAGCGCGTCCATGCTCACAGGTGTACACACGGGTGATCACACCCACAAACTACACCCTTTTTGGCTCCTACCTCAAAGCATACTGTGTTCTGTTGATCTTATGTGCTGCACAATAATGTTTAATATTTAGTATTTACTGTCATATTCCCATATATCATTGTGATGTTGTTTATTCTATTACTCTTGTTCTCTTCTGCTTGTTTTCTTTTTTCTTTCAGCAGGTGATCCAGGTGATTGATATATGCATTTTTTTTCTTTTTTTTTTTTTGCTCATTCTGTTGGTGTTTGTTTTTTGCCCTTCCCCCCCGTCCCTCTTCTCAGCTGTTTCTCTTTCCCTCTTTCTTTCTCCCCTTCTTTACCCCAGTCTAGTCTGTCCCGTATTCAGTAAGTGAAAATAAAATAAACAATAAAAAAAAAGAAAAAAAAAAAGAAACCTTCGCAGTGATGTTATGTTCTGTTGCCAACTCTTTAAACTTTATGAAATGCTTTTAATTGAACTATATTGTGTAATATGGAGATAAGTTTCTGCTTCATAATGTGTAAAACTATTGACCTTAAATATATTGACAGTCATGGTCCTTGGTCTTTAATCCAGAGTTTTGAGTTTTCTGTCTTTTTGGTTTCTTTTGGACTTCAAGTGCTATTACATTCTAGTTCCCGTTTGGTTTTGGTCTTTAGTTTATTTTATTTCCCACTGCTTTTGAGTTTTGTTTCCTTTGCTTCTAGTTCTTACTTCTTTTTCAGACGATCTCACTCACCTTTCGTGTCTTTCCATCCTAGTTTCATCTCAGTGTTTTGTCCTCGTGTGTCAACTCTGTCTTGTTTACCTTTCTGTTACGACTGTGATCGTAATCATGTGTAAATTTGAGTGTCCAGGTGCTCCTCCGGGATTGGTGCATCCAAGGTGGATGGCTCACACCGATTGGCTGAGGACTGGGAGGCAGCGGATAAGAAGAGACCACCAGGGACTGCCAATTCATTCATCCATGGCCCAACCCAACCGGCAGACCGTTCACTGTGTCAAAAATATTATGTTAATGTAAGAGCATGTAGGGGTGGACCGCCTTTTTGGTTGATCAGTTTTCTCCTGTTTTTGTTAGGCAGGGAGGAAAGTGATTGTCGTTTGGTTTAGTTCTTTTGAGTAGGTAAGTTGTGTTTATTCCTAAGATAGGTTACTTTTTGTTTGTTGTTTTGGCCTTGGGTTCACCCTGAAGTTATGATATGCTCCCTTCCTTTGTTTAACTGCACTTATTGTAAATAAATCACTGTCACAAAATATTAAGTGTGTGACGTGCTGCTTGGGGTTGGACGGGGATGGATCACCCTTTATGTTGTGGTCTGGCCGCGCCTAGACGGGCCATAACATAATTGGGGGCTCGTTCCGTCTCTTTTCTCGCTTGTTGGTGAGTAGGGTTGGCGTGTCTTGTTCTGGTTAGCGGTTTTATGTTTTTGTGTGTGGGGGTGTGTGTGTGTGTGTGAGAATGGATTTTTCACTTGAAGATTTTGTGGAGGCACCTTCATGGGAAAAAATTGACAAATGTAAGAAAGCGGACCTGCTCATTGTGGCTAACTCTTACGATGTGGAAGTGTCTTACAGTGCTCGCAAGGCAGAGTTGAAGGAAACCCTGGCTGAAAAGCTAGTGGACAAAGGTGTGCTTCTACGACGGGGAGATGATGCGGAAAGCAAGCCAGTGAAAGGCGCAGATGCTTGAAAAGGGCTCAGCTGGTGTTTCCCCAACGTCATCAAGCACAAGTGCTTCTTCTTCTGCTGGTTTTGACATAAGTAAGCACATCAAGTTGGTTCCCCCGTTTCGCGAGTCTGAGGTAGACTCCTATTTTAGTGCATTTGAGCGCATAGCCGCTGCTTTGAAGTGGCCGAAAGAGTTTTGGTCCCTCTTACTCCAACGTAAGCTTGTGGGAAAAGCCCAAGAAGTGTGTTCAAGCCTGTCTATTGAGCAGAGTTTAGATTATGAAACTCTTAAGAAAACTGTGCTGCAGGCGTATGAACTTGTCCCTGAAGCATATCGGCAGAAATTTAGGATTCTTAATAAAACTGCTAACCAGACTTTTGTTGAGTTGGCGCGAGAAAAGAATGTGTTGTTTGAGAAATGGTGTTGTTCATGTAAAGTTAAAACCGTGGAAGAGTTAAACTCTTATTTTGCTGGAGGAGTTTAAAAAGTGTTTGCCGGAACCCATCGTGACTTATTTAAACGAACAAAAGGTGTTCTGTGCACAGAATTCGTTTCAGGAAAATCTATCTGAACGAAAAAGGTCACCAAGAGCAGTGCGTAAAAACGTATCACAGTATAGTGGTAACATTTCACTCTTTGTGTTTGAGGCCATACCATGCAATGGGTAATTGTGCTGCAGAGAAAATAGCTGCACTATTTAATAGCCGAGACATGTAAATACTTTGCATTACATTTTGAATCCACTACCTTAAAAGAGCTCCAATTTACAGACAAATGTCAAAAATGTTACAACTATCCCCGGTCTCCCCTACAGGCCATTGTTGATTTTCCTGTCCCGCAGACAAAAAGAGCTCTGCGTCGTTTTTTAGGAATGGCCGGTTTTTATCGAGGGTTTTGCAGAAATTTTTCTGATGTGGTTAGTCCCCTAACTGATCTTGTTAGCCCCTTAAAGCCTTTTAATTGGTCTCCAGCATGTCAGGTGGCATTCGAATCTGCCAAAGCATTGTTGTGTAGTGCACCAGTGCTAGCTGCGCCGAATTTTGAGCGCCCTTTTAAACTAGAAGTTGATGCCAGCTCGTGTGGCGCAGGCGCTGTTCTGTTACAGGAAGATGGTCACGGCGTAGATTATCCCGTCTGCTACTTTTCAAAAAAGTTTAACAGGCACCAGACCCATTATAGCACCATTGGAAAAAGAGGCTCTTGCCTTACTCCTTGCGTTACAGCATTTTGAGGTCTATGTTGGGTCAAGTGTGCTCCCTATGCAGGTGTTTACCGATCACAACCCACTGGTGTTTCTTTCCCAAATGCGCAACTCCAATCAAAGACTTATGCGCTGGTCCTTGTTATTGCAAGATTTTAACTTGGAGATCAGTTACAAGAAAGGGAAAGATAACGTGTTGGCTGATACCCTGTCTAGAGCACTTTCTCCTTGAATTAAACATTTTGGGGGTAATGTTAATTCTTGGGAAAGGGTGTTACGACTGTGATCGTAATCATGTGTGAATTTGAGTGTCCAGGTGCTCCTCCGGGATTGGTGCATCCAGGGTGGATGGCTCACACCGATTGGCTGAGGACTGGGAGGCAGCGGATAAGAAGAGACCGCCAGGGACTGCCAATTCATTCATCCACGGCCCAACCCAACCGGCAGACCATTCACTGTGTCAAAATATTATGTTAATGTAAGAGCATGTAGGGGTGGACCGCCTTTTTGGTTGATCAGTTTTCTCCTGTTTTTGTTAGGCAGGGAGGAAAGTGATTGTCGTTTGGTTTAGTTTTTTTGAGTAGGTAAGTTGTGTTTATTCCTAAGATAGGTTACTTTTTGTTTGTTGTTTTGGCCTTTGGTTCACCCTGAAGTTATGATATGCTCCCTTCCTTTGTTTAACTGCACTTATTGTAAATAAATCACTGTCACAAAATATTAAGTGTGTGACGTGCTGCTTGGGGTTGGACGGGGATGGATCACCCTTTATGTTGTGGTCTGGCCGCGCCTAGACGGGCCATAACATTTCTGAATTTGTGTCAAGTTTGCATGTTTGATTCTATGTTTCAGGGTTACTTCTGGTTTTTTAAAAACTATTTGTTATTTTAATAAAGATTCATTTTAATGAAGATAACATTTTTGCCGCTGTGCTCAGTTTCTCTTTCTGGAAATAATCTGGAGAAAAGCCTTTCTTTTGAGAAAGTGTTATTAGGAAGTGATCAGACAAATGAGGGTTTTCAGAAAACACAGTTAAATGTCCGGTTTCTATGCCATATGTCAGATCTAGAGTGTGATTAGAGCAGTGACTGGGTGCTTTTACATTTGAAAGAAGTCAGTTGAGTCCAAAAATACATTAAATGCCATATTTGGGGCTTCTGACAAATTAGTATATCTCAAGGGTTTTGATTCATTTAGACTAACAAAATCATTTTACTGTAACCAGGTTTCTGTAAGGCAGCATACATGAATTTGCTGATCAATTATTAATTTATGTACTTGGGGAGCAGAAACAGTCTGTAAGGAATGAGTTTTTGGTGGGAGAACAGGAGGAGAGCGTTAACAGACATGGAGGCTGGCATAGTTGTTGGGTACGACCAAATTGCATACAGAGTAATCATTAGATTCCTGTCCAGAACAGCATGGATTCCTATGGAGGGGATCAAACAAGTGCAGTTACTCGAAGAACGTCCAGCTCAACTTTAGAAAGAGGATCTGGCAGTTGATGATAGAGAAACCCGTAGCAAGCTGTGGCTGGCTGTGAAGGAGGCAAGGAATAGAGGAGACAAGGTCTATTACGTGGGGAACGCAGCTTATATCAATGGGAACGAGATCAAAATATGATGATAAGATACTATACCGTGAATTCTCTATTATTCCTTTGATAAGCTGAAAATATTTAATTTACTTAATTTCATAAGGTAACAGACGTTGGTTCTAGTGTAGTGTTCTCGGACAGTAACTGGCAAAGTTGTTTATTATTAGAGTTTCATGTTTCTGTTTATTTGTGTTTAGGATTTGTTCTTCGGTTGTGTCTGCTTAGTATAGGTCTAGTTCCATGTGTCATTTTCTGTCTGTCTCTCAGTGTCGAGTCTGCGTCTTAGTGTGATGGTATCTTGTTCCTGTTTTATTGTGAAGGTCTGCGTCTCATGTGTGTGTTCAGTTTTACCTCTTGTCTCGTCTCGTTAATGACTCCCAGCTGTGTCCCCCACCTGTGTGTAATCTCCCTGTGTTTCTGAGTGTATTTAAGTCGTGTCTTCTGTGTTTGTAGTTGCTGGTTCGTCTGTGTGTTCCCTGCCGTCATCATCATGTACCATCGTCTTCCTTCCTTTATGTTCTTGTTCATGCTCAGTAGTCTAGTTGTCCCAGTATAGTTTAGTTCTCCGTTTTGCCGTTTGCCTCTCTATTTTTCGTGTTCAGTAAATCACCTTCACACCTTCACGACTGCCTGCGTTTGGATCCTCCTTTTCCTTTTCCACACGGCTCTTCTGACTTGCCGTGACAGTATGGACCAGCCAGATATGGATTCAGCGGCATTCACCCCACCCACGGAGCTTCGAAAGCTCATAACGGACTCAGCGTCAAAATTAATCAACCTGTGGCTCGAGCATGGGGGAGAAGCGTTTCTCGACGTTCTGGAAGTCAGGCTACAACAGCTTATTTCCGATTATCCCTTGCTATTGGACTCAGTGCACCCGCTCATACAAAACTTCATTCTCCACGAGCTACACCTTACCCCCCCCCCCGCTACTGCTCGCCTGCTCGCTTCAACGGAGGACGTGCCATCCGTACCGCCGGATGAGGAGTTACCTGGCCCGTCGGAGCCGTCTCCACGGAGGAAGGCCTGTAACACTGCCCCCATTCAGTCAGCAGCCACACTGCCCCCAGTTCAGTCAGCCACTTCACCACCTATTACGCATCCACTACAATCGTCTCTGCTACCTATAGCTCAGCAGCCTACCCACTCATTCATTCAGTCATCATCCTCACAGTCTCATTACAAGCAGGGAACACACTTCATACAAACTTTAGCTGGTTCACTTAAGCTGGCCATCTCAGAGACAGTTGCTCCCTCTAGGGCCTCCCCAGAGGCTGGGTGTCAGTCACCAGCCAACTCTGGAGCCCTAGAGGTCAAGATGCCAGCACCAGCAGCTTCACTAGAGAACTTTACTGAGCAGTCTCAGCCGTCATCCCCTGCTGAGAGCTCCAGTGAGTTCGCCCCTCTGCCCCTGTCCTCTGCTGGAGGATCAGAGGGACCCATTCAGCCGTCTATCTCAGCTGGGGGGCTCGAGTCCGTCCAGCCTCACGCCACGTCTGCTGGGGGGCCCTGGAGGACCCAGCAAGCACATCCTCATGTCAGCTGACGGTCCGGGGATGTCTTACTTTTGCCCTGTCTTACTTTTGCCCTGTCTTTTTTTTTTTTTTTTGCCTGTCCCGTTTGGCTCTTTTGCCATCAGAATTGTTGTCTAAAGGCAAAGAAAGATGCCCAACGGATTTACTTTACCAAACTGACCATCCCAGCCTTGCCGTAATGGTCCATTTGATTCACCTTTTATTGTTTATTTTATTTTCACTTACTGAATACGGGACAGACTTGACTGGGGGAAAGAAGGGGAGAAAGAAAGAGGGAAAGAGAAACAGCTGAGAAGAGGGATGGGGGAGAAGGGCAAAAGACAAAAGCCAACAGAACGGGCAGAGAAAAAAAAATGCATATATCAATCACCTGGATCACCTGCTGAGAAAGAAAAAAGAAAGCAAGCAGAAGAGAACAAGAGTAATAGAATAAACAACATCACAATGATATATGGGAATATGACAGTAAATACTAAATGTTAAACATTATTGTGCAGCACATAAGATCAACAGAACACAGTGTGCTTTGAGGTAGGAGCCAAAAAGGGTGTAGTTTGTGGGTGTGATCACCCGTGTGTACACCTGTGAGCATGGACGCGCTTGTTTTTTGTTTTTTAAAAGGTTCCTTCATGTAATAATCTGCTAGAGGGTGTGGGGGGGCCACAGCCCCGTCCTCCAGGGCATGAAGCAGGTGTGGAGGAGATCAAAACTCCAGACATCCAGAGGCCCCCAGAACACAAGAGACCAAGGAAGACCAACAGAGGGGCAGCTGCGCCACTGTCCCGGAAAGAGCTGAGGAGAGTCCCAGATGAGGGCTCACTCAGCTGCCGCGGAGCAGAAGCCAGGGGGAGTTGCAGTGACGCGCCCGTGAGCTCCGCCGGCAGCCAGCCGTGCCTGAGTGACCGAGCCCCAGGCCGAGAGGCCGGGGGCACTCCACCTCCGAAGTGGCCCAAGCGAGCCCCAGGCTCCAGGCCCCGATAAGCGGCCGCCAAGGAGTGAGCCGGTGTGTACCTGGACGCCCATCCCCGGACACAAAGAACCACCAATGCACCGATGTCTGAGGGGGTCCGCCACTGGCAGGGGAAGTGGTGGTAGGGGGAGATAGGCCTCCAAACCTTGGAGGGCCTGAGATGTCCCCAGAGAGGTGGCGCCTGACACCCAACCTGACATATAGACACAGACATACAGGCACACACAGATACAAACATCCATTCCCACCCTCATGCTCTCATATGCACTTACTCCACACTCAACCAACGTGGAGACAGACATAAAGAGACGTTGTACACACGATCACACTCCCCAAGCGTACTCTACAAACCGGGTCTAGGTGCCCCCGCCCCTGGAGGGGGGAACTGCACCCAGACCCAGGTGGTGTTTCCCTTTTCCCTGCGGTGGGGGGAGGCAGACCGCCCCGACTCCGCAGCAGCAGGAAGGCTCCACACTCCAGACCGCAGTCGGACGGCCAACTCCTCCTCCTAGTCCTAGCCCCCCTGCTCCAGCAGGTCGCAGAGAATGGGGGTGAGAGAAGACTCCAAACCTCCCTCCACCCGCTCATTGTAATGTTGATGCATGTGTGTTCTAAGGTGCATTTAAAACCCAGGAGGGCTTGGAGCTACCTGCCAGAGAGCAGCAGGTAAGCGCATGGTCCCTCCTGCTAGCCCTCAATGTCTACGTGTATTTAAAATTGAGAGGTGGGTAACGATGCCAGGGGTGGGGTGTACACCCTGATGGTACTTTGGACTCCGTGTATCGTGCCCACCCCCAAGATCCTATATGTATGTGTAATGAGAGTGTGAGTAATGTGAATGTCTAAGTTGTAGAGATGGCACGATACCGATATGAATCCGATATAGTGTTTTTTAATCAACAAAACTGTTTTTTTTTAAATATCTTGCTGCATTTTGTATAAGTTCATACTCAAGTTTAAAACAACAACTACACTAAAGCTATTCTGTTATACCTATATGCAAAAAAAAAATATTTCATAGTTCAGCAATACTGATCAATCTAATAAACTTAAACCTACACCATCCTCCCTATTCTGGTATTTTAAAGAGTACTTAGCATAAATATTAAGCAACCTAACTAATAGGGTTCCAACTCCCAGCAACAACAAAAATAAATAAATAAAAAATAGGGAACCACCCCTCACGCTCCACCTCATGATGCTTAATCAACGTAATCAACCTTAATTTGATGCAGTGTGAAAAAAAATACACAGAAATCAATTATTTTTCAAGAAATATTAAATAGATTCAACATCTTTCTTCAACAAAATTGCAGACTGCACAGATGGTACCTTCCCAAAGGAAAAAGTACTATAGCTTACTAGGGTATATATATTAGACTTAATAGTCACTATATACAGTAATTGACTTCTATTCATTTTACATCAAATTAAAACTTTGGGTGTAAGATTCGGATAATTATTTATTAAAAGCTAGACATTTTAAATGAGAATAAGAAAGAAAAGTATGTCTTTGTGCCCCCTTTTCCCTGTTAATGCCCTATCGGCCCCCCTGGCTAAACTTTGCTAGATCCGCCCCTGCACAGTTACCAGCCGTCAGCTACGTAGAAAAAGATCCTCGAGTAGAAAGTAATAATAAATAAATTCTAACAACAGCTGATCAAGCTTAAACGTGCTGCTGTTGTTCAGCCGATGGTTTCCTCTTTCTGGTGCAAAGTGGGCCAAAAACAAACCAGAGAGACGGACTCGCGACAGAAAAGCCGATCAGCTGATCATTAAGCAGTTTCATGATTGAAGTAGCAGCCAGAAGAGGCAGTCGCTCCATATATCGTTTGTTAAGCTTAACGCAGGAATGCTTTACAAACATTCAGAGATGGACTTACCAGAGGTGGGACCAAGTCTGTACTGGAACTGTTTGTATGTTATTTCTCCAGGCCTATAGGGGGCGCAGGTTTGCACAGTTTGCTATGTTGAGCCAATTAGTCACTAAAAGAAGTGTGATAGGAAGTGTTTGCTCATGAGTGAAGCAAGACATGGTGTGTTTTCCTCTGATCCAAAGCCATCCACTCCGTTAAATCCCTTTGAGTGGCAATATGAGTAAGTTTCTTAATTGTGTTTACCTTTAAGAGAGGGTATATGACATTATTGAAGTGATTTGGAAACTTTTGATGTGTTTTATATGTCCACTTAAGTTCAACCCAAGCTAATGTTTATGTGACATTTCTGTATTCTGTATCATTTCAGTTTCACACTTTTTTGCATTAAATCCTGTCCAAATACAACACGTGCCTGTTCCTTGGAGGAAGTGATGCAAGAGAGAGTTTAGCTGGCTGTGAATCTCAATATAGGACACTGGGTCACATTGGGTGCAACAGTACAGTGAAATCATAGCGCTCTGCGAGGGACGTCGAGTGACAGTTCTACTCTAACATGGAGAAATCAGAGGCTGAAGGTCAAAACGACGAGGAAGCAAGGTCCACTCGCTCAAGAAGGTCCTCAAAGTCTTCAGGAAAACTGACTGTTAGATCATCTGCAGCATGTTCAAGCAGGTCGTCAGCATCAACCCGAGCCAGTATGGCAGCAGCGCGGGCACAAGCAGAAGCTCAAGCAGCAAAAGCCAGATTAGCTTACGCTGAGAAGGAGATGAACATTAAAGTAGAAAAGGCCCGTCTAGAAGCAACTCTGGATGTAATCAACCTCCAAAAGGAAGCAGATGCAGCCTTGGCTAAAGCAGAGGTAATGGAGTCAGCAGCAGCTCAATTTGACAAAGCTGAATCAGGGGAAGAGTGGCCATTGTCACCCCTACAAGTAACCCCAGAGCAAAAAGTGAGTGAATACATAAATAAACACAGCCACACTGACCTGGTTCCAGACATTACATCTCACCATGATGACAGTAAATATCAGAATGAACAATCCAAACAACCAGTAATGTACACACCTCTTTGTCCCAAACAAGAGCCAGTGCAGTACTCATTCATGCCACAAGATGGGGCAGAGAGACGACTACAAAGAGATGTAAGTCCACAGACTCTCCACGATGCATTACAACTGCAGCACGGATTAAGCTCAAATGATAATGCAGACACCATAGCAAGCGACCTCGCCAGATTCTTAGCCAAGAGTCAGCTAATAACTGGAGGGCTGTCTAAATTTGACGACAAGCCAGAAAATTACCTTAGTTGGAAAGCCACATTCCAGAGCACCGTTAGGGACCTTGGTCTAACAGCCACTGAAGAAATCAACCTACTCATTAAGTGGTTAGGCCCAGAGTCTTCTGAACACGCCAAGAGATTAAAAGCAGTCAACATAAAGCATCCACCTGCCGGTCTGAACATGATATGGTTGAGACTAGAGGAATGTTACGGCTCACCAGAAGCAATAGAAAACTCCCTGTTTGCCCGAATACGAGACTTTCCAAAGCTCTCCAGTAAAGAACCACACAAGCTTCGCGACCTATCAGATCTGCTGTGTGAACTCCAAGCTGCAAAGCTAGATGGTTATTTGCCTGGTTTAAGTTACCTCGACACAGCTAGGGGAGTACATCCAATTGTGGAGAAGCTGCCCTTCCATCTTCAAGAGAAGTGGACAATGGTAGGGTCAAAGTTTAAAGAAGACCACAATGTTAGCTTCCCACCATTCTCATTCTTTGTCGAATTTGTGAAACGTCAAGCAAAAGCAAGGAATGATCCAAGCTTTACCACACCTTTCAACACGACTCTTTCCTATGCCAACCACATGTCCAGCTACAGAAAAGAAAAACCGTTAAGTAACCACAACCAAAGGTCATCGGTTACAGTGCACAAGATGGACATATCATCAGAGGGATCAAAGGTAAAAAAAGCAGACGAAGACATTGAAAGACAGTGCCCCATACATCACAAACCCCACCCACTCAAAAGATGCAGGGGCTTTAGAGCTATGCTGCTTGAGCAGAGGAAGAGGTTCCTCAGAGACAATAGCATTTGTTACCGCTGCCTTGCTTCCACCGGCCACCAAGCCAAAGACTGTACAGTCATGATTAAGTGTGAAGAGTGCAATAGTGAGAAACACCTGGCAGCTCTTCATCCTGCCCCAACACTGCAAATGCTCAGACCTCCTTCATCTCCTGAAGTGCACGGCGGGGAGCAAGCAAATCCACAAGACCCGGATGTTACTGCCGCATGCACAGAGGTATGTGGAAATAAAATCACAGGGAGATCCTGTTCTAAGGTTTGCTTAGTGCAAGTCTATCCCAAGGGTCAGCGAGACAACGCCAGAAGGATGTATGCAATAATTGACGATCAAAGTAACCAGTCACTTGCAAAGACAGAGTTTTTTGACATATTTAACATACAAACCACACCTGAACCATACATGCTGAAAACTTGTAGTGGTGTAACACACACGACTGGTAGAAGAGCATGTGGCTACATGGTTGAGTCATTAGATGGAAAAATGAGTTTCCCTCTCCCCGCGCTCATTGAGTGCAATGCCATCCCCAACAACAGGGAAGAGGTGCCAACTGCAGAAGCTGCCTTACACCACCCGCACCTGAAAGCAATAGCTGCTCAAATACCACCTCTCGACCCAAGTGCAGACATTCTGTTGCTGATAGGACGCAACCTTCTGAGAGTTCACAAAGTGAGGGAGCAAATCAATGGCAGAGATAATGACCCATTTGCACAGAAGCTTGACCTGGGCTGGGTTATCATTGGCGATGTGTGTCTTGGTAATGCCCACAAGCCAAGTAAAGTGAATGTTCTGAAAACCTATGTATTGGACAATGGGCGCCCAAGCTATCTCACTCCCTGCGACAGTCACCTTAGTGTAAAGGAGGACTTCAGTCTGAGCCAAACCAAAGCCATCTCCAGTCAACCGCCATCTGCTCTCTCACACCAAAAGCCCACGGCTGAGAATTTGGGAGACTCTGTGTTTTGTCACACCAGCAACGACAACCACCTTGCTCATTCAGCTGAAGATGTAATCTTTTTGAAAAAGATGGCAGGCTTCTTCAAGGACAATACAAACAGCTGGGTTGCACCACTCCCGTTCCGAACCCCCAGACGCAAACTCCCGGATAACCGGTCCTACGCCTACCAACGGCTGATGTCGTTACGACGTACGCTCGACAAGAAACCAGAAATGAAAACACATTTTGTGGAATTCATGCAGAAAATGCTAGATAACCAACATGCAGAGCTCGCACCACCTCCCAATAGAGACAAAGAGAACTGGTATCTCCCCATTTTTGGTGTGTACCATCCCCAAAAGCCAGGGAAGATACGCGTTGTGTTTGATTCGAGTGCACAGTTTGATGGAGTGTGCCTCAATGAGGTGCTGCTTTCTGGCCCGGACCTGAACAACACACTTTTGGGTGTGCTGCTTCGCTTCAGGAAAGAACCAGTCGCAGTCACAGCTGACATTGAACAAATGTTCTACTGCTTTGTGGTCCAAGAAGACCACAGAGACTACCTTCGCTTTCTTTGGTACAAAGACAACGACCTTGGCAAAGACGTAGTAGACTACAGAATGAGGGTGCATGTCTTTGGTAACAGTCCTTCCCCTGCAGTGGCAATTTACGGGCTGAGACTGGCAGCAAGGGAAGCAGAAAGCGAGTATGGAACTGATGCCCGAGACTTCGTAGAGCACAACTTCTATGTCGATGACGCATTAAAGTCTTTCCCAACTGCAGCTGAGGCTGTTGATGTCCTACAGAGAACTCAGAAAATGCTTGCCCTCTCAAATCTACGTCTCCACAAGATTGCTTCCAATAAAGTGGAAGTGGTGAGTGCATTCCCCCCTGAGGATAGGGCCAAAGATATCAAAGATCTCGATTTAACAACAGATGAGCTTCCAGTCCAGCGCAGCTTGGGGGTAAGTTGGAACCCCACAACAGACACGTTCACATTCCACGTTCCACAAGAGCAAAAACCCTTCACTCGCCGGGGCGTACTCTCAACAGTGAACAGCTTGTTTGACCCTCTTGGTTTGCTTGCACCTGTAACCATCAAAGGCAGACTTCTTCTCAGAGAGCTCTCCAGCGGCAACCTTGAGTGGGACAGTTCCTTACCCCAAGACATGTACGACGGCTGGAGAAGGTGGCATGACTCGCTACGAAGTCTCACAAACCTGCACATTCCCCGCCCCTACGTCACGTTCTCCATCTCACAAGCCACATTCATCGAACTTTGTGTTTTCTCAGACGCTTCAGTGAAAGCCATCGCTGCGGTTGCTTACCTGAAGGTCACACATGAAGATAGGCACAGTGAGGTCGGATTCGTTATGGGTAAGGCCAAACTAGCTCCTGTACCAGAACCGACCATTCCTCGATTAGAGCTGTGCGCTGCAGTGCTTGCTGTGGAGATGTCAGAGCTTCTCACAGTAGAACTAAACGTAAAGATTGACAAGACAACATTCTACACTGACAGTAAAGTGGTGTTAGGATACATTAACAATCAAAACAGAAGATTCCATGTATATGTGAACAATCGTGTACAGAGAATCAAGCAGTCTTCCCTACCAGATCAATGGAGATACGTCCCATCAGAGCACAATCCTGCCGATCATGGCTCTCGGTCTGTACCAGCAGACAAACTCTCTGGTACTTCATGGTTGTACGGCCCAGCATTTCTTCTCAATCACGAGACTCTCTCCCCAGAAAAGGGTCCATTTGAACTCGTCGATCCAGAGTCGGACATTGAAATTCGACGTAACGTCAATGTGCTTGTGACCACAACTGCTCCAGGTGCCTTGGGTTCATCACGCTTTGAAAGATTCTCAAAATGGACTTCCCTTGTCCAAGCGGTGGCCTACCTTCGCCACATCTCCCACAGTTTCAAGTCTAAAGATGGTGGTGCCTGTAGCGGCTGGCATCTTTGTAAGGCTAGTCTCACAGATGAAGCGTTATATGAAGCAGAGCACACAATCATCAGGTGTGTCCAGCGTGAAGCCTATGCAGAAGAAATAAAATGCATCATGGCGAAACGAGACTTACCTCGCAACAGTGCTCTTCACAAACTTCATCCCATCGTCGATGGCAAAAACTTATTGCGAGTAGGAGGTCGACTTGCAGAGTCTGGCTTGCCGAGTCATCAGGCTAACCCTCTTCTGATACCAGGGAAGCATCACATTGCAACACTGCTCATTCGACATCACCATGAAGCCACCCAGCACCAAGGAAGACACTTCACTGAGGGGGCTGTGAGAGCAAGTGGCTTATGGGTAGTTGGTTCTAAGAGGTCTATCAGCAGTGTAATCCACAAATGTGTCACCTGCAGAAAGCTTCGAGGTAGAACAGAGCAGCAAATCATGTCTAACTTACCTGCCGAACGCCTTCAGACGGACCCCCCATTCTCTTATGTTGGCCTCGATGTATTTGGACCGTGGGAGGTTTCAACACGCCGCACCAAAGGTGGTCATGCAAACAGTAAGAGATGGGCAGTCTTGTTCACTTGCATGTCTACACGGGCTGTTCATATTGAAGTGATTGAAACTCTCAGCTCTTCCAGTTTCATCAATGCTCTTCGCAGGTTCTTTGCGATCAGAGGCCCTGCCAAACAGTTGAGGTCAGATTGCGGAACCAATTTCATTGGTGCCTCCAAGGACCTAAAGTTGCATTCCCCAAAACCTGGTGATACAAGTGTGGATGACTACCTACGCAAGCAGAGGTGTTCCTGGGTGTTTAATGCTCCTCACTCATCTCACATGGGTGGCGCCTGGGAGCGTATGATAGGCATCTCACGACGCATCCTGGACTCAATGCTCCTACAAGCAGGAAACCCTACTCTAACTCACGAGGTCCTGACAACGTTAATGGCGGAAGTCACGGCTATTATCAACGCAAGGCCACTTGTACCCGTTTCCTCGGATCCAGACGCTCCCTTAATCCTGACCCCCTCAGCTCTGCTCACCCAGAAGTTCGATCCGATTCCAACTCCACCTGGGGAATTCACCAAGGCCGACATATATACACGGCAGTGGAAGAGAGTTCAAGCCCTTGCCGACACATTCTGGGCCAGGTGGCAGAGGGAGTACCTCCACATGCTCCAAGGTCGTCAGAAATGGCAGCGCAGCAAACCAAACTTGAAGGAAGGAGACGTTGTTCTTCTGAAGGACAAGCAACTAAAAAGAAATGAGTGGCCTATGGGTGTCATCGTGAAGACACTTCCAAGCAGAGATGGAGTTGTCAGAAAGATGGAAGTGAAGGTGACACGCGACAAGATTGCAAAGACATTCTGTAGACCCATTTCGGACTGTATCCTTCTTCTGAGAGATTGGTCTCATGTGTAAATAGGGTCTAGTGGCAATCTTAAAATAATGCCAGGCGGGGAGTGTACTGGAACTGTTTGTATGTTATTTCTCCAGGCCTATAGGGGGCGCAGGTTTGCACAGTTTGCTATGTTGAGCCAATTAGTCACTAAAAGAAGTGTGATAGGAAGTGTTTGCTCATGAGTGAAGCAAGACATGGTGTGTTTTCCTCTGATCCAAAGCCATCCACTCCGTTAAATCCCTTTGAGTGGCAATATGAGTAAGTTTCTTAATTGTGTTTACCTTTAAGAGAGGGTATATGACATTATTGAAGTGATTTGGAAACTTTTGATGTGTTTTATATGTCCACTTAAGTTCAACCCAAGCTAATGTTTATGTGACATTTCTGTATTCTGTATCATTTCAGTTTCACACTTTTTTGCATTAAATCCTGTCCAAATACAACACGTGCCTGTTCCTTGGAGGAAGTGATGCAAGAGAGAGTTTAGCTGGCTGTGAATCTCAATATAGGACACTGGGTCACATTGGGTGCAACAGTACAAAGTCATTGTTTTGCAAGTCTCAAGTAAGTCTCAAGTCTTTATCCTCAAGTCTCAAGTCAAGTCTCAAGTAATGTCAGGCAAGTCACAGTCGAGTCTCAAGTCACTGGTGTAAAAGTCCGAGTCAAGTCACAAGTCTGAAACTTTGAATTTCAAGTCCTTTCGAGTATTTAAAAAAAAAACGAAAAAAGCATGTTGCAGTTATGCTAAATGTAAATATTAGACCATGTAATTTTTAAATCTGTGTTTTTCTCAACACATGACAAAATAGTGAACTTAGAAAATATACACAAATTGTGAAATTGCACCTCTTTAAAATGCAGCTCAATTAAACCTAGCTCCAAGAATAATTTTCACCGACAGTTCTGAGATAAGCTGCATGTTATTCTTGGATGCGCTTGTAGGACCGGCTTTAAAATCGCATGACAAAAATATCATACACATTAAAAAAAACTGCATCACCAACGTAGCCTGGACAACATTTGCTAGTTAGATGAAGTCAGCTATCTCATCTTAGCATATTTATATGCATATTTATAATCATACGGTTCTTGGAGTGAGTGCATACACTCATGAAGTTTAGTAACTTCCGGTCACTGCAACAAGCCCAGGTACAGTTTACCGACGGATGGGTGCAGGACCTTGAAATGCACCGTGTAGAAAGTAAAGACCATCGTACGTATCATAAGTTTACCAGTCTCACAAATCGTCGTCATAAATACACATTCCTTAACCGTTTATTAATATAACCTTTGAGCTCAACGGTAATTAATTAGTAGTGGAAATAATTTCTGGTACCCATCACAGAAATGTAGCAGTGACAACAATATTGTATGCTGTAATCGTACTGGGCAATTAGTGATACAAAACAACTGTTTTATCCTGTGAATAAAAGTATATGTTTTTGTCAATGTACCATAATAACAGAAGCGAAACGCAATATTGTGTCAGGACAATTCACTATTCATGCACAATAAACAAAGGAGCATAGCGCCACAATTTCTGTTCAGCGCCAGACTTGCTTGTAACCTATATCACCAATTATGTTATGAAAATGACGTATTAAGTACTAAAAGACACTGACCTTCGTGTAAATGCTTGGAGCAGACTAACCTGTGAGCTGGAGAGTTCTGGGACGTTATATTTGATCTTTGAATGGCTGCAATCCAGGCCATCCGTCGCATCTTTGTTACTTCGGAAACATGGCTCGAACAATTTCTCTTCAACGACGTAATCCGATAACAACCGATCTCTTTACCCGTCGGCTTCCCGTGGCTGTCATGTGACCGGCTATTGCAGTTAATAATACAACAGCTTCTTGACATTTTTGTGTTTCTTTTTATCGCTGTGTGACTGATTTCAATTGAAAGCCTGCGTGCGCTAGTACCGCTTGCCACGAGTTCCCAGAATCCTTTGCGGTTCTACCCGTGAATGACATCACATTTTCAATCTCTATATAATATGCATGTTAAATTTTATATTTGGGGTAAAATATCAAGTCTTTTCAAGTAAACCGGTTCAAGTCCAATTCAAGTCCCAAGTCATTGGTGTAAAAGTCCAAGTCAAGTCACAAGTCTTACAACATTTTTTCAAGTCAAGTCTAAAGTCATAAAATTAATGACTCGAGTCTGACTCGAGTCCAAGTCATGTGACTCGAGTCCACACCTCTGGGACTTACACACTTGCTTTACTTCTCTCGGGGATAACTTTGTCGGAGATGAAATGCCGGGTTGCTAGCGAAGCTCCAAATGCTATCCAGACCACCGACAGGTCCTGCATGCCACAGCCGCTCTATCACGTGATGCCTACTGCTCCAACGTGCTAACGTTCTGAGGTGAGTTACGGCGTGTTGCAAGTTTTGTGAGGTGCTTTCGTGATATTTAATGGATCGGATTACATTTTTTATTTTTCTCCGATATCCGATCCAGTAATTTAGGTCAGTATCGGACCGATACCGATACGTAATATCGGATCGGTCCATCTCTACTAAGTTGTGGGATAAAACTGAGGCAGAGGCAGCCAGAAGGGGACAGAGGGGGGGGGGTAGCCTCCTCTGCACCCTGGTGACATACCCCTACTCCAAGGCCCTGCATGTGTGGGTGGTTGTGGTGGAGCGGGAAGAGGGAGGCAGCTGGAGATGGGGAGGGAAGGAAGGGAGGGGCAAGTGACCTCTCCCCCGCTGACCCCAGTAGGCACCCCCATACTCCGCGACCCGCCAGGGAAAGGGGGCCCAGGCCCATCCAGACCGGGGCACAGTGCAGCAGCACCGCCCGGCCCCACAGAGCCCAGGACAGTCCACCCAACCCCACCACAGAGAAAACTGCACCCACCCCACCATCCACTCATCTTCCAGACTACATAAGACAATAAACACCCAGGCTGAGATCTTCCTCCACCTCTCCTGTATCTCCCCCTCCTGCAGAGGGAGCTCCTGAGGAGAGGAAAGCTCCTGCAAGATGTGACAATCTCCCCCACCAGTTGAAGAGCCCCCCAGGTGGCTCGACGCACCGGCGGCACCCTGCTCCAGGGCTGGGCCCCCATGCACCCACCCGCCCACAACCCCGGCAACACACCAACCAGGACCCAAGCCCCCGAGGCCCGGTCCGGGCCCCAGCCCAGAGACGGAGCGCCCCCAGAACCTCACGCCCATCCCGGACCCACCCAGGGGCAGCCAGGCTACCAGGTCAGTAACCCACGTCCGTCAGCACAGACCCTCCCCTAGCCCCGCTGCACGCAGCCGCGAGGAAACAGTCACCTGAGAGCCAACAGAGCCCCTAACCGGACATGACCGCTACCCCGGGTTGAGCCCCCCAAGGAAGATGCCTCCGGGGAACCCCCCGACGCCCTAAGCCTGTCCCTACCCCCACACCAATCACAACAGTGAAGGCGGGACCAAACTATGACCCCCCACCCCCACTAGGTGATGGAGCTGATCAAAGGAGCCCAGAGCAATTGATCTGATGTGGTGGCAGAGGCTGTATCAAGACTAATGTAATCTAATAGATAATTTCTATATTGGTTAGAATTAAGATTATTTTTATTTTTCCAGTTCATGAGGACTGTTTTCTTGGCTATGCATAGGGCAGTGAAAACCATATGGGCGATATTCTTTTCTGAAGTGACATTATCTAAGCTGCCCAACAAACACACTAAGGGGGAAGTTGGAATGTTACATTTCAGACACTTCGATAAGTCTTCACATATCTCGCGCCAAAACTTCTGAACTGGTGGACAGAACCAAAGAGCGTGGATATAATTGTCCGGTGAATTGGTTTGGCAGTGTGAGCAGTTGTTGGTAGACGTAAAGCCCATCTTGAACATCTGATGACCTGTATAGTGCACTCTATGTAATATTTTGTATTGAATTAATTGAAGACTGGGATTTCTAATTAGATGAAAGGTTTTTAAGCAAATCTGAGACCAGAAGTTTAGGTCTAAGTTAACTGATAAATCCGCTTCCCATTTTGCAATAGGAAGTGATATTGATTCATCTGTTTTAGAAAGCATTCTGTATATTTTGGATAGTAATTTGGGGGGTTTAAGAGTAAGAAATTGAACCACACTTGGTGGTGTTTGTAGTTCAACTTGACCCGGTTTAAATTTCTTTTTTACTATGGATTTAATTTGTTGATATTCTAAAAATCTTTTCTTGTTGATCCCATATTGTGTAACTAGTCCGTCAAATGAAATAAATTCTGTTCCTTCTAGTATATGTTCTAAATATTTGATTCCTTTATCACTCCAATCTGAAAAGTTTATCATATTATTGTTTTGTAATATGTCAGGGTTGTTCCAGATAGGTGTACGTTTGCATGGGATTAATGAAGACGCCGTCAATTTTAGAAACTCCCACCATGCTGTCAGAGAAGAGCTGATGTTGATGCTTTTAAAGCATTCATGTCGTTGGATGTTTGAGCTGATAAATGGTAGGTCTGAGATCTCTAGATTATTGCAGAGTGCTTGTTCTACATCTAGCCAAGGTTCATCTAAGAGGGTGTGTTTTAGCCATCCTGAGATAAACTGAAGCCTGTTGGCTAAGAAGTAGTGCTGAAAGTTAGGCAGTTCTAGTCCTCCTTTATCCTTGGTCTTTTGTAGTGTTTTTAAGCTTATACGTGGGGGTTTATTTTTCCAAAGGAATTTGGACATACATGAATCTAGAGATCTGAACCAATCTTGTGGCGGTTTAGTTGGGATCATTGAGAATAAATAATTTATTTTTGCCTTAACTGGGGGCCAGGAAGGGAGAATGAAAGGTAGGGAAAGAAAACCAGAGGTAGAGAGGCACAGTGAGAGAAGACACACAAATCAGCTGGATGACCTGTTAGAAGAAAAAATAGAGAAAACAAGCAAAAGGAGAGCAACACAAGAAACACATCACTGCAGCAATAACTTAGATAATTATAAGTAACAGTAAATACTAAATATTGAATGTCATTCTGCAGCACACAATGTGCTTTGAGGTTGGAGCCAAAAAAAATATAGTGTGCACACCTGTGTGTGTTCTCCATGTAACGATCTGCTAGAGGGTGTGGGAACCATAGCCCCGTCCTCCAGGGCATGAAGCAGGCATGGAAGAGATCCAGGCCCCAGACATCATAGATTTGGCCATATGAATATGGAAAAGGGTTGCTCTAAAGAGAAATCAAAAATAATAGCCAAAATAATGAGATGATCTCCAAAATGTAATTTGGCGGACCAAGAATCTGAGGAATACTCACAGTTGGATCAGGACAAAATATGAGAATAAAGCGAGAGGTGCATTTGTTAGATCTAAGAAGAAAGTGCATAAAATATTTCTTTAATTTAGAAAAAAGGAACTTTTAAGCCACGGTACACCTATGATTATGCCTGTATTACTGACCCTTGTATTCCAAGAGCACAAACACTGCGAGTGGCCAGCAGTGCTAGTTTCAGTCATTATGCAAATGTACTATTTGTTATGTTGGGGAAACCTGCATTAAGCTAAGACTGAAGACGTCACTTCGGTGAGTGATGAAGCGTTTCGTCCAGATGAACAGAAACTTTTGGGGGCAAACCATTTGTCTTTTTTCAAATTTACACTATCCATACCTAAATGAACAAAAATAAATAAACATTTTTAGTTTCCTGCCTCTTCCTGTACCACTTTTTCCTCAAACTGCTCATAAGCTTCCTCAAACAACCATTAATTAAATTAAAATTTATTAATATAACATCAAATCACAACAACAGTTGCCTCAAAGCTCTTTATCTTGTAAGGTAAAGACCCTACAATAACACAGAAAAAAACACAACAATCATATGACCCCCTGTCTGCAATGGGAAGGAAAAAGTCCCCTTTAACAGGAAGAAATCAGGCAGTATGTACAAACACTTTATGGTGTCTGTACATACTGCTGGTTCAGGGTAGAGCAGTTCATCTACTAACTGGAAGGTTGATGACTTGATCCCTGACTATTGCGGTCTGCATGCCAAATATCCTTCGTCAAATGAGATTTATTTCTTCTCGAAAACCACATAATATCTTAAATCACATATACCACATAGGTCAAAAACAAAAAATAAACATGTAGGTCACAAAACCTACAGCAGAAGCACAACACTTAAATTCATTTGTTTGTAGCTGCAGATTATTGCCATTAAACAAACATGGGTTTGTGTTAATGAACAACTTGTGTAATGTACAAAATGTGGATATGCTACATAATGATTACCAAAAAAAGTATTCCTTGGTTCATAGAGAAAAGAGTTGTGCTTCAGTGAATCGGCAACATGGTCCACAGTCATGATGGTGATGCGTTTTCCATATTAAACTCTCATCAAACTCTGCTAGCAGAGAAGCGTCTTTAAGTTTCTTTACAGCTTGAGTGTTCCTGATCCCTAAAGTGCAGCTAAAACTCTAAAGAAACTATAATCAAAGAGGTTTTAATATTACTCCAAGAAAGCAACTGAGGGATTAGTAGAATTTTATTGTACATTTAAGACAAACATAAAAAATAAAATCCAGAGACAGAAGAAAATCTTCCAGTAAAATTGGGGACAAAGATTTAAGCTCATAACTAAAATCCGTGGACGAGGGTTCACTTTTCTGTCATTGTTCAGTTTGTGTGAAAGACTCCCCCCTTCAGTCAGCTTTCAAGGCATAAAAGATGTCATCCTGGCTGACGTTGAGTCGGATGTGCTGCAGGACTCCCAGGTGACTCGGTTCCAGCAGCAGCAGCCTGCAGGCTCCCAGACGCTGACAAACAGCCAGACCCTCCGAGACACCGATGGGCCGAAGACCTTCAATCCGACAGAGAGCTTGGTGCTGCACGAACACCTGGCATACAAAACACAAGGGGACCTGATGTTGCATTTCAAGTTGAGACACAGCACTCCAATTCCACAGTGCAATGTGAAAGTGGACTGTGTTAAAATGACACAATCAGCTACAATTGTTATCTTTATGTGTAGCCTTTTAAGCTTATAACTGTAGAAAATTTGGGCTGCAATTATTGTAGTAACCGAGTTAACTATTGATGTTTGTTGTGTTATCTGTCAATCATCACACATTTTGTTTGAGGGAAAAAAGGTTTATAAGTTGAAACATTCATGGAATTGGCAAACAGGCAAAGAGAGCTAAAGCTGCCTATTACAAGTTTTAAATCCCCATTTTAAAAAAGGTCCTACTTTTAACGATTTCTGTGCTAATATAACCCTAATTAAGAGGATATCAGGTTAGTTAAGTAGCTGAGAGGATTAATTCATTTCAGCAGGTTTAAATTAAATTAACAAGTGCACTAGAAGGGTAACAATGAGAAACCCCAACACAGGGATGGTTTTGCAGGAAGCGGAAACTGAAATTTTTCCCTCATCTTTTCTGACCAGCGTACTACTGGTTGCATGACACCCTCTAGTGGTCCCTATGCTCACTGCCATGGAGCAAGACTGGCCTTTGCCATAGAGAACCAGAACTGGCAGGTACATTGATGCTTTTTACAGAATACAGCAGGCTCATTCTAAACACATGTGACAAACATAAAAAGACTGGAGAATCTGTACAGAAAATTATGCTGCCTGTTACATCGTTCAGCATGACTGATGGGTCATGCTGAGGTGGACCAGTGATGGTCTGGTAAAACACAGGCATGGAGGGATGCACAGACCGCTACAGGATAGGCAACAGCCCTGAGGGCCACTAGGATTTGGGATGAAATCATTGGACCCATTGTCAGACTCTAAAATGAGGCAGTACCAAGGCTTATTTAGAGAATATTCAGGAAGTTCCTGGATGATGAAGGAAGTTATTCCAATGCAACATCCTCTGGATATTATGCAAGCATCACTGCCATTGTCACTGAAATCGACACGCATTTCATTCTTTAGGACACTGCAGAGATCTCTCTCATTCACCTCCAGTTAACGACGACTGGAGCTGGGTAAGCTGAAAGCCCAGTGATTTATCATCATAACAGATGAGTTTTGTACATGTGTGATGTACTGTGATAGACTGCACAGAGATAGACAGTACAGACTGTAATCTAAATAAAGATGTAGGCCTGTGTTTCTGAGCTCATCTAATTCCTCACAGAACATCCAGCCAAACATGATTTCTAGATTATGAATGAATATCTGTATTCATGTTAGATTTAAGGTCTGTGTTTTATTCTTTAAATGTGTATTTATTGAAGCCTTTAAAAAAGTAAATCAACTTATGGATTCGTTTCATATACAGTCTATAGAGGCTTGTTGGTTTTGTTTTAGTAACTTTAGTTGTTTTATATTTCTCACCTGTTGGAAAGTCGCCTCTTCCAATCCCAGCCGCCTAAACTCTGCAATAGCAGCTCTGAGGAAGAGCTGCTCCTGTGTTGACGCACACCTGAAAAAAAACAAACCACATCAGTCACTTCTCCTCACAGCTGCCAATGCACATCTCTACAGCGTGCATTACTAAAGTGACCAAAGGTTTGGTCTCACCTGATGGCAGTGATGTAGGCAGAGGAAAACATCTCATTCAGTGCTTCCATCACGTGACTCATTCCCACCAATCCTGTGGAGGAAGGGTCAGCAGCTGAGTGCTCACAGATCTCCGTTGCCCGCCGACAGATGTCCAAACATCGGCGAGCATCACCGGACAGAGCGGCCACCTGCCAGATATGAGGGACACGGACGTGACTTGACGGTGGGCAGGTGAGTACACAACAGAGCGGGTGAGACTGCATTAAAGACAATCTGGTTGCCAACCTTCCTGGACACCAACTGCAGAGCGTCCTCCTCAAAGGCCTTCAACTTGTTCA
The DNA here is from genome assembly GCF_057381915.1 of Diplotaxodon limnothrissa. Taxonomy (NCBI): domain Eukaryota; kingdom Metazoa; phylum Chordata; class Actinopteri; order Cichliformes; family Cichlidae; genus Diplotaxodon; species Diplotaxodon limnothrissa. The sequence goes on along the minus strand of NC_140612.1, from coordinate 16,040,725 downwards.
GCCTGGACATGATGATCTCCTGCAACTGCTTGAAGCTGTACGGCTGGAATGACATCCTGGTCAAACCCTGGAAGCAGCAATGCAAATGATCAGTGGCTTTTAGTTTATGTTTTTTTCTTACAAGTCATCTGAATGAGATATTTAGTTGTTGTATTAATATTCAGATATTCAAAGGGCTGAAAAGCAAAATAAGTAGGAGAAGAAATGATCTCGAAAAGACAGGAAGTAAAGTGATGTCAAATTGTTTAACACAGTCTTGAATGAGAATTACACAAGTGCATTTCTGTTGCTACTACTTTGTCACAGCTTCAGCTTGTGTCCATGTGAGGGCAGGAACATAAATCAGCCGGTAAATTGCGGCTTTGGCTTCATGCTCAAATCTTTTTACCACACAGCAGTGACCTTTAAACCATCATTCATAGTATTGCTGTCAGGGAATGTAAAGAATAGCAGTGTTTAATCAGTCTCACCAGTCTACTGGCCACTCTGTTGATCATGATTCTCTCGGGCAGATCCATTGTGTTGGCGATGGTCAGCACCACCAGGCGAGCATGACGCCGTGTGGGCCAATCGAACAGGTTGTACATCACGTTCTGCTTCCTCGTCCACAGCAGGTCTAACTAAAGCGGGCCGAAACAAAAAATATAGTACAGGATGGTTATTCTGCTATCACAATTCTTAGTTAAAAGTGACAGACAAGCACACAGGCTCTATACATGGTGTGAGCAGGCACCATTTCCTGAGAAACCTGGGGTTCTGCAACATGTTTAGCAAAAATTATCCATCCATCCTCTTCCCGCTCATCCTTACAGGGGAAAGGGTTACGGGTGGGAGGGGGCTGAAGCCTATCCCAGCTATCATAGGGTGAGAGGCGGGGAACACCCTGGATAGGTCACCAACCTAACACAGGGCTAACACAGAGACAGAACAAACTGTTATCCAGTATGATTTATATTACTAATTAGAGTAATATCGGCCTCTGTGATGAACATATCCCAACCAGACATGAACTTGTTAAAACTAAATAGACTATATTTCCAAATATGGGTCAGACATTGTGGTTGGACGACAAAGTCCGGTTTATAGACTCGGGTCTGTTTTATCCCAAAGATGTTCTATATAGCTGAGTGGAGACTCTGTGTAGGCCAGTCCAGTTCTACCGCACCAAACCTGCTCATGCAGGTCTTTATAGATCTTGCTTTGTGCAGTGGTGTGCAGGAAGGAGCCACCCCCAAACTGTTCCAACGTAGTTGGGAGCATGAAATCGATCAAAATGTCTCGTTCTGCTGAAGCATTAAGAGTTCCTTTCTCTGGAACTACAAACATGCATGATTTGTTCCTCCAGGAAACACGTCTTCTCTGCTCTACAGTCCAGTGCTGACATGCTTTACACCTCTGCGTTCATTGCTTTGCAGTGTGCTTCATGATTTAACGATTGTATGCAGCTGCATGGGTTTCAATGGAAAGCTGTCTACACACAGTTCTCGAGCTAATCTGAGTTTAGAGGTCTATAGCGACTGACTCTACAGAGCGTTGCTGACCTCTGGACACCACGCAACTCAGCCTTCGCTGACCCTACTTAGTGATTTTATGTGGCTTTCCACTTTGTGCCTGAGTTGTCATAACACCACAAACAGCTGATTGTGGAATATTTAATATCAAGGAAACTTCACGACTGTACTTGATGTGCAGATGGCATCGTATCACAGTATGAAATTCATAGCTCCTGAGAGCAACCTACATTTCTTGGACTATTAGGCAGAATACCAGTTACCTTGTGATAAATGGTGAACAAGGGAATGTGAAGTCAGGGGCTTTGCTCACAGAATATAATTTAAGAATGCTGAACTTGTTCTCACGCCGCATGGTGGCATGGTGGTTAGCACTGTTAGCACCTCACAGGGAGAAGGTCCTGAGTCGACTTTCTGTGTGGAGTTTGCATGTTCCTCATGTGTCTCTGTGGGTTCTCTCCGGGTACTCCGGCTTCCTCCACAGTCCACAGACATGCGGTTACTAGGGTTGGGTTAATTGGTGACTCTAAATTGCCCATATTTGTCAATGTACGTGCACATAGTTATCTATCTCTGTGTTAGCACTGTGGCACACTGTTGATATACTGAGGGTGTCCCCTGCCTTTTGCTCTATTGTAGCTGGGATAAGCTCCGGGCCCCCATGACTATGATAAGGATAAGCGGAAAAAATTTCCTCTTTAAAAGAAAAAAAAAAAAAAAAAAAAAATTGTTCTTACTTCATCCACGAGCATCACAATAGTCTCCTTCCTGGGCGCTAGGTTGCTGAATCTCTTTTCCAGCAGAACTGCTGCGTGGTCAGGTGTGGCTTTCTGACCAGTCAGTTTCTGCAGGGATGAGATAAATAAATGAGACGTTACTACGGCAGGTCAGCAGATAGCCCATGTGTCATTGGCCAGCACAATGAACCCCGAGCTGCCCCCATGCATTAATCACAAGTCTGTGAATGTTGGATAAAAGCACATAGGGATAGATAGCACTGCACGCACACGCACACACACACACACACACACACACACACACACACACACACACACACACACACAAGCTCTGAAGAGTAAGTTGGTGAAGTGATAAAGCAAAATGATTATTACTTGACTAAAACCTGCAGCGGCTGTGAAAAAGCTTCATTCCCACCTGTAGGATTTGGACGTAGGCCTGGTGTGGGTCTGTCATTTTCATCCCATTGATCTCGATGAAGTGGAATGAAGGGATTTCGTCCATGTCAGCTGCGTGCTGCAGACAGCGAATCACCTCATGAACTGTCGCTGTCTTTCCAGTTCCTGGCACACCAGAGATGTACATGCACCTGTAATAAAACAAAATCCCACAGTTTTTCAAAAAAAGACAAAACAAACAAACAAAAAAAAAAAACAACAGCCTCGAGACACGTAGACCCTGAAGTGTGCAGATGCGACTCCAGTAAGACTGCTAAAAGCTTTCTCTCACCCTCCTGTGTTGTCAATGATCTTGCTTTCCACAAAGCTGTAGATGTCCTGAAACTCCTGCTCCCTGCAGGGCAGAGACTCTGGCACCGATGACACATGCAGCCTGATAAAAGAGGAAGAACTCATTATAATACAACAGTTTCAATTTCAGTCGATCCGCAAGGAAACGTTTACTGCACCAACTCTCCATCTTCTACTTCGTGACTGCAACGTGCTTTACTACAGCCCTCTTTCACACATATGCGACTAAAAGGTCAGCTGCAGACACAATAACACAGTTGTTCCTGTTTGACTTTCAAGGACACTCAAAGTCCACCTGACGGGTGCATGCATTGTTGCTGCACTGTGGTTGCGGTTCAAAGAAAAGAAGAAAAGAAAAAAGGTCCACGGCTGTATCTTTATCATACAACATGGATACGCATGAAGCGTCATGCTCACCATCCGATGTGTCTGCACCGCAACAAAGAAAGTTTAGTTTTCTGAGTCCTTTCACTTGTGTCTACCGTGAGCTCACCTGGCTCTGGCTTCCTCCAGGATGTTAGCCGGCTGTTGGGTCTGCAGGGACCTGATGGGGATGCTGGGCGTGGCGTGACGGGGGGTTTTGGGCGTTCCCGGCGAGATCTGTAGAAATAGGAGAGAGACGGTGAGAAAGTGGTGATCTCATGTCTGAATATCAGTGTGCGTCTGGTCTTCATCACCTTCTTTGCGGGAGTTCTTCGTTGTGTTCTCGCTGAGGAGTAAGATTTCCTTTTTGAACGCGAATTGCCAGAACCCGTTGCAACATATCGGAACTTCTTCGCTGACACTTGATCATCAATATTCGGCCCATCCTCATCTTGACCCTCCTCTTCGCTGCTGCTCAGCAAGTCATTCTTAGATGGAACAAACTCATCCTCTTCCTCTCCGGATGAGTTTAGGTCCTGATCGTTTTCCAGAAGATTCCTGATGGAACACATAACAGACACCCTTAAGATTTACGAGTCCTTTTTCACTTTGTTAATGTTTGATTCTGGTGGTGCTACGAAGCCAAAACACAGACTACATAAGACTGACACAAGTTAAAAAAATAAAACAACAGAAAGGGTGTGAACGATAAAATGATCATTTGAAACAAATCGTGTTAATTCAAGCTTCAAGCAGCAGTAATGGTGCCCTCACACCTTTAATCCAGGTATTTCTTATTGCTTGAAATGCTTTAAGGCCTGGAAGCTTACTGGCCCTTATAAATAAATTATGCACACTGTGTGGTTTCAAACAACGCTCACTAATTATACTTAATTTTGCTCCACATATTCATGCGTGACTTTATGATGTAGCAATCACTGGACAAGAGGTGGGGTACACCCTGCACAGGTCGGCAGCCTGATGCACAAAGACAATCCTTCACTTTCACATTCACACTTATGCATAATTTAGATGTAATTAACTTCAGAGGAAGCCGGTGTACCTGGAGAGAACATGCAAACTCCACACAGAAAGGCCTCGACTAGTTGGTTGAGTCAAACTCAGAACGTTCAACTTTCCATTCAATTCAGGTTTATTTATACGCATGATCTGATATCGTCGTGTTGGTGTTGTTCCCAGATCAACATAGCAAGTGACCAATCAGAACGTTGTGACGTCATACTTTTGCGACTTCGGGAAAAACCGCCGTAAAACAAAAAACTGTACTGCGAGAAACCGCCTCTGTCCGCCGATCAACGGATCCTGACCCTGACCCTTTAATAAACGCTAAGCAGAATTGATATTGTCCTTGGAACATTGGAATTTCATAAATGCACGAATGGCTTGGCGCGCCGAAGAATAACGCCACAACAATGTGATTGGTCACTTGCAATGTTGTTCCAGGAACAACACCCACACGACGATATCAGATCATCCTTATTTATACAGCCTAATGCTCTTCTACCTTTAAATATCCTAGGAACCCCAAGTAAGCCTGAAGTCCAAGAGAGAAGTGCTCTAATGGGCTGATATGGTACTTTAAGGTCATTAAGATAAGATGGGGCCTGACTATTCAAGGCCTTGCATGTGAGGAGAAACAGTGCTAACCATCACGCTGCACACACACGGACACAAACAAATTCGCCATCAGAAAGTCAATGGCAAACTATAAGCCAGTTGCACAAGTTGCCATTAAGTGTGGGATTTACCAGTGAGATGCTCTGTCATTGCTGCCGTTTCGCAAAGACCTGAACCGCCTCAGCCGAATCAAGACTAGCTAAGGATACCGACTACGAAATGGAGCAATCGTCAGCACCTCCGCCACATGGATGACACCGAGCTGTATGCCAAGAGTGAATGACACATCAGTTAACCGATCCACACCAGTGGATACTACACCAACAACACTGGAGTGTAGTCACATGGTAACAAGGATAGGGAAGGCAGTCAGAACTACCAGAAGGCAACATTGCAGACAGCTAAAAGTACCTTGGAATACCACAGGCAAATGGGAAGCACGAAAGGGCCGCTAGGAAAGCTGCAACCAAGAACAAGATCCGGGCAATTAACATCTATGCCCTGCCAGTCACAAGATATCCTGCTGAGATAATAAGCTGGCAAAAGAAGGAGACAGAAGCCACTGACAACAAGACAAGAAAGCTCCTTGTCATCCATGGAGGGTTTCACCCAAACTCCAGCATCCTGAGAATGTGTGCTAAGTGAAAGGAACGAGGGTGAGTACTAGTGGGTGTCAGAACCAACAACCAGGATGAAACAAACATCCGTGATCATCAAGAAGATGATGTGTGCATTATGAATACCTCAGGCAGCAGAAACTTGAGAAAGAACAGGACCCTGCACGGTATGTACCACTGGCAAATAGAGGAGGTGGCTGACATCCAGAAATCCTACCAGTGGCTGGACAAAGCTGGACTGAAAGACAGCACAGAGGCACTAATCATGGCAGCACAAGAACAAGCTCTGAGCACAAGATCCATAGAGGCTGGGGTCTATCACACCAGGCAAGACCCCAGGTGCAGGCTGTGTAAAGATGCCCCAGAGACAATCCAGCACATAACAGCAGGGTGCAAGATGCTAGCAGGCAAGGCATACATGGAACGCCATAACAAGTCGCCGGCATAGCGTACAGAAACATCTGTGCCGTGCCGAGTGTGGCCTGGAATATATGCCCCTAGGGTGGCTGAGAATGACCGAGCTAAGATCCTGTGGGTCTTGTAGACACAGATGGACAAACTGGTGATGGCTAACCAACCGATCATACTAGTGCTGAATAAGTAGAGGAAGAAGGCTGTGGTGATAGATCCAACTGTGCCAAGCAACATCAGAAAGAAGGAACAGGAGAAGCTGGAGAAATACCTAGAGCTAACAGGGGAGCTAAAGAAGATATGGAAGAAAGCAACTATGGTCCCCGTGGTAAGTGGTGCACTTGGGACAGTGAAGCTTCCCCCAAACCAGCCAAGTGGCTCCAGCAGATTCCAGGAATGACATCCAAGATCTTTGTCCAGAAGAGCGTGATCCTAGGAATAGCAAAGGTACTGCACAGGATCTCAAGCTCTTAGGCCTCTGGCAGAGGACAATAATAATAATAATAATAATAATAATAATAATAATAATAATAATAATGGATTGCATTTATATAGCGCTTTTCGAGACCCTCAAAGCACTTTACAATGCCACTATTCATTCACTCTCACATTCATACACTGGTGGAGGCAGCTACAGTTGTAGCCACAGCTGCCCTGGGGCAGACTGACAGAAGCGAGGCTGCCATATCGCGCCATCGGCCCCTCTGGCCACCACCAGTAGGCGGTAGGTGAAGTGTCTTGCCCAAGGACACAACGACCGAGACTGTCCGAGCCGGGGCTCGAACCGGCAACCTTCCGATTACAAGACGAACTGCCAACTCTTGAGCCACGATCCAAGTTTCAAGACTGCCTGCAGGGTCGTTTTGCATAACTGCACATACAAACAGGCACATGCATGCACTCTTTCACACCACTGTATGTAAAAATAAGAGAGATCCCATGGATCCACTTTTGCACTCACAGCTGTTTCTTGATGCGTGATGACACCACCATGGCCGACTTCCTCTTAGAGCTCCTCGGTGTTTCAGTGACCATTGGAGACTTTTCATTCTCCACCTCCGCTCTACACACACAACACATGGACGGGTATAAGAGGAACAGCCTGTAGTTTTTGGTTTAGTCTACACAAGGAAAACCACATCTTAAATTCAACGCATATATCAAATGCACAGTGTGTGTGACTTGTATGTGAATATGAATGTTAGTCAGGTGAACCTGGTTGATACTTCTCAGAGGAAAGTAGAACTGGATACAAACTGTAGCAAACCAAACATGTTGAAACAACAAGGATAAACAGGTCACGTTAGCATCACGCGGTGCTGTCTGTGTGCAGAGTGAAAGATTATGAAGGGTAAATGTATGGATGAGTGTACTCACAGAACACTGAGGACTGGCTCTTTAATGGTTTTCAGCTCTTTCTTTTGTGACACAGTTGTAGCTCTGTTTGAAAACACACAGGACTTGTTACAACATTTGAAAATCTCTCTAGACACTGAAAGGCTAATCACTTTAATATAGCTATCCAAACCTACATGGCTAATAACTGGTTGGGCCCCCCTTAGCAGCAACAACTGCAATTAAGCATTTGTGATAACTGGTAGTGAAGCACTGTGGAGGATTCTGACCCACTCATCTTTGCAAAATTGTTATAATTCAGCCACATTGGAGGGTTTTCCAGCATGAAACACCCTTTTAAGGTCATGCCATTCAAAGGTGGACTTTGGATCATTGTCCTGCTGCAGACCTGAGGTGTGCTTCAGCTTGAGGTCACAAACAGATGGCTGGACTTTGTCCTTCAGGGTGTTTTGGCAGACAGCAGCATTCATGGTTCATTTACCACAGCAAGTCTTCCAGGTCCTGACCTGCCCCAGACCATCACACTACCACCATCACATCCAGCTGTTAGTATGATCTTCCTTTTCTGAAATGCTGTTACTATCATGAGATGTAATGTGAAACACACCTTCCAAAAAGTTCAACTTTTGTCTCTTCATCCACACAATATTTCGCACCAACGTTTAGGATATTCTTGCCATGCCGGCCATTTCTTGCCTAGTCTCTTTCTTATGGTAGAGTCACCATAAGAAGGGGAGGGGGTCACTTTTCCCCACACAGGGCTATGTAGGTTTGGATCCCCCCCTTTTAATAATAAACACCTTTATTTAGTAAGTGCATGTTTGTTGTCTTTGTCAAATGTTTCAGAGCATCAAACAACAACAAATACTAAAGTGTGACAAACATAAAAAAGAGGATATCAGTAAGTAGGGATGGGTATCGTTTAGGTTTTATCTGATACCGGTGCCAAATCGGTACTTTTGAAACGGTGCCGGTGCTCAAACGGTGCTCGAACCGGTGCTTAAAGAATGGAGAACACAAAATTGGTCCAAAAACCTCTCATATTCAGCTGGTTTTTTGTAAAAAGATAACAATGTTAGCCTTTTCTGCAGCTATGGGGCATATATGGTATCACTCTTAGCTGGAAGCAGTGCTTAAACAATGGAAAAAACACAAACTTTGTCCAAAAACCTCTCATGTTTAACTGTTTCCCTCTTTTTCTTTGGTCATTTTAGCCTTTTTGGCCAGGGTGAAGGGAGCATCTGCCATCAAACAAGAAGACAGCCGCATGTAGCTATGATGATGTTTGCTAGTTCACCTTACATGCATTAATGTAATAACGTGGTTAGCCTACTCAACGTAAATTACACACAAACAACATTAAGCTACTCACGCAGAGAAGAACGGCTGCTGCTGCCATCAAATACGGCGCATTTCTCGGCTTTTAAAAAAAACGCTATGCGTCGCCAGGTGTTTCATCGGATTTGAGGTGTTACCTCCTTTGACAGTATCACAGTATCAGCTTAAAGCACTTGTTGCAGGCTGCTGAGTTTGCATATTTTGCTGTGAAGTACAGCCAGACTTTTGACCGCTTCGCCTTGGACATTTTTAATCTGTAGCTCTGCTCTAACAGAACGTACGTACCTGGCCCCGCCTACTATCCTCGGAAACATAAAATGATTGGCTAGAAGTGTATCACAGCTCAGGAAAAAAAAGCACCGAAATAAAGCACCGAAATGTGCGCTGCTTTTCGGTCTGGTTACTACCGTTTATGTCAGAACCGGTGCCATGATGGCACCGGACACCGGTACCCATCCCTATCAGTAAGGGGGCAAACGCTTTTTCACACCACTGTATACTCTCCTTGGAGTGGCATCGCTTATCCTCTGTGTCCTAACCAAGATCTTTGTTGAACCAGTCACCATTTCATCACCTCCCAAGGACTGAAAGTGGCACCAGTGTGCTTGGTTTTATACCAGTTATCTCAGGTTTTAAACCAATAACCTAATTATGCTCACATTCCTTTGAACTGTTGTACCTGTTTTGACCTGTATAAAAATCAGGCTCCACCTCCTGAGCTACAACAACCCCTTCCACTACAAGTGTGTATGTTTACATCGAGTTTAAGTCATTTAAAAAAACTAAATATAGAAGCTTTCTTGTTTCAGCCGGTTTATCTTTGCGTTTGAAAAGTTTAAAACAAGCAAAATCTAAACGGACCTTAAGCTGAAAGTAGGAAGCTGTGAGTGTCAATGAAAATCTCTTAATTTTTCAATCTTAACTTGAAAATCCCTAAACCTAACTTAGAGTTTCTACTGCATATTGTAAACTGTGTGACGGTTGAATTTACATAATTAAATGACTGGCTTTCAGTGTGTTGTGTGCGAGACGGCGCTGACCTTGTGGAGTCATCCTTGGCTGGTGACAGAGGGCTATCCGAATCAGAGAGTTTGTTGAGGAAGACAGATGAGGGGACACCACACCGAGCACCGGTGGGTCTGTGGGCCTTCCTCAGGGGTGTGAGGCTGTGGGTGACGGGCAGAGGATGAGCGGCAGAGGGAGGAAGCCTGCGAGTCAGTGTCACCTTTGATTCCAACTCTTCATTTAGCAGCTGACTCAGGACTTCTTCACCTGTCACTGACTTGTCTGGACCTGACAGGACAAAGATGGACAACAGAGTTTTATTCACTTAATGCAGTTTTATTTATATAGTGCCAAATCACAACAGCCGCTTCAAGGCGCTTCATATTGTAAGGTATTGGCCCCAAAACTTGGGATTCTGTTTACAATGTCAATAAATAAGAAAATGCAATGAATTGCAAATCTCTAACCCATATTTTATTCACAATTGAACAAATCAAAGGGCTAAAAAAGTGCTTTTAAATACATCTAAAATGAACATCGACTGCAGCAGGATTGGATTAAAAAGCTCAGAGACGTAAAGATGGGCATTGTCACTAAATCTGCAAATACGTCTACAAATTGTGGAAGAAATTCAGAAAAACGTTTCTCAACATAAAAGCCAAGACTTTGAATATCTTATCATCAAGGACACGGCCGAAAATCAGTCTTGGATTCCTGTAATCTGTGGGCTTTCAAACTTCACAGGACTCAGATCTGTCATGGAAATCATTGCGTGGGCTAGGAAGCTTCTAGAAAGCTTCTTCGTGAACATGATCCAGAAACACTTCGTCTTCTTTGGGTCGTAGGTGATTTAAAATGGACTGAGACAAAGTTGAAAACTGTTGCTTGGTCAAATAAATTGAAACTAGAAATTTGGGAGACAAGAATGCTGCATCGTTGGGACAAAAAGGAAGAGGGGCCATCAGTGAGTCTAAATCTCTGATAATATGGAGGTACATTAGTGTTTATGGAACTGACTTGCGCACCTGGAAAGGCACCGAAAATGCTGAAAGGCATCTACGGGGTTTAGAGAAACTTGCTCCTGTCAAACACATATTGGTTTTGTAGAAGGGTCCAGGGGCTGAACTGGCCTGGTCCAGGCCATTGGCCAATTGAAAACATTTACTGGATCATGAAACTATAAATATGACAATGATCCAGTTCTGCTGAGGAGCTAGAATCCTATATAAGATAAGAAGCGAGAAAATTCCTTTCTGGAAAAAGAAAAGAAGAAAAGAAGAAGAAGGTGGTATGCTACACAGTGACAAATATGGTCCAGGTGCTGGTGCCATCCAGAAATAACCTTTCTTCTTAATTTGACTTTTTTTGTTCTTAAAATCGTACATTTTCTCAGGTATTCTATGCTCGATTGTGAATAACAAATGGATTTATGCAGACTTGCAAATTCTTGCATTCTGGTTTTAATCAAACTTCACGACTTTTGGTATTAGAGATATATAAAAAGCCCTGTTGTTCTCTGGTACGACAAAGTGGTTGCATTTTAAAATCCTTGTGCGAACACTCACTGCTAAGCTCCAGTCTCTTTCGGACACCAGGCGTCCTGGCCGTGGCATTCCTCCTCTTGGCACTGAGGCATTTTGACGCTGACAGTTTAGTGGCCGAGTGAAGTGACTCAGCCTCGACATTGGCAGGTGTACCTACACTGCTGCAGCCAACTTCCCCTAATGACGCCTTCTGCATTATGGCGTGGTCCGGTGTGGGTAGGACACGCCGAGAGGGTCCTCTGGGGGTGGCTGCAGACTGGGAGCAAGAAGGTGATATCGGGAGGGAGGGTTTAAGACAGGAAGGAGGTGAAGAAGCAGGTGCTGGCTCAGCGGGAGACTCCATCACGGTCGAGTTCACCACCCCGAAGACCTTGGAGTCCCAGGACAACTTCACGTACAGGGTATCTTTGTCAGAGGAGTCAGGGAACGGGTCATTGCTGTCGAGGTGCTTCACCTTGGAGATAAAGGAAGGAAATTAAACATTTTCGCATTTGACTTTAAAGCATTTGTGATTTAAATGAAGCTCACCTTCACAGGCCTGAGGATGGACTCGACGTTGACCTCATTATCACAATTACGACATTCATAGTAGAAGATCTCCTGCGGATGAGGCTCTCTGCCAAGCAATTTCAGTTTGTTGACAGGCAATTCAGACACACGCATGAACCACTGAACTACTGCCTTCATCTGTTGCCCATTCTCTGGAAGAGACAGGCACAAGACAAAGAAAGTCAGTGTCTCAAAGTGGAACAGAGTAAATATCAAGTTAGGCCATTTGAGATTAGTCTCGAGTTGTTTTAGTCCAACTGAAGTCCAAGAAAGTCAAGTCGCGTTCTAAATTATTCTAAATCCATTACTATTTGAAACAAGACCATTTCAAGTGTCCACTAATATGATCTCAGACTTAAGATAGCCAAGAGACATTCAATGATTGATTGTGTTGGACTTGATTGCTCAGGGCTCGCAAAATTGCTAGCCCGACGTCCCGGAGCTAGCGATATCTCCGGTCGGACGACCAAAATCTATCTCAGCCCCGCCCGTCGGGTTATCATGTAGCCCGACGGGCGGGCTACATAATCAGCAAGATCACATTCAGGCACAAAGACATTTAAAAACACATAAAACTATAAAACAGTACTTAAACAATTTACAGAGCTTTTTATTAATAACAATTTTACAAAATAGCAGAAACATATTTTCCTTACCTAATCATTATCAATAAAGTATTCAACAAATACACAGCCATGTGACAGCAGCAAAGTAAACCGAGGAAAATAGGTTTCACTCATACAAATTAACTGAAGAAATGTACAAATATCTCAGCCCCGCTATCATATAGCCCGACGGGCGGGGCTGAGATAGATTTTGGTCGTCCGACCGGAGATATCACTAGCTCCGGGACGTCGGGCTAGTGATTTTGCGAGCCCTGATTGCTCCTTGGGTTATTCAAGTCTAAAATAATGTATCATCGTTTAAGGCAAGTCCAGCTCAGGACTCAAGTTGCCAAAGTCGATGTCAATTCATAAAAACAATTAATTAATTTTAAAAAGCTGTTTGTCAAACTTGAGACACGTCCATGTCAGCTTGAGGGTCAGAACCAAATCTGTCTTGAGTTAAGTCCCAAATCAGAGCCTAAGTTATTTGTCATCAGTTGAGAAAAGTACACGTCAGGTCCTTGGTTAGCTGAGCCAGCTCCAAGCTTGTGTGAATACGACTCACCATCACCATACAGCCTGGTAACTTTGGCCACATATGGGTTGTCTTCATCATACCCCTCTATGAGGATGTGTTGGCCTGTGTTGATGATGATTTTTGAGAGACCCTCCACACTGATCGCAAATGAGCTGAAACAAACGGGAGAAAAGAAACAATCAAAAACTACCGATTATGGGAGCAAGAACTGGAATCTCAAAATACAGCCAGATTGATCAATGGTGTCAAAACGCCTTTGTCATCTAGCAGATATTTGATTTCTGGTTTAGGGTTAAAATTTGAAAACGGGTCATTTCAAACGTCTTGATGCATTCTCAGTCATCCAGGAAAGTAAATCTCCAAAAGTTGATTCTGTTCATCTGGACGTAGCGTTTTGTTGGAGAAACGTTTCGTCACTCATCCAAGTGACTTCTTCCGTCTCAGCTGACTGCAGGTTTCCCCAATCTTATAAAGATTGCGCCAAAAATTGGTCCACCCCAAGGATCGGGTCCCCGACACAAACAGAGTAACATAGTGTACGCTGTTAAGTGCCAGGAGGATTGCCAGGATTTATACATCAGGGAAACCAAACAACCTCTGGCGAAGTGGATGGCACAACACAGAAGAGCTACCTCGTCAGGCCAGGACTCTGCAGTCTATTTACACCTACAGGCTAGTGGACACTCTTTCAATGATGAGGATGTACACATCCTGGACAGGGAGGAACACTGGTGTGAGCAGGGAGTCAAGGAGGCCATTTACGTGAAAAGGGAAAGACCATCTCTGAATCGAGGAGGGGGCCTAAGGTTACATCTTTCACCATCTTACAATGCTGTGATCGCAGCCATTCCCCAACTCTCTGTGAATGGTACTCATGGCCATTGATCAGTGGTCTTTGACCAGTGGGTTTTGGTCAGTGGTTGTTGATCAATGGTAATGAGAATTTGCATAATTATGATTAAGGAACTGACCTCCCAATCCATTGTTCCTTCAATGGGCTGGTTTCAGTCATTATGCAAATGTACTGTTTATAAGATTGGGGAAACCTGCAGTCAGCTGAGACGGAAGAAGTCACTTGGATGAGTGACGAAACGTTTCTCCAACAAAACGCTACGTCCAGATGAACAGAATCAACTTTTGGAGGGTCATTTCAAAGCACCAAAACATAACTAACAAACTTCTGAAAATACACTTTAACAGTTCTTCTAGATTTCTATGGAAAGAAGGGTAGAGTACTTCCATCTGGTCACAACACCGGTGTGGATTTAAAGTCCACAAACAGTAAAAAACACACAGTACCGTAAAGCCAATGTGGCACACATTCCACGAGGCGTCATCAACCCATCACTAAAACTGTGCCCCCCTCCAGGCAAACAGTAACATGGTAGACTGCATTAAAACTGACTCCACCCATGAGCCCAGATTAGAGCTGTGATGTCCACAACACAGTTACCATCTTTGTACCTGGGAGAGTTCAATGCTGTGGACAAACTGCTAGCAACAAGTCAATAAAACAAACTATGGCAGTAAATTATATGTTAACTTTGTATGAGTGTCGACTTTGGTAACTTTGACATTTTTGTAACCACATCAAAGGCAAAGGCCGACAACATAAAGTGAAGAATAAGATCAAGGAGCGCTAGACTTTCCCTTCTTTAAAATAAACAGACAATTGTTGCCCCCAGCCCCAGGGATCGAGGGCTAGGGACAACAAAAGAGCACAATCACGCGGCCCACCACTGCCTTAAATGATTATCACATAGTTGTTGCTTGATAGTTTGTCATTCTACTTAATTCATCCGCAGGACTCTTATCTCCCTTAATTATTCCAACAGAAACATTTTTAACCATCACACTGAAAAGACGGAGCATAAAAAGCCATTTTTTAAGGTGGAAAAATAATTACTCACTCATAGTCGTGGGTTTTTAGCCTCCTGTTGAAGCTTCGTGCCCTTCCACTCCACTCATATACTCGTCTGATTTTCATTCGAGTGAAATATTTCATCCTGTTTCGTCTCTTTCAGCTCACACAGAGGACAAAATCACAACAACAAAAAACAAAGTAACCTTCTCCCCACCGCGAAGCCGATCTGCCCGATTCTCTGATTTAATCTACTGAAAATACAATACAGGACAGCAACGAGATTTCGCGCGAAAAATGCGTAGTTTCCGGTTTTCTTTTTCGTGTCTTGAGGATCCAACACTGGCGTCATGCTGCCCCCTGCTGATTACTCCAGCCCTTCGGGGTTGCGTCAGGACACCAGGCATGAACTTTCTGTAACTTTCTGCTTTGCTCTTCATTTGCTCTTCAAATGTCCTGGTAAATTCATGCCTGAACATTTTCTGGGTTTTTTTGTTTTGTTTTTTTACGGAAGTTCACTAAATGGCAAAACGGACAATTGTGTAGATTTGCAGTATACTTTGTCCTAAATGAACACTTTACAGTATAAAGTGACTTAAGACAAGATTTGTTGACTGTTAAGTAGTGCCATATGAATAAAACTGAACAGATCTAAAGAAGGTGTTTATTAGAACAGGACAGATGGGTGACTGCAGTCCTCTGAGCACAAGGCTGACAGGACTTCCCCCCATATAATGAATAAATAAAACATAAAAAT
Organism: Diplotaxodon limnothrissa; assembly: GCF_057381915.1. Taxonomy (NCBI): domain Eukaryota; kingdom Metazoa; phylum Chordata; class Actinopteri; order Cichliformes; family Cichlidae; genus Diplotaxodon; species Diplotaxodon limnothrissa. The sequence continues at coordinate 16,025,145 of NC_140612.1, read as the reverse complement.
AAAAATGTAATTAAGACAGATTACTATACCAAACCTACAGATAAAAATGTGTTTACTGGGTTTGTTTTGTCAGCTCTAGCTTTTCAAAGACAATGAGGACCAAAGTACAATTAGAAGTGCTTGTTCTGATGAACACTTCATGGTTCAGAATCATCTTCAATGCACAACTTTTTCTATGCTGTGCTCAAGGTGCTCTCAGCTGTTTAACCCGACATATTTATAATTTAATCACATTAGGTCAACAGTGTCACAAAACAAGCCGCATACTTGAAATAACCTGGTCAGCATTACATAAATCACATTTTCAACAAAAGTTAGAAACGTTTAGTTAATATTTTGAGACAGACGCTTCACTCTATGTGCTATAACATAGACATAATAGTAAATGTGTGAGTCTTTACATTGTAGATTCTCACTGAAGGTATTAAAACCGTGAATGAATACGTATCGAATTATGTAGTAAACAAAAAGTGTGAAATAACTCAAAACATGTTTTATATTTTATATTTGTTATATTTAGATTCTTCAAAATAGCTACCCTTTGCTTTGATTACTGCTTTACACACTCTTGGAATTGTCTGGATGAGCTTCATGAGGTAGTCACCTGAAATTTTTTTCCAACAGTCTTGGAGGAGTTCACAGAGATGCTGAGCACTTGTTGGCCCCTTTCCCTTCACTCTGCCATCTCATCCCAAAACATCTCGATTGGGTTTAGGTCAGGTGACTGAGGAGGTCAGGCCATCTGGCGCAGCACTCCATCACTTTAATTCTTGGTCTAATAGCCCTTACACAGCGTGGAGGTGTGTTTGGGGTCATTGTCCTGTTGAAAAATAAATAATGGTCCAACTAAACGCAAACCGGATGGGATGGCATGTCGCTGCAGGATGCTGCGTTAGCTCTGGTTCAGTGTCTTTTCAGTTTTGAATAAATCCTCAACAGTGTTGCTAGCACCCCCCGCGACCCTGAAAAGGACAAGCGGAAGCGAATGGATGGATGAAATTGAGTGTCGTTTTTTCTTTGTGTGTGTGTCATTTTTGTCCACACGCCATACCAGCTGGCGGCGGTAATGCACCGTTTCGCTGTTTGCCAACAAGAAGAAGCGGAAGGAAGAAGAAGAAGAAGAAGTCGAACCGGAAATAATATTTACTCTTTCCGGTTTGGCGTCTAAGGTTTTCTTTTTTTTGTTCATTTTCTCCATGCCAGAATAGTAGTATCATGGCAAACAGAACCGTTAAAGACGCTAACAGTATACACGGGACTAACCCGCAGTATCTGGTGGAGAAAATCATCCGCACACGAATCTACGAGTCTAAGTACTGGAAGGAGGAATGCTTCGGTCTCACCGGTTAGTAGTGTCACCAGTGAGCTAACGTTAGCTTCATGAGGGCTCATTTTAGCAAGCGGGTTACTATCGACATTAAGCGGGCTCAGTTATATTCTTGGGGAGATAGATAGAGAGATATTTTTAGGCAACAGAAATTATTTTATTTTAGGCTAAAAATTCAAGACACAGTCATACAAGTACAACACACATTAAGATGTGTCCTGAACTGCTCCTTGACTGTGCAAAATATTATAAACAATAAGTAACTTTAAATTAGAAATCGGAAATTTTAAATTAAAAAACTGAATATGTACATTTTGCAAATGGAATATTAAAGTGTTTGTACCATATTAGCACAGCAATGTCTGACCGTGCAATGGAAGTAGAATAAACAAAATTAAGTAACGTAAACACAGTAATTGAACTGAGTGACTATAGTTATTTAGTGTAATGTAAACAGTGACTGGAGTACAACAGTGACCAGAGTAATATAAGCAGTAGGTAAGCAGCATGATCAGTGTAGCAGCGTGTGCCGTAATAATAAATCAGATACGATATGAAATATGACAAGAATATAAAATAAGGTCCTGTTCTAGACCCTTATGGTGATGCTATGAGGGGAGTGGGGGCATGTTCTGATTTAAGCCTTGGATGGTCTGAGGATAGAAGCTCCTCTTGAGTATCTCTGTTTTTGTCCTGATAGTGCGAAACCTGCCTGATTGCAGAAGTTGAAACAGTTTGTTACTGAAGAAAGGCTATAGAAAAAATAAACAAATTTAACACATGGTTCTGTAACATGCCGTTGTGTTAAACGATGTAAATGCAAATGTTTCACCCACATTTGTGACTAAAAAACAGACCTGCAAACATATTTAGTTTGACAACATTAAGTCCACGTGGCTCCCAGTTTTATACAGAAGCACTGATAACACAATAGCAGCAGTGATGATAACACTGGCATAGTTTAACATGGAGCTGAACTCTGTTTACACTTACACATGCACCGGGAAGAGCAAATAGGCTTAGCTGTTACAGAGAAGCTGAGGAAAGAAAACGTGTTTCTAGAGCCCAAAAACAGCAGTTGTTCCTGTAACCACCAATAAAACCTATACTGGGAAAAAGGTGGCAGGAGCCCTTCATCAAAGCGCCTGATCAACAAACACCAAAATTTGTTTTACACAGAGAAAAATCTGCAGTAAGCCTCCAAGAGTAGTATTAAAACATGCTGTTAACTTGGTTTCATACCATGTTTATATTACACAGCTTGCTAAAGGCTGATGGCAGCCTTTACAGCCTTACCTGCAGCAAACGGGGGTCTAAAGGGAGACATGGACTGTTCTTGGCCATATTTATTTAAAGGCTTTCGTAACATTTTTCAGATTGCAATTGAAATGGTGTAAAATTTTGTGTTTATGAAATTGCATTAATATTGAAAAAGTGATGTCACTCCCAATTTGGTGCATTCCAGCAAAAGGAATAAATGTTAAAAGACCTCATCTACCTCAGAAATTAGAGACTGTTCTGGCCCTTCCTGTACAGTGTTTTTTACCAAGTCAGTGGGAGTCATTGGTTTCCAGGTCCTCCTAAAGTCCACAGTCAATTCCTTGGTCTTTGTCCCGTTGAGCTGCAGATGTTTCTGCTTGCATCACATGAGGACGGTCCCTTCTGGTGCCTCAGTTGTGCTGATGATCTTGTCAAACACACAATGTTAAAACGCACATATTGTGGTCTTTCTGTCAGGCAATCAACAATCCAGGACACAGCTTGTTGTACTACTTAGGCATTCCTTTCTTCATCTTTCTTCATCTCCTTCTCTGATAGTTGGATACCACAGTAATTGACTCAGAGTGCTAATATGCTAATATGTGAGGGACATCACTCCCCAGTTCTGAAATGGTACTGGTAGTAAAATAGTAGTAGAACTGTAAACTTCTAATCTGTACAAGTCTGTATACCTCTGTTCATTGTCTAATTGGAAACATGTATGCAGGTGCATTTGCAGGCAACAATTGTATACAATGCAATTTGTATTTATAGTTTTTTGTTAACAATGCTTTTGTATGTTGTTTCATCCTCAGCTGAGCTGGTTGTCGACAAAGCCATGGAACTTAAGTATGTTGGTGGAGTTTTTGGTGGAAATATCAAACCCACTCCTTTCCTTTGTCTCACGCTGAAGATGTTGCAGATTCAACCTGAAAAAGACATCATTGTCGAATTCATAAAAAACGAGGATTTCAAGTGAGTTTTCTGCAGAGAGAAAAGGAGTAAACACTTATGTTGTGTTAATTTTCTCAACCAAGTTCATAGTGTATAGAATTCACTCAAACTCGTGACACTTTTAGGCACATTCCCACTATTTTGCTTAGCTAAGGTTGTAGCATAGTTGTAAAGATAACAGACCTTTATGAACATTTGACCTTAAGAAAAAGTTGCATGATATTTAGAATACCCATATATGATTTCTTATATGGCTGTATGTTATCAGTGCAAACAGTGGCATTGAGAATGGCATTTTAAATTGCTCTTTATAGCAGTATTATCACTCGAAACTTCAGATCAGTCTATTGACCTTGAAGGAGAGGTCAGAGGTCAAATGTGACAAGATTTTTAACCTTTATATGGTACTTTTTTAATGTTCAAAATACACACTTGTAAGAATCATAACTTAACTTTTTGTTCAGTTGATCTTGGTGGATGTAAGCCAAATTGTAATAGATTATTATGACCCTTGAGTTTTATCTGAATTTCTTCAAAACTTTTTAAGCTTTTGTGTTTACAAATCGAATGATGAACTCAAACACAAATGTGATGAATCACCAGGGCTCTCAAAATCGCTAGCCCGACGTCCCGGGGCTAGCGATATCTCCGGTCGGGCGACCAAAATCTATCTCAGCCCCGCCCGTCGGGCTATATGATAGCGGGGCTGAGATATTTGTACATTTCTTCAGTTAATTTGTATGAGTGAAACCTATTTTCCTCGGTTTACTTTGCTGCTGTCACATGGCTGTGTATTTGTTGAATACTTTATTGATAATGATTAGGTAAGGAAAATATGTTTCTGCTATTTTGTAAAATTGTTATTAATAAAAAGCTCTGTAAATTGTTTAAGTACTGTTTTATAGTTTTATGTGTTTTTAAATGTCTTTGTGCCTGAATGTGATCTTGCTGATTATAATGTTGCACAGCAGTTTGGTAAACTGTTGTCGGCAGTCAGCAGCGTGTGTAGCACATTTCGTGCTGGATTGATTAAGAATATATTTTTATGTGTGTAACACATAGATGAGGTATGACATGTTCGTGCTCATTTTTTTCCCTTTTCTTTTAGATATGTGCGTTTACTTGGAGCGATGTACATGAGGTTAACTGGAACTGCAGTGGATTGCTACAAATACTTGGAGCCTTTGTACAATGACTACAGAAAGATTAAGAGCCAGAACAGAAATGGAGGTGAGTTTGACAAGTTAATCTATAAATGACTGGACTCTAACTGGTGTTGGAGGGAGGTGAATGATATCGCAATATTTCAAGAAAATTTGCAATAATGATATTTCTGACATATAAAAGAAAAATACTAAACATTTTATTATTTGCTCGCTGCTTGCAATCAGCAGTACTTGCAATGTACAATGTAAGTGCATGAAATGCATTCTCCATCTTTTCACATGAGCTAATGTCACTAATAAACTTCCTAATTTGAAGTGTGAATCTTATTGAAACAAGGCCCCAGCACTAGGAGCATTACAGTGTAGCAGTACTGACAGCATGAGGCAAAGGTGAGCACAAAAGTGGCATAGGTGTTTAAGTATGAAACTACTGGTTAACATTTTAGATTAACAATAATTAAAGTAATTTAACCTTGTAACTTGTCAAGAGCTTGTACAGAATTGTAATATAATAAACCTGAATTATGTTTTTCTAAGTCAATTTTTATATGTTTTATACATTTATTCAATTTATGTTATTTTATACCGAAACTTGAGACAGCACAGTCCAGAGAAGTGAGGAATTCATCAAGCATAACTTTCACCCACTAAAGAATATAAATAAATAAATTACAGTAAAATGTAATTTGACATCTTAATAAAAAAATATCTGTTTTACTTGACTATTGTTCGTCTCTTCTTTTTGTTAAAACAGTATTTTTTTTAAATTCATTGACAGTATTGATTCTGTTTTACGATTGCAAATAAAGAATTTTGACTTTTTTCTCAGAATTCTGAGAAAAAAGTCAAAATTCTGAGAAAAAAGTCAAAATTCTGACTTTTTTCTCAAAATTCTGGAAAAGAAGAAGAAAAAAAAAGGACATGCCCACTTTTTTTTCCCAGTGGCCCTAATCCTCTTCCATACAAAGCACTTGCACATACTAGTGGATTAAACTTTGCAATTTAGGACAACGTTGGCAAAAACCTTACATTGGGTGGTTGTTTATATTTGTAGGCGTTGTGCATGTATATGTACACCAATCAGGCACCGATCATTCAATGAGACACTGATTTTTTTCGTCATTGTGACACTTGTTAGTGGGTGGGATATGTGAGGTAGCAAGTAAACATTTTGTCTTCAAAGTGGATGTGTTTGAACCAGGACAAATGCGTAATTTTTTTATTTTTATTTGTAAATTATTACAGAGTTTGAGGTGATGCATGTGGACGAGTTCATCGACGGGCTTCTTCACGCAGAGAGAATGTGTGACGTCATCCTTCCTCGGCTTCAGGTGTGTTAGTGTCATTTTTGTATATCTGACCTGTTTGACGTGCCAATGTCATTGACTTTTCTTTTTTTTATGCGTGTATTACAGAAGAGGCAAGTGCTGGAGGAGGCTGAGATGCTGGACCCAAGGATTAGCGCTTTGGAGGAGGACTTGGATGAAGTAGAAAGCAGTGAAGAAGAAGATGAGGAAGAAGATAAGGTTAAAAATAAAATTATCAGTAAAAATCTACCATATAAAACTGATGCAATAAATTGGTGGTTTCTGATTGACATGTTCATTTTCCAAATATATTTCTAATGTTTAAAGAGCCCTCACTATAACAAAACACAATATGTTCAACTATCAGCTTTTGTTTAACTGCACAGTTAGCTTATGTTCAGCTTCACTGAAACATGAAAATCCATCTGTAATAGCAGTAACGTTCTGTACTGCCACAAGATGGCACCATCCATCCATCTTCATCTGCTTTATCCGAGGCCGGGTCGCGGGGGCAGCAGCCTAAGCAAAGAGGCCCAGACCTCCCTCTCCCCAGCCACCTCCTCCAGCTTATCCGGGGGAACACCAAGGCGTTCCCAGGCCAGCCGAGAGATATAATCTCTCCAGCGTGTCCTGGGTCTGCCCCGGGGCCTCCTCCCGGTGGGACATGCCTGGAACACCTCACCCAGGAGGCGCCCAGGGGGCATCCTTGTCAGATGCCCGAACCACCTCAGCTGGCTCCTTTCGATGTGGAGCAGCAGCTGCTCTACTCTGAGCCCCTCCTGGATTGCCGAACTTCTCACCTTATCTCTAAGGGAGAGGCCAGCCACCCTTCGGAGGAAGCTCATTTCTGCCGCTTGTATCCGCGATCTGGCACCGAATATGTAAAAACTGCAAACACAAGTAATACAGATAGTATTACATAGTGTAAATTAGTTCCTTTGCAATACAATGACTGGTTTAGGTTGCTCAGCTCAGTTATATAGAGGCGTCTGCATAAAATAGCTTCTATGTCCACTGAAAATGTTGTCTGTTAGTGGATTAACTGAAAAATAAAAACATGAATGAATTTGGTTGCAGATGGAGAGAATTCAGACTCCTGAGCCACATAGACGTGGTTACCGTGACAATGACAGACCTCGCCGCTCCCCATCACCACGTTACAGACGCAGCCGTTCTCCCAGACGGTACTCATTGTGCTCATCCTTACATTTTCTTGAGTCTTCATATGTTTGTGAATAAGACAAGTAGACTTGCAGAGCAACCTTTTCCCACATTGAGTTTATACAGTTGCTTTCATTATGGTAAGCTCCATTATTTCTTCTTCAGGAGGAGCAGGTCTCCAAAGAGGAGAAGGTATGACTGCGTTTTGCATTCACTTTAATCTTGTTAAAACTGCACTGCTAGTATGTGTGTCTTACAGGAATATCTGTGTTTTTTATTGTACATAAACAGCCCCTCACCACGGAGAGATCGCCATCGCAGCAAGAGCCCCCGGCGCCACCGCAGCAGGTCCAGAGAGAGACGCCACCGCTCCAAATCACCAGGTAATTAAAGGGGAGATCAGTGTTCTGTGGCCATATGGTGTAACCACAATAACAGACAGCTGAGAATGGGGGAAAATATGGGTTATTAAAGAGTCTGCAGACATTTAAGTTAAAGAAGCAACCAAATATATCATTCATATGATTTAGAACATGTATGTTCTCCATCAACTTGGAGTTCCAAAGCATTTTAGCCATTATATCTTTAACTGCTCACTTACTAATGAACAAAGCACTTTGTTTACAGTTAATCAACCAAAATTAATCGATTGGCTTGTTACTGTTATTTTTGTTATATGTATATATATGTACAGTGGTGACTCGTTTATCGTGGTAGTTACATTCTAATAATAACCCACAATAGGTGAAATCCTAAAATAAAAATAATATATGGTTGAATATATATCGGACATTCTTACCTCCAACAGGGTTTTTAAAAAAAATGCATGCAAACCATAAAACACCTGAGCCAGACATTTTTGTGGGACACTCAGGATCAGGGCCAGTGGTCCACAGGATGACTTGGATTCAAATTTGTTTTCATCTGTTTATTTTTTGCAAAGATTTGTGCCACAATATCAGTGGGTTTTAAACCACTGAAATGAAGCCAGCAATCATAGAAATTCATGTTGTTCTTCTGCCATCCTTTTGGCAACTGTGTTTTAAGTTTTTAGCACTGGAAATGTTCAAGTTATTTCCATAGTTACATAAGTTTGGAAAACTTTTGTCTATAACTAAAAATGACTTGGTGTCATTGTTGTGATCCAGGTCACCACAGAAGCCACAGACATCGCAGCCATTCCAAGTCCCCAGAGAGGTGAGTATTATTATTATTAATGTATATCTGGGTAACGTTATTTGATTAGTGGGCGCTGTGCTTCCTGGTCTTGATGTCAGTGACTTCGATCTCCTCCTGTGACCAGCTTATTATCCCAGCAGGGTACCTGATCACAGGCATAGGTGTTGATAGCCCAGATCTTGTTCTTACCATTCAGTTGACTCCTTGCGTACTGCTCCTTGGGGCTGTTCATCTTGTAGCCAAACATCTCATGATCACTGCTGCCATAGATCAGCTGGTTAGTCTCGGTAATGTTTGCAGTACGTATTGTCCGTAGTGCTGCATTCACATCATCTAGAAGACCTTCAGAGGGTAATTTATGTAATCTTGGTAACCGGCTACAGAGGGTCCAGGATCCTGTCTTTCAGGTCAATTCCTCTCTCACTTAACGATACTTTCTTGATACCCGGGGCTTCATTCTCACCCAAACTTGGGTATCTACCCCTGACTTGTCGTCTTGGCTCCCCCTTGTGTTGCATTTGTGTTGTTCCTTGCCAGTCTCTAGCTGTGAGAGCAGTTTCTCCATTATACTTTCATGATTTTAATTGTCTATAAACAAGTAACTAAATTAAGTAACTAACAAGAAATAGCACAAGCACACTATACTGTGCCGTAATTTGATATGGGCTAAAGACAGAAAAGAAGGAGGAAGAAAGAGAAATGTGTATTTTTAAGCTCCAGGTTAAAAATAACAAGACAGAGAGGGAGAAGAAAGAGTTTCCCTCTGTGTGCATATTTGTATTCACCAACTCCAGTGTAGTGGTATTAGAATATTCATTGTTTATTTAACTTGGTTTTGTTTTGTTTCACGTTACAGGAGTTCAAAAAAGAGTCACAAGAAGAGTCGAAGAGGAAACGAGTGATTTTTTTCTTTCTTTTTGTTTTTATACCAAACTTTCAGAAATCTGCTTTCTAATTCCTGTGTATTTGTTTTCTTTTCCCTTGTTGTTTTTTTATGGGGGGGGGAGTATAAATATATAAAATATTTCATGTAAACATGTTCATTGTGCTTAGAATGTGTTTCATAATCTGATTTGATCTGACATTTCAAAAATAAAGGCCCCTAAATTGTGACTCTTCGGATGTTTTAAGGTTGTTGTTGTTGTTGTAATAGAATTAGTGGTAGTAGTAATAGTTGTTATTATTATTATTATTATTATTAACTGATAGGCAAATGAGGGAAGTTTGAAATTTGTAAATGAGATGAGGGCTGAGGGAACTGAAAGTGTTTTACCACTCCCTGATTTCCACATTTTCTTTGCATGTTTGTAACATATTGAAACACAAGTAAATATGAATTGTAGTTTCTAGAAGCGGTTAGTAGTAAGGGGTTGGGGAAACTTTGACTGTGTGAAGAGGAGTGTGCCCCTGGACTTCCCCTCGATTCCCCCGGAGGCCTGCGTTTGAGTCCAGCCTGTCCGGCCTTGACTATAATAATGACTGTAGAAGCTACCGGAGCACAGAGGAGAAGAGCTGGTGAAGCCTGGACACTGGGTGTTTGTCAAGGTCATAAAAGAAAAACATGGTCAACAACCCAGGTAGGAGGTATGATATCAGACACTGCTGTCCACACCTACTGCTGTAAAAATAGCTGAGCAAAATACCTGGTTACATCGAACTCACTGTGACACACAACGAATCCCACACCTACACAGGAGTAGTTGTAACGGATAATTGGATGTTTTAGACTGCCTCTGAAACTAATATTTCTTGTTGTGTAGCTTGTGCACCTGCTATGCCAACACTGGCCACATCACCATTTCGACTACCATCAGGTAATTGTCCAGCCAGCCTAGCATGCATGCTGCAGATGTTTAGAAGTCCTTCGCTGTCCCCAAGTGTAACCTGTATTTCTTTCTGCATTATTGCATACAGCAGGGCATGCAGGATGTTCGGAACGTGCTGTTGAACGTTTATCCCTAACAACACTGCACCTAATGGCACTAAACCAAGCATTAGAAGGGCTCACTGGCCTGAAATGAGTCAACACTTTTCCATGCATGGTATCAGTCAGCATTTGCGGAAATGAACAGGATATTGAAATCCAACTCGAAGTACCAATCCAGACGCCGCTTTCTCGTGGAAGACCCTTCCCCTGATCAGTCTTGTCAAGGAGATCTACAGATAATTCCTTTGACTTCAGTTTGGTTTGTGCTCTGACTTGCACTGTTAACTTTGGGATTTTAAATAGACAGGTGTGTGCTTTTTCAAATCATGTCCAGTCAAGAGAATTTACCACAGATGGACTCCAACCAAACTGTAGAAACATCTGATAGATGATTACTGGAAACAGGATGTATCAAAGCTCGTTTTTTAGTGTAATGTTAAAGGCTGTGAATACTGTAAATATTATATTTTTGTTTTCAATAAATTTACAAGAATTTAAAGCGAATTTTTTTCCACTTTGCAATTATGGAGCATTGTGTACAGAATCTTTGAGGTGAAAAACAACATGACTCTATTTTGCAATAAGGCTGTAACATGAGAAAATGTGCAACAAGTGCAGTGCTGTAAATGCTTTCCAGATGCAATGTATTTTTGTCAGTAAATGACAGTGACAAAGTTTTCTCATGATAGTCTGTCCTGGTTTAGCAAAACTGTGCACCTACCCTTGTCTGCCGGAAGGATGATGATGATATTACTAAGCGGTATGAGTGCCGCCTTCTCCTTGATACTGATATGCTTACTTATATATTATATATACTTATATGCTTGGGTCTTTGCATTGCTAAGACAGGCCAAAACTTTAATCCACAATAACAGTCTGAATAGGGGAAGAAGCTGTTTGTGGAAGTGTGGGACCTGATTGACCTGAGGAGTCAGCCAGTGTGTAGCGGGTCAAACAGGTGGTGGGATGCAAGACAGGAGGAGCTGGCGATGGCCTGCAGGGGTGGCAGAGCGCAGCCAGTGATTTTTTGGGTAGTGTTAATTACGCTCTGCACAGCCTTCCTGTTCTCAGTAGTGACCCTAATGCAAAAGCAATGTATAAGTCATTGCAGTCATTGTGTAAAAGCTTACATTCTTTGTGGAGTAATTACATGCTTATCACATGTTTGCTTAGGAAAATTAGGAATTGTCTCAAAACTGGTTTGCCATATGAATGGGTGGTTCATTCCTTTAGCCATTACATTAATCATTTCATTTTTTAACAGTCAGTTTAATAATAAAATTCCATGACAAAATATTGCAACAAAAACGGAAAACCTGTTTGGAGACATTATCTTATAATTAGGTATGTCATAATTACAAATATTCTGATCTTGTAATTCTTTTTGTCAACATCATTGAAATGAACCAGTAAGAGTTCTTCTTCACTTTCTATAGGCTACTTGCATAATTTGACACTGAAGGTATCTGGTTATCCTCAGCACGTTGTCAGGTATTCTGAGTGTGGTATTATTTTATTTGCAACAGTAACTCATTTTAGATTATAAAATGTGTATTAATCACGCTTCTGTCGTGAATGCGATGCGCTTCCGTAAAATGTCAAATTGCGTTTAAAACAACGCGCCCTACGTAAAGAACGTAGAATAGAACATTTCCTGTGTGTGCTGCTGTAGTTCGTAATGGCGGAGCTTAAAGAGGCGGACGCTGCTCAGCTACACCAGGAGGACGTCGATAACAAACGTGGGTAAACTGTAGCGCCTGCATGTTTGGTCGCTAAATTTGCAAACATACAATGCAGCATAAATCATACTACAGGCATTATTAATGCTACGCAGCCTATTTAACGGGAGTTTGAGTTTATAACTGCGGAACTAAACGAGGGCCTCAGCATGGAGCTCCGCCATAGGACCTAATAGTCAACAACATCAACGACAAAAAGGCAGGCGGTAATAGTACTCCGCTATCGCTTCCTGTTGCATGAGATAGCGCAGCTGGCTTTGAACATCTGCTGATTTTAATGTGGTTTGAGTTGCGTTTTCAGTTAACCTGGTCTCATCACGGAGCTGCACTACAGGACCGCAGAGCCGCTCACTTCATACCGCTTAAACTGTTCATTTATTTTAACCGGTGTTCCAGCTTAACTGGTTTTGGTTTTCATTGGTGATGTTTGTGAACATTTCATCTGTGGACCCAAATTCAGGGCCCTATTCTAGGAAGCATGTCCAGCAAACCTTAGCTTAAAAATAAAATATGAGTTGGTCAACTTTATGATCGGCAACTCCGGGTTGCTCCAGAACAGCTGATCAGAGTAAGTTCAGTCAACTAACTCTGAGTAAGTTCATCCTGAGTTAGATCCAAAATGTATCATTTTAATTTAATATCCATACTCATCATTTAGCCAGCTTGAACTTTCATTAGATGAATTTGAATCCTAATTCTACGTTTGATTTTAGATCTAATGATTCAGCTGAAACCTGAAAGGTCAAAATGCAAGAGAGAGACAGTGAAGATGAAATGCAGAGAGACTGATCAGACACAGTTTACTGATGGACCCAGATAGCAAAGAGTCCAGATGCATTCATCCACAGTTTAGTTTAACCTTCAATAAAAACAGTTTCTGCTATAACTCCAGTAACGATAAAGAATTCCATTATTTCTACCTTTTATTGGATAAAAATGCTTAAAGACAGAAAAACTTTGCTTTAATGTTGCCAGTGTAAGCATTCGTCATTTGGTCAAATATTAACCTGATAGATGTTGGCTTCCTGAGATTCACTGTTTCACATTTAACAAAAAAAAAGCAGGGCAGCATTTTACGAAGGAGTGTTAGGGTCATATTAAGAAAAAAATATTATTTCAGACTATTTTCAGACTTGTAATTCTATTTTGAGATAAAAGTCAAAATTTTGTTTTTTTTGGAAAACATCAAAAAGATGATTAGATTACAGCTGCTTTACCCTCGACCCTCAGAGGGTATCGCAATTGTGGCAGTTTGTCCTGAAACAACAAGAGTAATCTCCACATTTCGACTGTAACTCTTTTCAAGGAAAGGAAAGGTGGCTAGGAGAATTGCTAAGAACTTGGGTAAAGACAAGAGCCTTGTGTTGTTAATTATAATGACCTTACACTATTGTCCTTAAAAATGTAATGCTGGGTGTCACATTGTTAAGGACAGATGGATTAAAACTACAATGGGCAGAAGATGGACTACAAGATGCACATTTGCCAACACGTGTTCTCATATCAGTGATTTATGGAAGTCATATAAATGAGGTCAGCCTGTGGACAAATATCCCTTTGTTCCAAAGGTTGGAATTTTAAAGATAGAGGAACTTTTAGGGCCATATTTACAAATGTCTAAGCTGCCTTTTGAAGTTGAAAAGCTCATGGCTTTAAAGAGTCCCAGTGTTAGTTTTGTGATTGAAAGTTGTGAACAGGAGGAATTTTGTGGCTGAAATATGGAGTTTCACTTTCAGGAGGAGAATATTTAAACCAGTTACGTTATCAGGCGAGTGAGTCATCTGCACTTCAAGTGGATGGCTCAAGTTGTTATTGCAGTGCCAAAACATCGGCTCTGTCCTGAAATTTCGCTCAGTCCTCACACTGAGCCCCACAATAACACTGTCTTTGTTGTGCTGTGAGCACATAGTGAGTGACTTGTTTTTGCTGACTCTGTAACAAATTAAGTTTTACTATATAACTGCCTACAAGATGCCAAAGATCAGTAAACACAAAATGTTCTTACCCTTAATGAAAACAAGGCTTCAGAATAATACCCCTATGGATGAGTTCACTTTGCCCACTTCCTTCTTATTGTTCTTCTACTGTTAGAAATCTTTAATGTTTCTAAATATTTATTTTAAATTATACAAGCAGTTGACTAGTTTTCGCCATTACATGAAATTACCAAAGCAAAATCCTGTCGTCCCCCAAAACACATTGAAAAACGTATTCATGCCGTCATCACCTCTAGATTGCATTATTGCAGTTCTCTGTATTTGGGTCTTGACAAGTCTCTACATAGTGGTTTGGATCCACCCATTTATGGCTACAAGAAGTGCAAGAAGACTTAATTGTGGACCACATGGCATTAAACCATGAAACAAAAATGGAAATGACTAAAATGATAAGCTTGGCAGTGGATGGAACAACAACACTTGAAGGACAAACTGTATACCTACATTTATACCTGGAAAAAGGATAACATTGGAGAAGGGTCTCAAGATTCACAAAGGCCTAACCCAAGTGTCTGAGAGGATTAGCGAGGGCCTCGTGTTGATCACTTGTTCCTTAAACGTGCATCAGAACCACAGATAAAGCCAGATGAAGCACAAATGGGTAAAACATAAAGAAACTGTCTGGAAACATGATGTGATGTTATTCTTGTTCTTGTTAATGTTGTTTTTAAGTTAAGCTTTTCTTTCTCTTCAAAGAAGTCTGTTAGTAACTTTTTTAAAAAGTGTATTCTGCTGACATTTATCTGAAATGCTTATGCCTGACATACTTAACAGTTGTGTGTGGTAGAGAAAAATCCAAATGTTCTTTTAATGAGCTGTTTTTTTTTCTTTAAGTGCATTCAAATTTAAGTGGGGAGTAAACTTCAGTGGCAACTCCTTAACTTTATTGTTCTCAGGTTTTGTGAAACGATGTCAAATATTTTTTATTTTTATTGAAATAAAATCATAAAATCGAATTTCCATCATTTTCCTCTGACCTGTAGTGATTAATTTGGTATTAGTTGTCTAGTTTTGGAGAAGTTGGTCATAGAGGTAAATATAATAATACTACTACTACTACCAATGATGATGATGATAATAATAATAATAATAATAATAATAATAATAATAATAATAATTAAAACTTTGAGCCATTGAACTCCTTTAAAATAGTTAAGGAAGTATTTTTCTTTTCTCTCTCTTCATTTCTGAAGGTGGGGATGGGGGCGATGGACCATTTGTTGCTGAGGAGACACTGAAGAGTGAAAGTGCCACAGATGATGATGCCAAACCCTCCATCACAACCGCTGGTAATTAAATACAACTCGATTTTTGTTAGGATTTGCATAACAGCTGCATTCCTGTGCTCATCAGAATTGAATCAGGTAGCAATAATGACTAAACTTTAACTGGTCTTTGTAATAATATAACAAGTGTTCTGTTTTTCTCCAAATAGAGAGACACCTCTCCATTCAAACTAAACTGGAGGGCCTTGAGATGCTGGTTGACCTCAGTGGTGGTAAATTCATTTCTTTAGTTTTTATTAGACAGTCAGTGACAGACGGGCAGATTTAAAGACTTGTTGATTTGTTATTGAACAATTAAGATAAGATAAGATAAGATAACCTTTATTAGTCCCACACGTGGGAAATTTGTTTTGTCACAGCAGGAAGTGGACAGTGCAAAAGTTATGAGGCAAAAATTAGAATACAATAAGAATAAATACAGTACACAACTGTACAGAATAAAATAAAATACTATATACAGTAGAATAAAATAAAAATAAATATACAATAAGATAAAAATAGAATACAAATACAAATACTATATACAACTGAGTAAAAATACAACGATGACAGAAAGGATTATTGCACTTAGTATTATTGCATATGTGTGGATGTGTGTGCTTGATCAGTTAAAGTCTTTATTATGGAGTCTGATAGCAGTGGGGAGGAAAGACCTGCGAAATCTCTCCGTCCCACACCGTGGGTGCCGCAGTCTCCCACTGAAGGAGCTGCTCAGTGCTGTCACAGTCTGCTGCATGGGGTGGGAGATGTTGTCCAACAGGGATGACAGCTTAGCCGCCGTTCTCCTGTCACTCACCACCTCCACTGGGTCCAGAGGGCATCCTAGAACAGAGCTGGCCCTTCGGATCACCCTGTTCAGTCTCTTCCTGTCCCCAGCAGAGATGCTGCCGCCCCAGCAGACCACACCATAAAAGATAGCAGAAGCCACCACAGAGTCATAGAAGGTCTTCAGGAGTGGGCCCTCCACCCCAAACGACCTGAGTCTCCGCAGCAGGTACAGCCTGCTCTGCCCTTTCCTGTAGAGGGCGTCTGAGTTATGAGTCCAGTCCAGTCTATTGTTCAGATGAACACCAAGGTACCTGTAGCTGTCCACAGCCTCAATGTCCATACCTTGGATGTTCAGTGGTTGCAGTGGAGAATGCTTGTGCCTGCGGAAGTCTACCACCAGTTCCTTGGTTTTACTGGCGTTGATCTGGAGGTAGTTCAGCTGGCACCAGTCCACAAAGTCTTGGGTCAGACCTCTGTACTCCTTGTCGTCCCCATCAGTGATGAGGCCGACTATTGCAGAGTCATCAGAGAACTTCTGCAGGAAGCACTGGGTGGAATTGTGGGAGAAGTCTGCAGTGTAGATGGTGAAGAGGAACGGAGCCAGAACCGTTCCCTGTGGGGCCCCCGTACTGCAGACGACCCTGTCCGACACACAGCCCTGAGTCCTCACATACTGTGGTCGGTCGGTGAGGTAGTCCAGGATCCAGGTAGTGAGGTGATGGTCCACTCCAGAGTTCACCAGCTTGTCCTTTAGAACCGAGGGAAGAATGGTGTTGAAGGCACTGGAGAAATCAAAGAACATGATTCTCACAGTGCTTCCAGCGGTCTCCAGGTGAGCGAGGGAACGATGTAGGAGGTGAATGACGGCATCATCCGCTCCAATGCCAGGCTGGTAGGCAAACTGAAGTGGGTCCAGTGATGAGCTTATTAGGCGCCGAAGCTGAGCCAGGACCAACCGCTCCAGGGTCTTCATCAGGTGGGATGTCAGAGCCACCGGCCTGTAGCTGTTGAGGTCCTTGGGGCGTGAAGTCTTTGGCACTGGTACAACACAGGAGGTTTTCCAGAGCTGTGGGACTCTTCCCAACCTCAGGCTCAGGTTGAAGAGGTGCTCCATCACCCCACACAGTTGGTCCGCGCAGGACCTGACGACCCTCGAGCTGATGCCATCTGGACCCGCTGCCTTCTTGCCATTAATCCTCCTCAGTTCCCTCCTAACCTGGGTGGTTGAGAGAGACAGGCTGGAGCCTTGTGTTGAGTGTGTATTGGATGCTGCAGTTGGGGGTGGGGGGGAGTGAGCAGGGTGAATAGAGGAGGTGTGAAGTGTCTGAGGTGGAACAGCAGCAGTGGGGGTGGGTGAGCCTGCAGCCGATGTTGCAGACTGCCTCATGGCTGAATCAAATCTGTTGAAGAAATGATTCAGTTCATTTGCCCATCTCACATCCCTCCCAGGCAGAGAGTTCTGCTGTTTGTGGCCCGAGATGGTTCTGAGGCCTCTCCAGACTTCACCAACGTTGTTTTGTTGAAGCTGGTTCTCCATCTTCTGCCTGTAGCTCTCCTTCCCATTCCTTATCAGTCCCCTCAGCTCTCTCTGCACCCTTTTCAACTCCTCTTTGTCTCTGGATTTGAAGGCCCTCCTCTTCTGCTTGAGGACGGTTTTAATTTCTGGGGTAATCCAAGGTTTGTTGTTGGAGAAACACCGTACAGTCCTGGTAGGTACGGTGTTATCCACACAGAAGTTTATATAGTCAGTAATGCATGTAGTAAGGCTGTCGATGTCCTCTCCGTGGTCATCACAAATCACCTCCCACACAGTCGACTCAAAACAATCCTTAAGAGCCTCCTCGCTCTCCTCATATATTCTAATTACATATTAGAACAAAATTGATACCCCCCCCCCCCGTCAGATTTTCAACATAGCATTTCTAAACATAGTAGTTTTCCTTACAAAACTTCC
This sequence comes from Diplotaxodon limnothrissa, assembly GCF_057381915.1. Taxonomy (NCBI): domain Eukaryota; kingdom Metazoa; phylum Chordata; class Actinopteri; order Cichliformes; family Cichlidae; genus Diplotaxodon; species Diplotaxodon limnothrissa. Next base: position 16,007,120 of record NC_140612.1, on the reverse strand, counting down.
TTAGAAAGTTTTCCTTAGAATTAATTATTATTATAGTACACAGTAAATACTTTAAGAAAAAACAATAATAAAAAACGATGGATATACAAAGTTATCACAGATATTCCAAGTGTCAAGAACTGGAGGGAAAAGTAATGAAGAAATTCAAAGAGAGGCACACAGTAAAGAACAGGCAAGTGAAAAATAAAAAAATGAATAGTGACAGATGTGTATAAAGACTCCAGTAAAACTACCAAGACACTAGTGAATAACCAATAATAGCCAAGCCGGGAACTATAGTGAGGAGACTCACAACAACTATGCACAGGAAGGGACCATTATGTTGCAGGTCGGGAAAAACTTTACTTCTGCAGAAGAGATGCCTTCAAGCCAGCCTGAAGTATGTTAAGGATAACCTAGAGACAGATTATACGGATATGTCCTTTGGTCAGATGAGATGAAAGAGCTCTAGACTCTTTGGTTATAGAGAATGCTGACACTCAGAGAATACTGTCGTCAAATAGAAACACTGTGGTGGGAGTATTATGAAATATTATCGTTTTAAAAAAGAACAGCTTTTCATTGTCCTATGTTAGCTTATTGATTATGTAATTATTTAGCTAATACCAATAAAGTAGCTAAATGACACAATAACAATCCCTCACCTTCAGTGTGTATTTGACAATCATTTCTTAAGGAATCCATTTCATACTTGTTAATCACTCTTTGTTTTTATAGTGCAGGGTGATACATTTTAGTGAACTTTAAGGGACAACGATAGGCATTTAAATTGACAGATATTGAACTGAAAATACAAACAGCTGTACAAATGTGCAACAATTCTTGTTAAGTTTAAAAAGGCAAAAACACTTCTGTAGAGTGCACCTCAATGATCTCATGATCCCTTGTAAACAAGTACCTGGGGAAAGTGGGAAGGAAACATTCTCTTATAACAGGAAGAGACCTCTCGCAGAACCAGGCTCAGGCACATCCTGGTCAGAGGGTAAAATGAAAAAAATAAGAATATAGGGAGACCAGTAAAGATGGGACAAAACACAAACTACAGGAGAGACAAACAAAACAGCAAGTAACAAATACCATTACTTCTAGATCCCGACCGATAGAGGATTTTTAGAGTTATACTGATATTTGGTCATTTCAAAAATCCAATATTGTGATATGTTAGCTGTGTTTCTTTTTCTTTCAGACACATGATATACAAACAGATTTCCCTAACATTAGTTATGTGGAGCTATTTATTTAATCATTTACACTTTGCTCAATTCTGCTGGTGTTAGCTCATCGTGTGTTGCCAACTGGGAATATACAGAGTGGCATTTCCTGGGAAAAACAGCAACACATGGTTGAAGGGTGTTTAATTTTAAAATGTTCATTTATTGGCCATATTAAATATTGATACTAATAGGGCTTGCAAATAGTTAATATCAGCCGATAGTATTGGTTTGAGGTTAAATTACACATCAAAGCACACTGATAGTAAATGCACAAGGTTGAAATTAGTATGTGTTTAAGAGGTTAGTTGACAATGAATCAGTAATTATTGATACTCTAATAATTACTTCAGTAATTTTTTTGAGTCCTGTCAAATGTGATCAGATGTGTCAGATTTTACATGATTGAAAATCTTCACAGTTTCAGACGTTGTATCAGGATGTATCAGCTTTTACCATTCAGACATTTATGGACAAAGCAAATATTGATTCAGTCCTGTATTTTATTTTATTTTTTACATTTGAAATACAGTTATGTAATAGGTCACACACCAACCAATTTATTTTAATCAATAAAGCAGTTGATTAGTGTTGTGCTGATTTTTGCCTTTTTCGCTCAAAAGCTGGGCGGAAATCGTGTCCTCTGTGTCCTGAGGAGAAATTTAAGGCCTGTTACAGCCACAAACTCCGCCGACACCTGCAGAACCTCCATTGGAAAGTGTATGCAGAGTTTGAAGGTAGGAACAATACAAATCGACACACATACAACAATAACCAGCAGTCATCTGGTTTCAACTCAAATCTGCAGCAGCAAGGAGTTGTTTCTTCTGTGTGACTGATGCTGGATCATATTTTGTGTTTAAATTTGTCCTGGATAAGGGTGTGGTCACTGTTTGTACTCCAGGGATCTTCTTCTGTATCAAAATGTGAAAACTGTTTCTTTGAACAGGCTACAGGATGTGCATCTGTCACCTGCCCTGCAGAAATGTTAAGCCCAGCCTCAGCGGAGATCATGTGAGACACAAAACACATACACACATCATTTAGGTTTTTGTAAACAATAAAATGCTAATAAGATAAACATAAATACAGGTAACAATTAACAAGTTTTAAGACTTCCTGAGTGTGCAGGGCTAAAGTGCTGAAATGAAAAAAATAAATGGATCTTTAACGTTACAGTGTGTAAGAGTAGATTGCACATTGCTGTCTGCCTCTGTGCTGTGTGTCAGCAAAGCTTTGTCCAGGCGTTGGTAGGATTTTTGTTCTATGAGACACATTTTCTATCTGCTGGTGATGCATGCGATGCAGGGGACTCCTGTTCTTGCTGCTCTTTCTGCTGCCTGAGGTCCTCATTAAGCACATGAGCAATTGTGGGCATCTTCTTGTTGTACTTACAGATTTTTGCTGTTTCATCTTCAATAGTGGTTCTGACGCTCACTAGTCCTCGGCCTCCTTCCTTATGCTTAACGTATTTAGTTCAATGAAATTTTATTCATACAGTGGTTGTTGAAAACCCCAACAATCAAATGACCACCAAACTCTTGGTGATAGTGAGAAGGAAAAACTTTTAAACTTTTTTAAAAGGAAAAGTTTTAACAGCAAGAAACCTCCAGCAGACCTAGACTCAGGGAGGGGCGGCCAGCTGCTGCTACCGGTTGGCGCTAATGGGAGAGGGGACAGGACAAAAGACACTCTGTGGAAGAGAGCCAGAGATGAATAATAATTAAATGCAGAGTGGTGTATAACCACACAGTGAGCAAAAAAGGTGAGTGAAAGAAGAAATACTCATCATGGGGATCCCCCAGCAGCCTTCGCCTGTTGCAGCACAGCTAAGGGAAGATTCGGGGTCACCTGATCCAGCCCTAACTATATGCTTTATCAAAAAGGAAAGTTTGAAGCCTAATCGTAAAAGTAGAGAGGATGTCTGGCTTCCAAATCCAAACTAGGAGCTGAGAGCAAACTGCTCTGTTGGGATGATATGATACTATAACAAACAGTAATTTTGGGTTATGTACCCTATTTTTCAGACCATAAGGCAGGTTTATATTTGTATCTGTTTTTGATTCATCGACACTGTTGATGAATGGGTCTGTTTTCATACATAAGGCGCATTAAGCGAAACAAAGCAGTCAGATAAATCAAACTTTATTAAACTCATTCTTCTTGCTTCCTCCACTTCTGTACCATTGATTCATTAATGTTGAATTCTCTCGCAGCTGCTCTATTCCCATGTTGTTGCAGTATATTAATGACTAACCTCGTATTGTGGATGGATTATCTCATTTGTTCTCCTGACTGAACTTTGGTCCGTTTACAGCATCCTGCCATGCGATTGCATTTGTCCCTAACCATCAGGAACCCTCACGTTAACTTTTATTGAGTGGAAAAAAGTTAGCGATCATCCTCCAGCTTCACTGTTTATGTTATGCTAACATAGATGTGTCGCTAGCAATCATGTAGCAAATCAATATATACCAGCTAGTCCAACTTCAGTAACCCTACAAACGTCACTGCTGTTTAGTTTTCTGTCTTCATTTATGTTGGAAGTGATGGCAGAGCTGTACCTTTTAATACTTTCAGAAATCTCTCAGTCAGAACATGGCTATATCATGCTTAGGTGGAAGCTAGCGAGTGGGTGAAAAATCCACTTCAAACCATATGGGGTCATTTTTGACCCCTGAGGACCACAGGTGTGATTATGTGCTGCCATTTAAAAATTTTAATGATTCAAAAAAACATTCTCACTAAAGTTTAACATACAGCACTCTGTGGTTAGTCAGATAGTCAAAATAATCTAAACATTTAAATATTTTATTGTTTCGTTTTATTTTCGCTCAAAAACAGATACAAATATAAATAAATACAAATACTTTATGTAAACAAGGTCTGGTGGCCCTAAATTGCAAAATGAAAGGTAAATTTTGTGTTAATATGTTAATCTTAAGTAAAACTAAGGTGAACACTGAATTGATTGACAATTTTCCTTGTACTTGAAAAAACACTCAAATGACATCGGGTCGTTTTTGACCCCTGAGGACCACAGGTGTATGGAAATCAGGAGGACAAGGGTTAAGTGCGCCTCATGGTGCGGAAAATACGGAATGTGGCAATACAGGACACTACAGCAACATTAAATTCATATTATCAGCATATTGCATATTCCTTTTTCTTGTGAGAGAATGATCTGGGCTTATATTTTATCACTTTGTTGTTTGTATTCTTTCCCTGTAGGCATCTGGGAGACACGTCGCTCACTACCACTGCGTAGTGTGCTCTGTTACCATTGCCAGGAAGACGGACATGATTAGCCACTTGAAACGCCACGTAAACAAAGGGGAGACTGAGGCTAGCTACTCCGGGACCTCAGATGTCCTGTTTGAAGAGCCAAGTAAGAAACACTGAGCTAAGCTGACGTTTACAGTTGCAGTATTGATAAAAATCATAAAAGTTCCCTCAGAGGTGAAGTGAAGTTTATATTATGACTTCCAGAAAATCTCCCAAATGAAAGGTGTTTTATGGCAGGTCTGGACCCAGGGCCACTTGAAGAAGTTGACCATGAGCTGTCATGTTTACTTGTAGTAGTAATAATAATAATAATAATAATAACTTTATTTATAAAGCGCTTTCAGACAAAGTGCTGTACAGCTATTTGAAAATAAAGAGATAAATTAAATAAGAGTATAATAATAATAAATAAGAGAACAAAGCAGAATGCACTTTGGGAAGACGGTGATCTATCAGAGGCAGGCCCTGCATCATAACCATGTTCTCTGGTGACTGTGGCCTCTCTCAGCAAAACCATGTCTCCTGCCATATCACAAAAAATGCTTCAATAAAGATCTCAGCAACATGAAGATTGTGTCTTGGCCTTGAGATTTCCAAGATCTCCATCCAATCAAACATCTGGGGGGAGGTGTTGGAAAAAAAATGGCTGTTCGTTGTAGTATGAGTGAAATGGACACAATTTTAACATTTTAGAAACAATCAGAGATGGACCAGGAGTACCATTCAAAAATAAACACAACTAATGTCTCAGATTATGATTGTTTGTGATTTGTGACACAAATATAATTCTATATTGGCACAATCATCTCGATGCTGCAGAGAGCTTACTTCGGTCTAGATAGTAAAAGTTTCATCTTTGATTTCTCCAGTGCAATCCTGCTCCCACTCCAAGAAAGAAAATCTCAGTAAACATGTCCACCGTCTCATGGATTGCTGACTACTTGAGCATTACTCTTTGAACACATCAGACTTTGTCCAACTCGCAGTGTGAATAAGATCAGAGAAGCAGCGATTGCTACACAGCTTTTGTCTGTCTTGGCGTAGAATGTTGATGTGGTAGAGGAATATGAGTTCCTAGGTATCCACACTCTGAACATTGCTGGAGATTTTCTATCAGTTGTGGTGAGCACCGTGTACTTTGCTGTGGTCTGCTGGGGAAGCAGCATCACAACTGCCAACTGAATAGACTGTTTAAGACAGCTGGGCCTATGATTGGCTACAAAACTGGACAAACTGTGGTGGGGACTGTGATGGACCGAGTTGAAAAAAAGCAGGAGTCGTCACAGGAATTATTAGAAAAATAGGGTTTTCATTTATTTAACCCCCAAAAATTATATTTACAAAAGTCATAAATGTTGAGCTCATAAAAAATGTCAAAGAAACACAAATGAACTCAGGTTTTGGATCATAGCAAGTAAGAAGTAAAGAAACAAATGGTTAGTCAAAAATCAAAATGAACTGGTATGAATGCATAAGTAAACTAAATGTGTGCGCTTACAAATAGAACAAATGTATCCAAACCAATCAACAAACTTATTGGAAACCAACGCGTGTTATTGTGTTTAAATAAAGAAATGAAAATACACAAGAGTTACCGACTTTGGCCATGGGTTTGGCCATCACAGGGACCAATGGCTTATAAAGTTATTTATTGAGTCAATTTTCCAAATTGTTTTTGAATGTAAATTGTCTGTTATTTATTTTAGCTGTCTGCAGCTTAATTTCAGGGTTTTAAATGCAACACAGCTGTTAAAGGTCCTGTTTTTGTTCTGCAAAATCACAAGGTATTAGTGATAAAGAACTGATCTCTCCGTCTGCTTTATTGTGCAAACAGGTCCGTCAGGTCAAGCCTACGAAATCATGAAAGAACTCGGAACAAATGTTCAGCTCCTCCCAAACCACACCACTCCGCAGAAGAGTGACACCTACTTCAATCGCAAGATGAAGCCCAACAGGTGGAGATGAGCTCTTGTTAAAATATGTCCAGTATGTCTCTGATGTTGAGAAATTAAAGTGGAATTTGTGGGGTTTTGTTTCAGGCAGCTGGTGTTTTGTTCGCTGGCTGTTTTGGCCGAGGAGAGAAACCCTGTTGAGTGTCTGGATGCTTTTGGAGCCACAGGTGAGTATGAAATGTACAGAACTCCACGGAAGAGTTTCATTTTAGTCAGGAGTTCAAACCAAAACCTTAAAAAACAAACAAACAATAAAATAACAGAAGTTTTAGCATAATCTTGTTTATTTTTCCTATAAAAATTCTATTCATTAAGCTTAGTTTAGTTCAAATCAGTTATTAAGAGGCTGGAAGGCTGTTTGTTCTTTGCAGTGACACAGAAAGTAAATTTACATCATGTCTCAGCAGTATTAGCTAATCAGCAATGAAATTCCACAACATTTCTTCTTTGCCACCTTTCAGGCATCATGGGCCTCCAGTGGGCGAAGCATCTTCTTAATGCTGTGAGAGTTACTATAACAGATATCAGTGAGACATGTGTCAAAATGATCAAAGAGAACTGCAAGCTAAACAACATCCGAGTGGACGGAGGCATGCGAGTTCCCCGGGGGTCTGACGGGCCCAGCGATGAGGTCGAAGGAGTGCCCATTGCTACTGTTGAGGTCGTCAAAATGGATGCTAATGTCATCATGCACCTGCGACCTTTTGACTACATGTAAGTGTGCAGGGTATCTTTTACATGGCAAGTTAGTAACGCTGAGTCATAAAAGTTAACCTCAGTTACTCAGTTACTGTAACTGAAGTGTTTATAGACTCAATCCCTAGTTTCAAGTTTCATTTAACATGACATTTATTTTGATCCAGTTAGTCAAAATGCGATCGTTCAGGTTGAGTCTAACTTGTGATGAACAACTACATAAGTTTTAAGTGTCTCTTAGTTTCTTAGTTGAATTGGAAACATTTATTTCTCATCTTGTCCAGTTTCAAAACAACAGGTTCCCTTTCAAAGTGGTTATGACCCTATTTCAATATAATCTTTGACTATAGCTTCATCTTTGTAGGGTTTTCATGTTATGAATCTAAATACAGTCTGTGTTATGGGTTTATGGGAGGTCCCAATTCTGTCAGAATGTCATTAAAAAATTTCTACTTTCTATTTCATGAATGTTTCAGTCACCTAGATCCATTCGGTACGGCAGTGAACTACTTGGATGCTGCCTTCAGAAACGTCCGAAACCTGGGCATCATCTCTGTGACATCCACAGACACGAGCTCCCTTTATGCCAAGTCACCCAACGTCACCCTGCGTCACTATGGCTGCCACATTGTACGTACCGAATACTACAAGGAGTTGGCAGCACGAATGGTCGTGGCGACTGTCGCCCGGTAGGCTGTTTTTATTTTAATGTGGGATGTGATGCAGAATTAAATCAGCTTTTTATACTGATTAACTTCCATCTGCTGCAGAGCGGCAGCACGCTGCAACAAGGGCATTGAGGTGCTGCTAGCGGTGGCATTAGAGCATTTTGTGCTGGTGGTCGTGAGAGTCCTCAGAGGTCCTGTGCAAGCTGATGAGTCAGCCAAGAAGTTACGAAAACTGATGCACTGCCAGTGGTGTGAGGAGAGAGTGTTCCTCAAACAGGGAAACATGGTGGATGGTGAGTGGCTGAAAATCATATACTGTAGAGGATTATTTACAAGCTTTTAAATCAGAATCAGAATCAGAATGGGGTTTATTGCCAAATGTTGAGCAGGTTTACAACATTAGGAAATTGCTGCGGTGCTTCAGTGCAAACATGCTGTCATAAATAGCACTTAAATAGACATGGAAAAAAATAAAAGTAGGGATAAGAATTAAGAGTGCTACGTTGAAAGATATATACATGAGTGCAGGTGGTGATCAGTGCCAAACATAGAATGATGCAGTGACACAGCGTAGGGTCATGTGTTAGTGGCGGGTACAGTCATATGGTTATTGTTCATGTGTCCAACAGCAGAGGGGAAGAAACTGTTCTTATGGCGAGAGGTTCTGGTGCGAATGGACCGGAGCCTCGTCATGAAGCATTAAAGCATTGAAGCATTAAAGCAATTTAAGAATCTGTCACATATTTGGTGAGCTGTAGCAAATAATTTTAATTTTAATAAGATGCTGAAGTTACCTCATCATCGTGTTCTAATGCCTGTTTGTTTCAGACACATTACCCTGCAACTGTCATGGAAGTCTGCCTGGAAAAACAGCAGTGCAGCTGGGACCTCTATGGTAAACTGCACATAGCAACACCAGTCACAGACTGCTGCGTTCTCATGTAGCTGTAATAGTTTGGTGTTAACATCCATTCTCCTCCACTTATCCTTGTGCTAACATTTAATTTAAAACATTTTTGTGGCAATTAAATTATTTAATGGCCAGTGAAAGAAATGCTTTACCAAAATCCTGATACTTTAAACCATTTTTGTTATTGAAGGATGCATCTAACACCCACAAAAACTGGGTGCATAATTTAATGATAAAAACAAGCTTGTAAAGAGTCCAGAAAGAGATAAAAGCATGATATCACCACAAGAACCAACAATCAAGAACTATTTTAAAACTGTGTGGCTCATCCTGGCCCTAGTTCTCTATTCCTCTAATGCCTTCCTTAATTAGACTAAATAACCCATCTAAAGTCTAAATATGCAAGGTATTCCCTGAAAAAGATATCATCTGGATGGGAGAATGTGCTGCTCGAAAACCTGTATGTTTTTCCAAACTGCGCTTGCACGTCTTTTCAGATGTGCGAGCTGCCAATTCCGTCTTCCTCTCTTCTTTAGTTTGAAGGATGCTTTGTTTACATTTTACATTCCTTATATTTAAAACTTTGTTAGTCAGTCCAATTACGTTTGAGCCTCTGAAAGTGGGGGGCTGTTTATGAAAAATCGCTGATATCACAACAACAGCTCCCTCAAAGTGTTTATTTGTAAGGTAGATCCTACAATAATACACACAGATGGTAATACAAAATGTAAATGGTGCTACAAAGTTAATACTTTTGTTAAAGACTTTCATTTAAAATCCTATGAAGTTGTGTACACAAGCAAAGAGTTAAAGTGTCATTGTCCAAATACTTACCAAGCTGTTTGTGTATGTGTGCATGTGCAGGTCTGGTCCTCTATTTAACACAGGCTTTCTGAGAAGGATGCTTTCTGCAGCTGTGAAGCACAGCATGGATGATATCCAGCCGCTTGTCAAAACCCTGATCTATGAGTCTGAGTGCAACACCCTCAAGTCTTTAGTCCACGGACCGTCTGCTCTCACCAACCAAGGTACCAATCTATCATCTGTAACATGGGTCTGATGTTGACATGGTTGAATCTTAAAAGGATCTTCTGTTCTTCTGCAGTGGAGTGCGGCGTTGTCATTAAGACCTTAAACACTGGAGAGGAGTCGGGTGCTGCTGATCAGTCTGGTGAGTCAAAGTTTTCTAAGCCTCCATTATTCACTCAGGCCTCCTACTTGGTGTGAAATATTTTCACACACATGGACAACTGAGTGAAAACCTGCAGCAGACAAGGGAAAGGAGTAAAGACTGTGTACACAGACGGCCATACTCTAAGCATGCATGTGTCCTCTAGAGGGCAGTGCAAGCCTTTCCTGCATTAAAGAGATTCATGATGAATAAATTAACTACTTGGTCTTAATTTTAACACTTTTTACAGGCATCGTCTATTAAAAAAACTATTGTAGTTTTGTCCTAAAAATTTCCTTTACTGCATTATTTCAGACATATTCAGTATTCAGTATAACATATATGACGTTACATAAAAATGATTTTTGACTTCTTCATTTCCAGTTTTCTGTTGAGGTATAATTTTGAATTTTCCCGTAGGAAAGAGGAAGATTGCAGATGAATCTGGGAACTTTGTGAAAAAGCTCAAGTCTGATGCCGCTCTGGATCACCCACCATTCTACTACAGCATCCATCGCCACAGCATTCGTGGCATGAATATGCCCAAGTGAGTGACCTTTACCAAACTCTCTCAAGAATTCAGGTATTTTCACATTTTGGTGACTTTGCAACAAATAGGAAACTAATGACCAAAGTACAAAAACAGGCCAAACACTAGTCAGGATCAGAGTGCACCTCGCTGTAAATACTTTGTTCTGTGCACAGGTTGAACAAGTTCCTTCAGTACCTGACAGAAGCTGGCTTCAGAGTGAGTCGGACTCACTTTGATCCAACGGGGGTTCGAACCGACGCCACGCTGCTGCAGTTTAAATCTGTCCTCGCCAAGTACAGCGTTCCTACATGCACCAACGCTAGCGCCACTCAGACCAGCGTGAGCATGGAGAAAACAGTGTGAGCAAATAAAAGGCTTCACTACTCCACACCTGAAGTGAAACTTTATTTCTTTGCTTCTTTACGCCTGAACTAAATTCTCAGTCAGTTTCAGTCAAAACATGTGGTTTTTCTGAATAAACCTTAATCAAACATAAACCAAGGAAAGATATTTTTCTATTTGTACACAAATTCAAGTGTTACAGATGGCTCATTTTATCTCTATTTATTTCTGCTGAAAATCTCTTTATTACCTTTTTGTTTCCCTTGTTTTATAAAAGCATCATAAAAATCTCGTCTCTTGCTGTCTTAGTAATTCTTTACTGGGCTCTAATTTCATTCTTTAAACTGTTCTGGGTTTTTTTTGTCCAGTGTGGAACAGGCGCACATGTTACCCAAAATGTACAATGAAGGGTCAGAGTCAATACTAAGCAGTGACATATGCAGAGAGACACCTAAGAACTACTATATTTAAAATGTAACCTGTAATAGGCATGAGATATACATTAGATATTTGTGTGGTCTGTAGCTCAGAAGGTAGACCAGGTCACATACTAATCAGAAGGTTGGTGGTTTGATGCCCGTCTGCTCAAGTCTGCATGACAAATATTCTTGGGCAATATACTAACCCAGGTAGTGTGTGAATGTTAGACAGAAAACACTTCCATAGAAAGAGCATAGGAAAAAAGTGCTTGTGTGAATGAGGCACGTTGTATAAAGTGCTTTGAGTGCTCAGAGTAAAAAGTCGCTGAATAAGAACCAGCCCGTTTAGCCACAGAACAGTGACACTGAAAATATTATCAGCCTAAAAAGTGATGAAAACAACCTTAGTGCATTCAGGGAAAAGAAAAACACATTAAAAGACTTCGTTTTCCAAATCTGTTGCTCTGTGGATAAGTTTGTTTGCGTTGGCTCTTTCCACTGGACATGCTAATATTGGGCTTGTCTGTTAGTCACCAGCAAAACGGTAACCGCAAACTCGAGAGCCATGGAAGTACTAAGAAACTGCAATTCCTCCCATGCATGGCTCCAAAAGTAACTACCGTAAGTCGCTGCAGATTTCAGCGTTAAAATGTCAACCTTTTCAACATTTAAAATCCGGTTTACAGTGTCATACAGAAAAGGGTTTCGGTCTCTGTGGGTAGTTTCTTCCTAGCTACTGTGTGTGAAAAGCATCTTGGATGAGAAGTCAAATGTCAAGTTCAATTGCCTGCTTTTCAATCACTCGAGACTAGCATTGCTTATGTGAGTTATTTATTTGTTTCTTTGATCAACCAAGATGGTTGTGCTTCCACCGAAGCTTATTCAATTCAATTTTATTTGTACAGCGCCAAATCACAACAACAGTCGCCTCAAGGCACTTTATATTATAAGGTAGACCCTACAATAATACATACAGAGGAAAAACCCAACAATCATATGACCCCCTATGAGCAAGCACTTTGGCGACAGTGGGAGGGAAAAACTCCCTTTTAACAGGAAGAAACCTCCAGCAGAACCAGGCTCAGGGAAAGGCGGCCATCTGCTGCGATCGGTTAGGGTGAGAGAAGGAATACAGGATAAAAGACACGCTGTGGAAGAGAGCCTGAGATTAATAGCACATGTAATAACTGAAATAGAAAATCCATAAATAAATAAAAAACAAAAAGATGTTATATAGCTGTTCTTGCAAAAGCAATACGTGTTCGGCACCACATTGCATTCACATCACAATTCTGTTTGCGCAAGCTCCGGGACAGCACAGTTTGGGTTGGTAAAATTCTAGTATTTTTATAAATCTATCACAAGATTGTCCCTTTCTAAGTTTGATGTTTGAAGTAAATATTTTACATTCTACCCTCTTGTCTCCTTGTCTAGATAGAGCACTCCTGAATCCAAAGGGTCAGTTACATTAATATTATTTGTTTATTCATTATTAGTCGTTTGATGAACCGAACTGAATAGAGCTTTTTACAGCTGTGATTCAACAAGTCACGGTGGATGATTAGGGAGACCACAGGCGCTATTGGGGCTGGCCTAAGTGGCGGAGCGTCACTGAATGACACACTGGCAGGAGGAGGAGGAGAGCACGCCCTGCTAGCTGATGTGACGGTGTAAGTACCTGAGTGCAGAACACTACCTGCGGATCGTCTCCTGTCAGAAGCATCATGGGGGGTTCCGCGTCCAGCCTGTTGGATGAAAACAAATCCAAGTACATTAAAGGTAAAAAAAAATTAAATAACCGAGAAAGTTTGAGGTTGAAATTTTGGTATGCGTTGGGTGAGCGACGCAACGAGGGCGCAGCGCACTCCTCAGCGCGTTTCATTGAGCACCGATGAAGAGAGTGGGCTGTTTCTGTCGGGTTTAGAGCGACGTTTCACATCACTGTTTGGAGTCGAGGCGCTTGAAGCTGTTAGTTTGCGCATAAATATAAGAAGCGCGATTTTAATTTGAATTGTAATGCCAGTTTGAGCTTTTTTTTACGTGAAAATGTGAGTTAGAGTGGGAAACAGTTCCCGTCGATTTTCCAGAGAGCCGAGTATCAGGCTACTCGCAAAGCTGTCCGTCTGGTTATGCCTGGTTATCTTTAACCAGGCATTTTGTCCCTCTCCCAATAAGCTCTCTGGAGGGGGGGCGGGGGACACTTTACATGTATTTTTCATGGCAAAAACATTAGTTCATGCATTTATCACTTCCGCCTGGTTAGTCTGGGGGGCTCGTGGAGGTCACTCCAGTATTTCCAGTACTGCTAGGAAAAAGGAAAATCAGAGAGATCGAACTTTCTTTCTTTTTTCTCTCTTTCTTTTGGGCGTGTCCAGGGGTGTGGACTAATGTTACCTGTCTTTTATTGTGTGTATGCGTGCACAGCAGACAGGTGCACATGTGGTGATGTGTGTTGCGTAAATAGTGAAATCTGATTTGAAGGCAATCCTTCATGCAGCATCTTCCCTCATGCTTTCTTCATCATACAGGCTGCTGTAGGGAGGTTTTTTTTGTTTTTTTTTATTAAAGCGAATCTGAGCTTCATAATTCAAGTTTTTTTTAACCACAAATATGGTTTATTTCAGAGGGACTGGTACTTATAGTGCTTTTCAAAGCCAACTGAGCAGTTTCAGAGTGCTTTTTAGAATAGCTTTGTTCGCTTAGTCACACACACATTCATACAGCCCTTTATTCCATGAGTAAGTGCCTTGTCTCACACACACTTAAATGAATACACTCAGGGCAAGTTGGACTTTTCTTTCCCACTTCAACATGCAATGTGGGGAGTCGGCTATTAAATCAGCCCCACTCTATTTCCTGATTAACAGGCATACCAGAAGACACCATGCTGTGACAAAATTTGGACTGATTTTGGACCTGATACCAGTTTGCAGTACTCAGCTGTAAAATGGGTTCAACTGGGGCAGTCTGTGTTTATTTTTGTTGCCGTTCTTAATAATATCAGAGTGGAAATGCTCTGTATGTTAGGAAGCCAGTGTTCAGACCTTCATTTAATGACATCCCCTGGGAACTTTCTATCTTCTGGAGTTTATGCTTATGGTCTGTACAAGCTGTTTGTACACTCAGTCTTGGGGTGAAGCGTGTGCTTTCACGTTTGCCTTGTCAGATTTTCCTGGCTGCTACTGAGGGGAGGCTTAAAACAGTCAAGATCAGTGACACTCTAGATCTATTTCTCATGGCCAGAGCATTCTTGTCTATCGTTATGTAGCTGTGAAATGTGTGTACAGGGTGGAGCGTGGCAATTTGGTGAGTAGTTTCCAAGGTTGGGTTAGATGAAGTGATCCTACTGCAGTACATAGTGTATGATTCATAAGCTGACAAAGGTCCAGTTTTGATGGAGCTCCGTCCCTTGACACTCACTAGCAGTTTTTCTGACTGATGTAATTTGACCTTTTTCTGACTGTGTCTGAACATATTTCTAACTCTGACTATATCATTCTCCAAAGCGATGTCTTCTTGTTGTTAAACTGTTAGCAGAGGGCTGTGTTGCTTGGTGCTGCATGTTAACACATTGGAGTTATAAAAAGGGGAGTAGAGAAGGAATATGGGATACCACCCCCCACCCGCCCCTCAGAAAAACCCCAGACCTTACATCCCACATACCCCAGATTCACACAGGATAAAGGGGGCTTGAATGTTTGATTCATGGTGTGTTGTCATTCAGTTCCAGTTTGGTTTGGTGTCATTATTCTCCAGGTTATTAAGCTTAAATTATTACAGTGGCCTTAGAAATATCAAATGTTTAGCATTGAAATGAATTCAGTTTTATGTTTATTTTGGGGGGGGGGGCGAAGCAATCTTTCGTTATTTATTTTTTTTGTAGTGTTAATCAGACTTGAAAATATGAGTTGATCAGCTGCAGATGAATCTGTTTTGAAGAAAAGTTGTGCCACGTTCCACACTCTTGCAACCTGTTATTTTTAACGATATGCTGCTTTTCCTAGTCTTGTGTTTACAAAATTGATTCTCTTTGAATTTGTGTTTTCTGACAGTTGACCAAGATACAACCTCTAAAGCTGAAAAAACAAGCAAATGCAGAGGCAAAAATTATAGGTCATCTAGGCCCTGCATTGATTCACAGTTGTCCCAGGAGTCTGCTAGGCTTCATCCAATACTTTGAGCCATTATACTATAAGGCAGA
This sequence comes from Diplotaxodon limnothrissa, assembly GCF_057381915.1. Classification (NCBI taxonomy): domain Eukaryota; kingdom Metazoa; phylum Chordata; class Actinopteri; order Cichliformes; family Cichlidae; genus Diplotaxodon; species Diplotaxodon limnothrissa. The sequence continues at coordinate 15,991,733 of NC_140612.1, read as the reverse complement.
GACAAATCTCTTGAAAAATCCTGAATACAAATGTATAGGAAAATTCCATTACATCAAATATCTCGCCTACTTACGTTCATGTACAAGCATAGTCTGCAGCTCTCTGATGCAATCACATTGGTGCGTAAATTTGTGCATAGTAATTGTAACCAGCATGGAAGAAAATCTCTCCAGACCTCATTTTGGGGAAAAGTCATTGAACTTAAGCCTTTATTTAATTAGGGACCTACTAAAAACTGAAAACTGCATCTACTAGGAGTCTGAGGGGTAGTTTTGTGGACTTCATAATACACTGCAAGTGTTAATATTTCCAAGCATTACAGTGCTTAGATGTAAATTTACCTGTAATTCTCTCTATAGTAAAAGATTTCAGGGTTAACATTGTCATAGGCTACCATATGCTTCACTTGAGCTTAGGGCAGAGGGTCTGCAAGAAACTTGGAGCATCAGAAACTTTGCTTCCTGCATTCTGATTGCTGGCATTGCTTTCAAAAAATGATCAACTTTTCACATCTAACATTACTGCTGCTGTGTCAGGAGACATGCAGGTAGGGGTGGGCGATATAAACGATAGAAACGATATAAATTTGGCCAACGATAGAGATTTTGACTATACCGCTCTATCGCGATAGCGCATGTTGATGATGTCATCAAGCGGTGCCTGTTTTGGTCGAAAGCATTGCAGCGGCTACAACCATTATCATCTGCAAATTATGCCGGGCGTCAGTCACAGCAAGAGAGATGAAGCACTTTTGAAATATGGGGAAAGCCAAAAACTGAGCTTATATATCGTGATATATATCGTTACCGCACGTTCTTCAAATTATATCGCGATATGGATTTTAGGCCATATCGCCCAGCCCTACATGCAGGGATATTTACTTGACAGTTCTGTCTGATATCAGGCTGCTTTTGTGTCTTTTCATTATGACAGTTATCAGCTTTTTCAGTTTTTCATGCTGATTATAAATATAGTTGAATTTATCAATCTTTGCACTTTAACAGATGAGATATATTTCAGTGAAATAGCTGCTAATTTTCAAGGCTCTCTGCACATTCTGACACATAAACTATATGGACAAAAGTAGTGGGTTGCACCTGTTAATCTTTGAATTCAGGTGTTTTCAGACCCATTGCCACAAATGTATACAATCAAGCACGTAGACATGCAGCCTGCCTAGCGTTTCTGAAAGAGTGGATCATTCTGAAGAGCTCACTAAATTAGAGCACGGTACTGTAATACCCAACCAGACATTTCACGGGCCACTGTAAGTGGTATTACTGCCTAATGGAAGCAATTAGGAACCACAGCAACTCTTTCACGAAGTCGCTGACCACGTAATGTTACAGAGCAGGACTGTCGAGTGCTGAGGCACATGCACCGGTAGGTTCATGGTGTGGGTTTTTATTGCCAAGCAGCTCCTGGAGGTGTAATGTGTAGGTGGCCCAATATTTTTGTCCATATACTGTAGCTGTGTATGTGTGTGTGTGTTGTTGTTGTTCCTTCCTCAGCAACAAACCTAAACTTGAAAAACGTAGTCCTCAGTGATGATCAAACTGCCTGTATATGAACTACACCAGAGGAGAGGCTGTGTTGCTGTGTCTGAGAGCACAAAAGCTGATATGTCTGTATGTGTGTTTGAATGAACTCATAAATCTGAGAGAGAAAATGAGCCATTGTTAAAGAAAACAAACTCTCCCCTCTTAATTCCTAAGTAAACTTTAAAAGATGTTTTTAGATATTTCATTTACACACTCTCCCTCTTTTTAGTTGGTGATTATATGCATGTGGTCTAAATGTCAAAGATTTCCCTTTATCCTCTTAAATCTACTTCTTTTGGCTTGAACACGTGTTGCTGGTGTGAAGGTTACAGACTAAGGTAACTGCAACATTTTGTATTCACTTGTAAGTAATGGTCAAGCAGTTTTCAGCAGTTCCCCACACTTACTTAGGAGGTTATTAAGATATGCTTTAATTTGTGTTTTCTGAAGTGTCGGTATTTACTTAATCAGCAAAATATGTCATTTGGCCAAATGTTGGCGAATAATCATATATGTAACAAATAATTCGGGACTTTATATTAGCTGTAATAAAAGTTTATTGTGGCAGTTAAGGGGGCTTTCATTGCTGTAGTGTTGTGGAGAGTCTGTTTTTGCTGTAAGCCTGCCATCCTTCATGCTGTGTCACTCTGCCTCCAGCTGCCATTACACAATCCCTCAGATATTCAGAGAGCTGAGAGAAACTGTGGGACTTTTCCACCCTTTGGATCTGAATGCACTGCTCTGTACAAAGAGAGGAAACTGCTGCTGCTCAGGCTCTCAGCTGGAAACCCACCTGTTGTTTACTCCGAACAACTGACCAACAACTAACTACTGTTTTCATAGTTTGGATTGTTTCCACCAAATGACCTTGGAACACTATATATGATTTGACATTATATGCTGGTTGATACACAGCCTCTGATCATCAAGTGAATAAAAACTAAAAGCACAAAGTCTAAGGAGCTTGGAAAGAAAAAAGCATCTGGGCTTCCTTAAGTTCCTTGAAGACGTTTCACGTCTCATCCAAGAAGCTTCTTCAGTTCTAGAGTCAAATGGTGGAGAGTCCCAGATTTAAGCCCTGTGGGAGTTTCCCTCAAAGAGCGACAATGGTCCTCTTATTGATCCTCTACTTAATCACACGAGCCAAGGCGTGGAAACGGGTGTAGGTCGAAGCCTTCTTTGGGTTGTACTCTTTAGATTTCGAGGGTGGGACGTCTTTCACTGTAAAAACTGTCTCTTGGTTACTTACTCAACATTAGTCATGAGTGAGGATCCTCAACATGAATCCACCCTGCATCTACTGATGAAGATGTGTATAGAGTTTGCATTGGTGCTGCTTCTGCTCATTTAAATCTCAAATGAGCACTGTGGCCTGTACATGAAAGATGGCGATGGCACAGGTGATTCTGAGCTCCACATTCTGACGTCTCAACTTTAGCAGATGCTGTGGTTTTGGAGCTGGAGGTCAACACAAGCTTGTTAGCTGATGGTTATCTGATAACACCAACAAGCTTGTTAAATGACCTTCATTCATAAACTACTTGTTTATTCTTTCCACAAGTTTATGTGTGATACTTAATAATAGTAATAATAAACAGCGACAGTGTATATTTATATATTACTTTTCAATCAGGGAAGTTGAAGCACAGACAGAAGTTAATATTTTGTCGATGAAGTTGCAAGGGAAGTCTGTTTAAGGCTGTTGTGAGTGTAAACATAAGGACTGTGGACAAAAGACCTTTATTTTTTACTTATGTAATCAAGTCACGATGGCATGCAACTGTTAAACTGGCTCTACAAGCCATGAAACTTGCTGAAATGCAGTTGTTCAAGAAGAGCTTATGATGAGTGTCAGCCATCTGTAGCAATTTCTCAGGTTATGTAAGCCTGATAGAGAGAACATCTCTAATGAGAGTGGCATTTCTTAGTGCAGCAAAACCTTTCAGCTATGGGTGGAATGGAGTAACGTTGGCACTAACTGTTGCTGCCATGTTTAATTTTATTGGTAACTTTATTTGACAGCACCTGAACGACTACGTTTCTCAAATAATTCTTAAACCACAGGGATTCCAAAGCTTCTCTGCTGCACATTAAAATATTATTAATGTGGCTCCCAAGGAGACTATTATTTCTTACAAATGACCAATGAAGTATTTTCTGTCATTAATTTATTTAAGTTAATTAGCTTTTGTAAACATGCAAATGCTTTTATATTTTCCATTGTTCTACAAAAACAGGCAATGAGCAAACCAGTTATGCTCATGAATTATATTCATACAGTTGTACATTTCAGCCATTATAGCCTGATACTTCTGACAGCTCTACATGCAGCGGTGAAATGTACAGTACAAGTTGACGTACTGCACTGTGTTGCTGTGGCGTATTTTCATTTCTCTGTGTGTGTTCTCACAATACTTGTATTTCTGTCAAAGACACCCACACGCATGCGCTCGTGCCGTCTTCCTCTCCACTCACTCTGCCTTTGTCTCTATGGGCCATTGTTTTTTTTCTGCCTTTCAGCGAGTTACTGTTTCAGGTATTTCCTGACTTGCCAAACCTTCAGTGCAGACACTGGACTTCAATTTAGTGTTATTCCTCTTAGCACAATGCTCCCAGTATTTACTATTAACTATACTTGTTTCTTAAACCTGTTTACTGAAGTCTGACTTGGTAAAAGCCATGTGCTGTAACTACAAACTTGATGCTTGTCCATTTGCTCATGTGGGTTTACATGTTTACATGAATGCATGTAAAAGCATGCATGACATGAGCCGACATGTTAATGTTTCAACATTTGTTGTCCTGGAAGAACTTTGGGATTTTTCCACTAGACGGTAAACCGTAAACCTGGTATCTAAATGAACCTCTCTCCAACTTTACCTCTGAAAGACCTTCTTTCTGGCATTCTCCTCTTATACACTGTCATGTCATCATAATAACAATCCCAGTAATCGTCTCAGAGGTCATGTTCAAGGTTCTAAAAACCATTTTAAAAATGATCTTAATCAAAGGGTTGCTTTCAAAAAGGCATTCCTAAAGAAGGAAAATAGAGAAAACTTGGATTCCCAACAGGAACGGAAGTGTACAAGTATATCAAAATAGTACTTTTTCTTTGATGCTGTATTTGCAATATTACTGAAAAATATATACATCATGATTGTTAAAACATATATTTTGTAAAATACTTTTTTTTTTTTTTTATATAAAACTGCTCACTACCAAACACTTGCTTCTGTGCAGTCAGACTATGGACAGCTTTCTGGTCTGGTAATGTGAAGTTTGTACCATACAGGGGCCCTTCAGTTTATTTTGGCGAGCCACAAAACTATTTTCATGTTGCCTCACTTATAAAACAGACTTTTGCCATAAAAGACTGCAGGAAAAGTTTTTACTCTGGCTCAGGATGTCTCATTTTTAGTCTTTTTCTTTTGAGTTTACTTGTTGCTGCAGAAACAGACTCAGAAAATATTCAAAGAATTTCAAGAGAGGACATTTCTGAACAGTTGCATTAACTTGGAAGCATCTGCATGAAACTGAATGAATAATCTAGTCCATGATTATCCTGTGACATGAAGTGGAAGTGGAAGAGCAGGTCTCTCCTGTGAAACTAGGACTTGCAGTTGAAATCCTGCAACACTCCCCTGCACATACTCATAGTTCACATACCAAGATATTGTTCAGGTAAGAAACTGGGCACCTGCCTGTACTGCATTGCAGTGACTGTTGTCTACATTCCTTTTGGGTTGTAGTGTTCCCTGATGTTTGTTTGTTTGTTGTTGTTTTTTTTTTAGCTAGTAAGTGAATTCCTTTGCACACAATTAAAGATTATTCCGTTCATAATGGTTGTTTTACTTATAGGATAATCCAGATTATAGACTTAGGTGAGATCCTTTGGGTTTCATATTCTTGTTAACATGCAACAAGTGTAAGTGGTGTAACGCACAACACCTACTGCACTGCACCTGTTCACATATTTCATTGCAGTGTCATCAGTTTCTACCGAGTCTGACAACAGAAACACATTTGTGCTTTTGTGTGTCACCTTTAATAAACACACAAATCAAAAATGGCCTGAGCTTGTCTTTCCATCAGCAAACAGAAGAGTCATTAGTAAAAGAAATGGCTTCATTAAGAAGACGGTTGGATTTGCTGGAGTCATGAACCTTTTAAGTATATTTCAATGTCTGCAAGAAATCTCACAGAAAGCTGTAACGGGTACCTGAAACCAGCATAGGCTTGCAGACATGGAATAATTCCTGAGATGGATGGATTACTACTGAATACAAAGATACTGATACAGGCTGAATCTATAATACAGTAGATTTGAGTTTTGACTTATGACTTATGTGACCAAATGTAGGTGCATTTGGTTTTTAATTGTGATTCGACAGCCTGTTCTCACTCCCGAGGTGTAATATAATGATGATTTGTCAAGTCCCGAGGGGATCCTGAGGAACGCGAAAGGTGACCTTCCACATTCTTATGCTATGCGCCATCTTATGTTATGGAAGGAATCCAGTAGAATGACGCTCCTGGGGTAATACACTTTCCGGACATGTATTTCAGCTTTAACCCTAAGCTTATCCCTAAGCTTAACCAGCACTTTAATGACGTTAGTGTTTTCCAAAGCAATTTAAGTAAAACGAACGTACATGTGTAGATTCATTCCAAACGGTTCTCATGTTTCCTAATTCTTCCGATCTCGTATATAGGGACGTGTTGGGTGCCCGGAAGCATAATATACAGGCGATTTGTCACCTAGCGTAAAATGTTGCGCTGTGGGAGTGAGAACATGTTGTTTGAACATGCATTTGTATTATATTGCATTAGGATGGCATTGAGAGGAGGAACTGCTGCTATTTTCCTTTTCTCACCGATGCAGAAACTGTTCATTTTGATTCTTTATAGTAATTCTTATACTGTAGATGGAGTTTTTTTGTTTGTTTTTCTACTTCAGAGAGTTTTCTGGGTGTTGGATGAGGCCTGGACCCCTCCTCTACATATAGGTACTCTAACCTAAAGGGTCACTATACCCAAAAGTAATTTTGTTAACATTTGATTGCCTGTAAAAGGGAAAAAAAAAACTAGTCATGGGAGTTAGTAGTGAACATAAGTTAAACGAGCTCACACTAATAAATTAGATCTGTTAACCCTACACAGAAAAGACCGGTATTAAAAGAAATGCATTCTGAATGTATTCTGACAACAAGCATGGGATGACAGAGGACTAAAATACACGGCGGAGTAATCAGGAAACGGGAAACGGAAGGGAAACACAGCTGGGACTAATCAGGCAGGACGAGACAAGGGAAGCAAAACTGAATGCATTGACTTAAGACACGGACCTTCAAAGTAAAACAGGAAACACACCGACTTAACTTACAGACCCAGACTCAGAGACACAAGCTGACACGATACTGAGGGAACATAAAGACGGGGATGACTAGACAGGAAACGTGGAACCAGGACGGGCACAGAGAAAACATGAGGACAGAGACTGAACGCAGAACAGGGAATGTCAAAACAAAACAAGCACATGACAGACACAGACATGGAGAACAGAGGAAGCACGGGAACCAAAGCCTAAGAACTAGAAATTCTCCAGAAACATAACAAGAATTAATCCGACACATAAGATGATATTAATCAAAACATATACCCTTTATACCAGTGTTTGGCCTTCTTGAAGCCCCTATTCAAGTTAGCTCTCGATAGGTCTCACGTATAATACAATGCAAAAATGCTAATTTTAGCTCTGGGTACATTTTAGTAATGTTATCTTGCATCTGGTTTAAAAGTCCAACATTTTCCCTGTCAGCTGTAGACAGCCCATGGCTATAACATTTTTAGCCCCAGTATCTCCAGGTATGCAGTTACCTCTGTTTGTCACTCACTATCATTGTCTCTTCTATTTATCACATGGCTTGTTAGCTCCTCCCTTTCTTTATCAGGGCTGGATCAGGTGACCCTGAATCCTGCATTGAATCATTAGTTATTATAAATCTTTGGCTCTGTGCTACAAAGCAAGTACAGCATACATGCCTATGGTATGTTGTTGTTGTCAGGATTCACTTACCCTAACATTGTCCACATAAAGATGGTTATCAGCTTGTTAAGGTAAACCCAGGTTTTCCCTTACATGTTCACATAAAAAGGATTGTGTCGTCAGAATCTAGCCAATCTAAAAGGGGCATTTCGTGGATCACGTGACTCTTCTTTAAGGCAGATGGATTCCTCTGAGTGCCACGTACTCCAAACAGAGACATTATCAGATGATAATAAAATAGTGAATAAAAAGCAGATCTGTAGGTAGATTGTGGTTAAATTAATTAAATGGTTGAACAAGTATTCTTGGTGTGTGTTCTTTGTTCTAGTAGCTATAATTCCAGCAGTGTAAAAGGCTTAACAGTAGACTGAAATAAAGTAGAACAATTTTCTAATCATTTTCTAAATCACTTAATTACCGTGGCAATGTGATAAGTGCATTTCCTTCAGTAAGGGACAGCTTAACAATAACAGACTCTATGAACTTAAAACACGACATTCAGTAAGCTAAAGGAATCGCTCTCTCTGTCAGTCAGTTTCCTTGTCCCGCTAATCAGTCTTTCTCAAAGTCCTTGTATCTCTCTCTCTGACTCTTCTGCTATCTGTTATCCAAAGCATCGTTAGCATCATGTAGCACACCATGTGGCTGAATTGTTTCTCTGTAAGAGCGACACACACATATCTGTTCCCAGGATAACGTTGGGAGAAATGTATAAAAAGGCCCAACAGGATTGCTCTGACAAGCACTCACATAGACGTTCACCGAGAGTGAAAATAAATGCATTAGAACTCGCTCCTCTGTGTGTCTCACTTCATAAGGGAATTTTTGTGACAGCTAACCACACTGTGTCAATAATTTTTTTTGTTTTGTATTTTAGAGCAATAAGTTGAAAGTTGATTGAAAGGAAGCCCAGCTAAGCTACATGCTAACACTAGCAAACTTGCTAGCAGCAGTCATAAATTGTACAGGCGTAACACATGGACACACGTCTGAATCAGAATCAGAATTTTCCTAAACAAAAAGATACATCCTGTCTTGGAAAGGATGTATCATACAGCAAGCCATGACCTTAGTTGTTATCATGTATTTATTTATTTATTTAAATCAGTGATTTATGAAAAGGTGCTAAAGGCACCTTTCTGTGTTTGCATGATCACTTAACCTGAAAAAGAGGATACATTAACCAAATAGTGGCTGCAGACATTTTGCATAAACAGCAGCAGATTTGAGCTGAAGGTTCACAGACACTTAGCTCAGTCTCGTCAGAGACGATTTGAGATAACCTTGTGAAGAGGCTCCACTGAGACTACGAAAATAACTTTTTATTTTTTATTGTTAAATGTATTCTAACAGAAAGCTTAGAGAGCTGGCAGCCAGAATAAGTGTGCCTGTAAGTGTGTATATATAAGTTAGTAGGGGTATTTCCTGGAGGTGGGAATCACCATACATCCCACGATACGATATTATCACAATACTTAATGCACAATACGATATTATTGCAATTTTAAAAAATATTTTGCGATATTCAGATTCTGTACATAAAGGTAAACTTTATCAATATTCATTTTATCTAATATCAAAGTCTCGCACTCAGTCTTTCTCTCATTTCAGTCAGTTTTATTGTTGACAAACTGAACGGTTTGTATTACAGTCTAGTCCAACTTAACTGAATGCAACCATCTGGTACAATTATAGCTATTCTGAACTATGCAATTTATGAAAACTATGCAGCCCCTTCAGCAACTGAAGAATTTGAAAGTAAATTAAAACAAAATATAATTTTGCGTTAAATAAAAAAGTTTTAAACTTAATTAAAATAAAACATGTCTTAAATTAAAATAAGTAAACTGTCATGTTTATTGCTGCCAAAAAAAAAGTTAAACACATTTGGACAGTGAAGGAATGTCAGGATTCTTGCTCAGAAAAAGGATCAACATGCTCTGAAGTCAGAGCACAAAAACCTTTTTGTAACAAAATATCGATTTCTGCTGTCCCTGTATCGATACATCATTAGCAAACAAAATATCGCGATACTACACAGTATTGATTTTTTCCACCACCCCTAGTATTTCCTTGTTTGTAGCTGCAGTGCAGAGGATCCCCGCCCACACACATCTGCATCAATAAGGTGAAACCAGCTACTAAATGATTCACAGCTTATGTTTTAGTACTTAGTGACACAATAATCCATTAAAACACCATTCACCTTTGTTTTATTCACTACATACATGAACTTCTCTGAGGTCTTCCTGTTTTCCATCTTCAACATTTTGTCCAGTATATCCACTATCCCTTGTATGCACATGTCCAAATCATCTCACCTTTTCCTCTATGTTCTCTTGAAGCAGAACAGCCAGCAGTTTACATCATTACATCATCGTCTGTCTTTGCCGTGATGGAAAGTGTCTGGCCATGTAAACTGTTTTACAGAAAGGAATTTTACTCAACTTTAGATCAAGGGTATTTAAATGTTTCATAGTTGTTGTCTTCATCTTTCGGCTGCTCCTTTTAGGCATTGCCACAGTGGATGATTTTCCTCAATCTCACCATATTGCTAGCATCCTGTTCTGTCACACCAACCGTTTTCCATGTCCTCCTCCACTACATCCTCCTTATCAGTACCTAGTGACACAATAGTCCATTAAAACACACTCCATTATCCTTTATTTTATGCACAACATACGTGAACTTCTCTGAAGTCTTCATTCTCGATGTATTCTTCTGTCATAAATGACCGTGACATTCATTTCCACCCACTCCTCACCTTGCTTGTACTCTTTTCTGCACGTCTCTTGCGGACTGTCTGTTGCTTTGAATGGTTGACCACACGTTTACCTTACACTTGCCTTCCTGTCATGCACACATATATTGTGCTCCATACTCTCACTACAAATCACAGTGTGTACTGCAAGTCGTCCATATAGACCTGTCCATCACCACTGCAAGCAAGAATGGGCTCAGAGCCTGATACTTGATGTTATCCCAACCCACCTGTCACTCCTAGTGCACACTGGGTGGAATTTTGTCCCACTCTTCCTTCAGGCTTCCTTAGAACTCACTAGCCTTCACCTTTGCCACCTTTCTCTTTCCCTTTCTCCTAGCTTCCGAGTACTTCTGACTATGACTATGACAAACTACTACTACTACTACGCCACTTTTTCTTTGTTCTTTTCCTTCCTCAATCCACAATTAGGTCTTGTTGTCCCCTTAAAGGTTTTTAACCCTCAGTTTGGATGCTAGCACAGTTTTAGCTGATTGTGAGTCAGTATCAAGTAGATAATTTGACATGGGTTGAATTGAAATGTTCCATAAACCATTATGAAATTACAGCCATTAGTTTATATGCTGTAGCCAGTACATGAAGGCCATTAAGGCTGCTATACTATATTATTTCCCATTATGATTCCAATAAGAGTCTGTGAAAAATGCATAAATTAATAGCTACATTAGTAAATGCTTTTGCCTTGGACAATGCTACACAAACACATACTTCACTTCCCAACTCTGCTCCGTGAGTGCTCTGTTCTTCAGTGCATTAATACAGTGTAACAGAGCTCCAGTTCCATACTAGTCTGAAGGCAGAATGCAGGCATAACGGCAGAGGCATTAACCCCAGCATTAGCATACCTATACTGGGAGACACAACAAGCAGCAGCCAAATATTTGTCGCTGCTCGTCCAGTAAGTGAATGATGTATCACTGGGAATTGGGGATACTGAACATTTGGGGGAGCATAAATACACATTTAACGCATCCCTACCCCTCCTCATCTCTCTGGTGGTGTGATTTGGTTTGCAAAGGCAAGCAACAGTGGAAAGAATTGGTGAGCTCAATTTTATTCCCCCCCCAGGAATCAGGATCCCTTCACACAAGGCGTCTGACCTGATTTAATAAGAATGGAGAGAAATCTGAGAGGTTTTCTTTTCTCTCTGTGTTGGCAACTGTACGGCTGACAACAGGAAGGACTAAGAAAAGCAGAAAGAGAAAGGGGTTCTGGTTGACGATTATTGGTGACAGGTCTTGGAGTCTGATGTGCCAATTGTAATCTGGATAGAGATGACTCATATAGTCTCGAGAGCTACTAACAACAACCTCAGTCACCTAATTATAGGAGAATTATACGGGTCACATCAGGTACAGCGAGATACCATCTGGTATGTATTAAGACTGGAATACTATGTTAGAGGACACTGAAAGACACTGAAAATAAGCAGAAAGAAGAGCCATTTTTCTTCAATATTTCCTAAAAGGCATCTGGAAAAGTTTGAATCAGATATGGAAATTTCAACTCGGACTTCATGTGTTTGTTTTGTTAGTCAAGCACGGCCCATTTTATACAATTTTTTTTTTTTTTTTTTTTTTTTTTTGAAGTGGTTGAACTGTTTCACCAGTTAAGACGTTTTTAATTTGGCTTGTAGTAGTGAAGCAGGGATAAATGTGTCTGCAGTTTATCGATCAAGTGTCATTAGCGTTAGAATTTAACCTTTTCCTTGACTTCTTGTAAGCCGTCATCATTCTCTTTACTTGTTTTAATGTTTTTTCAAGACCAGCAGACACTAAAGTGGGCCTTGAATAATAGAAAATTCATGATAATTTAGCTAAACATTCTAACCTCATATTCACAGCTATTGCAGTGATGTATTCATTATTTATAGGTTATCTATTACCAGTAATGTAGTTTTACATATTAACCTACTTCTGTTGCTGTTAATTTTTTCCTGCTCCAGAAGGCCAAGTCATGATTTTAAATCTTTTTAGTCTAATAAAATAAAGTCATAACATTAGCCTGTTTTCTGTATGTACATTAACTTTAAAACTGTTTATGAACACACACACATATTTTATAGTTTATAAAATGCAGGAGAGGGAAAGGTGATCTTTAACTTTAAAGATCTTTAAAACACCGGGTTATGGGTCCATATGGGTTTTACAGTATTTTGTTTCACACTGACAAATTGTGGCTCTCTTATCTCATTTCCTTTGGTCTTCAAAATTGGTCTTCACGCTGCTGTAAACTAATTTTTGTATTTTTGGTATTGCAAAATAACTCAATTCACACTAAGTGCAGCTCTACAGCTTTCCCCTTGGTCTAAACTTGCTGGTTTGCATTTCAGTCTCTTTGTTAGTCTGTCTGTAATCTGACCACCATCCATTCACAGCTTCAGTGTTCAGTTTTCACCACCCATCCCCAACAATAATATGTGCTTTTCTAAGCTTCAAAAGCAATGTATTAAAAACGCGGCCTTTCTTCTGTATTGTTGCAGGCCAGGCCGAGGCTGTGCTGGAAGAGTTCAGCCCGTACTACAGGAAACAGTTCTCTGTGGCTCAGTTCTCTCAGGTAGAAGATGATGTGGAACAGCACAAACAGAAGATCACACAGCTGCTCAAACAGAGGGTATGTCTTTTAAAATGTACTGGAGAAATGTAACATCCATGATGCATGTGCTTCGTACAAACCTTATCTTAGCAACTTTTCACCCGAGCTGAATCAATAATAAACACACAGGGGTTTCCCCATGAAAGGGGTGGTGCTTGCAGCATCTGGCCAATCACAAACACAAATACCGGGAAGTGTAGGCTGCTGGGAACAGAGCAGCTGATTTTACAAAAGAAGATAACCCTATACTGAGGGGAAAATGAAGATGTTAAACACACAATAGAGACTGAAGTAACACTGCAATATGTGTGAGAGGTAAAAGCACTCTTTATATAGAGCACTAAACGTGAGTGCTTTAAGCTCTTCTGTCAATAAGACTGGAAAAGAGGATTGTCAAGGTAAATCTATATTTGACCATCTACTAATAAATAGAGAATACAACACGATAACCTCTAAACAATTTAATAATTGTAGAATAGCTGCATTTTGGAAAAGCTATACTAAAATAAGGAAGGTATAAAAAACAGAGCATTCACTGTGAAAGACCTGATCACGTCCTGCATTTTAAAATTGACCTGGCAGCTGGCAGTAAGAAACTCATTTTAATGAATTATTTTAAAAGCAGAAACAGTTAAAGTTCATCATGCAGTCCACAATAGCCTGGAGGCTCAACTCTGATATGTGCTGATATGCAAACTGAGTTTATAGTCAACTCAAAGACGAGCAGGCACAAATTTTCATGCACGTGTTCGTGTTCACCAGGCGGCTCCAGAGGAGGGTGAAGTGCTATATGAGGAAAGTGTCTTTTACTTTGATGACACCAGGAAGTGGCGGGAGAGGTATGTGGTGGTGAGAGCCAACTACTGCCTGGAGTGTCACGAAAGCGTTGAGGTGAGTCTGTGAAAGTGATGTCAGCAAATCAAAGGCATCTACATAAGGGGCCCCTCTTATTCATTCTGTGTCTTCTTTCTTCAGACCTTTGTTAAAGGAGCTCCTCCATGCCACAAGCTCCTGCCTACAGGGGGCAAGGTTCTGACGGCAGAAGAGGCGTACATGGCTGTAGTGGATAAATGTTTTCCTGATGAAAGCTGTGAGTAAAACACCTAAAACAACTATTTTTCTTTCTTTTTTTGTCACAATAACGTGGCGCACAGCGTGACGTGAAAAAGGGCACATACCTTTGACGTTGCGTGACGAACTCTGTATTCCTCGTCCACACGTAAGCGCAAAAAAGGGGTCTCTATTGTCGGTGATTCGAAACACCGTTTACGTGTGACCGAAAGGCCCAAACGCATAGAAACAGCTGCGTTTTCAAAAATACCCGTGTAGGTGTGGATGTAGCGTAAAAGAATTAGTAGTGTATTTTATTACTGCCTGTGATTTATTGCAGTTTACTTGTTTTTGTTTAATTGTTTATGAAATGTTAGAGTTTGGAAACAAAATATGGTTGTGTGAGGATGTGTTTGTAAAACAAAGGGAGGCCTAGCAGAAAAAATTTGGGAACCACTGGATTAACATATGGTTTAAGAGTCATTAGATTCACTTACACTTTTATGACATCGCCTTATGGTACTGGGTTCTTAATAAAGCTTTGCAAATTTCCTCTATCACACAACAAAGCAATCATCAGACAGTAATTTTAGAAGATATTGAATTCCAGTAGAGAACATTTTCAATTTAATATTGTCTAAACTATATGTAGGCATTGCACGATACGTTTATATGTGCTATAAAGGGGACTATGGTCGTGTCTGTCTCCTGTCTTCAAATCTCTTCTTCTAAATTAACTCCCGATAACTGGCAGTTCAAAATAACGCTTACCTTAAACTTCCATTAGTATTAGCTACTCTCTCTTTAAAGCCACCTTGTTAGGAGATTCTGTAATATCAGTGTTAGTAACGTCAGCTGAATTTTTATTAAAAATCTTTGACAAATTTGGAAAAACCAATTGTAGAATATTAGATAATACCCTTTCTTCCACTGCTAATATTAATGTTATATCAATTAGTTAGTATATTTAAAAAGCCAGCTGAATGATGAAAGTTTATATTACGCTTTATATTTTAGTAAGAATAATGTGTAACTGTGTGATGGGTTCATTTTCCACATTGCTCTACTCACAGCCAATGCTTTTATCTACCTTTCGCCGTCATTTCTGTAATAAAACCATAGTTTTGGCTCGTGATGACATCATAGGCTTTATCTTAGACCTTTCTTTAGCTGGAAAAAGTCAGTTGCTTTTGGTTTAATAGTAGAACAGCCTCTAACACCGTACTATTACGTATGAAAAGCTCAAATTTTCAAACTGGTAACAGTTAGAGATGGGAAAAGGGTACATAAAGCATCAAGCCTCTTAAGAAGCACAGCTAAAGACGAAATCATGAGAATTTAAATGTCCAAACAGAAATGGTTATTTTATCAATTATTATTTTATAATAATAATCAACAATAATCTTAGCGTATATATGTTCGTATGTACCGTAGCTCCTCAGAGGGTGGGCCAATCTGAACTAAACCTTCTACACACATTGTGTCACACACAGTTATTATTAAAATCTATATGCTTTTCAAAAAGGATTCATTATAAATCCTAATATTTTTGATTTTCCTATATATTATGTTCATTTCATTGTCCCCCTGTAAATGTGATGTTCTCTGTTTGCATGTGTTTCATTTGTATTTTTCAATGGATGTTGCCTGTACACTACTTCATGACCAACAACATATTTCTAGAGTCACGCATTTCTGTCTGGTAATCCATGGGACGAATCTGGGTTTGGAGGGTGCCCAACTTTGTGGAAGGGGGGACGGACCTTTCCTGTTCCAATACAACTATTTTCCAGTGTACAAAACAAGGTTCATAAAGAACTTTAACACTTGTGGGATGAATAGAAACGGAGACCTAGACCTTCTTGTCCAACACCAGTGTCTGATCTCACAAATGTGCCTCTAGAAGAATCATCAAAAATTAAATAAACGCACTCCTAAACTTTGTGGAAGGCGCTTCCCAGAAGAGTTGAAGCTGTTATAGCTGCAAAGGGAGTGTCGACATCACATTAATCAGAATCAGAATCAGAATGGGTTTATTGCCAGATGTTGAGGTTTACAACATTAGGAAATTGCTGCGGTGCTTCAGTGCAGACAATAAGAATTAAAGTGCTATGTAGAAAGAAAGATATGTGCATGAGATATACATGAGATATATACATGAGAATAAGAATTATGAGTGCTACGTAGAAAGATATATACATGAGTGCAGGTGGTGATCAGTGCCAGACATGAGATGATGCAGTGACACAGCGTAGGGTCATGTGTTAGTGGCGGGGACAGTCATGTGGTTATTGTTCATGTGTCCAACAGCAGAGGGGAAGAAACTGTTCTTGTGGCGAGAGGTTCTGGTGCGAATGGACCGGAGCCTCCTGCCTGAGGGGAGCAGGTCAAACAGACTGTGTCCAGGGTGAGAAGGGTCAGCTGAGATCCGGGCTGCACGCCGCAGTGTCCTGGAGGTGTACAGGTCCTGCAGAGATGGGAGTCTGCAGCCAATCACCTTCTCAGCAGAGCGCACAACACGCTGCAGTCTCTGTTTGTCCCTGATAGTGGCTCCAGCGTACCACACGGTGATGGAGGAGGTGAGGATGGACTCGATGATTGCAGTGTAGAATTGCATCATCGTCCGTGTTGGCAGGTTGAATTTCTTCAGCTGCCTCAGGAAGTACATCCTCTGCTGGGCTTTCTTAATGACGGAGGTGATGGTGGGCTCCCACTTCAGGTCCTGGGTGATGGTGGTACCCAGGAAGCGGAATGAGTCCACAGAGGTGATGGGGGTGTCAGTCAGGATGATGGGGGGGAGTGGGGCTGTGTGCTTCCTGAAGTCCACAATAATCTCCACTGTCTTCTGGGCATTCAGCACCAGGTTGTTGTGGCTGCACCAAGACACCAGACGTTCAACCTCCCTCCTGTAGGCAGACTCATCCCCGTCAGAGATGAGCCCAATGACGGTGGTGTCATCTGCGAACTTGATTAGCTTGACAGACTGGTGGGTGGAGGTGCAGCAGTTGGTGTACAGGGAGAAGAGCAGAGGAGAAAGAACACAGCCCTGAGGGGAGCCGGTGCTGATGGTCCGGGAGTCCGAGACATTCTTCCCCAGCCTCACATGCTGCTTCCTGTCCGTCAGGAAGTCAGTGATCCACCGGCAGATGGGATCAGGCACATTCATCTGGGAAAGCTTGCCTCGGAGATGGTCTGGAAGGATGGTGTTGAAGGCAGAGCTGAAGTCCACAAACAGGATCCTGGCGTAGGTTCCTGGGGAGTCCAGATGCTGCAGGATGAAGTGTAGGGCCATGTTGATGGCGTCGTCTACAGACCTGTTGGCTCTATATGCAAACTGCAGGGGGTCCAGGAGGGGGGCCGTGAGGGTCTTGAGATGGGAGAGAACTAGGCGCTCAAATGACTTCATGACCACAGATGTCAGAGCCACGGGTCTGTAGTCATTTAGTCCAGTGATCCTAGGTTTCTTGGGGACAGGGATTATGGTAGAGGACTTGAAGCAGGCAGGCACATGACATGCCTGCAGTGAGGAGTTGAAGATGCCAGAAAACACTGGGGCCAGCTCGTTTGCACAGTGTCTGAGGGTGGCAGGAGACACACCGTCTGGGCCGGGAGCTTTCCGAGCATTCAGACTCCTAAACTGCTTCCTCACATCTGCTTCATGAATATGAAGAGTTGTGGTCGGAGGAGGTGGTGTGAAATCCTCTTTTGTGTGGGGTGAGGGGGCGGGTGTTGCAGGTGAACAGTTTGAAGGTGGTGATGGCTCTATGGAGGGGGGAGAGGTGGGGGAATGAGTGTCCAAAGTGCCTCTATTGTTGGGGTCGTTGGAGGTGTGAAGGCTGCCTGATGGCTCGTCAAAACGGCAGTAAAAGTCGTTGAGGGTGTTGGCTAAGAGCAAGTCATCAGTGGAGTGGGGGGTTTTAGGCTTGTAGTTTGTGATATTCCTAAAACCTTTCCACACAGAGGCCGAGTCATTCTCTGAGATCTGCTGCTGCATCTTCTCAGAGTGCTGATGTTTGGCAATGTCCACTTCCTTAGTGAACCTGTACTTGGCCTCTCTGTAGCAGTCCCTGTCTCCGCTTCTGAACGCCTTACTCTTTTCCAGCCACAGCTTTTTGAGTTTAGGAGTAAACCAGGGTTTGTCATTGTTATAACTCACCCTGGTGCGTGATGGCACAATGCTGTCCTCACAGAAGTGGATATAGGAGGTGACAGTGTCCGTAAACTCGTCCAAGCTGTTAGAAGCAGCCTTCATTGTGTCCCAGTCTGTGGTCTCCAAACACGTGCGAAGCTCCTCCACAGCCTCGTTGCTCCACAGTTTTTTGGTCCTCACGACAGGTTTGGAGAGCTTCAGCCTCTGTCTGTACGCGGGGATTAGGTGGATCATGACGTGGTCAGAAAGTCCGAGTGAAGCGCGCGGCACCGCGCGATAGGCCCCGCTGATCGTGCTGTAGCAGTGGTCCAATGTCCTCTCCTCTCTGGTCGGGCATTTAATATACTGCTTGTATTTCGGAAGCTCATGGCTCAGATTGGCTTTGTTAAAGTCCCCAAGAGCAATGATGAGAGAGTCCGGGTATGTCCGCTCCGTGTGGAGAATCTGCTCTGCGAGTACGCACTGAGCTGCTTGCGCATCCGCGTCTGGCGGGATGTAAACAGCGGCCAGGATGAATGAAGCAAACTCCCGCGGAGAATAAAACGGTTTGCAGTGAATAAAAAGATATTCCAGAGAGGGAGAGCAGTGCTGAGCAATCACTGTTACATCTGTGCACCAGCCACTATTGATGTAGAAGCAGACACCTCCACCTTTGGTTTTACCGGAGAGAGCGGTCTGCCGGTCCGCGCGCAGCAGATGAAAGCCCTCCAGCTTGAGCGCGCAGTCCGGGATGTCCTCACTGAGCCACGACTCCGTAAAACATAAGACACAGGAGGAGGCAAAGTCTCTGTTCATGCTTCTCATCAGGGCCAGTTCGTCTATCTTATTCCAGAGTGAGCGTACATTAGAAAGGAAGATCCCAGGAAGGGCCGTTCTCAGTCCGCGTTTCCTCAAACGCACGAGTACGCCGGCTCGCTTACCTCTCTTTCGACGTCTCACTTTCCTGATCAGAGTCAGCAGTAAATCTGCCGCAGATGCGACAAATATTGGAAATAAATCCACAGGCGTTGTAGTCCTGCAGTTAAGGAGCTCTTCTCTGGTGTACGAGTATCCAGAGGAGTTCCCAGACACAGAAGAAATGCACAAAAACAAGACAAAAGTAATGCACTGAAGCACCAGGGCATCCATACGCGGCGCCATCTTGGATTAAACCCTCTGGATTAACAATTCTCAAGTTCATATGTATGAGAAGGCAAACAGGCAAATGCTTTTGGCAATATTGTCTGTAGGCATGTAGGGAATGATAAGAAAATTATAAATATCACATTAAGAAGAGATCAAAGGTTCAATGTTTAAGACTGTCAAACCCTCATAAAATGTTTGTCTTTAAAATTATGCTTAAAATGATACTGCCTTTGTAATGGCAACATCTAAGATATGATAAAATCACATTAAAGATTGCTTTCTAATATCGTTCACATTTGACCTCTGATCTCACTTTTACATTTCATATCTGCCTTTCTTTCAAGTTGATCCCAAAATGCATGGTATTTGTTAAGGAAAGTATTGTCAAGCGAAATAGAAAGAGCTGCTTAGTTAGAAATATACTGCAGTATCATACTGTTTATAGTAATAAGCCTAAGTTATTCATCTCCAAGTCAATACCTATTTTCCATTACCTTCTCCTACATCATAATCAAAGTAATCTTGTCTAGCCTGCTACTGTCATCTAATTTTTAGTAGAGATGGACCGATCCGATATTACGTATCGGTATCGGTCCGATACTGACCTAAATTACTGGATCGGATATCGGAGAAAAATAAAAAATGTAATCCGATCCATTAAATATCACGAAAGCACCTCACAAAACTTGCAACACGCCGTAACTCACCTCAGAACGTATGCATCACGTGATAGAGCAGCTGTGGCATGCAGGACCTGTCGGTGGTCTGGATAGCATGTGGAGCTTCGCTAGCAACCTGGCATTTCATCTCCGACAAAGTTATCCCGAGAGAAGTAAAGCAAGTGTGTAAGTCCATCTCTGAATGTTTGTAAAGCATTCCCACGTTAAGCTTAACAAGCGACTGCCTATCGCTCTCCGGCTGCTACTTCAATCGTGAAACTGCTTAAATCAGCTGATCGGCTTTTCTGTCGCGAGTCTGTCTCTCGTTTGTTTTTGGCCCACTTTGCGCCAGAAAGAGCAAACCAGCGGCTGAACAACAGCAGCACGTTTAAGCTTGATAAGCTGTTGTTAGAATTTATTTAATATTAATTTCTACACCAGGATCTTTTTCTACGTAGCTGACGCTGGTAACTGTGCAGGGGCGGATCTAGCAAAGTTTAGCCAGGGGGGCTGATAGGGCATTAACAGGGAAAAGGGGGCACAAAGACATACTTTTCTTTCTTATTCTCATTTAAAATGTCTAGCTTTTAATAAATAATTATCTGACACCCAAAGTTTTAATTTGATGTAAAATGAATAGAAGTCAATTACTGTACATAGTGACTATTAAGTCTAATATATATACCCTAGTAAGCTATAGTACTTTTTACTTTGGGAAGGTACCATCTGTGCAGTCTGCAATTTTGTTGAAGAAAGATGTTGAATCTATTTAATATTTCTTGAAAAATAATTGATTTCTGTGCATTTTTTTCCACACTGCATCAAATTAAGGTTGATTACGTCGATTAAGCATCATGAGGTGGAGCGTGAGGGGTGGTTCCCTATTTTTTATTTATTTAATTTTGTTGTTGCTGGGAGTTGGAACCCTATTAGTTAGGTTGCTTAATATTTACGCTAAGTACTCTTTAAAATACCAGAATAGGGAGGATGGTGTAGGTCTAAGTTTATTAGATTGATCAGTATTGCTGAACTATGAAATATTTTTTTTGTATACAGGTATAACAGAATAGCTTTAGTGTAGTTGTTGTTTTAAACTTGAGTATGAACTTGCAGACTTGCAAAATGCAGCAAGATATTTTAAAAAACAGTTTTGTTGATTAAAAAACACTATATCGGATTCATATCGGTATCGGCAGATATCCAAATTTATGATATTGGTATCGGTATCGGACATAAAAAAGTGGTATCGTGCCATCTCTAATTTTTAGTGCACTACAAAGTTAAAGAATAAATGGTTCTGGCCATTTGACAGCTGCTCACTAGCAGCACATGTAGACTTTCATCTACTCTTTTCTGTTTCAGGTGCAAAAGAGGACTTTGCTCCACCTATGGCAGGGATGCCGGGACAGTTTCCAGTCTACCTGCGTCTGCCCTACAGAAGGGACTCCTATTTCTGCTTCAAACAACAGGCCACACAGGCTACCTTCATTTCCATCCTATCAGACTGCATCAGACACCAGAACCAAGGTAAGATGCTACAGAAAAGGATGTTCTTACCTCCTCAGGCACACAGTTCCTCCTCTTACTAATAGTGTGAGTAATTAATGTTCATAACACCGAACAACCCTTTACTGATCTCTCTGAAAGTCTTCATAAAGTTCCTGTTTCAACAAGACTGAAGTGTTAATTACATATTTTAAATGTTAACTTGGCCAGTACACATGTTAACATTATCCATTAAACTAGCAGTTCTCTGGTAGTCACATGAGCCATCTGTTAACATTAACCCAGCAGTTTGTGGACTGTAGTCAGAGAAAAGATGAATAATAATGGCAGGCTGAATGGGTTGTGGATGGAGCATTGAGTGCTGACAGAGTGGCCACAGTATACCCGCCACAATGGTCGCTTCGCTCGGCCCCACAACCTCGTCTCACAGTCGCTTGTATTTACACCTGCAGTTAAGCTGCAGGAAGCTGCTGCATTCACACCTATGGGTAATTTAGAGTTTCCAGTTAACCTATCCCAGCTAACTGCATGTCTTTGGACTGTGGAAGGAAGCCGAAGTACCCAGAGAGAACCCACGCAAGATCATTAAAATGGTGGTAAAAACCAACATGATCATACAGTCGTGTCTTCTACCCAGCTGTGGCCGGATTACAAAAAACTGAGAGGATTATGACTGGCCGTTGTGCCACAAAGACTGTCGTGTGACGATTTTGTCATCTGAGCATCAAGATGAAAGATAAATATCTGCTGTGTGCGATCAGTGAAGTACTGTTAAAATCAGCTGATGAATAAATGATAAAGATAAAACAAGCGAGCGCAATGGCCCAATGTTTTGACAGTGAATTCATTTTCTCAAAGCTCCCTGCATGTCTGACTTTTTTCTCTTCCCTCTGTCAGACTTCCTGAAGAAAAAGACTTGTGAAGTTCAGGCCTTCCTTAAAGCTATTCAGCTCTACAGACAGGACAAAGGCAAATACGAAGCCTGGGACATGCTGATAGGAAGTGATGCAAGGGTATGTCTCTTTTCTTTATTTTTCTTAGCAACAGTTATTTCTCCCAACATAGTAATACTGAGGATGAATATTTACTTAAGTATAAATAGTGAAATGGCTACATAATTAATACATGTAAATACATTTACAAAATGAAAATTAAACGGATAAAGGATGGTACAGGAAAGCTAGGTTGACTTATTAGCTGTGTAACGCACCCCTGGACATGTACATGTGTATAGTGGCAACAAAAGGCATTCTGTCTATTCTACCTTATAGATGTAGATCAAACAGGCTTCTTATAAAACACACACATTGGCTTATGTTAGGAATCTCATTGACCAGATGCAAAATTCCTCTGAAGA
Source organism: Diplotaxodon limnothrissa (assembly GCF_057381915.1). Lineage (NCBI taxonomy): Eukaryota > Metazoa > Chordata > Actinopteri > Cichliformes > Cichlidae > Diplotaxodon > Diplotaxodon limnothrissa. The sequence continues at coordinate 15,968,921 of NC_140612.1, read as the reverse complement.
ATTAATAGTTTTAAGCCTTGAAACTTAAAAGGGCTTTGATTCAGTTTTTTTGGGGATACTGTTTTGGCTTTGATGTCTGTATAATCAGAGGTGTGAAATCATTTGTCTCACCATGTGGACCTTGAAAGAGGCTACCGGCAATGTTGATTCTTTGTCCCCGTACTTTTCCCATTATATAAGCCACTAGCACAGACTATTAGAAAGAGATATAATAATTTGGGGCAGTGAACATAAACTATGCCTTTACCCACATGACATTTTCGTAACAGTCTCCAATCCTTCCTCTTAGCATTATAGAAGGAATTTGTCCTCTGATATAACAACAAACTAAACATGCGTAAAACACAAACACTTGCTGGAGCCACTGGAGTATATTCAAGAACAGTGTAAATTTAAATGTTGTCAAACAGTATTTTACAAGGCACAGAGTCTGAAATTCACAGAAAATTTATATTTTTTTCCACTGAAAATCAGCTAAATCAGTCTGAGTGGGTCTGCACACAAAGACATCGGCTATCAGGCCTTCATACAGTTTATATACAGTTTATCTTCAAGAAATTAAAGTACCAATGGGGTAAATGATGACCAAAGGAAAATAAATAAATATTTTAAGCTAATTAAAATGTCCACACTCCCATGCATCAGTATCCCTCAGATTATAATGGAGGCTTTGCTCTTTATTTACCTGTTGCCACAGAGCAACGTGTGTTACTGGAGCTCAATTCACGATGGCTTCCTTTCTCTACTCATGTACGTGCTGAACTCTTTGAATATACTCAGAGTTGATTGAAGTAACTAGCTAATATTCTCAGAGTTAATCAGCTCAGAGTTAATTTCTAAACTCGGGGTTTGTTGGACATTTTTCCTGACATAGGTTTGCGAAATATTCCAGAGAACACTCTTTTTATGTGTGTATATATCGCTATATAAATGGTGTGTTTTTGTTGCTTTGTTTGCTTTTGTTTTGTTTTTTTCGTTTTTTAAAAAATATTGAAATCCTGTCTTACTAGTAAAACCTGAGAGTTTATAAAAGTTTATTCTGGCCTCGTTTGGATGATGATGAGACAAACCTGAGATATTTTCTGTGTCTGTTAACTCTAGGTGATGGCCAACATGGTGATGGAGCAGCTGCTGCCGTCTCTGGAGAAAGACATGCTGCCTGGCCTCAAAGCCAAAAAGACTGAGAGGAAGAGAGTTTGGTTTGCTGTGAGTCATTTATGTTTGCAACTGATGCAGTTTCTAAGAAATATATGATTTCATTTCCCAGCTGTTGAAAGGAAAAATGAATGGAAGTCTGTTTTTCAGGGTTATATCTGAAAAAGTCGTGCACTAATACATTATTCATGAAGTCTCCGGGCTCTTTTCTGCACTCTTGGAAGTCATTTTTATTTTTTAAAAAAGAGCTGAAATTCATTTAAAAAGAGGAAAAACAAGAAAAAAACCCCATCTTTTTCATGAATTTGCTACCTTCAGATGGTGGAGGCAGTATATATCCTGGTCCAGGAGGACATGTTTGAGGGGCTATCAGCATTGAAGGAGGAATGTCGGGTGTCTGTTCGGCAGCAAGAGGTGCTGATTCACTCCGACATGGACCAGATCCTCAACTCAAGAAGGCAACTCGAGGAAAAAATCCGAGGTATTCTCATCTATCTGATAGCCTTGTTACTTAGAACATTCAGAAACAGAATGATGTGTTGCATTCCTCTCCATGTAATGATCTAATGAAGTGCAGCTTCGTATAGGGAATAAGGGTGACGGAATTGGGCTGTTTTCTCAAATGTAATTTTTTTTTCTCCAGCCAAAGTGTCAGAGCCAGCTGAGAAGCTGTGTTCCGACTCTGTCCAGCCGTACCTAGGCTCAGTCCTGGAGGAGCTGATGGAGCCAATCAGCGCTGGGTTCCAGGAAGGACGGCGACTAAGTGAAAACACGATGGACCAAGTGTATCAGGACATCAAGCAGGGATGTGGTAACGAACAGCTGAAACAGGTTGGTTGGAATTTCACTTGTTTGGTTTTTTTCTGATATAACGGAACAAACCTCCTGAGAATTACTTTTGGTTGGGCTGATTCATCTCATTTTAAACCTTCAACTTTATAACATTCACAGGAAAGAGTTAACTAAGGTTAGGAGTAGTGTTTTTCTTTAATACAGGGGATTTTTTCAGAAACTAGATGTTTCCTCAAGCCCAAATTTACCTCTACATAAGTTGTTGGTGACCTATTAGATATTAAGCTGGATACATGCTGGACAGGTCACCAGTCTGTTGCACGGCTGACACAAAGTGTCCATTTGCATTCACTTTCATACCTTGTGAAAGTGAACAGACAAACCTTGGCTATTAATCTCATTAATTTCTACTCTGTCTTCTTCTCTCTTTGTCTCTCAGTCTCTCGACGCCATGGCAAAACCGAACCTGCTGAACTGCTATGAGAAGATCGGCTCCCTGCAGGTTAAACTGCAGCACTTGGAGGCGAGGTTTGGATTCTCCGACACCACAGGAGTGATGCACAGTGCTCAGATCGATTTGCAGCAGGTACAGCTTCATGCTGTCATTCACATGGCAATTTATTTGAATTCCCTTTCCCTCCTTCTGAGAGGGTATTTCTACTGAGATGGAGTGAGTGTAAGGATTTCACAACTCGTTTGTGAATCAGCATTTTATGAAACACTGGCGATAGTTTATTTACTTAGTGTAGTTTATGATTGCTGGTGATTCGTAATATGAGCTTCACTTTTCTTATTAGAAAAAAAACTGTTGATTTTGTCAAATCAACTGGATAATTAGCTAAATGTGAGTTCACTCCTGTTGAGTGGCAGTAAACAAAGTAGAAACAAAAAGCAGAAAGGTTGTTTCTTAAATTGCTTTAACTTTGCTACTTACCCTTGATTAAACCAGAAGATGCCAGAAAACTAGCTCCAGAAATATGTCTGTGAAGGTTCTCAGTCATCCAGGTCATCGTAATCTAAGGAGCTTGGAAAGAAAAGCGTCTGGACTTCTTTAAGTTGCTTGAAGACGTTTCACCTCTCATCCGAGAAGCTTCTTCAGTTCTAAGGTCAAATGGTGGACACAAAGGGACCCCCTGATGATCCTCTACCTAATCACATGAGCCAAGGTGTGAAAACGGGTGTGGGTCACAATGGAGTTTCGGGTGAGCTCATTGTGAAACCTGGCCCCTCGGATGAGAGGTGAAACGTCTTCAAGCAACTTTTCTTTCCAAGCTCCTTAGATTAGCTCCAGAAAATTTGGATTAAGTTTTTATAGTGTACAGTGATAGCAAAAAAAAAATCATAACATATTGGGAGTGTTAAGTCCAATTTAATTCTCTGCTTCTTCATTTTAGCTGATTGAGAATGCAGCTTTTACCTTCGAGCAGCTGCTCTACAAAGCCATCCAGGACAACCCAGACAACGCCAGCTCTGCCACTGAGAAGGTCAAACACATAGTGCTCAAGGTCAGTTTGTCATCTAAAACAAAACTTCCCAAGTTTCTAGTTAAGACATGAGAAAATTGTAACCAGGTGCAGGTGAGGTTCACATCTACCCCCTAATATGAAATGTTCACTTGTATACAGAAATGTCATCAGAACTGTAGGCCAAATGCTTGTAAGAGATAACAATCAGAATAGGTCCTGTTTATCTAAAACTAATAAACTCTCCTCCAGATGCACTGACTGGTTTTATTCCATCTTCTTGCAGAAATACGACTATGACAGCAGCACGGTGAGGAAGAGAATCTTCCAGGAAGCTCTGGTTTCCATCACTCTGCCCTTCATCAAGAAGAGCCTGGTGTCTACCTGCAAACCTGTGAGGGCTCTGTCTTTCACACACACACAGCATAATGTCTTTCTATGGACATTAAATTCCAGCACATCTGTTCCTACCATAACTCTACAATTAATAGTAGTTGCTTTATCAACCCTAGCTTATTTGAACCCTAACCATACCCCTAACCCCGGGGACATCTAATTGACAAAATGCTTACCCTAACCCTAAACATCAAAAATTAATGCCTAACTCTAATCCTTAGGCTAAACCTAACAATAACTTAATTGTAACCCTGACACTAAAACCACATTTTGAGTCTCAAAAATGCCTCCAAACTCATGGGGACGGGAATTTGTCCCCATAATGGCTGTTGGTCCATACAGGTATAGCAAACTGCCAATTTTGGAGGTGGTCAGTTTGTGATATTACTCATAACTCTGACCTAAATTTACTGCTCTTATATTGACATTTGTGTCCCATTGGCAGGTGGGACATACATTGGCTTAACAGTTAGCATATGACTGAGCAGCATTAGCAATTTATAGGGAATAGCCTGTATAGTTTATGTGTCTTTCAAATAAAATTTTCAAGGAAATTTATCACGTTCTCTTGTATTTTGATTTGATGAAAATTTAAAGACCCGAACTCTTCCATGGCATGCATTTTAAATTTCTGTTTGCTATTTGGGCTGATTGGGACCTGATGAATGTAAAAACAAAGAATTATGTGATATTTTTTATTTTTTTTGTACCTGATTTTTGTTTCTGAGAAAAATGACATTCGCTTTAAATTTTGATAGAATAAAGGCAGTATAATGTCCTCGTAAGTGGAAAGTGGATATCAGGCCCTTGTAAAGCAAAATGTGATGTCCACATATGTGGACGCCAGGTCTATGGGATTTTATATTTGTATACACTATGTAACACACATATCCCTCAACAAAGCCTGACACTTTTGTCTTTGTCCCTCTATACAGGAGCTTCAGGGTCTTGAACAGATCATCTATAGTGACCATTCAAGCTTCGTTCATGTTGACAATGTTTATGAAAACATCCTTCTGCAAATTCTGGACAAGGAAGTCACTAAAGGTACAAAAAGACTAATAATGGCAACTTAGCAACACACAGCCTTTCCCCAGACACAGGTGTAGAGTTACGTCTAATCGATCCTCCTGTTTGTTCTGTCATTCTGCAGTGGTGAAGGAGGCAGCCAACCTAAAGAAGTACAACTTGTTCACAGACAAGCGAGACCTGACCAGTCAGTCTAGCCTCTCTTCCTTGCCAGCATCTATTCCTGGCAGCCCAGCCATGACACTGGCTTCCCTCAATAAACCTTCTTTAGAGCCGCAGCCTTCTCCACTTGCTTCTAATGATGTCTTCGCCAGCTCCCAGAAGCAAGAACAGCAGGAGGAAGGGAAAGACCAGCTTCAGAGTGAGGCCTTAAAGGACATGATAGTGGGTGAGACACCTCTGGGGAAGGTTGAAACAGGGGTTGGTACTAGTTCCTCTGGCAGTCAGGAATCAGACCTACCAGCACTTAAAGCAGAGGATGTCATCCAAACTGCTGCAGAAGAAGCAGGAAGCAATAGTAACCTCAACAGCCCTGATTTAATAGAGAACATGCCAGAGAGCTGCACAAATGATACAGCAGCAGCAGTTCCAGCGATTGTGATGCATGAAGATGTGATTTCTGTCAAAACAGAAGAAACTAAGACAGCTGCTGAGCCTGAAACGAACAGCGCAGATGCTCCACAAGAACCTCCCACTGCTGTAGGAAGTATAACAACAACAGAAGCACCAAAGCAGGCAGAATCTCTCAATGCTTCTAACCTTTCAGCAGAAGGAACTGAATCCTTGCCTGCCAATACTGAAGCAAAGACACAGTGTGAGAACCCAGAAATCATGGTCGAGGCTCCACCTAGTGGTGAAGCACTAGGAGGAATAGTCCTCAGTGAGAACGTAGGGGACGCAGAACCAGTTGCTTTCTCAGAGACGAGCTCTCTGGCTGTGTCAGTGGGAAGCGAGTCTCATCCCTCAGATGTTGAGTCCACAGATGACGTGTCAACATCCTCAGACATTTTGGAGGGCGAAGCTAACATCAGGAAGTCACCAGTGGGTTCAGGAGATGCTACTGAGGACATAACAGCAAGTGACAAGGTGCCAGTCCAGACAGAGGTGAAGAGTGGGACTGTCATTGGAACTGGAGCCATTGTAGAGGTGGAAGCAGAGGAGGTGGAGAAAATGAAAGCATCTCTGTCTAGTGAACCCGTTCAAGAGGAGACACCTTCCAGTCCTGCCCAAGCACGGCCTCTGGACTGCGTCAAGGAGATCCGTGACCTGGTGGTGGAGGTGATTGAGGTGGAGGAACCTGTGCAGCATTACCCCAGCGGGATCTCCAAAGAAGATTAAATATTCCAGTAGTTGTCACTTCTATATAGAACGGCTTCCACTTCTGATACCAGTCTGTATCCATTATATTTAAACGCGACCATGTGACAGATGGGAAGCCTCCTCAGCTTCCTTCCTATAAATATGCATGATAGCATGATTATTTATATGAATAAATTAGTCTTGATTTCAGCTGAAAAGTGGCTAAACCAAAATGTCTTCTCCACTCAGTGACTTGGACAGGGCTTTTTTTAAACACTACAACTCTTAAATTATTAAAAAAAAGAATTTAGAACAATTTTATAAGTGAAGAAATTTCTGTAAATTAATCTGATATGAAGGATCAATGCATTTGGGATGGGGTTCATATGAGTGTTATGTTTGATTATAAGGGCCATAAAGAACACATTTCCTCATTTCTGCTCTTCTTTCCAAGAAGAAAATGGATGAAGTGTTTGAGTGCAACTGATTCAAATATACTTTTGCAGAATACAGGTTCAGTGCTAATGGTGTTACTTTTTTTGTTAAACCTTTAGTTAGCAGCTTGTCATTTATACCAAAGATAAACACCAAATGTAGCATGTTTTTTCTGAAGTAGTGTGACTGCAGGGAAGATTTTCCTGCTGTCTACTGAAAGTGTGACTTGGCCAGATGTTGTTTCTGAGGGACGATGCTCCACTTAGAAAAGTTGTATTTAAGGTGTCCGCAAGTATGTGAGGGTCCCCTTAGATCAGAGTGATGTAACCGGCTCCTCAAAGTATGAGCACTGGGGGTGGTGGATCGTTCCAAATGTCGATAGTATCTAAACCAATGCTGGTATTGGCATCAGGTCAATACTAGCACGATAGGATAAATACTATTGTGTTCAGTATGTAGTCCACTCATTTGTTTTCTTTTTTTTGGGGGGGGGGGAATGAAAAATATGCACTATGAAAAATGTCTGAATCTTTTTGTGTTGATTGTCACATATATTTTATTTATATCCTGTAGCACATTTACACAATAGAAGTTGACTCAAAGTACTTTACATACGTTCCAGGTCTCAAGAAAAAGAAAAAACAAGATGGGAAGCAAAAATCACACTGATCTCCCCGACATAAGCTTAAAATACTGGCCCTGTATTTATTTGGTATTTTCAAGTTTCAGGGTGTTTGGAAATCACTTTAACAGATAATTTAACATACACATACAATATTTACATTATTTCTCCTTATTGTGATTTTTTTAAAAATTTAAATATCCACCTAAATACTACTATGGATCAGCCTAAAGTGCCTCTGTAGTACATCCACGTTGCCTTAGATTTCACCAGATATACAACTGGATGCAGTTGCTATAGAGACTGGTCTGTAAATCCATCCATTCATTCATTTACTTCCTCTTATCAGGGGACATGCAGAGGAGTATGTGTGTGTGCGTGCGTGCATGCGTGTGTGCATGTGTGTGTGCGTGCATGCATGTGTCCATGCATGCATGTATTCCTAACAGTGCCTGTTTATAGCATATTGACCGTAAACTGTCCACCGGCTGAATATGTCTCATTAGTAAAAGCCTGTAAATACATATATTAAACAAACTTTCCCTGAAAGCTTTTCGTGTGAAAACTTTGTGTTTTGGAAACAATTGATAAATACTTTTATCAGCCAGTAAATCAAATGCAGCAGAATGATTTAATCATTTATTATCCTCAGCATTTTTAATGAACCACAGAAAAAATTTGACTGTAATATTATTTTCTGATTTGATATATTGTCATATTTCAGCAGTACTCCAGGTGCATCAAGGACAAGCAAAATAAGAAAATATCAATATACTATTTTTCAAATGTTCATATTTAAAACGGATTGTTCACAATAAAACGATAAAAGGCAGTTAACAACAGCATAACATTAATATAAGTAAAATATCTTCCAGTGCTCAGGTGAGAGATCAAGTTTGTTTCAAGGCTAATTTAATTAATTGTGCAGTATTATAGGTTTGTAGTAGACGTGTTTATCAGGATGGAAGCTCTCGGAGTGATTGATCTCCTGGGATTTGAGCTGAAGAAACAAAATAGTCACTGAAGGACAAAAGGAGATGAGGAAAAAGAGTTACACTCTTTGATACAGGTAGAAAGTATTACCTGACTGAAAGCTATGTTGAAGAAACAAGTGCAAGGTAGTATGTCTTGAAATATATGTGCTGTGTTTTATAAACCTCATTGTATACAAAAACTGACTCCATCTCTATTTTCCTATGCAAATGTCCAATGGACTTTTTACGCTACTTATCATAGCAGGGCAGGCGCAAAGTTTGAAAACATTCAGGTAAGCTTGTGTTCAGCGGTGAATCAATCGAATCAGAGCAGTGAACAGAAGAGAGGGAAATCGGCAAGCCGGTGCTTTAACAGACTAACATTAGTCACAGCTGCCTCACAGCCAGTGTGTCAATGCAGTGACGTCCAGAAGTCTGAGGCTGCATCAAATGTGTGTCATGTTTTAACGTGAAGCTGGAAATAATGAAAATATTTGAAAAAGCTTGGGGGGGAAAAATCCCAGACAAACAATGAGGTCTGACATGTAGAACGAAGAAGAAATAGTTTAGATTCGACTTTATTTTAGGTCAGTAATCAAAAGGAGGAGATTAGCATTCCCAGAGTCATATCTTGTTCAGGTTAAGCAGCACTGAGAGTGAAAAATGGGAGAGAAACACATGATGATTTTTTTCCTCTTGACTTTTTGTTTTTAAAACATCCTTAGACTGCATTTATTTAACAAAATAAACATATAAAAAAGGCTTGCAGTCTGGTTTTGCTGTCTTCCTGCTTTCTTCCTGTTAAAAGTGAATTATTCAGATTAATCAGAATTTCAGATTGTTGTAACTTACTCTCTAATATTTTAGAGTATTTATCTTAGAACATGAAGTGCTTTGAGGAACTTCAGCTTGTATAAAGCAGAAATTCAATTAAATGAAATACAGCTACTGCTGTTTTCTCCCACAAGAAGAGTAAACGCAACTGGATAGAGAGTGAGACAGACTGTGAGCTGCATCTTATCAATCAGCATCAGCGTTGATGCCATAAATGAATGACAGTTAAATACTGTTAAACGCACACCACTAGATGGCGCTATGACACCAAACATCTCATAAAGAAGCCCCTCCATCAGCCCTACCCGTCCACTCACTCAGTCATGGTATGGGACTTTAAAAAAGCCTCATAAAAAGTAAATGCAATATTCATCTACAATGACGCATACATTGGACATCACAGTGACTCTATGAATTACACTTCGCTAATAGCTGGAGGGGTAAACATCAGAGTGGCCAAGCCATAAAAACCAAAGATATGCCAAAAAAACAAAAGCCCCACCATGATGAGAGCGAGGACTGACAGCCAAGCCTAGAGGACCTGGCTGCCCTCCTCAATAGGGGCCTGTTGAGGAGCAATGATAAAGGGCTTGTATCTACACCATATAAATCAGTTACTATGGGGCGTGGATTTGAAGGTTGGGGGCTTTTTTCATGCTCCATCTTCTGACCAGCTGCTTGGAGTTTGAGCCTGGTGAAGGGGTCAATGGGTTGGGCCCGGTTGCCTTGTCAGGACAGAGCAGCTGATGGATAAAGCAGGCTGTGATGGATGACGCCACATCTCGCAAATTCCTTCGTTCTTCAGTGGAAGTGGGAGAATTCTGCTACCCAGCCGTTGTCCTCTCCTGGCCTTCTAAAAATACGAGCTGTTTACTTTGCCCCTGCAAGCTCCTATAATGACATGTTGTTTTTAGCCAAATCACTTCCAGCGATCAGTTGCTCAGCTTGCAGCAACACCCACCCAACCCCCACTGGGTTCATCTCCTTGCTTGATGTTTTGCTTTTGCCCCCTGCCACTTCACCTCCTCCACAATCTTCCTCTCTCTCCTCTTAGGGTAGAAATATGTCTTTTTATTTTCTGCACGCTACGGTTGTCAGGGGGGGATTTGAGAGCCAGGCTAAAGGTGGCTGGAGAACCACTGGAGCTCTGAGTCACACCATCCGCATGCCTGTCTACCCTTTTTGTGGCTTTACTGGTTACACTTACCGGACCTCGAGGCTCTGTATAGGACCTGTATGAGTCCTCCTGGTTTACTTTAGTCATTTACTTATGATATAAAAGTTCTAAAACTGCAGGTTTGAGTGAAGACCTAAGCTTTGGTATTGATTGAGGTTCGTGATATCGACTGAGAACAATGATCTTTTTCATGCTGTAATCTGTTGCCGTGATGGAAAAATGCCCCATTTACTGACATCATGTTGGAGATGATGTGAAGTTCATGTCTTATGAACTTCAAGCTAACTTTTGTTTCAATTCATATTTACTACAAAACTCATTCACACACAGTTATATAGAGCCTAAGCTCTTTGTCTAATACACACTCACACCTCACTTCCTAATGGAAAACTCCATAATTAAACTAATTCGCAGTTGCCATTACTGGCATTTGTCCCTGTTAGTTAATGAAACATCCTCGACCTCATTAAGATGCACCTGATTAAAACGTAGCCTCATCTCTTTATTTATTGTGTTAGTAAAATTAAGTATTTGATGTCTACCGATTTGTTAAACTTGCTTTCTGAAACATCAGTATAATGAAATACATTTATAAGTTAGGCCTTTTTTTGTCCAGGTAAACTTCTTATCTATACTGAAATTTATATTAAGGTGCATAAAGTGTGTGGCTCAGGTGGTCGAGGAGATCAGCTACTGATCGGAAGGTTGGCTTCTCCAGTCTGCATTCCAAATATCTTTGGGCAAAATACTAACATCGGAGTGTGAATGTTGGTTAGATTGCACTTAAGTTTAGAAGTGCTTGTATGAGTGGGTGTGAAGGGGGTGAATGAGGCATGTTGTATACAACGCTTTGAGTACTCCAGGAGAGTAGAAAAGCACTATATAAGAATCAGACCATTCACTCTAAATGTATGGACGACTTGATTTAATTCATGTCAATGTAGTAAGACCTAAATAGGAGTTGGTACCAGCTAAGTTGTAGCTTTTAGTACCAAAACAATCTCCCATGTTAAAATGCCAACGTTACCAACAGAAATAACATGGTGGTAGTGACACAGGCAGCTGTAGCTGCTGGGCCTCATCAACACTACTTCAGCTCATTAAAACCTTTTGATATGTTTGTGAAATTGGTGGCTTATGGAGCATTTTTATGTAATTATGTGACAAATAACACGACTGCTGTGTGGTAAAGAAACCTCCAAGACGTTCATGCTTCAGTTTTGGTGAGTGAAATTGTTGTATTTTATTAGTTGGTTTATTAACAAATACATGTGTTTGTGTGTAGATGACAACTTCAGCATTACACCCTGTGATTGTTTGTGGCTCTCTAAAAAAGCGTGGTAGAAGCCAAAATGCTAAATGTGAAGTGTAAAGCCAATTGGTGAGAGTCATGGTTGTTATGATGGTTATCTTTTATAGTGCAACAGCTTAAAAAGCAGGCTAAACTGAGAATCGAAATATGTTTTGTTCTGTTTTTTAAAATCAGAAGTTAACCCATCCGAGTGATTTTACAATATAAGTCACATTCATTTACTCAGACACACATTTACGCTGCGTTTTGCTCAATGCGCAAACAGCTTGAGGGAAATTTGTTGTGATTTGTCGCCATAAAACTAAAATTGAACTGAATTGAACTTTGTTGCTGAAACATGCTGACAAAACGTACGTTTTGGTATTGTGACAATGGGATCAAACCACAAACCTTCCAGGCAGTGGATAATGATCACTTTGAAAACACTACAGTTGAAGAACCTGATTTATCCAACAGGTCAACTGATGCTTTTCCTATTTCTGTCAGTGTAGCGCCTCAGAATATCTACTACATTTTTTTTAGGATGTAACTGAGATATTCTATAAGCCCAGCAGGACTGAACACCAGAAATGACACATGACATGGCTGCTGTAAGCTCTGATATTTGTGATGATGAAATATGGAAATCAGCCTGTCTGCTACATTATATACATCATGTGTGTTGTGAGAAGCTGACAAAATGAGGGCAACAAAATGAGGAGGGTGGCAACTGGGATAATGGGGCCCAGTGTTCTCATAGATGTCTGTTTGGCCTCAGAGGAGAAGCCCGAGCAGAATATATCATACTGGGAAAATTCTCCTGGAATGAACAGGAAAGGGAATATGGCCCTTTTCCTCCTTTGGCGTGTTCTCCTTCACATATGTCTGACTCTTCCAGGGTTTCGCTTTGAACTTTGCCTGCTGTCATTGCTCAGGTCACGTCTCCTGACAGCCCCTCACTGTTAGACGGCCCCAAGCAGTTAGACCTATTTTTTTGTATTTGCATATACTTTACTCTTGCATTCTTGTACTACATGTATTAGTCCTGATTTTTTTTGCACCTGACCAATTTCAGTGGGCAGGTTTTTTGTTTGTTAAGTTACTCAACACTGATGTATGAATCATTCAAGTAGGAAATAATGCACAAACTTCAGGGATGAACCAGCGTTAGGTCAGATAACAGATAACTTGGCAAAAAAACTATTTCAAACTCTGTCTTCATACATTTTCTTTATAGTGTTTAACACATAGTTTGTTGTTTCTTTAGCATTAAAAATGATTTTTCATTACGAAAAATGCCAAAGTTAAAACAGTTTGACAGGCATTTATGGGGCGATCGTGGCTCAAGAGTTGGGAGTTCGCCTTGTAATTGGAAGATGGCCGGTTTGAGCCCCGGCTTGGACAGTCTTGGTCGTTGTGTCCTTGGGCAAGACACTTCACCCGTTACCTACTGGTGGTGGTCAGAGGGCCCGGTGGCGCCAGTGTCAGGCAGCCTCGCCTCTGTCAGTGCGCCCCAGGGTGGCTGTGGCTACAATGTAGCTTTCCATCACCAGCGTGTGGATGACTGGATGTGTAAAGCGCTTTGGGGTCCTTAGGAACTAGTAAAGCGCTTTACAAATACAGGCCATTTACCATTAAATATTACCAGTGATCCTCAAAGTGCTGTTAGCCAAAATTGTGCACTGTGTTCTTGCAATTTTAAGGAACAAGTTGAGGATAAAGGAACAAAAGAAAGAAGTGGCATGCCTAAAAGGTTCGACAGCAGATGAGCAGTATCTGAAAGTCTTCCCCTTAAGAAATAGGAATAAAGACCTGACACGGGACCTGCAATTCATCTAGCCCATGAACAGATCCATACAGTGTGTGTAGAGGCCTCATCAGAAATGGTCACAGTGTAAAGGTGGCTGTCAAGAAGACATTCTTAAGGGAAACAAGGAGAAAAAGATGAGGCAAGCCAAATTATACAAGAACTGGACTGAAAACATGTGGCAAGAGGTCTTGGTTCAAATTGTTGTCAGTATGTACAGAGAAGGTCAGGAAGAGGTACAATAGTGCGTCTACAGTCACCCTTAAAAACACACTGGAGATTCTGTTATAAACCATTTCAGCTATTGGTCTTGGGAACTAAATTGATGGAATTATAAATGTAGAAAAGTATCATGAGATTTAAAAAGCATGCAATAAAATGTCTGATTGGCAATGGCTTCATTTTTCAGCATGACAGTGATCCCCAAGACCCTGCCAATGCTGCAAAAACATACATGGATTTTGCAAAACAATAAAAAAATACAGGATAAAGATGGTCATACCAAATATGGTAAATCGACTGGTTCTTATTTAGCACTTTTTGACTCTACCCGAGCACTCGAAGTGCTTTGTACAACACGCCTCATTGATCGCTTCACACCCATTCATACAAGCACTATACGGACGTGCTTTCTATCTAACATTCACACAGATTAAACACATGGATGCACTGGAGAGCAACTTGGGGTTAGTTTCTTTTGCTGAAGGATATTTGGCATGCACACCAGGGATCAAACCACCACTTTCTGATTAGTAGGTGACCTGATCTATCTCCTGAAATACAGTTACCCCAATATTATTGACCTTTAAACTTGTTTGAATTGTATAAACTATATTCTTGCCTTGGATACCACATTTCCATGATTAAATTAAGATTTATTTTCATGGTTCATATGAAATCATCAATAACATTATATCAGCCTCATTACTACTCTGCTAATAGTACAAACAGCTCATTATAATACAGGTGACTGAACAAGAATGTGTCCATTTTCAAAGGCCTCATTCACACTCTGTTTCACACATAGTTTAGAGCAGGCAGCAGATCTGGTTTTGATTATTATGTTAACCTGGATTCCTTAGAGTACAGGGGCCAAATTAAAACAGCCTCACAGATGCCAATTCCCCTGGTGCTCACAGTATATTTAAAAGGTATCAGTAACAAACCTGGGAGAGAGACAAGCGACAGAGGGAGGAAGGAGAAAGGGCAAAAACAGACAGCAGAGCAATGAGCGAAGGGAGCACTGATTGGGATTTCACTCTGGTTCTTTCCAAGTTCCAGTCCTTTCAGACTGACTCTGCAGTGGATTCAGCTAGTCACAGTCAGCTTCTCAATGTCAGCCAAACTAAACAATCCTTGCTGGTAGAAGCAAAAATAAATAAATAAATAAATAAAATAATTGGCAAAAAGTACTGGTTCGCTAAATAAGACAAATTACTATGAATAAACTCTCTGTTTCCCTGACTATTCATCATCTCAGCAGCATATCGAATTAACTGGTGCTTAATACTGGGACTACAAAACTGAAACTTGAATTTACTGATAACAGGATTCCCTGGCTCTAGTTTCATAGTTTCACAGAGGAATGAGAGAAACCTGGAGAGTACAACAAGAACATGGTGACACAGAGACAGCCGGAGAATGTTTGTTCTCAAAGCTGGAGCAATGCTATTGAGTGATGTCTTCTGGGATTGGCGAGGGGGGCTGTTGATTTAGGCCCGGGCTGGTTCAATAACACAGATCAGTGAATGGTGATTCGAAATAACAGTATGAAAGTACTGCTGCTGGACGAGCTGACGGAGTCACTGAGAGCTGAAGGTAAACACCTGCAATTCAGTGCTTTCACACAGCCAGTGTTTATGGACAAGGCAACCTGCCCTGCTTACAGCTGTTGTCATACACTCGCATTCACAACAACGCTGCATACATTGCTGTGTGTTTTAGTGAGCTGGGTCTCTTTAGGAAAGGTGTTATAAAAAGGATTTTTGGTACTGTTGGCATGGAAACAAGGACAAATAAGGGTTAAAGAAGTTAGATTTTTAAATAACATTTTTAAGACTATTATCATTTCACATCCAAACAAACCATACAAAAATCTCAACAATAATCAGCTAATATCAATGTAATTAAAATATTAGTGTTGTCCAAAACAGATTGTGATCATTAGTAACATCCCTCTTAAGATAATTTTGATTTGTCAGTAAAGGAAACATAATAGCAAAGTTTTATGCCTGAATTTTTGTTGTTTCTAACTTGAGCTACTAATAGTACTCATCTGTGGTGCAGGACTAGAAGAAGGTATACTTGCCAACCTTGAGACCTCAGAATTAGGGAGACATTCAAAAGGGCTGTTGGGGGGTGAGGATATACATATACATACAAATACTTCTTATATTGACTAACTACTCCTTAAATTGTTGAGATGTTAGCTCTTTATACTAGGAGTTATAGTGGGTAATAATATCAGGATGGTCCTGTCACAATTTGTTCCCCCTGTGTAAATCACGGACAAACAGTATCCCACATTCTTGATTTGTAGGTCACTTCTTATTATGACGTATGACTCCTGAAACTTTGGAGGATTTAGCACTTTATATAGTAAAGTAACAGGAGGATAAAAATAATTATCAGCCAAAATGTTCTTGGTTTGTTAAAATAATCCCATCCGATACCACATGACAACAATAAATGTATAATTTTCTGTTGTAACCCTCAAACTGAATGGTAATGGTACTAATTTTTCACTTTTTCACTAAACTAAAACATCAGTACTTCTTGCGTGCTCCCAATGCAGGGAAAACAAATTCTGTCTGGGATACCTACTTTGGCAACACAGTTCTCACCGGCTCTAGTGACCCTCGACCTCCCAGCTAGCTATTGAGCTGGTGGGTAACAGACGTCTCCGAAAACGTTGGAGCACTTTTGCAAATATGTGATATCTTGATAAACAGATATTTGAAGTTTGCACAGCTACATTATACCTGAAAATATCTTAAAAGTTTATTTTGTGACCCAGAAAGAGTAATAAGAGTAATATTAAAATTTAATAGCGGTCGCCATTGTTGGAAACTGAAATTGGCTGGGCCTCGCTATGAATTCTGAGATATGGTGGGCCGTGAAGGATACACTCGAGCCATCCTTCAAATTCGGGGAAAAGGAGGACGCATGGCCTGTCTCAATCCGGTCTTTAAGTGAAGATCCTTCTGGGCCCAAAGTACTCTGCATTTAATAAGGCTGTTGTGTTTTTGACATGTTTTAATGCTTTGTATCTTGTTCTATTTAATTTCAACAAGCCCCTAAAAACAGTCAGTAATCACTGTCGGCTTCTCTCAGTTTTTATTACCGCTAATCATTTTAAAGCTCGGTTTTTAAAGTCTTACGATGTAACGATAGCCCAGCCTATGCAGCAGTATATTAATGACTAACCTTGTATTGTGGATGGATTATCTCGGTTGTTCTCCTGACTGAAGTTTGGTCCGTTTACAGCATTTACAGTGTTTATTTAGGTGGAAGCTAGCGAGCTAACTCCCTGCTAACTTCTAACTCCACTGAATTTCATAAATTCTGTTTTCATGGATGCCTGGATGTTTAACTTGGTAGAGCAGCCACAATGATCATTTTATTACAGACGAAAGGATTTAGACATTTTTTCAACTCTCAGTAATGTTGCAGTGATTGTGTGACTTAGAGACCTGTAGAGGAGTTTTGGACCCAGACATGGGTAATGACGGCAGACTTAAAGACCGGATATGCGTACTTGTGCATACTTGCATTCTCGTGTACTCGCGATATGTCATCAGTCAGAAACCAAGTACTGTTCCAACTCAAAGTACACATCAAGCCAAGAACGCAAAAAATTCCGGATGTGTTCTCGCTCTGCCCGTTTTATCGAGCATGCATCGGTGGTGACTTGTGTGTACTTGGTACAGCTAGATTCTGATTCTGATTCTGATATCCCAGAATTCATTTCGTCCAAATCTCAAACCCAGAGGAGCGCAGCTAAAAACTTTTAAATATTACTCTCTCTGGGTCACAAATGGGGCGTCGTGGCTCAAGAGTTGGCAGTTTGTCTTGTAATCGTCTTGAAGGTTGCCGGTTCGAGCCCCGGCTCCAACAGTCATTGTGCACTTGGGCAAGACACTTCGCCCATTTCCTACTAGTGGTGGTCAGAGGGCCTGGTGTCAGGCAGCCTCGCCTCTGTCAGTGCACCCCAGGGCAGCTGTGGCTACAATGTAGCTTGCCATCACCAGTGTGTGAATGGGTGGATGACTGGATGTAGTGTAAAGCGCTTTGGGGTCCTTAGGGACTAAGTAAAGTGCTATACAAATACAGGCCATTTTGCAAAATAAACTTTTAAGATATTTTCATGCGAGACTGTAGTTGTGTGAACTTCAAATATCTGCTTGATTTATCAAGATATCACATATTTCCAAAAGTGCTCCGATGCTTTCGGAGACATCTGTTACCCGCCAGCTCGATAACAGACCGGGAGGTCAAGGATCACTAGAGCCCGGACTCTAGTGAACAGCGGCCTCCCGCACATCGTTTTCAAATCCCCCGCGGTCTTTCGCTACTCAAGTTAAACATGATGCACAAGTCTCTTAGATAACTTCTACATGTTAATGTTTGGTTTATTTCAGTGTTTTATTTGTTCCTGAGTAAATCGATTTGGCTGAGATTAGCTGACTCTGAATTAAACCTAACCTTAAAAATATTTTAATTCAGGAGGAAACATTTTCACCGGGAAGAAAAACAGCATGTTAATACGTGGAGATTCTGAAGGCTGCTTCAAAAATGATCAGATTATGTTTTAAATATTTGTTCAGTTCTCTTCCAAACTCCTGCAACTGCAGCCCATGAATTTGGACACCCCCTAAGTGAGCCGGGCCCTCCGAAAGCCGGGTAGGCCGGAAGTGAGCGACTGTGAAACTGGACGGTCTAGCCCTCAGATTTACATCAAGAGCTCTCTCGATGTAGTTAAACTCTGCCGTCTGCTCCTTGCTATCTAAAATATAACCGGACGCTGGCATAAATTCTCAACCATCTCACACTTCTATTTAATCAGTTTTCTGTTTGACGTTTATTCAGCTGTGTGAAAACCTCGGAGGAACCCACCCGAGGGATTAATAGTTTTATTTAATCTAAATTAATCACTTTAATCTCAGCCAAACCAATTTACTCACGAACAAATAAAACACTGAAAAAAGCCAAAGAATAACATTTATCTAAGTGACTTATATATCATGTTTTCCCTGAGTAGCGAAAGACCGCAGCAGTTTGAAAACGATGTGCCGGGAGTTTGCTGTTCTCATCGGTGTTCTGAGAAACTGTCCTACTTTGACAAATCGTCCTGCCCATATTATAATTTGACAGTGACTTGTGACTAAACCTAACCCCAACCCTAATTGGGCAACACGGGATAATTGGAAACCACAAGGTGATTTTGGCATATAGACGTAACAAAAACCTCAGGGATTACTTATTGAGGGCGAGACTTAGCCCGGCACAACCAAAGAAAACCAGAAATTAATCTATACCATTTGTCAAATTAGCATATGTTAAGAACAGGACAAGAAACAGGTTGTACAAACTCTCACAAAATTTTAGTCCTAGGACCTCCAATTGCGTTTACATGATTGTCTGTACAAGATGCCACATCCAGTACATTGGGGAAACCAAAAGCTCAATTTCCACTCACATGTGGCAACATAAATATAACATTACACATAACAAAGAAGGCCATACTCCTCTTGTCAGACATTTTATTCATTCATGGATTATCCAATTAACCTATCCCCACAAGCTGCATGTCTTTGGACTGTGGGAGGAAGCCGGAGTACCTGGAGGGAACCCACGCAAACACAGGGAGAACATGCAAACTCCACACAGAAAGACCCTGGCCTGATGGTGGAATTGAACTCAGGACCTTCTTGCTGTGCAGCAACAGTGCTAACCACCGTGCTGCCTATCACGGTTTACAGTGACTTAAAATTGCGGGTATTGAAGGAAACTTCTTCTGGACGGATGGTGAAAGAAGGAGATGTGAAAAGAAGTGGATCTGATTACTTAACACCTTGGTTCCTGGAGGTCTGAATATTAGATGGGGCTAAGACACCATATGGAGTCTCGCTCATAGAAATTACAAATAATTGGCGATGATAAAATAGATCTAAATTGGATATTACTCGCATTGTGAATCCTATAGGAGTCTTAAAACCCCCTTTGGAATTTGATTTGGCACACACATCCAATCTAAAATCCAAATCACGTCCGATTCTAGCCCCAACCCGGGAAATTGGCCCTAACCACAACCATCCATCACACCTTGCCACCCACAGAAATACCCCCCCAATCCTATCCCCAACCCTGAGGATTGCCCCTAACCACAACCATTCAACACCCCGAACCACCCAAACAGGAGCCCCCAGGCCCTAACCTTCATCAGGTTTGGTAAGGACCTTAAAACACCGAACCAGAGGCCCTACCCTATTTAAAAAACCTTTACTAATCCCCCGCTAAGATTAAAACATTTTACAATTCTGGAAAACCTTTCTCATAAATACAAAACACTTCGTATAATTTTAAAATCATTATATTCAACAAAAGGCTGAAAACCTAAGGGATTGGACACTGACCCAATACAGAGGATGAGTGACACAGGACATCACTAGACAGGTAGTTAGCACACGATGGTCTGCTGTTTTGATCACAAACAGTCATTTTATTTTGTAGTGACTTACTGTTGAATGTCAAAAAAAGAAAAAAATATAGGTCCAATAGTTAGTGTCATGTTACAGCTGTGTGCAGGCAGGAAAAGAACCCAAATGCAGACTCAACTGAGGCGGGAGTGAAAGTCAAAAAGCAACTTTATTGCTGAACAGAAAAACCATACAAAACCTAAACTGGGCAAAATCTAAGAAAACACACACACAGGACTCAATACTGATACAGAACCAAAACCTAAGAACTAACAAGACATCAAGAAATCAAAGATTAATAATATAAAACGGAACACACTGGGTCACCGACACAGGACCGTTACAGTTAGTGGTTCTCCATCATTTCTAACCACTTACTGTTGTGCAAGCAGAATTTTTCCATCTGGATCTTTGCAGAGGGCCCCAATCCTCATCATGCTTCTGAGGACAGAAAAAGATGAGATAGGAGGGGTAAGAAAGAAGATTATGCAACCACCCAAATCCCTGGACTATTACAGTGTTACTCAGACCTCCCCTCCCCTCCTTCACCCTCCATCTTGCACTAGTCCTGACATGTTTTGTCACCAAGAGGGTGACACAACATCATGACACAGAATTTGATTGAGCACTTAAAGGTCCTTCAGCATTTCTTACATGGCTAATTTCATATAAATAAGCTGACAGCAGGGCTAAGGAAGCACATAACAGGTTTTGGGAGCTTTTGAACATGTTCCTAAGGAAATACACCCAGGCTAAGAATATCATTGTGAATTGGGCCTGTGTCCCACTTGGAGCATCTATAAAGTTTCACATGAAACCATCACTATGTTAATGTGTATTTGTACATGAGCAGAGCTGCAATGATCAAAGGCAAGCATTTCAGGACTGCGCAGTTATGGCGTGTGCTGCCAAAAGGATCCCACATTGCCAAGCAATAATGATGTGTGTTTGTGTCCACAGTTCTGCTTTCTCTCTCACCTCTGCTGTCCAGCTGCTGACACACTCCAGAGCCCCAATGGCTACCTTTCATGTGGTTCACAACTTAATAGGTCTCACTGATAATTTCAATGAAACACTTCCTTTGCCCTGTTGCACTGCCTGTCTCTAATCTACAGCTAATTATGTTGATCTGAGGTCTGGTAGTGATCACACACTGACTGGGAGCTGACCACACGTGTCAGTCACAAGAAATTCATCAGTTAGTTAATCACTGATGTGAAATTTGAGAGAAGCTCTGACTTAAAGAGAGGATCAACAGAGAAAATCACTTTTGAATAGAAATCATAAATGTTCTTATATAGTGCTTTTCTACTCTGAGCACTCAGAGCATCTGTTGTAGGAATGCTCCACAGAGTGCAGAAATGCTAGCGCATAGATTGAAGTTCAGTGAATTGGTTCTGGAATTTGAATTTAGATTAATTATTACATTTTTGTTGTAGAACAATAAAACATTTCTTTTGTAATTTGGGCTCTGATTCAATTTAATAAATACAACGAAAATACAGAATTCTGTAATATACATCACATTATAACAGTTCTTCCTTGGAAGATTCAATTAATTCAAACCTTTAGTCTTCTGATCTTAGCAGTATAAGATCTTTTTGACACTGAAATGATCGACAGATCCACAGAACCCTTTTTATTTTTATGTAATTTGTTGGTTTTATTATTGTATTATATTTATTGTTTTGTCCGAAACTGCTCAGCACAGTTTCAAAGAAACCCATGTCATTTCTCAGAGATCCATAGCAGGAATCATATTTTTGTGCATGCCTCTGTCATGATAAATTACAAACATTCAGATTTGAGTATTAATGTTAGATAGAAAGCACTTCCGTAGAAATAAAGTGCTTCTATGAATGTGTGCTTCAACAGTGTCACAGTACTGTGTCTCTCAGACCAGCAAAAAGATATTGCAGAGATATTGGCGGGTCCATCATGCTGAGACAGATTCCTGATCATCTTCATCACCCATACATCCTTCAGCTTTAACGCCCGCTTCATCGGGATCTTCAGGCCATACTTCAGATGGAGACTTTAGCTGAGAAAATTAATCGTTGAGGAGATTTTTCTTGACCGAACCCGCCATCAGTACTCCTACCGTTACTGGCGGGCCCGCCCTTTTGCTTGCGATGGGCGGGTGGCAACAACATGTCCTTTGCAACTGCAGTGTGGGCACTCACCAGCGGAGATTTGCCGTTGCCGTTCCGCAGCAGAGAGATGAGAGCCGCCTAGCTGCATGCCCCGTGCCCGGGAGAAGCTGGATTCAGGCGCGACTCCCGCTCCTAATTGCCCCAGTACCTCATGGGAGTTTCTATTAGTTTCGTTGCGACCGGCGGGCCAGCAGCCGCTCATCCACCTTGATGCATAAAGACATTAGTTCATTGAATGAAGTTGGCAGGTCATGCATAATTAGTTCATCCTTTAAATCCTCACGAATGTTATTCAGAAGCATGCTTCTCAGCGCTTCCTGACCCCAGCCCGTTCCTTCAGCCAAAATTCAAAAGTCAATTGCATAATCAGACATGCTCCGCTTACCTTGTTTGAAGTTTAATAGGCGGAGTGCAGCCGTTTTTGCACCGGAACCTTTGGTAAACACATTCTTAAATTTAGACAGAAAGTCTGTATAGGAAATCCCAGGGTCAGAGTTCAACACAACCTGGGCCCATTTCAGTGCACGATCCCTCCGCAGTTGTACAAAAATGTCATTTTCACTCCGTCATTATTATGACAACGTCGCTGCTCTCGAAAGATCAACGACCACTGAGCTAGAAAACTGACACATTTGTCTGACTCACCCGAGAATGGCTCTGGAGTGGGCAGGGGTCCCTCCGGAGATGGTGTGGCTACCGAGGTGGGCTAGCCGCCGGGGACGCCTGAGGGGCTGCGTTCCCTGGCTGTGCGTTGCTTTCCAGAGGTGTTATGTGGGCGACAGCCTGTGTTAACGGAGCAATCTCATTCCTCTGTTGCATAAGCATTTGTTTGTGGCGAGCTAGGCAGCCAGCGCCTGAGCCACGGGATCCTGACCTGACCTCCATGATGGCTGGATCGTTTTGTCACAGAGTTTGAAATGGACTCAGGCGCAGACCAGAAATCCTTGGCAAAGAAGACAGTGCGTTTATTTACAGTGAAACACCAGGTGACGATATATACACAGAGCTCCTCTCCTCAGCAGTTTCTTTACACACACACGCTCCCTCAGCTTTACGGGGAACAGGTCCAGGGCTGTCTCTCTCACACACACACACACACACACACACACACACACACACACACACACACACACACACACGAAGAATAACACAGGTCCGCCATCATAAATAGTGCTTCAATCTAGGGCTGGGTATCGTCACTGATTTCTAGAATCGATTCAATTCCGATTCACAAGGTCCCAAATCGATTTGATCCTCGATTCGATTCGATTCGATTCGAATTGGGGAGATTTTGCCACAGACAGTCAGAAATATTATAGTTCTGATCACTTATCAGTACATATCGGTATTTTTATATCTATAAAAAGAAAGCTGACACTTGTGAGACTTTATCAAAGGTGTGAGCATCACAGCAGATTCCTTTGTGTCAAAGTAACTGAGGATAAAACACAGAAAAACATGAAGGTGGTTTTCCTGGTCTGGGTTTTTATAGAAGATGACCTTAAAAATACTGTGCAGTCAAAAGCGAAGTGAAGCAAAGTTACAGAGGTTCGATTAGAGACACAGCTAAGGATTTTGCAATTTTGCATAATTTTAAAAAGTTTACATTTGTTCAGTATTGAACAGCAGAAATGAGGCTTTCTTGTCGGAAGTAAGTAAAAAAACAAAAAACAGCAGCCGACACCGTAGACTGGTTATTAATAAGTAAGTGAATAATGCAAAAAACAGAGATTTTTAGATGGGAAACTATTCCTGAGAGAGAGAGAGCTCTACATGAAGTGTGATTTTATCGTGGTAGAAGCAAAACAGCAAAAGTAAGAGGAAATTCGTGACAATGTTTATGTGAAGCGAAATGTGAAGCGTAGTTTGGATCGTCTTTGGCTGCTGGTTCAGTCAATATTGTTTGGAGAGAGATAAAACCTGCAGCTTCAGAATCTAGCGCAAAAAGGTAAACACAAAGCGCCCGCCGACGCTTCAAAATCAGTGAAGCTGTCGGCTTTCAGCCCCGACGGTGTGTCGTCTCACCGATTCTGATGCGTCGGCAGGTTTGTGTTTAGCTCTTTGTGCAGAATCCGTGTACCTGCTCTCATTTACTGTTTTAGCTGTTTGGCGGTTGTAGAAATTTTGTGAGGTTTAAATAAAATAAATTTATATTTTAAAAACGATTCAGGATTTTAATGAATCTATATCACGTTATTCAAGCTAGAATCAATTCTAATCGATAAATCGATCATCAAAACCCACCCCTACTTCATTTCGCTGGGATCAGCTGCAGGTGTGACGGTGAGCACAGGTGCTTGGGCCAGGGGCGGGAGCCTGTAATGAGCACCGCTCATTACGAAAGAGAGAGGTCAAAGAACAAACAAAACGTGTTGCCTACCACAGAGTCAGCCAGCGAGGCACGGGGACCATGACACAATGTCCATCATCTCTACCCCACAGTCATACACCATTCTTCATCAGCTGTCAAACACATGATCCAACCAAATCAGTCAAGCAGTTCGATTAGAAGTATAAATCAAACAAAATGAATCCAGAATGCATCATGTCTAAATTGTACTGTACACTGATCAGACATAACATTATGACCACCTGCCAAATATTGTGTTAGCCTAAAGAGCCCTCACCCATTGAGACATGGACTCCACTAGAGAGAGCCCTGAATATGTGCTTTGGTATCTGGCACCAAGATTTTAGCAACAGATCCTTTAAACCTTGTGAAGTCAGGCTTCCATGGATCAGACTTGTTTGTCTAGCACATCCCACAGATGATCGATCGTATTGAGATCTGTGAAATTTGGAGGCCAAGTCAAATTCATTGTTGTGCTCATCAAAGTATTCCTGAACCATTTTTGCTTTATGGCAGGGCACATTATCCTGCTGATAGAGTCCACAGTCATCAGGGAACACCGCTTCCATGAAATGGTGTGCACATAGTCAGCAAATGTTTAGACGGTGATATCTGTGGTGCCCATTGTTGATGCTTTTGAGGGTGGACAGGGGTCAGCACGAACACCCTGACTAGTCTGCGACTACGCAGTTTCAATACGTAACAATTCATTCAGCCTTCGTTTCCACATGCATCAGTGTGTCTTGGCTGCCAGTTCAACACTGTTCCTTCTTTGGACCACTTTTGATAGATACTGACCAGTGCAGACTGGGAACATCCCACAAGAACTGCAGATTTGGAGATGCTCTGTCCTGCCCTGGTGATATGCTCCGCTCTGTGTGCTTGTGTGATATAAAGCAACTAGATGTAGAAAAAAGTGCTTGTATGGATGTCTGTATAAAAGGATTAGTGAATGCAGCACGGTGGCACGGTGGTTAGCACTGTTGCCTTACAGCAAGAAGGTCCTGAGTTCAATTCCACCATCAGTCTAGGGTCTTTCTGTTTGCATGTTCTGGATGGATGAATAAAACATGTTGTATAATGCACTTTAGGTGCTCAAGGACAGTAAAAGAAAATGCTATATAGGAGCCAGGCTTCTTGCATAATTCTAACCCTTGCTAGATGAAAACTCCATACACTTTTATATATTTAAATTCTTTTCATATTCAGATTTGTAGACATTGAGTGTGAGAGTGAAAAGGGGTGAGGACAAAATAGAGTGACAAGAAAATAATTTAAAAAGAAAGAAATTTGCAAATGCAAATTCTAGCTCTTACTCTCCGACTCGTTGGACTACTTGCTGTGTCAATTCCCAGCTTTCATTATCAACATTTAATGTCTCTTCCAGCTGATGACTATAAAAATAAAGGCAATAAATGTCCCAAAATAATTTTAAAAAGAAAGAGAGAAGAAGCGTCATTTCCTAAGCTACCCTCCTTCTGCTAACTAGTCTGTCTGTAAGTCTCTCCTGCACTGATTTAACATTAAACAGGAAAGGCTCTGAGCTGAGGGGTGGCAGTGGGCAGGGAGCAGATTCCTAACGCCTCACGGGGAAGTGAGGCGTTAGGAATCAGAGAGAGAGGGAGAGAAAGACTAGGGCGGGCCAGGGTTAGGTATCACATACCAGGGGCCCCAGACTCCAAATCAGCCCTGTCTAGACTCTCTGGCACCTGCATCTGCTTATTTACCACAGAGAGCCACCGGAGGCTTTGTCAGGGCCACAGCACCATGCCACAATCTGACCAACACAACTACCTCCATTCCCTCCTCCATCTCTGTAAGCACCTCTCCTTTACTTCTGGCTTCCCTGCTCTGTAAAGCTCGCATCGTACCAAATGGTGACCCCATTAAAATAGAAGACGGGGAAAAGGGCAGGTCAGTGAGCATGCTAAGAAAGTGATCAAATAGAGGGGTCTTATAAATCCAAGAAAGGTGAGAGGATAAAAAGGTGGAAAATAGGGCAAAACAGTTGGTCAGGGATCCATTTTTTACAAATGGAAGAACACGTATTCCCTGTATTGAATTGAAATTGTGTTTTGTGTGGGAAGATAAACAAGGAGGATTAAGTAGAAAGACAAAACTGGAAGTGAATCTTTGGGAATAATACAAGGACTCTAATGTTCTCAAGTCACTTTTGTTTTCATTGTGCTGATCAAAAAAGCTTCATAATAGTTTCACGAGCAGTATCCAGAAAGAACTTCACCAATTTAGAGATATCATCATTTTGCCACATATGCCAGTTTCCAGTTTGGAAACATAGGGCTAAAAATATTAAAATGCCAAAGTGCCCAAAACTGTAGTTCCCTAAGCCTCTAAAGCCTAACCTGTCGCTGGGATCAGACAGGTGCTTTTCAATGATATCAGGGTCATTACGGTAATCCAGGTACGGTGTCACAGCATGTCCACAAAGACGAAGGTTGGCTGACAGAAGGATAGCGAGTGAGTGTGATGCAAAAAAACAGACATTTTATTGTTCATAGATGTCTTGAACCAGCCAGTTATGGTAGTTTGATCTAAAACCACCTTTCATGTAAACCAAAGTAGCTCCTTGAAGTTTTCTGAAAGAATGCATCAAACAGCATTAAATCTTAAAATGTTCAAGCTTTTAGCCATGAAAATATTTTTACAGACTGGTTAAACAAAAACAAACGCTTTTGGTCTCTATGGATACTCTTCATGACATTTGTGGATTTTTATAACTCATACATTGGATGTGTTTTTTAGCCATCTCCTGAGCCTAATTTAATTCCCTGAACTCAACTCTCCACTGTGCCTGTGCCTTTGGAGAACTTTTGTTGAAATTTAAGGGCAAGGTTGAAGTTCACATCCTGGTCACACTGCAAACTGGTACTCCTTCTACCATGGGAGAACCCTGATGTTAACATTAGCTGCTAACACGGACATGATGGCAGTGATGAAAGGAATGACTGACCCGGTCAGCTCAATCTTAGCAAACCCAAATGATGTTAAAATAAAAGTTGAAAGAAATTTGTTTGAGGTTTCACCTTAATTTTCATCAGCAGCTGTATTTCGGTGTTTATGTCCCCTTTTAGTAATGGAACTTAAAAACGCTAATATGGAAAAAGATACAGAAAAATGTGAAATCGTGCCAGGTTGCTTTCAGGACTCACTGGAAAAAGAAATGAAGGAGGAAACAAAGCAATGTGCACACACTCTGACAGAAGAATGAGCAGCAATCCTCTGGTGGGTTTTGGTTCCAGATGTGGTGTGTCTCTCACTTTCGCTCTGTTTCTCATGCATTAATTCCTGTATGTCATTAGTTGCTGATGCTAATGTGTGTTTCTTGCTCTACTGGCAGTGTACATTAGCCAGTCTTACCTGCGGTATGCAGTCTGTGTCGGCAAACATGGACCTAAATTTGTGGTCCATGCTGATGTTATGCAGAATGGACATGCTGAGCTGTCTCTGGCCCTCATCAGCTACAACATAAACACAAGAGAAGGAGGTAAGTCAATGGAGGAGGGGGAGGGAAGTTAATGGATGAATGACTGGTTGTGCTGTAATGTTCCACAGGATGCCAATGACCACATCTAGGAGGGCTGTGTGTTTTTCTAAAAATATTAATGGGATGAAAGGCCTCTTTAATTGAAGGTCAATTGACATTCAGTGCAGAATCAGCAACAGTCAACTGCAATTTCTCAGTTTGTTGCGTCTCTTAAGCAGTTAGTAGACAAAAACATCATGAAGGCAAGATTGTCATGCTCTAAAGGCACAGCTCACCAAACATCACCAAGGCTGTAGCTGTCGCTCAGGAGGTAGAGCAGGTCATCTACTTACTGGAAGTTTGGTGCTCAGAGGCCTGGCTGCTGCAGTCTGCATGCCAAATATCCTTGGGCAAGATATTAACCCAAAGTTGTTCTCAGATGCATCTATCGGAAGGTGGGAAAAAAAATGGCCCCTTACCTGCGCAGACTCATTCGCAGAGAATTTACATTTTAAAGCATCAACTTTGCATGCGCCACCATGAGCACAGTTCAAAGAAGTATAACAGGAATGACTGCTCAGCCACTGGTCCCCTGCTGTCCCTGTCCACATCCACAGTGGGGTATAATCTAGGCTTAGGCTGTCGGTGAGCCCAGGAACTTTATGAGTTTGACCTGTGACCACAGCTGGGGGCCTGAAGGAGGAACCAGCTACAGAGAATTAATGAAGCTGAAACCAGAGTTTCACCTTGGGAGTTTTCATTAAGGGAAGTGTTAAGAGAGAGGCTTCTCACTGGAGGACAGCCACTGAGAGACACCCTGTAATGTCCACCAGCCTCCAAAGCCCCACCCTGTTCCAATTAAAACTGATCTCAGCTGTGTTCAGTCACTGGCTGTTTAGGAAGCCTTATCTCAGAAAAATTAGATCCAGATGTACTCAGTGAACCTCTGGAATCACAGAAGGGAGTGAATGCTAAGGAGAGGGAGCTTCTAGCTTTAATTGGGAAAACAGGAGGAAGCATCAATTTTACTGCCTTTAATAAGTTAAAGCCACGCTGCTCGCTGCTTTGGCCCTTCCCGTGTGCCCACCAATTGACCGGAACATGTGCTGCTCATTAGTGAGCCTTTACCTTAACCAGCACCTTGAAGTGCACAACTACCAACTGCACACACAGAGAGGCAATAAGCTTGTCCAGGCCAAGAAAATTCCCTACTTTTCTAGAATGAACATAGAGTCGAGGATTCTTTATGAGCGAAAAGAAAGACCCCATTAAATGTTCAAAACACAAGTAGGGTTAGGGCAGCAGAGAAGGAAAAAAAGGTAAAGGGGAGCTGTTAAGAATTAACTAGACTATGTTCAAGGGCAGTTAGTGGGAGAGCTAAACTTCAATTACACCCCAGGCTAATTTAAAACTGCCTAGCCTTTGTAAAATTACACCCACAAACATTAAGAAATGTCTGTGGGCTGCACCTCTCCATTGTTATTGAATTTTCTGGATAAATAAGCATGAAGGGTTGGGTATTTGAAGACATCACATACCACATAACGAGATGTTATAAAAATGCTTCACAAAGATCCCTGCCCCCACTTAAATCCTCTAATTTGTCTTGTAATGACAATCAACATGCTGCACTGTAGCTTATGATTTGAAGCGCTAGCAGTGGTAGAAATTTATTTATCAGTATTAAATACATTTCAGTAAGTGTGTTCGTGTACTTTTTCCCTCTGCCATTTCTCATTATTACACATACCTTAATTTATGCACAGTGGTTTGATTGCTTCGCATGTGCGGATTGGATTGGTTCTTACCGACATTTGGTGAGAATTTCATGTCAAAAGGGCCTTTAGGAAAATATTTACTTTAAAAATTAGTCACGTGTTCAATACTTATTTTACCTCCTATCATTTTCCAAATGACCTCATAAGATATATTTATAGATTTGACTTTTATTCCAAATCTCAGTATAATTTAGATTTGTGGAAAAGCTGTCTTCAACATATTTTCAATAAATTTTTGGTGAATGCAATTACTCTAACTGTGCTGTTTACAACATGTGAGTAAAGCTTTACAAACATTCTAACCACTTGCACTGTAGATCTTCACATTTTGGGTTGTGTGTTTGTGAAGAGCCCAAATTCTGACAATATCTAGCTCTTTTTCCAGTGGAGTCTGTATGCATTTATGATGAGTTATGTAACTAATTTAGGGGTGGGGGCATGCGTGCACAGTTAATAGTACGTAATAACATGTAGCAGTGAACAATCACGCCTGCTCATAGTACTAATGCACTAATGTAACTAATTTACAGTGGAGTCTGTATGGCTTTATGATGAGTCATGTAACTAATTTACTTACTTTCAGTTTCATGTGATAGAGTCATTTTAAATAAGCATTTTAAATAAAGTAGTTGAAAATATAACAATAACATGCTTTGTGACTTCTTGGAAATTAAGGCAATAACTTAAATTCAGTTTTATTTACTTACTATTTATTTATTTGTTTTGGTTTTGTCTTAAATTCAGAGAAAACTTATTTTTGGTTTATAAATTTGTTTTTGCCACAAGGTCCTGAGGTCCCAAGTCTTTTCTGCACTCCCGACCCCACTGATCCACTTTAATAGATGAAAAATGTAATTTACTGCACATTAAACTGTGAATTATTTTTTTTTACCAATGTTTATGCGTGAGCTGCAAAGCAGAGATGAAGAGAAATGATGTGTTCAAGCTTGATTGTCTGATGAAACAGGAAAGAGGTGATGATGTCAAGTAGAGTCTCCCTCTTCACTTTCATCTTATCAGTCAGGGTCAGGACCTCAGGTCTGGCCTGAACAGAGATCCAAAAGGCATGAAGGGAGAGGAGACCATTGCTGTGTTGTCTGTCCTTAGAGATAATTGCATTTAGTGTGTCAGCTGAAAACTGGACAGTTGGCAGAGGGAGCAGATGATTAATGGTCTCCTGGTTCACACACAGGGCACAGAACACACACACCTAGTGTCAAGACTATAAGCAGGCGTGATTGTTCACTGTTACATGTTATTACTTGTGCATGCATGCCCCCACCCCTCCACAAAGCTCTACCTAAATCTCCAAAGACATAAATATCCGTCTCTCAACCCTGATTGTATAAAACAAAATCATCTGACCAGAATCTGGCATGTTAATCGAACAAATACACTCTATTAATTATGTACTGTTACCTGAGCCTCTCCTGAGAGGTTTCAAAAGCCCCAACAGAGATGACGATGTCACACAACTCTGCAAAGACACATCCTGTGCAGCTTTGCAAAATGGTCCCAAGGGGAACTTCAAGGGATGGGCATAAAAGCTATATACATATGCCTTAATGATTGCAAATTAATAGCAGAGATCAATGCGTCTTTCTGATGTCCCGTGTCTTTCTGTTTTAGAAAACACCTTAAATGCTGGTTCCGACACATGAACCCACAATTAAACAAATCTACAGGAACAAACAAAGGGAAACATAAACACTTAATCTTTACTGGGACTGATTACCAAGCAAAGAGGAAAGTTTGGGAATGAATCCAGCCTGGTTGTGGAGAGAAGTGTCAAAAGACAGGCTGAACAGGAGGCGCAGGGTGGCGTCCAGGAGCTCCTTGTAGTCACTGGGAACTAAACGGGCCAGCTTCTCTACTGGTCACTTTGTATAGCACAGTATAAAGCACCTTGAAATGAGTTGTTGTGAACTGAAGTCAGATTGACACAGATATAGCACAGGGTTCAACTTCATCTACACTCTATGATTGTGACTATCAGCACAGCAGTGCCACTCAGTCTAGTTCTGCGTTCTAAAGTGTCTGTTTCCATCTCCTGTGATTTGCTGAAAGCCAGAAACCAGGGTGATACAATCTGCTACCAGTTAAAACACACTCATTGCTTCTGTGTGCAAAACTAGCTCCAGTCACTCCATCCCAAACCAGACACTGAGCTGCATTATCAACTGCAGCCTGTGTCACCTACCACTGACATTTCCACTGGTGACATAGGCAGAATAAAAATGTATTAGGCAGTACTGAACTCTTATCAGATTCAGTTTGCTGAGTAAATATAACCTGATGGGATCATCACTTTTTGATTCATTAAACACCCATGCCCTTAAATACTTCAATGAGTCAAAGTGTTGAAACCAACATTTCCATGCTGGACACAAGCTTGTGTGGGTATGAAAGTTTTTCTAATGTGAATTAAAGGTGTAATCAATGGTAAACAAGGAGATAAAGCAAGTTTCTGACAGGGTCTGGGCTTGATAAAGACCCACAAACTTGAACTAGACTGGAACCACATGGGACTGGATTAGGGACAGTTGAAAAGCCAGGGTTCTGTTTGAGCACTATGGCCCACCAAAGTGGACTCTGAATAATGTTTTTAAAATGAAAATCTAATCTAAGCATGGTTTTAACTGGCACTGCAGAAGGTTACAGACATTTGTGAAAATATTATCCTTTACATTTTTGTATACAGTAAAATAAATCCTCAGTCCTTTATGAGTAATTTATGTAATGTAACAAAACAATGCATTTAAACAAACCATTGATTAGACGAGGTGAAGATAAAGGTAGAAAATAGAATTTAAAAATCTAGTTTCAAACAGTTAGTCCAAGCTTTTCTAACAATGGTCATTTTGTTAAGATTTTACCTATTTTGGTAAGACTCTGTGCTCCACGGTGTCTGTAGGTTATACAGACTGTATGAAAAAGACAATATTATAATATTAATATTGTTTTACTTAATTAGAAGAATGTGAGCAAGAAGTCTGTATTAATTAGGCTGGTTTAACATTCAACATTTTTGCTGACTTGGGACACTGTCCCACAATCTTCCCTCAAATTATTAAACCCAGAGCAAACCAGATTCTGCAAGGCTAACTTCAGGTCCTTCCATAATATTTTTGTTGGATTAAGGTCATGACTTTGACTTGGCTACTAGAAAACATCTTTATTCTTCTTTAATCATCCTATAAATACTTGCGTTGTGCTGAAGGTAGCTGTTGTGCTGCATGAGATTCAGTATAGATGCCCTGATATTTTCCTTCTGAATTTTGAAATACTATACAAATATTCTGAATGCAGTTTTACAATGTTTAATAATACCTTCTCTTATAATCTAAGATCTTTTGTTTACCATTGTCAATCTTGCTCCCCAGGAAGATAGAGTGCTTCTTGAGGATGGTGATAACAACCAGCAGTAGCTCATTATCTTCACGGTCCACAATCTTCAAAAGCATGTGAACAGTGTTTTTGTTCCTCATCTTCAGCTCTGTGTGTGTGTCTTCACCCAGGTTGAGCAGCAGAAACAGAGCAACTGCAGGGTCAAAGATAACAGTGCAGGTAACAGTTATTTTAGCTGTGGTTCTTGTACCTTGCTTTTAAAGACTTTTTAGAACTGCTGTTTAGAGATAAATAAACCTTTACTTAATTATAAAAAGACACAAATACAAAAACACACTAAACTAGCAAAAAAATATGACTTATACAAGTGTACCTTAAAAACAGAATACTGTAAAAAAGTTAAATTCCCACCCGGATCCAGTAAGGGTCCTGCTAGACCCCCATGCTAAAACCAAGCCCTGGAATGGCACAGCTACGTCTGCAGCCTGTCCGTACTCTGTATGATTGTGTATGTGACAAATAAAGGTTAGTTGTTGTTGTTCTTTATTTGCAGCTGAATTTAAAAACGGTAAACTTTAATAAACTATTTTCATTACATGTGAATTGTTTTCAAGACCTTTTTGGTTAAATTTGATGATTAAAGCTTATAGCTCATATAATTCAGAAATCTAATATGAAAAAATAATAGAATATTACATCTCAAGTACGTAAATTAATATTTTAAAAGTATAATATGTGTCTTGGTCTGGTTCAGTACACTCAATCACAAACATGGGCAAAACTGATGACTTAATATTTGTCCAGATGATGATGATGATGATGGACAGCCTCCACAAGAAGGGTAATGAAGGTCACATCTGAAAAAACTGAATATCAAAGGATATGAATGGAAAAAAGTGATGGTAATTCTTTTTAGAGAACCGGCTCTTTTGGCTCGGCTCACTAAAAAGAGCCGACTCATTCGGCTCCCAACCAGCTCTTAGGGCGGTTTTGTTGCTTTAATTAATTTATTATCAACAACAATATAAAATTATGCAGAAAAGAAATTACTAATGTAAAAAAACCCTGTGTTTTATTATTTATATATGTTTATATATAAATATATACGGTGGCCCCTAGAGACAAAGCACGTATAAACTCCAAAACACGTTGCTAGCGTTAACTGAACTTCCAAAGCAGAGCTACTTAGATCACTTAAATTACACAATTGAAAGCATGTGTGTATTGTTTGTGTATTTATACACAAGCACTCATATATATTCAAATAATTTAAACAAATGTTCATTTACCTGTTACTACCATACACCAAATCCGGTCATTGGTACTTGCTGGCTTGTGTAGCCACTAGGTAACAAAAGCTCAACACTGTGCCTAGCATCCTGGAGCACTTCTGTTGTCTTTTGTATGTGTTTGGAGTTTTTACATGTTTTGGAGTTTGTACGTGCTTTGTCTCTAGGGGCCTCCGTAAATATACTTTTATTTATTCACTCCACATAAAATGTAATAAATAATTCATATAATACAAAAACCAACTATTCACATTTCAACTTTTAACTATTTAAATTTTCAGTTTTTTCCTTTTAAACAAATTTAAAGTGAAACCACAAAACACTGCAAACCACAACACAATAAAATATAAATTAAAATATGCAAAACAAAGAAGATGTACATTCTCTGTCATATAGGCCTGGGAGGATTTTTTGGGAGAGTGTTTTCCTACTTGGAATTGCATACATAGGATTCACTGCATGAATAATCTTTCTAAATCCTTTACCATCTGTAACTGAAAATAGTTGTGGATGATTACTATACCTTTCTAATGTGATGATGTTGTGTCTTGTTGTTGCCCCTGGCTCTCTTTCTCTCTCTCTCTCCCTCCAACTCTGTTCCTGTGCTACTGCAAGTGTAACTACTGCTCCTCCTCCCTCTGCTCAGTGCAAGCACAAGGCTCACGTGCGGAGTGAAGTGAAAAAAAGTGCGAGAGAGAGGGTGAGAGAAAGAAAAAAAACAAACAAACACGTCTTCTGTCGTTCACTTCAAAGAGCCCGCTCTAAGAGCCGTTTCATTCGCGACCAGCACATCACTAATGGAAAGTTGACAAGAAGGGAAACGTGTGATAGCAAAAGATTTATAAGCAATGGAGATGAAACCAGCCTTAAAGAATTATTAAATAAGAACTTGTGACAGCTGCTACAACTCTCACACAATCATAGCTGGAACACAGGTGGTGGTAGTTGATCCACTGTGCTTTCTCAAGTTCTTGATGGCAATACCAGGTAGTATGAGCTTGGTGGCATGATGATAGAGTGGGTAGCACTGTCCCCTCACAGCAAGAAGGTTCCTAGTTCAAAACCTGGCTGGAGGCTTGTGTGTGGAGTCTGTATGTTCTCCATGTGTCTCTCCAAGTACATCAGCTTCTTTCCACAATACGAAAACAGGATTAAGTGCATAGAATAAAACACTGTATGAATGGGTGGTTAAACTGTTGATTGTAGACTTAAGTTGTTTAAGCAGTCAGTAAGACTCACAATGTGCTATATAAATGCCAGTCCATTTTCATTTATAAAAGAACAGCAGAAAGTATTTATCTGTTACCTAGTTGACAGAAAGTGTAAAACCCCAAAATATACATGAGCTGAAGGCTGCTTTCAAAGCAATCTGGGCTTCAATAACAACTCAGCACTGGCACACGTGGATCACTTCCAAGTTATGCCACGCTGACAGAGTAATTCTTGGCAAAGGAGCATAAATGAGCATAAAAGATGATATTTTTCAGAATTTGGACATTTATATCTTATAAAATCTTTTTTTAAATTGAGCTCATGAAATATTCAAATAATACTACTTCCGCCAGTGGAAACCCAAACAAAACACGCATTTAGAGGCTCTAATACCTGCGTCTTAATCTCGCTGTCCATGTCACCTCTACTTGCGGCCTACATAATGACATGACTAAATATTTTTAAAAATTATTTTTCCAAAAATTAGTTAATATGAAGGCAATAGGCAGTGTTACAGGTTTAGCCCTAAAGAATGGTGACTCATGGGGAGTATAGCCCAGTTGTAAGTAAGCTATTGAGACTTGACTGTACACTGTGTTTGTGTTTTCCTCTGAAACAATAAGTTCCGTTGGAGCAGTCTTTCAACGCCTCTCTCTGTCTTTGACGAGCAAAGTTGACCCAGACAATAAAGTAAAGCTAGTTTTCAGCTACGAGCCCGACACGCAACCCGACGTATTAGCCAGAGGTCCCTTTGCTACGGTTCGGAGCCGCGGACCTGTACGAGATCGCTGCAAAAAGTGCAGCCTTACCTAATGTCCGCCCTACTGTTACTCATTTTATATTAAGATTTAAAAATCTAGTTGGTATTGGTATGGCGACTATCCTTCAGTAATAGTAATAAATCACACAGCAATAGTACATTCATGTAGTTGGAAAAAGCTTGATAGTATATTAAGTAATCCAAAGTATTCAGAATACGTTACTCTCATTGAGTAATGTAACGGAATACGTTACAAAATACATTTTAGGGCATTTATTCTGTAATCTGTAGTGGAATACATTTTAAAAGTAACCTTCCCAACACTGGTTACTGGCTCTAAGAATACTGCTGATATCTTTCTTTTGTTTTGTAGCAGTCCTCAAGCAGATTAACTGCATATGCTTCTTAAGTGTAACCAGTGATTAGGTTCATTATTGGTTAATCTTGCATTTAATTTCATTTAAAAACAGTGAAGACAAGCAACCCCAGGTATTTTTTTGTCTGATCAGCAGTATAGCACCCAAAGTATCCACCTCACTATCCATGACCAAGAAAAAGAGCACATCTTTCCTTGTGAAAAGCTGAACTTTTCATTTAGTTTCAAAAACATCATATGGAACTATGGATTCATTCATACAGATGATTCATATTAAAAGTAAAATCACAGACAAAAAATTAAGAAAGAAGGCAAAATAGACCCACAAAGGACATAAAATCCTGTTACTGAAACTAGTTTTACAGCACGGTAAGCATAATTAGGAACAACAAATAAAACCAAAGATCTATTGCATAGAGGAAAATTAAAGTGAAGAACACTCTACCTTGGAGAAACCTGGTTACAGCAGGATGATTATGTTAGTTTAAATCTACACCCAGACTCATACTAATTGCCAGAGTCCTCAAAGCACAGGCCGAGGAGGGAATCTTCCACTCCAGCTTATTAATCAACCAAAGACCGAAACAGAGTATTATTTAATTTGAAAGCCTGACGCTTAGCCTGAAAACCTCAGAAAACTGTTTTATTTTTTATTTGTTATCCATCATCTACCTGAGCCTTACTCAGAGTTTCTACCCTATTTCTATCGATCTGACTTTTTATCTGACTTCAGTGCTCAACTCAGATAAAATAATTATTCTGGCCACTTTTTAACTCACAAAAGTGCTGCAGTTATGGCCAAATGATGCAGTTTAAGTTATCATTTAATGTCTGTGAAATTAAATAAACTTAGCTGATTTAATTTTCTGGAGCAACAACGGGTCAAAGAACCAAAACAGCAGGAATCACACCTAATTTATCAACAATTATAGCTGCATACGGAGAACAAGCCACAGGACAGCTGAACTAATCACCCACTAAAATTAAGTCTACATAGACTTCTTGTGTTCTTCCTCTACTTTCTTTAGATTTTTGTCCTCAGAGAGTGCTTCATGTAGCAATAGTCAAGGAACTCAAATAAATACAAACCACAAAAAACACATAATCAAGTGTTTTTGACTCTTTATAAAGGGATATAAGCCTCCTTCTTCTGCAGCTCATCTTGCCAAAGGTCATACTTCTTCAGCTCATATTCAATGATATTCACACACAGGGACCCAATCTTGAAATGTGTGATCATTCCATGGAACTGAAGTAAAAGACTGCTATTTATCCAAAAGTGAATTTTCAAAACTATTTTTTTTTCTTTTAATCAAATTTGGGATTCCAGCTGTCATTGAAATTACCCAATCGGTCACCCCTGAAATATTTTACAAAGCAAACTGACAAAGTCAAAACACATCCAGTCAAACAGTATGTCCTTGTCTGACGCATAATCAGCCCAACCTGAGCCATTTCACAAGCCAATTAGTGTAACATGGACAGGGAGACAAGCCAAGAATGACGATCAGTTTTCAGACATACATCTTGAAGCCTAAATTCGCCCTGACAGACGTTTATGTGTTGTTTTAGTGAGGGCTTATTTTATCGTTTCAAAACACACAGCTAAAGAGTAAAACTTTGCTGCCAAAGATGGGTGATTAATGTGAGAGAGACAGAGAGAGAGCAGATAAACATGAACATGACCCTGGAACAGGACAACTGAAATATAATAATATAAATAATCTAACAATATATTAACAAGATGCATATGGCTGGTATGTTCGGATGTCCAGATACCTTTGGCCTAACTATGGTGTTGAGGTGGGGTCTTGGGTCAGCTCCAAATGGGGGAGGTGGAGCTGGATGGCTCAGGGCCATCAACAGGTGAGGTGACTGGCACATCTCTTGTACATGAGCTAATCCCTCTGTTGCTTCCCATTTCAGCAGCATGCTGGAGCAGTATGCAGTTAAGGAGCAAACCACATCACTGTTCTCCCTGCCTCTATTGTAGATACACCAAGCTTATTCTAGAGTGACTTGAATGCCATCTCCGATTCTAAGCCCTGCTATGTTACTACTCTTGAAACAATATACTAGATTTTTTACCTGGAGAAACAGAAGAAGACAGAGATGATGGTTGTTGCCAAGTCTATACTCCACTTCCAGTCTTCTCTTAGGACTCTGGCCAAGGCTCTAAGGACAGTTTCTGGGAACACACGGGTAAACAAGAGTCATTATAGATATGTGTAATGGATATGCAGGAGACAAAATAAAGGAATGAGGAAGGAAAAGAAAGGAAAAGCAGAGTTTTTGAAAGTGCAACTGGAGGTTAATTTAAAAGAGTGTTGGGTAATGTGATCATGCTGACTGCTACTGGGGATTGTGACCTGTGGGTGCTTCACATCCAACATATGTCTCCGTGTTCATCTCTTCTTTCCACCCTGACCCCAGAGTCTCGGTTCACATAAATACTTGGCTCTTATCAGTACTGGACTGCCTGATGTGGCGTGGCAGATGGAGTGAGCAGACAATGCTTTATGACAGAAACAAATGAAGTTGTGCCATCTCACAAAGGATGGAGGCAATGATGGATACATGCTGTTACAGGGAAAAAAGGGCTTTTGGTCACGAAAGGGAGACGAGCAGGAGCTGAGCTCTGTTTTCTTCCCAAGTCAAAGAGTAGCAGAGTGAAGGAGCTATAACACTGAGATCTTAGTGAGTTCTAGCAATTTTGATCTAAATACAGTCATTAAGTAAAGGTTTGCAGTAATTCATGGTTCGTCTTCTAAAAGTCATGTGAGCTTAATTCCAATTTTGAGCATAAAGACTTTTTATAGATCTGAGTAAGGTCAAGTCAGAGAATGATCCAGGAAGAATATCTTTGAACAAACACTTAATAATCTGATCTCAGTATATGACCACCTCATTCAGACTGCGGCTTTTTAAATTATTATTATTATTTTTAAATTTTATTTATTTGAACAACTCTCCTATCTATGTACAAATACAGTTTCTTCAGAGAAATAGAATACAGAGTCACAGACTTAAGGCACAAATATAGGATCTATAGAGGGAAAAAAGAAAAAACAATATGTAAAAAAATATAATAATAATTAGAAAAATAAATAGTAGTGCGTTACACCCAACACTGCACAAAACTATCTGTTTTTCCAAAAAAACACAAAAACTTTTCAGTAGTACTGCATAAAATCCTGTTTACTCTTTCCCTCCCAGGCTTCTAGACTTCTAATTGGCCAACATTTCTACACGGCTTGGATTTGGTTCTTCACAACGTTTGACTGTGTTTTGGCCGTTTACATGTGGACGGAGAGATTTTTCAAAACTGCACGTGTGGACAAGATTTAAAAAAAAAAACAAAAATGGAAAATCTCTGTTTTCAAAAATACCTGTGTACGTGTGGACGTAGCCTATAACGTATCTACCTTCCTTACCCTTTATTTCTTTGCGAGATTCAAACTTAAGGGAATTAGTTATCAGAATTGCAACCCCTCTTTTCCTAGAATTTGTATGAGAGCTGTAGAAGGTTTTTTTGAACCTAAATTTCCTTAATTTTTTGTGTTCTATTTTTGATAAATGAGTTTCTTGTAAGAAAATTATCTGTGTCTTCTCCTTTTTGAGTTTAGTCATAATCTCGGCTCTTTTAACTGGGTTACCAGTGCCATCAACATTAAGGACATACACTTTATTTCTTCATGTGTAGTATGCATTATCCTTTTGTGATTTACTGGCTGTCTTTTGAGACCCCCACAGGCACCCCATTGAACCCTTGTTTAAATAAAACATTTTCATTAACAAACTGCAACTTAGTTTAACTATGTACAAATAAGAGGACTTCAATAAAGATGTACCAGCCACCTTCCCCACCTGTTGTTCCTCTTTTTGTTTTTGGGGGGTATGTCTCTCGTATTGAAAAGCCCCCCCTCCAGTAATGAGATATGACTCACGAAAGATTGTCACACTCATACTAGTGCTTGTTATTATGTACAGTCCATCCCTAGCCAACTTTGTGTTCCATATAGTCCTACCAGACACACCTTAGATCCATCTTGTTGTCATATGTCTCCATATTTGCCTCTCATTCATTGTTATCCCATATGGAAAAGATATATGTAAATCTTATAAAGTTTCTATCTGTCTTGTGTGAAACTTGTATGAAAAGCATACAAGAGTGAAAACAGATATAAGATCCCTTGAAAAATTATATAAATGAAACGTATGTTTTGGATACTTACTAAAACAATATATGAAAGTAATGAGACAGTGGCCACTTTCATGAGTAAATCATATAAGCCTTATATGATTAACTATATGAAGTAGGTCACATCTTATGCAAGTCTTTTATAAGTTTTCACTATTTCTTTTCCATATGGGATCCCTATGCTGAAATTCTTGAATTCTCTCTTGAGCTCACCTGCTAGCCAGGACTGGACCGGTTTCCATGTCGCTGCCTGGTTGACAGACGTCCCTCAGTGCTCTTTTTCTCTCCCTGCTGATATAATTAGTGTTTTCCTAAGGTCACTTGATATAATTAAAAGTAATCAGAAGAGCACAAAACAAGTTAAACAAGTCTTTTCCTCAATGTCCTCATAAAGCAGCTCACATATTCATCAATTCTGATGATGCCCGCTTTGTTATCCACCTGTAAGAAAATAAACACCAGTCGTCAAAGAGAATACAGTACCATATTGAAGAATAGTATATAAACATATATACTGTTTTACATATGATCCAACACTGCACTCCATTATTAACTAAAACAAGATTTTGATGGAGCCTTAAAATCAGTCCCTACTTCTAATCCAGCACAAGGAGGAAAGTCTTGAAGTGATATCTGTTTCTTCTCCTGGGTGTCTGTGAAAAGCAACATCCACAACAAAACTATTACGATAAACTAGTTCCATTATTCATAAAGAATGAGTCTTACAACAAATGCTCGCAGTCATATTAAAATAGTCCTAGAAAACTCATCTGTACCATTTGATTGCTTGCCGTTTTGCAGGTAGAAGAGCAACTGCTCCACTTCATGGAGTTTAGATGGGTGAATCAGTGGAGATTCCTCAACCACCTTCTGAGCAAGAGTGTGTGTCTGTGCTGGCATTCAGGCCTTTTAGGCAAATGCTAAAAGTGGCAAAAATGCAAAGGTAAACATTAAATTACAATGTTTTTTTTAATGTAAGGTACATAACAAAAAATCAGCTCATGTCAATAATTAGTCTCACATTTTCTGACAATCTTTTTGGACGACAACCTTGGGTTCCTCCAGCTCCCCAAGAACAGTTGCCTCCACCTTATACTGAACAACAAGAGCTGTGTCAGTCGGGTGGATATCCAGAGTACATCCCTTTAAATTCCTGTGGGTCAAGCAATTGTAAAATTTACACCAAAACCATGGTGTTGTAATCATCTGCAGAGAGCTAACTGCCAGATACTAACAGCTCTCCAGTGAGAATCACCTGTTTTGATTTCTTGGGTACATTTAAAACAATTCAGCTGTTGTTACTAAAAAAAAAGATGCTACTGGAAATCTCAGTAAACACATCCACCATCTCATGACTACCTGACAGACTGGCTGTAGTACATGATACTGGGAAGTGATCTGTCTGGTATTGCGGGGCTGTGGTGTCTCCATTTCTAGTCACCTTGTACAACCTCAGACTTTCAATACAACTCTGGGTCATGCCACATACAGAAATACTGTCATTAGTCTCCGGTAGTTTAATTTACAGAGCATTGTGGACAATCTTTTGGAGTGGTCTGAAAGGAATCATCTGCTTTTGAATGTGAAGAAGACCAGAGAGATGGTGATCAATTTCAGAAAGGAACAGGACAGCTACACAACCCTTGTCTACCCTGAGACAGGATGTTGATGAGATGGGCATCCGCATCAACATCAGGCTGAACGGGAAGTCCAACACAGTTCAGTAAACAGGTGCAATTTCCCAAGGAAGCTGAGACCGTTTAAAGTGTGCAGCAATATCATTTTCTAACAGTCAGCTGTGGTAAGTACAGTGTATTTTGCTGTGGTCTGCTGTTTAACAGCTGGTGACACCAACAGTGAAAATACTATACATCTGTGTGGCAGAGAGGCATCTCACATATGTAAGTACTGTAACAAAAAGATTTACCAAATAAAGGACGCATAAAGTATTTAACACCTCATCTCATTTTTTGTGTGATTTGTTTAGCTGGTTAGTGTTTTTTGTCTCACGGCTATGCAATCATATGCCTTTTTGGGAGAAATCAACTGAGCGACGAAATAATGACTGATCTATATTATGAGACGCCTCTGTGGTTAAATCAAATTCAAACTTACTTCCTCTGAGATACTTTCAAAAACGTCTAACTGCTGTTATCATGTAAACTGACAAAGCAAACCAAAATATAAAATAAAATTGAAACATTAAAGCCTTAAACTTAGGAGATGTTCAATGACTCAGCGGGGTATTTTTCCACTCCATTGAAATATTTTCACAGTTTCCAGGCGCTCCCAAAAACAAATGTCTCTGCATTACTTGGAACATTCCCAGTAAGATTTCGTTTAAATCATTGTACGTATTTTTCGGACCATAAGGCACACCAGATTAGAAGATGCACTGTCGATGAACGGGTGAACATTAACTTTTATCGAGTGGTTAGCGTTTATCCTCCAGATTCACCGTTTATATTATGCTAACATAGCTGTGTTGCTAGCAATCACGTAGC
This sequence comes from Diplotaxodon limnothrissa, assembly GCF_057381915.1. Classification (NCBI taxonomy): domain Eukaryota; kingdom Metazoa; phylum Chordata; class Actinopteri; order Cichliformes; family Cichlidae; genus Diplotaxodon; species Diplotaxodon limnothrissa. The sequence goes on along the minus strand of NC_140612.1, from coordinate 15,925,494 downwards.
ACATCATTATATACCAGCTAGCCCAACATCAGTAATCCCACAAACGTCGCTGCTGTTTAGTTTTCTGTCTTCATTTATGTTGGAAGTGATAGCAGAGCTGTACGATTTAATTTTTTCAGAAATCCCTGTCAGAACATGGTATATCATGTTTAGGTGGAAAATAGCGAGCTAACTTCCTGCTAACTTCTAATTCCGTTAAATTTAATAAATTCTGTTTTCATGGATGCCTGGATGTTAAACTTAATTGTTACACCTAGTAAAGCAGCAACACTGATCATTTTATTAAAGATGAAAGAATTTAGACAGTCTTAACTGTCAGTGATGCTGCCGTGTTCGTTTGACTTTAGGACCTGAAGCGGAGTTTGGACCCTGATTACTCCGCCGCCAGGCTTGGAACAGTAGCCGTAATGCTCTGACAATCCATCAAGTGGTGTGTTACTTTTACATTTAGTAAATGCTTACTAAAGAATTTTTGACAGATTTTTGAGTGCCATGTACCACATAAAATCGGTTCGAGGTCAGTAAGCACAACCAGAATGCATACATAAGGCACACTGTAGATTTTTGAGAAAATTAAAGGATTTTAAGTGCGCCTTATAGTGCGGAAAATATGTATATAGGGCTTTGGAATTGACGGTGCAACGTATTGTGGGAATTTGGTGCCATATTTGAAGGCCACGAATCAAAACAAACTGTGTTGGAAGGAAGATTGCTACGAACCATGCTTAAAAGCAGCTCAAAAGAAAAAGGATGTTATTGAGACAAATCGTGTCCGGATGCAAAGAGATGGTACTTGCAAAAAATAGCGTGCATTGGAAATGTGGACCTGTATGAAATACGGCAGTGGAGTAGAAACCTCAAAGACCAAACCGCTATTAACTTACCCTGATATATTTTCATACCTCGTCTCTGGAGTCAGTGCATACATGGCGAGCCAATTTCGCAATTATAAATCTCTGGAGCCACACAGCCAATTCACCAATGGTTAAGTACAAGATTTGCCTATTTTTAAGCCTCCACGTTGTGAGTAAGTCATCATTCAAAAAAAGGTAAGTCAACTTGAGTACTGCGAGTAAAATGCGTTTGATCCCCCGTGAACATTCAGATTGATTAGCGCAAGCATAAATTCAGTCATGAGGGCGAAATTACAGTGAGAACATATGGAGACTCTGTTAGATGGACAACATAGTGAGTTCAGTGCATTGATGTGATATTGTCCTGAAGGATTTAGTCATTCTCGATGGTTAAAGACATTGCAATAATTTATTCATATTTACTATATATAATCCTAATTATATATCTTGCTTCCGTGTTTGTGTCCTGTGTCACTACAATACATTTAGTTTTATACATTGATAATTGACCTGCAGAATCTCCTTATCATATTAGGTGTCCATAACTGTCACTTACAGACAAAATTTATGCTTTCTCCATCTTGAAAGTGATTACATTGATGTATTACATACTTTAGGTTTATTTTTTACAGGCAGGTTTCTAAAAAAGAACAGGCAGATTTAGAATATAACATGCAGCGTTCTATAGATGGATGCATAAAAAGATGAAAAATTACATGTATGTGCCAACTTTCTAAACACGTTCATTGTTACATTTATGATAAATGGATTAGAAAGTAGATAAAACACATTTGTGTCGGCTTTGGCTCATTAAAGATTTTGTCTTTAAATTAGTTTTGTCTTTGTATGTTTCAGGAAATCATTGTCTCTGAATTTTGTAACCACCGATAAGGGCCAGGGTTCGGTGGGAAACCGACCTCAAAGTTGAGCTTAGTGCAGAAGCATGGTCCAGAACTTTTAGATCTGCCAAGAAATTGTTTTCCTGTAACAGACTCCAGGAAAGCCATTACAGAATCTTATATAGACTGCAGCGTACCCCAGAGTTTTAAAATAAAGTTCATCCTCAGATTTCTCCTCATTGTGTAATGTGCGATATGGATGTGGGGACTTACTACCATTGCATACGGCAATGTCCTTTAATTACTAGATTTTGGAAGAATATTGCTACAGGGAGTGCAGAATTATTAGGCCAATGAGTATTTTGTCCACATCATCCTCTTCATGCATGTTGTCTTACTCCAAGCTGTATTTGCTCGAAAGCCTACTACCAATTAAGCATATTAGGTGATGCGCATCTCTGTAATGAGAAGGGGTGTGGTCTAATGATATCAACACCCTATATCAGGTGTGCATAATTATTAGGCAACGTCCTTTCCTTTGGCAAAATGGGTCAAAAGAAGGACTTGACAGGCCCAGAAAAGTCAAAAATAGTGAGATATCTTGCAGAGAGATGCAGCAGTCTCAAAATTGCAAAGCTTCTGAAGCGTGATCATCGAACAATCAAGCGTTTCATTCAAAATAGTCAACAGGGTCGCAAGAAGCGTGTGGAAAAACCAAGGCGCCAAATAACTGCCCATGAACTGAGAAAAGTCAAACGTGCAGCTGCCAAGATGCCACTTGCCACCAGTTTGGCCATATTTCAGAGCTGCAACATCACTGGAGTGCCCAAAAGCACAAGGTGTGCAATACTCAGAGACATGGCCAAGGTAAGAAAGGCTGAAAGACCACCACCACTGAACAAGACACACAAGCTGAAACGTCAAGACTGGGCCAAGAAATATCTCAAGACTGATTTTTCTAAGGTTTTATGGACTGATGCAATGAGAGTGAGTCTTGATGGGCCAGATGGATGGGCCCATGGCTGGATTGGTAAAGGCAGAGAGCTCCAGTCCGACTCAGACGCCAGCAAGGATGGAGGTGGAGTACTGGTTTGGGCTGGTATCATCAAAGATGAGCTTGTGGGGCCTTTTCCGGTTGACGATGGAGTCAAGCTCAACTCCCAGTCCTACTGCCAGTTTCTGGAAGACACCTTCTTCAAGCAGTGGTACAGGAAGAAGTCTGCATCCTTCAAGAAAAACATGATTTTCATGCAGGACAATGCTCCATCACACGCGTCCAAGTACTCCACAGCGTGGCTGGCAAGAAAGGGTATAAAAGAAGAAAAACTAATGACATGGCCACCTTGTTCACCTGATCTGAACCCCATTGAGAACCTGTGGTCCATCATCAAATGTGAGATTTACAAGGAGGGAAAACAGTACACCTCTCTGAACAGTGTCTGGGAGGCTGTGGTTGCTGCTGCACGCAGTGTTGATGGTGAACAGATCAAAACACTGACAGAATCCATGGATGGCAGGCTTTTGAGTGTCCTTGCAAAGAAAGGTGGCTATATTGGTCGCTGATTTGTTTTTGTTTTGTTTTTGAATGTCAGAAATGTATATTTGTGAATGTGGAGATGTTATATTGGTTTCACTGGTAAGAATAAATAATTGAAATGGGTATATATTTGTTTTTTGTTAAGTTGCCTAATAATTATGCACAGTAATAGTCACCTGCACACACAGATATCCCCCTAAAATAGCTAAAACTAAAAACAAACTAAAAACTACTTCCAAAAACATTCAGCTTTGATATTAATGAGTTTTTTGGGTTCATTGAGAACATGGTTGTTGTTCAATAATAAAATTATTCCTCAAAAAAACAACTTGCCTAATAATTCTGCACTCCCTGTATAGAGCTTCGCTCAATCTTTCACCAGACAATCCCACTGAACCCTGTCCTGTTCGTTTTGGGTCTATCTATAGAAGAGCTTTCTCTGTCTTCTGTACAAATTCTTTTGTTATGTAAACTTTTACATTTAGTGAGGCGATGTGTACTGTTTCAATGGATTCAGAGACAGCACCCCACTGTTACACAATGGTACAGAGAAACGTTCAAGGTGCTGCCAATGGAGCGCCTTAGTGCCATCATAAAGGGCAATTGTGATGCATTCTGTAGGATATGGCAGCCTTAGCTTGATCACCTACCTCGTGACCTTGCTGTGCTATTGCATAAAGGGGGACCACATTTTGTTTTTAAACATAATAATTAATATCTGTATTCCCTCTTTTTTTCTTCTTTCTCTTGACTTTAAATGTGGAACACTGTACATATTTTGACCCAGACATGTACACTTGTAACTCATGTACCTGTATTTGTTTTTTTTTTCTTCCTCTTCTTCTTGTTTGTATTTGGCTGTGCTGATTTGTTGCTGTTTGTATTGTTCCAAAAAAAATCAATGAATCATTGTGTAAAAAAAAGAAAAAAGATTGAGCTCTCTGGCATACCTGAAACCTCAGTGAAGCTGCTGAATATCAGCATTTCAGGTTTATTTTAAACGACACTTACTATTGTGTTTATTGTGTGAGTGTAGAAAACTCCTATGCACTCCTTGGTAATTTCACTTTCCAACTCATGGTGAAAAGAGAAATTACATTTTATTAATTCTGTTTATGATTGTTGACTATAAATAATACATTTTATGGTAGGAGCCAGGGACCATATAAAATCTGACCTAGGGCCATGATTGGCCCCCTGGCTGGACTATGGGCACGCCTGCCATAGAATCTCATGTTAAAATCCCCATCTTTACAATATCAGAAGAATGGAGCCACACTTTCAGTTTTGGGGTTTGGAACTGGAAATCCCACAGGACCTAAGCCCTGTTGTTTTCAACCACCTTTGGATGTGTTGGGGACTTGGGGACTTCTAATCTATATGCTGGACAAATTTTCCTGCACACTGCCCCAGCCACTCATTTGTGCCTCTTAGAGTATGATGTCCCAGCTTGCGTTTTACATCCTGTTACTCTGTATTGGACAGTCCCAGGGTTATTTTGCAACTTGGGTGCACAGATATACTAACACATATTTTGTTAACTTGTCTGAACTTAGATTATTCCCAATTTTTTTCAACAGTATTAAAAAAGTGGAAAACTTTATAAATTCAATTAATATTTATTCCAAGTTTTGAATAAATGACCTTGAATAAAAATGGCATTCAATTCATATTTCATAATAATGAATAATATTCCTGTCTGGTCATATTTACTCATAGAATCTTGGAGCTTTTAATAACTGCTGCCTGTTGTCTAAACTGTGGTATTTTAATTCTAGAGTATACAAACTTGATAAGACAACGCTGTTTTTAGGATCAAGTCATAAATATGGGTGTAAGGACTTGTTGGAATTTAAACCCTGCAGTTCAGTCACCTTCTGTGGGCTTATTGGTCACGAGTTCCTGTAGAAATAAGTCCTTTCATTTATGCCCTGCCCCCTTCTCACTTCTTTACAGTCAGTGTCTCTAGCAGGTGATCTGTAAATCTGGTGGCACCTCCTGTGTGCTTCCTGTGAAAAAGATCTCTGCTGGTTATTTGAACACTGGCAGAGACTTGTTGAACACTCAGCTAGACAGATATAGCAGCAGCTGGAGAAACAGTATCCTAAACGGGCACCACAGTATTCAGTCTTTTAGACTTCTCTGCTGTACCATTGCTCTTCAAGATCTTTCTGGATAAAAAGACCAACAGGACAAAATGGAGATTACACTTGAAAATGACAAAAACAGCTCCTCAAACTTTGAGTACGAGGGTGCTCACCAGGCATTCAGGGACCGCTGGAAAGGGACAGATGACACCATGTGTCGCCACAGCATGTCCTTTCACCTACACCACACACTGAGGAGTGAGTTCTTTGCCAGCTACCTGTACCTGCTAGAGAAGGTTCCACTGGGTAAGATGGGTCATAGAAATGTACTAAAATTTTTTCTTGAATGTTGATTTCATGACAGGTGTGATGTGTTCTTCTCTTCTTTTCATACCCATGTTTTGCCAAAGTCAGGTTGCTGAAATAGCTAAAATAACAAAAGGTTGTTCTTACTGCACCTCAGGGCACATTATAGACTCCTTCGGATAATGCTGATCCTTATTCTTAGACGGTTACTCGTAAATATTGATTTGTATGATTTTAAATCCTGTATCACCACCACTGCACTTACCTAGAATGCCAGGATTTACCTCTAACTATGGCTTGTTCTCAGATTTAGTTAACTTATGTCTTTCCAATGGTTCAATGGTAACTTTATTGCCCCCAATGGGAAATTGATTTGCAGTATGTCCATACACAAAAAAACACACACACACACACACACACACACACCAAAAAAGGATGTTGTAGTTGCTAAACGTAGCCAGCAAAACTACTTCTTAATTTTCGGAAAAACATTTAATGATTTGGACTGTGTACCCACTTCCTGTTTTATTTTGATATCACTCAGCTTAAGTTGACATCAAGTTTTTATTGAGTTGCTGCAATTTCCTGCCTTATCTGTGTCCATATATATATATATATATATATATATATATATATATATATATATATATATATATATATATATATAATTGATATGAAATTCTCACTTGATGTTGATAACAACACAATCAGTCCATGCATGCAAAGAACTCCAAAGAATGTCCACAAATCAAGTTATGTTTAATAATGTGAATGTGAATAATAGTGAACACTGAACACAAAGGACATGGAACGTCATGACACCAACTGAAATCTATCAGGAATTGGAAAGCAATCCTGTCACTTAGTGCAAATTAATATCAGCTGGTTTTGTCCCAATAGCTGGCCTATCAAATAATGTCTCATTACCAAGGTTTCGCACAAGAAACATCTCATGATGGGTAAAACTAATAAGCTCTCTCAAGACCTTTGCAACTTAAAAAACATACTGGCATTAATTAAAAAAGAATTTCTGAACTACCAAAGGTTCCAGTCAGCACTGCTGTGGCCATAACCCAGAAGTAGAAAAAACATAATTTCACCATAAACTGGGCATGACTAGGTGCTCCCCACGAGATTTCAGAGAGATGAATGAAAATAATTATTAGAATAGTTGTCACAGACCCAAGGACCTTACAAAAAGACCTGGAACCAGCAGGCACAATTGTTTAAAAAGAAAAACAATAAGTAATGAACTCTACCACCATGGCCTGTATGCACCAGACTCCATTGCTGAAGAAAAAGCATGTTGAAGCGCATTTAAGGTTTTTTGACCAACATTTAAACAAGGCTGTGAAATACTGGGAGAATATATTCTAGTCAGATGGGACCAAAATTGAATTCTTTGGATACCATAATGGTTGGAAGTCAAACAGCACTGCATATTAGCCCAAAACACCATACTGAGATGTAGGGCTGGGCCATATTATACCGTTCACGGTAATACCGGTATAATGTTAGGCAACGATAGGAAAATGAAATATATAGAATATGAGTAAAGCGCGCAGTGCCTTTGTTTTCATACGCACATGGCCGATTGTTGAGTGAAACAGATGAACCAGAATTGGTTTGTAAAAATGGTGCAACTTCAGTGATGTGGAACTGGTTTGGTGTTTGTCCGTCAGATACACGACAAAGCACATTTTTTTGCAGAACATGCAAGCGGCCGTCGTTATTGTCGTATTTGTCGGACTAAGATGCTCTTAAATCTGGGAGTAATCTGGGTCCTAAACGCCGTATCCTTCAGGTCAAACAACACTGCAGCATCACCGAGAGTTAAAAACTGTCTAAATTCTTTCATCTTTAATAAAACGATCAGCATTGCTGCTTTACCAGGTGTAACTATGAAGTTTAACTTCCAGGCATCCATGAAAACAAAATGTATTACATTTAACGGAGTTAGAAGTTAGCAGGAAGCTAGCGGAAGTTAGCTCGCTAGTTTCGTTAATTACCTAAGCATGATATAGCATGTTCTGACTGAGAGATTTCTGAAAAAAATCAAACGTACAACTCTGCTATCACTTCCAACATAAATGAAGACAGGAAACGAAACAGCAGTGACGTTTGTAGGGTTACTGAAGTTGGGCTAGCTAGTATATAATTATATGCTACGTGCTCGCTAGCGACACAGCTATGTTAGCATAACATAAACAGTGAATCTGGAGGACGAACACTAACACTTTTCCACTTATAAAAGTTAACGTGAAGGTTCCTCATGGTTAGAGACAAATGCAATCGCATGGCAGGATGCTGTAAACGGACCAAAGTTCAGTCAGGAGAACAACTGAGATAATCCATCCATAATACGAGGTTAGTCATTAATATACTGCAACAACATGGGAATAGAGCAGCTGCCAGAGAATTCAACATTAATGAATCAATGGTACAGAAGTGGAGGAAGCAAGAAGAATGAGTTTAATAAAGTTTGATTTATCTGACTGCTTTGTTTCACTTAATGTGCCTTATAATCCTGTGCACCTTATGGTCTGAAAAATACGTACTGCACACTGCAGTTTAATGTTGCAAAGCACCTCTTTTTAACTTCAGTGGATATTATACATGGTTATGCTCAGGATATGTCAGCCCCATTTCTACTGAAAATGCCTTTTGGTTAAACTTTCAGCAAGGAATTTGCATTTGCACTGTTACATTTTTATAAAGCTTTAATGTACATAAAAACCAGCTTCTTGTTTAAGTGAAAATAAATGGAAGGTTGTCTTTTTGCGCTAGTAATGTTGTGGAGTTGTATTTTGTCTCGCATCAATTATATCGTCAGTTATATCGTTATCGCAAATTTTCAAATATATATCATGATAAATATTTTTGGCCATATCGCCCTGCTCTACTGAGATGAAAGTTTGGAGTTGGGAACATGGTGTGGGGCTGTTTTTCAGCATATGGCACTGGCATGCCTCATTTTACTGAATGAAAGATTAAAGGAAAAATGTACCGAGACATTATTGATAAAAATCTGCTGCCATCTAACAAGATGATGAAGATGAAATATGGGTAGATGTTTCAGCAAGATAATGATCTCAAACACAGAGGCATGTAAGCTCTCTATTAGCTTCAGAGAAAGAAAATAAAGCTGCTAGAATAGCGCAGCCTGCCCGGAGTACAGTTGAAAGTCTTGGAAAGAACTTGAACAGAGTTCACAGAAGGTGCCCACTGAACCTAAAGGCTTTGAAGACCGAGGAAAAATGGGCCACAATCACACCTGAGCAATACGTGCGAGTAGTTCCTCCATACGGGAGGTGTTTTGAAATTGTCATCACCACAAAAGGCTTCTGTACAAGGTATTAAATAAATTAAAATAAGGGTGTTCAATATTTTTTTCCCTGTGCGATTTTTCATTGTTACACACAACTTGATTTATGGACATCTATGTTTTAATTTCTTTATTACTGCAGTCAAGTGTTCTAGCCATTCTCAAGATGTTTTTCTTGCTTTCTCAGATTATCTGAGATTATTGCTTTGGCATTCACCTTCATAGGCTTCTTCCTTATGTGTTTTGGACTAGTTCACCTTTTTGTTTTTGTTTCTGATAACTGTTTTGTTGACTTAGTAACTGAAAGCACGTGTCTGACTTCATAAATCTCTTATTTTGGACTGACTAACTGACTGTCTACATATGGGTCTTCTCCCTACTTAACCATTGCAGTACATCTTTTTGCAACTCTGACAATCACCTTTATGGTCAGAGATGCTTTATAGCAGGGGTCTCAAACTCACGGCATGGGGACCACTTGCTGCCCACGTCACCCCTACTTGTAGTGACGTGAAGAAATATAATGCAATTTGGCCCTTGAAGTTCCTTTTTTTTGATAGGGAGGATTTGTTTGTTGTTGAGTTCAATGTTAAAATAAATTCTTTAAAAAGCAAAAAATGATTTAATATGAAAGCAGTATGAGCAGAGAGTACAAACATGTTGAGGGATTGGCTGTGTCAGTTCATTAATGGAGATATTTGTAAAGAAAACAATTTTCACTAGCAGTCAAAAACTAATGTGTCTGATTTTTTATTTTGCTAAATACAAAAAAGGTTATAGCAGAAATGCTGCCATGTGTCTTACCAGAAAGAGAGTACCAGTTTGTTTATTTGGTAGTTCAATAAAGGGCTTCAGTTAAAGAGTGAGAAAAAAATATATATATTTGCGCTCATGTTTGCAGTTTTGCCTTGTTATACAACATTAAAAAAAAAAAAAAGGCAAAACACTACATTTTCAGAAATATTTTCGTGTGTTTGTTTGTTTTTTGTATTACTTGAGCACTAACGTAGCCCTCCAATGAGATGACACTGCCAGCAGTGGCCCACAGCTCATTTAACCTTCCTGCCTTCTTGGGACCTTTTTGTGCCACTGCTATGTGTTAAATGGCTGCCATTTCCACTGTGTTCAGTGGAATATAACCAAACTTGCCACAGGATAGTTTTTACCTGTCAATGTTAATATTCCAGTGTGAATTCCTTAAATCAGCCTAAAATGGCTGAGCAGCAAAAATCCCCACACCCATCACCCTGGGGACCATTTTCGGCCCATTGACTTCCATTATAAACGCTATTTTTCATCCCCAAATTATCATTATATGATTTTATTTTTTCTTCTTTTCTTGGATGTCAATGAAGACTCAGGGCCTTGAAGTTTTAATTTTTAAATTGCAAAAAAAATGCAAAAAAATAATGGCAGGTCAAAATGTATGTTGGTGCCAATCTTTGGTCCATCTAAAGGCCTACTTATAATGACAATCACATATTACTTCAACTGGTTTTTTGTGGAAATATTTAGTTTCGTTTTGTGTTTTTTGGGGCTTATAACACAGGGCGCTCATGTAATAACACTGGGATTTGAAGGGTTAAAACAACGAAAATATAATTAAAACTTTACATGAATATTTCAGGGAGAAGTAGTTTTACAAGGTTGGCTAATTTAAAGTGGAATAAAATATGGATATATGGTCTTTTTATAGCGTTTTTGGGCGTGGCTGAGAATGGTCCCTAGGGTGATGGGTGTGAGTTTTTTAAAGGATGGCAGGAGGGTTAAGTTTGCTTTATAGGCTTCAGGCTTTATGGGAGAAACCCCTTAAAGATAAATTTCCCCTATGACTGATTAGTGCAGTTGTATAGTTTGCAGGACATGCAGTGTGCACTATAACAATAGCTCTTTTTCCTTTGTTATGTTTTTTATATAGTCTAAATAGATGTTTAGTGACTGTATAACCAGAATAGTCATTTATTTGCACTAAATTTAATTGCATTAATTGCATTACAATACAAAATGTTATATTTACTTATTTATTTATTTATTTAGGTCAGTGCATGTTAATGAACATAAATGTAAAAAAAAATTACATGAATGTAAACATACCAGATTATAGCCAAGGGCTAATTTCCATCTGTTGTCCTTAAGCATAAAAATAGACATAATAATTCATAAAAATTCATCATTCATTCATAATAAAAACTCCATCACCAAACTTACACATACACACCATTCTGTTCCCAAATAAAACATTAAAACTATACAACTCATACATGATCACACACTTGATTTGTCCATAACCAGTTTTTAACCTTTGCCTTAAACAAATTGAATTTCGAGCATTCTCTAATGGGTTGAGGAAGACTGTTCCACAGATGGCCTCCCTCTACAGAGAGGACGTTCTGCCCAAATGCTGTCCGTCTGTGGGGTATAAACAAGTCTCCTCGGATTGTAGCTCGAGTGGTCCTGTCTGAGCTACCAAATACTTAAACATTCTCACATGTGCATGTTCATGACATTGTGTCCCATTGTGTGAATGCAACTTAAACATGTAAAATTATATATATATATTATATAAAAGATTTTAAGTTCCCTTTATTCTATATAGATTAAGTAGCCCTTTTCCTACTTTTGCTACCTTATTTCCTAAAAGGTTGACACAGCAGATGGAATACATATGTAATTTGGCACTATTTAAATGTATTAACTTATTTATTTTATATCAGATGCCATTTGTAATGAAATAGACGAAGTTATCACAACATGTGTACATACATTGAATCCATCCTACCTTGTATCAGAAAGTTCAGTCTGGTGTGGTAATGATGTGATATGATATTTTGGGATATTTTCTTGGCACACTTTGGGCCCCTAGTATCAAGTGAGCATTGATTAAATTCTATACCTTAATATCCAAACCGGACCCATCTTCTAACAGCTGCTTTCAGCAGATTAATGCACCATGTCAAAAATCTCTGACAATCTCAGCCTGGTTTCTTGAACATAAAATTGAGTTAATTGTATTTAAATGACCTCTACAATTAACAGATTTCAATCCAAAAGGGCACCTTTGGCATGTGGCAGAATGGGAAATGCCTCATTGCTCCCTCGTGGCAGCTGACAAATGTGCAGCAACTCCGTGATGCTATCATGCCAAAATGGATCAAAAGCTCTGATATTTTCAACATCTTGTAAAATCTTCTAATTAAGGTAAAGGCATACGGGGGCAACCTAGTAAAAGCAAGGTGTGCCTAATAAAGTGGACAGAGTACAACTCTTTCCTTAGATAGAAAGGTGATGTGGATATTTTCATGTAATGGTCACACTAGAGTTGCTGCATACACCTCCAGTATATTGCACTTCGCCTTTCACTAAAAGATAAAAAGCATGTGAATCCCTTTTAAACAACAACAAACAACACCACTGTTCAATAAACTGTGGTGTTACCTGCACATTTCTGCTTCCAGCCTATCTGAAAGACTTATACTGTTAGCAAACAGAAATTCCTGGTAATGTTACTTGAAATAAAAAAATAAAATTACTCATTGACTACAAGAAAGGATCCGAGATCAACAGGGCCCTAAAAGTCTTCATCGGGAACTCAATAGGGATGTGGCAAACAACAGTGAGAACATAAAGAATTTTGATGGAGAATTTATATAAAATGCCTTCTTATCATTGTGTTAGTTTCCCAAGCAGCTACAGAAAATATATAGGCGACATTGCCTATATATGGCCAAATGTACTCCCCATCTGTCTTAGTATGCATATGAACCTGAGATCCCATTTTTAATCCACGGGATTGAATATGATGTTGGTCCAGCTACAACAGATTCAACTCTCCTAGGAAGGCTTTCCACAATGTTTAGAGGAGTGTGTTGGAAGTGTTGGAACAGGAAGGGACGGATCCACAAATGGGATCATATTATTGTCTGAATTATCTATGCTGAAGTATTAAGAGTTCCTTTCACTGCATCTAAGGAGCTTGTCTCCTGAAAAAGAACCCCACATCGTAATCCCCCCTCTACCAAACTTTAGGGTTGGCACAGTCCACCCAAGCAAGTACCGTTCTCCTAGCAACCACCAAACCCAGACTCAGCCATCAGACTGCTCTGCTCTTTTATACACCTGCGGCCATGGATGTGACTGAAAAACTTGACTTTAATGATTTGGATTGATGAGTGAATAGATATGGCAATATAGGTTGTTGCCATATCTATTGCTTAAGGGGGTTCTCCAAATTCAAATTCCAGAGGTCACTTGACTTTAAGCAGCAAATACAGCTGATATCAGTGTAACCAGACAGGAATTTTGTCCGTAATTGTGGCTTAGATGAAGACTTGATTGGATTTGATGAGCAATTGGTTGTAAGTCCTGGTAATTCCTAATGTTTTCAACAACTTAGCCTTTCTCCCAAGTGCTGAACCATATGTGTAATGAAATATTTATTAACAGAAACAAAGTAAAATTTCTTTTGTAGCTTTGTTTTTATACCATTAAACAGTTACAGGATAGCGATTTGTTAGTGTTAATGCTAGTGAGTGAATTGACATATATGAATCATTAATGGTTAGTACATTCATATAAAAAGTGTCATTGGAAGCACTGCAGTGCATTAACAGTTTAAATAATAGCTAATCATCTCCAGAGTGCACTCATGTCTATCATGAGATCATGGGCTGAACAGCAGCAACAGGAGATCTTGAGCTGTAGGTCATTCTAGCTCAAACGTGTCTTACTTACCGTCCATTTGATACAAGGACCATTAATGGAATGACATATCAAACACAAGAGCACTTACTCATGTCAGACAGTGATCTACCATCAGGCGGCTGCAGTCAGGTCATTTACTAACAGCGTGACAGATTAATCATACCTTGTATCATTTAAGCAAGTATTCTGTTACACAGAAAGTCCAAGATCAGCTTCTAATGAGCTGGTGCACTTTCAAGTTGTGAGGTAGATGTACAGTTTGATTGGCAGACAAGTGTGCTATCAAGCTGTCTTCAGGTCTTCTCCGTTCTTCTCGGCATTTCTATACTTACACTTCCCCTGAAAGCTGTCCTGAGGGATAACATGACAAGTAAACACCAGTTGTAGGTGCTTTGATCAAAGCTGGTACTGTGAGAAAAATGTTAGGTCATAACCACATTTGTCTCCTTTTACATCTTATTTTAGTGAGCCTGGCCAGGTGCAGCATGATTAAGCCACCGTGTCATGAATCATGCTATTAGTTATCAAACTGACACATTGCCCTCAGCCTCCTCCCCGAAACAACTTGTTATGAAGTCAGTGACAAGAAATATGTTCATTTATTACAGAAATTATTTGCAGCTCAGTAGAGCTGAAGTAGTGGAAGTTTGGGATAGTTTAAAAAGCGAATTATAAAGTTTCTTGAAAGGCAATATCGAAATTTCAACACTGTATACATTTCTATTATCAGCCTCCCAGTAATAAAACTTATTCGTTTTAAACATTTGTAAATTCACAACAGTAACTTGAATCAACCACAGGGTTATCATGTACCATATAACAGCTGAGCTGAGTGTAGGAATACTACACCGCATCCCTATTTATAGTAGTGATCAAATTATCATTCTACATTTCCTATGGGACTGAAACCATCTTCATACAGAGCAGTCTGGTGTCATCTTTGTAATGCTTCGGAAAAACTCAAACCAGTCAAAAATAATCATATCAAACTAATTGATCATTATTTAAAACAGACATCATTCTTATAAATTCATATCTGGTAAACTTCTTAACACTTTCCCACTATAGCTCATTACATGCGTTGATGTAACGTGTTGTCACATTGTAATACATGGGTTATCGCTATAGCATAATTTTGCGAAATGGTGAAGTCTAAAAACTAACACAAGTTTGAAGTCTGAAGTGGTGGCAATGACATTCTCACTCACCCTCAACCAAGGGCACAAACACCTCAGAGGGTGCTTCCACAGTAACCACACGTTACATGAAAAGATTAGGTACTCTGAAAGAACTGAGTGGATATAATAGATTTTTGCAGAACACAATTTAATATTAGTGGATAAGCGTTACAATACAGAAACTAGGAATAAGCACTGGCAATGTTTATAATTTACTAGCATCAGCTCTTGTTGTGAGGTGTTGATGTTAACTATAGCGCCACTGAACTATATTTAGAGTGAAATACCATGCCTATTTTGTGCCTGATGCGGTTGTGACAGTTGCTGCTAAAAATGGGGAAAGCTGTATGAGTGTAGTTCCAGAACTTTTTCTCTGTCCTGCAGCTCTGCCCTGCACCCTTATCCCAAATGTTTAAATGTTTAATCTCACATAATTCTGGTTCTCAATAATATTCGTATCTCATACAGAATACAAGACACATTAAAGGAGGAGTCTTGTGACTGTCATTGAATAGTAATAAACAGTCTGTGTAGTTGGTCAATTGTGTTCAAATGACGTTCTGGGTTTTATGATAGGTCACCCGGTATGTTTGTCCTTGTGTTCTAACAGTGAAGCTGTTCCCAGTCACCTGTGAGTACATCAAAGGAGAGAAACAGTTCTACTACAGAGCTCAGAAGTTCTACGAGGATGTTCCTGCCTCAGAGGAGGGCATGATGGGAGATTTCGTAGAAATATCCAATGTTGATCTGGAAGGTTCCCTTCAGTTTTTGAAGAGGTTCGTGGTAAGTCAAAAGTTAGTACCTCACATTCAATTAATAGAATCCAGGCAAAAACAAATCTGGGAAATTTTCACGCATGCTGGTCACTACAGTGGGCAGCTAGTCAAAGGCTGTATTCTTGTATTTGTGTGAGTGTTGTTGGTATACTTGAACATAAACCACCCCATTGGACTCTGATGTGTCACTCCATACCCTGCCACCCACTGATCGTTTAATGTTACTATGATGTGTTTCATTGTAATTATTGTTATTTAACCCTGTCATGCATGAATTATGACAACCTCTGTCAGGATTTTTTTTAAAGTATTTTTATTCATCTTTTCATACCTTGCTCCTCCCCTTTGTGAGTGTGGACGCTTCATCTCTTTGCTCTTGAATGCTTTGCTTCTTATATTGATTTTTATTGATTTTTATGCTGATTTTTTCCCTTTTTTCCGTGTGAGCTTACCTGCGATAACTTCTGGACACTTGTAGATCATTAGGACTAGAGTGTTCTTAACAGAAACAGCAACATTTTATGGTTACCTTATCCTCAGCGCTCCGTGTGTCTGTGGCCTAGACACAGCTGAAGCCTGATTACAGCGTCTGGGCACCGAGCAGCCTCAATAACCTGGAAAGGTGCTAACTGCTAGGCTAACTAGCAACAAGATGCCTTCCCTCTCCACAGATGACTACCACAGCCTCCTGCAGAAGATTGCAGTACTGGAGACAAAAATTCATCGCTTAGAAGTAAACGTGGAGGTAAATGGACTGTGTGGAAATTAAACAACCTTGCCTTTGATTCAAAACAATGGCGATGAGCAAGCTAGTACACAGCTAAGGAGCACAGATAACATGACCAAGAAAGTAGACTCTGTGCATTATTATAAATCCTCAAGTGATAATCCCCCCTTAGACTGTCTTGGTGCAAAACCAAGACATAAATCATGTCTCCTGGAAGTAGGGTTGCCAACCGTCCCTTAAAATACGGAATCGTCCCGTATTTCGAAACAAAAGTACACGTCCCGTATTGAGCTAATAAGGGACGCACTTTGTCCCGTAATACAGTGAGAATCAAAAGTAGTCTATAAATGTTAATGGAATTAACGCTTTGTTGGAAAGCATAATTCCCAGCCCCTCTCCTGCTTTGTGACCAATGAGCTGACACCACACTTATGACAATTCGAGTATGACAATTCAGATTACCGCTCATCTCATTGGTCGAGGAAAGGTCGCTTACGGAGAAAATACCGGAAGACAACAGATGACCACAACAAGAAGCATGGCCAACAGGGAAACAAACGCTGACACTGCGGTGCAAGTCTCGGACGACAGTACACCTAAAGCTGGACATACACTGTGCGATTTTTTCAGTCACGTTATTCAGCTCCTGCTCAAACTGCACGATTGACTCGCAGGGGTTAGACGTTGGTAGGTCACGATGCAGGTCTCACACTATACCGCCCGATGCTCTGATGCGACCTGAGTGCTCACACTGTGCCTCCATAAAATGAAGGTTATAACAGAAAATCTGTCGCTCTCCCTCTCTGTCTCTGTCTTTCACTCACACAGACACACCACCACCATCAACTTTGCTAAATTGCTAATGAAAAACATTGATCAGGCAGCTGTGATTGAGCAGCAATGTAGATCCAACTATTTTCACGGTTGTTGTGGTCGTGATCATTTTGTGAGGCCACATTGGAAAGCTCATCCGAGCCTTTTCGAAGTTCTACAAGTAGTGCCTCCATCGCTTGTGTCCAGATCACACGCTGCACTGCTGTGCTGCTCCGTCTTTTTCACCGACGTTTACGTGTTTGCGCGTGAGCAGTGTGAGCGCCTGTGGTGACACCTTCACGAGCGATTGATGATCGGGAGCTGGTCGTGAGGTGTTAATCACTTCTCGTTACCCCACGTATACTACACGACGCACGATGAAGGCCAAAATCAGTCCGATCACTCAAAAATCGGCTAAAAATGGGCCAAAAACCGCACAGTGTAAGCCCAGCATTAGAGCAGCAATGTTTGTTCCCCTCAGAGAAAGGGAAGAATGGGAAAAGGAAAACACCTGGCTGGAAAAAGTTAATATGGGCATGTGCAGTGAATATCAGCGCTATGTGGCCAGAAGTGTGATAATATAATTTATTTTGTGTAATAAACAACTGCAAGGATAGATGATTACAACAAATAGATGACTAATACATAAAAGTAATACATAGATGAATAATGATGATGAGTTAAGATGCGTAATCATGGGAACAAGCGGGTTTACAAACAGGAGCAGCTGATTAGCATTAGAAAAGCTGAAATAATACCTCAACTGAAGCCAATTGTACTAAATGCACTAAATGTGCACTGTTACAAGAATATTTTTCTTTCTATTGTTTTCTATTATTTTAAGTTAAGCAGGACAGAGTTCTTTTAAAGAAAGATTTACTTATATTCTCAAAAGTTAAGCATGACAGGCTTCTGTTTAAGAAAGAGACCTGTTTTACTGTGTTAATGTTGTCATTTTGAGCTAAAAATAAATGGCTAAATGATCATTTGTTTCACATGTGTTCATATCACAAAGAATAGAATATGCATGTACTTAAATCAACTTCAAGTCAAATGGTTAAAAAAATAATTTCACACACAAAAAAAGAGCTAGAAAATTCACCACACTGGGAAGGGTGAAGACAACTGGGTCGCCCGGCCCTGGCCACGAGGTGTCCCTTATTTATTTTTCAGGGAGTTGGCAACCCTACCTGGAAGGGGGAGGACGTATCACAGGCAGGGCACAGCGAGCTGAAATCTCTGAAACCAACTGGCCTTCACTTCCTACGAGACAGAGAAGCTCTTCTACCCCTGTATACGGGAGGAAACAGGACTGGACAACCGTGAATAGGAAGGTTAACAACAAACCTCCAAAACAACTGAATGTGAAACTGCAGAACAGATTTGCTCCACTATCAAAGGACCCTGGATCTATATCGGACAACCATCCATCTAAAAGCAGCGAAATAAGGTCTGAAAATCTGTTGAAAAGTGAAAGGCCACAGGGAAAGCTAAAGGCTAGGCCTGAAACTCTGATTGTGGGTGACTCTGCCGTAAAGGATGTACAAAGGATGTGCGGTAAGAACACTAAAGTCCTCTGCTTTCCTAACGATAATTTTAACAAGTCAGGGGTGAAACTGTTCACCTCCAACTTGTTTTATTCCATACGTCATCCATCCGTGCTTGGTGCCAAGGCTGAGATAAACGAGGAGTTATCTCATAAAGAGGAACAAACAGTACTCCAAGAACAGACAAAGCCCAGCAGAAACCTTGAGGAGGAGCTCCATTTGCCCCCACCCGGGAAGAGCCTCAGAAAGGAGAGACATCCATGGCATCTGAGGAAGAGCCTCAGAAAGGAGAGACATCTAAGGCAAGAAGAGGGGTCCCTATTTGCCTCCAACTCTCTCAACAACACCAACGACCAGGACAAGGGACCACGACCTTCCCCAGTCCCCCAAACCCCTGACAGGCCATCACCCTCCTCCCCCTCCCTCTCTCCCTCCTCCCCACACCTGAAATTCACTGAGGAGATGATGGAGCGGGTCAATGCTGGGCTCAGATCTACCCCCTGTCCCAATCCCTTTTTGTCCCCCATAAACCCCCCACCAGAGCGGCCAAAGGTTCGCCATCGAGCCCCACCCTCAACAGAGCAATCGAAGTCACATTGCCCAGCCTCGCCCCCCTTAGTTCCTCTTCATGCCCTGTCTCCGCAGTCTGATGTGTGATGTGTGAAGGGTCCGGGCTGTGAGGATTATGGCAGTGATGACTTTTCCCAGGAGAAGCTGGGACCCTGTTTACTAGAAGGTTTTAAAATTTCTGTACTTTTAGGTGACAGGAGACATGTGGCCTGGTCAAAACACAGAGAGCTGCACTCTAAAAGATCTTTAAACATAGTAAACATACCTTGTGTGCCACAGACTGCTCCCAAACACGAGGGGACAAGTAATACCTCTAAAACACTTAAGTTGGCTTTATTAAACATTAGATCTCTAGCTGGGAAAACATTTTTAATTAATGATTTAATCACTGAGCACAGCCTTGATTTTATGTTTTTAACTGAAACTTGGTTGGACCAAAGTAACAGTGGAGCTGTTCTCATCGAGACGACCCCTCCTAACTACAGTTTTATCAGTGAGGTCAGGGCGAGCAGGAGAGGAGGAGGGGTTGCTGTCTTATTTAATGAATCATTTCAATGTAAGCAGCTATCTCCTGGAAGTTTTCAGTCTTTTGAATATGTGGCTTTACAGCTGAAGGCCCCATCCAAAGTTGTGTTTCTTAATGTTTACAGGCCTCCCAAATACTGCACAGACTTTTTTAATGACCTCAGTGAACTGCTGTCTGTGATCTGTGTTGATTTTGACTGTGTAATTATTGCTGGGGATTTTAACATTCATGTGGACAACCCTCAGGACAAAGGGACTAAAGACCTGAGTAACACTCTGGGCAACTTTGGGCTGACTCAGCATGTAACAGAGGCCACACATAATAGAGGACACACTCTTGACCTACTGATCTCCAAAGGCCTGAGCATTTCAAAGGTTACTGTGTCTGATGTGGGCCTGTCTGATCATTACTGTGTTTTCTTTGAAAGTAAAATCTCAGCCCACACAAATATATCAACAACAGTGATCACAAAACGGTGTATAACTGAACACAGTAGTGCAATTTTTAACCAGGTCTTCCCATTAACACCTGACCTGCCCAGAGGGTCAGTCAATGAGCTCGTCAATAGCTTCAATGCTAACATGTTAAATGTAATGGACACTATTGCTCCCATTAAGGTGAAGGTTATCTCTGGAAGGAAAAAGTCTCCATGGAGAAACTCCACACTGGTGAAAAATGAAAAAAGAGAGTGTAGGAAAGCTGAGCGCAGATGGAGAAAAACAAACCTCCAGGTTCATTATGACATTTATAAAGAGAAACTTCACAATTATAATTTACAACTGAGGAATGCAAGGAGGTCCTACTTCTCTGACATCATCACTAAAAACAGCCATAATGCTCGGGTCTTATTTTCTACAGTTGACAGGCTAACAAACCCTCCTGTGTCAGTGGCAGCTGAACTTCATTCGACCATGGCCTGCAATGACTTTGCCAAATTCTTCACTGAAAAAATCCAAAAAATTAGACAAGCAATTGGTACATCAACAGCAGATCCAGGATATGTACTGTGTCCACCAAAAAACTGTTTAAACACCATGAAACAGTTTCAACCTATTAACAGCAAAGACCTGGAGGACATCTTAGGTCAACTGTACTCCTCCTCCTGCTGTTTAGATGTCCTGCCAACAAGTTTTTTCAAAAAGGTCTCAAAGACTTTAGAGTCAGACCTGTTACAGATCGTCAACTTTTCTTTATTATCAGGTGTGTTTCCAGAATCACTAAAAACTGCTGTAATCAAACCTATACTGAAAAAGGACAATCTTGACAAGACACAAATGAACAACTACAGGCCGATCTCAAATCTCCCGTTTTTAAGTAAGATCATTGAAAAAGCAGTTTCTCAACAGCTCAGTTACTTCTTAAAACAGAATAATTGCTACGATGCCTTCCAGTCAGGTTTTAGACAGAACCACAGCACTGAAACCGCTCTGACCAAAGTGTTTAATGACATATGTCTGAATACAGACAGTGGAAAAATGTCAGTCCTAGTTTTACTGGATCTCAGTGCAGCATTTGATACAGTTGACCACAACATATTACTCAAACGACTGGAGAACTGGACAGGTCTTTCAGGAACTGTACTAAACTGGTTCAAAACATACGTAGAAAACAGGAAATACTTTGTATCAATAGGTAACTTCACATCTGAGCAGACAAGTATCACATGTGGAGTTCCCCAAGGTTCCATCTTGGGACCCCTTCTGTTTAACATCTACATGCTCCCACTGGCACAGATTATAAACAACAACAAAATAAACTATCACAGCTATGCAGATGACACACAAATATATATCACAATGTCACCAGGAGACCGAGGCCCTGTACAGGCTCTTGGTAAATGCATTGAGGAAATCAATGACTGGTTGTGCCACAATTTTCTCCAGCTAAACAAAAACAAAACTGAGGTAATAGTCTTTGGCGCCAAAGAAAAACGATTACAGGTCACCAGAGAACTTCAATCTATACATCTAAAAACCACAAACCAGGCGAGAAATTTGGGTGTAGTGATGGATGCAGACCTAAACTTAGAAAAACACATTAAGACAATAACAAAGTCAGCTTACTATCACCTCAAGAATATATCAAGGATAAAAGATCTGATGTCTCAACAGGACCTGGAAAAACTAGTCCATGCATTCATCTTTAGTAGGCTTGATTACTGTAACAGCATCTTTACAGGTCTACCTAAAAAATCAGTCAGACAACTACAGCTCATTCAGAACTCTGCTGCTCGAGTCCTCACTAAGACCAAAAAAGTGGACCACATCAGTCCAGCTCTGAGGTCCTTACACTGGCTGCCTGTCCGTCAGAGGATAGACTTTAAAGTTCTGATGCTGGCCTATAAAGCTCTGAATGGTTTAGGACCAAAATACATCAATGACCTCCTGACCCAGTATGAACCATCCAGATCCCTCAGGTCATCTGGATCCGGTCTTTTATCAGTTCCCAGAGTCAGAACCAGACACGGAGAAGCTGCATTCAGCTTTTATGCTCCTTATATCTGGAACAAACTCCCAGAAAGCCTCAGATCAGCTGAAACACTCAGTTTATTTAAATCCAGGTTGAAGACTCACCTGTTCTCAGCTGCATTTGAATAAAGTACCAAATCCACACTTTAAGCTTAAATTTCAAAACTTACATTTAACTACTGATTTTATCTACTGTTCTGATTTTATCTGTTTTGATTTTATATACTGTTGTTTGTTTGTTTGTTTGTTTGTTTGTTAATTAGTTAGTTAGTTTATTTGCTTGTTTTATTCAATTTTAAATCATGCTTTTTATTTGTTCTTGTTTCTAATGTCTCTGTAAAGCACTTTGAATCACCTTGTTGTTGAATTGTGCTATACAAATAAACTTGCCTTGCCTTGCCTTGCCTAAAGATGAATAAAAATAGCTTTTAAGCTTTAAAGTATATGCTTTGCATGCACTTTGTCATAGTTTCTGCATATTGTCCTGTAGTATATCAATTTGCAATGTAGCTCTTAGTGTACATGCCAGAATCTATTTTTGGTGAGAAATTTGTCATCCTTATTGTACAAAACAAATTATTGTTTCATGATGATGGCGCCTCAGTGCAAATTCTAATTATACTGGAGTCGTGATGGCAGCCTCATAAACACCCACACAGAGTGAGCTGAGCCAACAGCTGGTAATCACTTTGTACTATGGTATTTTTATTTATTTATTTTTTAAAAACAGCGCTAACTTCTGTACAGTGGACAAGGAAAGGATTTCTTTAATGTTCTGGGTTTGTCTGTGTGTGTGTTGCTGCTGTAGACAGGGGAGTCAGGCTACATGCCCTTTATTTACAAACTCCTAAGACTGCTTAAAAGGAACTACAAACAATTAGGAGGCATCCTTTCTCTAGCAGTAATATAACCATATAAAATTATAATGCTCAAAAAGCATAAAGAAAATGGGAAATTGGGATAGCAATTTAAACATTAATGTACACAGTGGACTGAAGATATTGAAAACACTGTGAATTTTCACATTCTATATCAATTTCAACTTGGCAGAGATAGGGTTAATGATTTATTCTATTTCAAACAGGCCAATGAAACTGGGAGCCAATTTTTTGGACTCCTGTTGAGCTAGTTAATAGGTATGCCCTCATTGTCATCTGTTGTGATTTTATTTTGAAAGGATGCTTCCTGTTATGCTGCGGAGTATATGCGAGAGTTCAATAAACAAAGTCACCTTTTGGTGTGAATGCTCCGGTAAAAGCCGATGCCCCACGTGTGATTATTCCTCCGTCTAGATAATAAGTATCTTCAATATTCATGCAGATTCTGCTAGAAGACCTCTGCTAACAACTCCATACAGAGCGCAATGTTCATAGGAGGGGACATCTGAGGGTACAGTGAGCTCACCTTCAGTGGCTGGGAATGAGGTGACTCCTAGCCAAGCCATGCTTCAAAGGTTAATAGGCCCATAGCAGCAGAGGTCATGGTGTTGTGGGCGTATTCTACCCACACCAGCTTGGAGTGCCATATTGACAGGTTGGAGGAGACATTGCACTGAAGAGGGACCTCAGTCTAAAACTCCCATACACGAGAGCTGAACTGGAGCCACTAGTTAGAGATGATGTCAGAAGGAATGCTGTGGAGTCTGAATGCGTCCACCAGGCTATGGTGGACTCAGGTTTTATGCAGACCCTGCCCCACCAAACCCTGGTTTGGCCTGGGGCATTGCTGGAGGCAGAGTGGGTGGAGGTTAGATGTGTGCATGGGGACAGCCACAAATATCCCATAGTGCCGCTTCAGCCAATTCTCCTATTAGCAGCAAACTGTCGGAGTGGGAGACTAGGCACAGCACAGTATAGAAAGAGTGCCTGGTATTCCAGTGGGCAATCAACAATGCTCCTTCATTATTACCTCCTGGGCTGCCTTTTCACCCTGTGTTCGGATGGGTGATGGAACTGCAGTGCCTCCGTCGCATGAAGGATGCCAATGTCCGGATCACCTGGTGGCATCTGGCTCTCCACCAGGTGGTCCATAGGCCAGGGATGGAGATGGTTGTCACTGATTTCCTCTCCTGCTCGGCTAGGCCTAGATGGCTCTCCATCGATGGGGGTATGGGTGGCTTGTGGCTTAGCTGCAGGGGGGTAGGGGGGGGATGAATGGCTTCAGGGTGTGGTGTTCGGGGAGGGCTCTCACACACATAACCTGCATCATCTGATTATGTCTCCCCATTGTGTGTGGCGTAAAGCAGGAGGATCATTATTCTCTTCCAAAGTCTCTTCCCTGGCTGTGAACAGCTTCTGTTTACACCTGACGTTTCCATTAAAAAAGAGTGTGGCAGGAAAAGATTTAGAACGCATCCAGATTAAAGAGAGCTACATAAGTGCACAGCAGTATGGCAGTAATTCACTGAAACCAAGAAGCTTCCTGTAACAGAGCTCCTGTGGGCCCCCATACTTTCCTACAATCATAAACTGGGGTCCCTGATGTGGAGGGGTTGTAGTGAGGTCAGAATACCAAATGAAGAGGAAGAAAACCAGCACAAGTCAAGTGAGGTGACTTTTTATTCCCTTGTGTTAAAGTTCATTGCTTTGTTACCCTAAGGAACTGGGGTTGATTTGTTTGGTACTTTTGAGCATGAAAGCTTGACACCTGGTAACATAAAACATAAAGTATAGAACTTTTTATGATTTAGACATGATAATAATGCACTACTAGAAGAACAAGAAAGATTTAAGCATCTTTTTGTTTTCTGTAAAATTGAAAATCTCATTTTATGACTACATTTGCTTTATAGACAGTCTGCATTTTCCTAACTTTAAACTCTAAGTATCCTTTAAAATTAATTTGATTAAAGTTATATGAGTCTATCCTTTCTTTTTCTTTCTTTTTAACAACAGGGGCCCGGTAGTGCGGGCACACAGTGTGCTCTGGATTGTGGCTGTGGGATCGGGCGGGTAGCCAAAGGTGTGCTCCTTCCCGTGTTTGAGAAACTGGAGATGGCAGACATGATGGAGCACTTCCTGCTCCATGCACATGAGGAGTACCTGGGTGACGATGCTGACCGTATTGAGACCTACTACTGCTACAATCTGCAAGAATTCACACCTCCACAAAACAAGTATGATGTCATATGGATGCAGTGGGTGGCATGTAAGTATGAAGGTTATCTATACACTCTGCTCATGAAAGATCAGGTGTATTGATATATTTGAATTTTCATCTATTGTACAATGATGCTTCAAATTGTATACTTATGAAGATACAGTATACTCTTAAGTACCTCATTATACTTATACTTTTAGACTTAGAGGTACAATGGCTTGTCACTTAACTGCTGTCCTCTAAGTTACTGCCCATGTACCCTTGACAGAAAGCACTTATACCCTCGGCACTTTATCTACCTTATCTTTGGCTGATACAAAATACAGATACAAAATGAAACTTTTCCAAATATTTTGCATGCTGTTATAATTCTGCAAACTTGTTGATGCATTTTGCACTTTTTCAAACAGAAAATCCTAAAATTCTTTAAAAGAATGTTCCGAGGTTCTATTTTTATATTTGTGCTTATGAATTATTCTGATCTCATATTGTTTTCCTTATATATTATGTATCTCTAGTTTATTTTAGATAACTTTAGGTTTATTAGTTCCCTTTGGCATCCCCTTTCTGTCCTTTTAGTCTCATATCTGTATTTTGTAGTTTAGTGTCATTCATGTTAAGTTTGCCATGTCTCCATATTTTTTTACTTTTTGTCTGCATCAAGCTCACATTGTCCTAGTCTCTCAGTGTTTGTGCGTCCTGATTTACTTTGATAGTCCCCTGTCTCGTGTGCTTTATGTCCCCCCATCTCGTTATGTCTAATTTGTTACTGCTGTGTATCACAGTGTCTCTGCTCCCCTAATCACCCTCCTGTATGAATATATTGTGTCGGTCTCCCTTTGTCCTTGAGCGTCAGCTCATTTTGCCTAATGTGTCCGAGCTCCTCGTACCTCATAGTATGTTTCCCAGTTTATTTTGTGTAATTTGAAGTTTTCAGTTCCTTTTGTATTTCATGTCTAGCTTTTTGTTAATGAATTATCTTCTTAATAAACGACGTGACTTTTGTTAAGATTATTCTGACTCAAGGTTTTTGCATTTGGGTGAAATCACAGTCACTGGACTTCCATAGTTCTATTGGGGGACTTGATGATTTCTGCAGTGACTAATAAATCAGTTAGAAGTAACTATTTTTCCTGTCTTTCCCTTTAGGCCACCTAACAGACAAGGACCTGATGAACTTCTTGTTTCGCTGCAAAAAGAGTCTGCGTCCAAATGGTGTTATCATAATCAAGGATAATATGGCTAGGCAAGGCTGCAAGCTGGACCCCATCGATAGCAGCATTAGCCGCCACCTGGACATCATGAAGACCATCATTGCCAAGGCTGGACTGGAGGTCCTGGCTGTTGAGAGACAGGGAGGCTTCCCAGAGAGCATTATGCCTGTCTGGATGATTGCTATGAAATAGAAGAGACAATTTTAGTGCAAACAGCTTAAGCTTGTGGTTTGCTTTGATAACACAAAGGAAAATTCAGCTCATAGCTGAGTTCACTTGATATTTCAGGATTTTTTTCTGCTGTTTTGCTGAAAAGCAGAACAACATAGCTAGAAATCTTAGCAGTGTAATCCATCTATAAATGTTGAAAAAGCAATGTGGACAGCATGATGGCAACCAAGGGGATTTTATGGAGACTGGGGCTTTTTTTTTTCTTAAGGCCACAGTATACACACACAGTATAAGACAGCATCCTGTATGTCAGCAGATTCATACTTTTATCTCTTTATATCTTTATGACATCAATGATCTTGATCTTGTGGTTCAGACTAGTTTTGAACTAAATCAAACATCAACACCAAATATGAATCATGTAAGATTTAATAACAAAACGTTGCACAAACTTGTAATATATATCTGGATACATTGTCTGGAAAATGGCATATTATTTTTGTTAATAATATGTTATTTTTGTTGCATGCAGTGGATGGATACAGATACCATGCCATTTCAATTGGTTTTGCTAAGGTGTAAACTAACTTTTAAAAGCTTTGTTTAGAAAACTTGACAGCAAACAGCTGGGATGGCTCAGTATGTCATCATACTGTGTATTCTGGGAATGCTTAACAGTTAAGAAGTACGGTGGCCCCCTAGAGACAAAGCACGTACAAACTCCAAAACACGTACAAACTGCTCCATGATGCTAGGGGCAGTGTTTAGCTTGATTTGCAAAATAAATGGCAAGTTTGTTGCAAACACAGGGCGTTGGATACCGGCGGGAAACACCTGCAAGGATAGAACAACCACGCTTTATAAGAAAGGTAATATGCAAACTGTTGTTTGTTTAATTTGTTTTTAATTACTATGAACGCTTAGCTTAATGTGGAGTCAAATCTGACGTTAACTAACAGTCAGTGTGCTTTGCTCAGAGAGAAGCTCAACACTGCCCCTATTGTGCTGGAACTCTTCTGTTGTGTTTTGGAATTTGTACTTGCTTCTGAGTTTGTACTTGCTTTGTCTCTAGGGGCCACCATAAAGAAGCACTGGCAGAACTAGAAAATGCTGTAGAGGTCAGACACCTAGCTTGGGCAAGCCGATTCCTCAGAACAATTTTTAACTTTTTAGCCAAGCTAACCTTATCATAGTTTCAGTCCAGTCAAAGCTAACTGTTTGCATAAAGTAATATTATAAATGTAGAGCAGTATGCCATTCAAAACAGCACCAAACTAGAATGTTTCCACAAAGTGGAAAATTACAAATGAATCACATCCCAACTGGGAGTATTTTAATTTCTCAGTTTAATTAGTCATTGTGATCTGCGTGTAAAACAGGGATGACAGATCTCTGTCTGAAATTACATAGACTCTTACAGCATATGTTGGCATGTTTATAGAGCTGATGTGGAGACAGTTTAGTCGTTTTTTGGGGAAAAATAATAATAGATATTAATTTTAAAAAAGCAAAAAAACAAGCACACCCAAAGATTGCAACTCCCCCCAAAGGGCAAGGGTAATACTAAAACTTGGATATTTCATGCTGATGTTAGCATTGGTCCCCAATAATGACATCTGTATTGGTTTCATACATCATTTGTGCTGATGTCAACATTGTTAACATGGAAATCTAGTGTAATATACTCATTTTTTCTGTTGTATTGTATTGTTGCAGACTTTCGAGAGTTCCCTCAAGTGATCCTATTTTATAGATGCTAGTTGTTTTTTCTGTATAGGAAGGGTTCATCTGTGTAGTTTCTTGACAAACAGTTTCAATGGAAGGAGGCAGAATCAGATAAGCTCTCCAAATCTCGATCATAGTTATTTATTTCTGAATATCACCACAGATCTTGTCTGGCTGGACTGACTGTAATCTGCTTGCAAACTGCAAGACATTTACAGTCCTTTTATTTTAGACCTCCTCTCTTTGTTAAAATCCTTATTAAAAATAATAAACTGAATTCATTTTTATAACCAAATCTGGGCAAACACACTAGAGTTCTCTAGGAAGTACAAAATTTATCAAACACAACCACTAAAACCATTTTTCTTCTGTTCAGTGTGCAGTCAGTTGTAAATACTTTTGCCTTTGTGTATTTTTAAAAAAATAAATTATCATGTAATATTGCAGATTAATAGATGTGTCATGTTTTCCATGCTTTTATCGAATCATACTGTATATTTGTTTTGATATGAAAACTAGTTTTAGCTGGACCATTTTTGTAAAAGAAAACGTCAAATTGAAAGCTAACAGTAGCTTAGCCAACAGACTAACAGTAGAAGCAGCACATTGTTTTAAACTAATGATTTTCAGCTGGGCCCTTGAGGTGAATGTGGGGGTTATTTCCTGATTTTGACAGACAGTGCCTGTTTTCATATCTGCCCTGGCTTCATTTCAGGCCTGTCAGATGTTGTCTGCTTAAGACACATCCAGGAGTCACCACAAATATTTAATATTTGTGTGTGCAAGCGCTCAACAGGAGTGGTACAGAGCTGGGCCATCCAGAGATTTTTATGAAAGAATAGTTTGTCAGTGAGTAGGCTGGCACTGAGAAAGTACAAAATCATTAAAGCGTTCAAGGGGCAATGGCATGAGATGAACTCTGTAGCATGTTTCTCTCGTCAGAATGACTCTTTTAAGATGTGAATAGACCAAACACATTTTCCACATCCTGTATGAATTAAATATCTAAAATACCACAAAGTTAAACTTGGAGTTATTTTTTCTTTCCCCTAGCAAATAGCAGCCAAATGTGCTGTCACCTTTTCACGAGTGGTTAGCGTCGCTCACAGTCAAAGCGATCATTTCTAATACCGCTCAATGTCCTCTGTAGCCTCTCGGCAGCAGTTTGAATACATTAGTTGGAGTAACACTAATTTGTCCAGTCACATCAACAGTGCAGAGCTTTGGGCTTGAATGCAGGCTGAGAGCATGTTAGGAAGACAGAGAGCACAGTTGGATGCAATAACTGCATTCAGGGCAACATAAGCTAACTTGATGGGAATGATTCAATACTGCACTGCCCAAAGAAAATATGAAATTATTGTAACGCAGTTTGTAGTAACAATAAACCTGGGCTCTCGTGATTGTCCAGTGATGCACAGACAAGAGATTGTCCAGTTTTGTTAATTTAAACCTTTGTTGTTATTTAAAGCAACACGAATACATAATTCTGTCTATGGGACACACACACACACACACACACACACACACACACACACACACACACACACACACACACACACACACACACACACACACACACACACACACAAAACAACTAAAAGATTTATTAAAACCTAGCACTAGCTTGTAGTCCAATAACCACCTTGGTGGAGTTCTTCTTAGTCTAGTCTAGACTAGTATTACTGACAGCTCAAAAACTCGAGTTCATCTATTGCACATCTAATCTAGAACATTTAGAATAACTAATTAACCTAACTAGCATCTTTTTTTTTCTTTTTTACCTGGAGGAAACCAAAACAGGCACAAACAAAACTTGCACGCTCAGAAGATTTAATCAAGAACTGTCTTTCTGTGAGGAAACAGTCCTTCCCCGCCCCACCAGAAAATAGACTTTATATAAAAGAAGACAAATGGTTTTGGACTCTTTTATTGGACCCTTTGATTTTTAAATAGGCTGATTCTTATATAGTGCTTTTCTACTCCACTTGAGCAATCAAAGCACTTTATACAACATGAACTTTTTTCCACTTAAGTTCTTGCTACCTAACATTTACACTCCAATGTATCCATCATAGAGCAACTTGTGTCTTGCTCAAGGATACTTTGACATGCAGACTGGAGCAACCACTAACCTTCTGATTAGTAGATGACCCGCTTTATCTCCCGAACTACAACCACCCACAAACCCTAAGACACATTTGTTTGTTTGTTTGTTCTAATTTATTTCGATCATGTAAACAATATGCAAAGTCCATCGAGCAGAAAAAAGAAGAGAAAAAATGCTATACAAAATAAAGCTAATACATTTCAACATTGCGTCAGCTGTGCACACTTATTTAATCCCACCCCTTTACCATAAGTTATCGATCAATATTTAATCAGCCTCCTTACTGATATAATCTGCAGTAATATTAACGAACATATGTCTGATATAATATATACATCATCATAAAATTCCTAAACAGAGGTATTCACTGAATATCAACATTTTCCCTTTCTTCATAACCCTTTTTAAACAGTTTTATGTTTGGGCATTGCTTCAACTCAACACTCTGTTCCGCAGCTTCGCACAGAAACACAAAAGCTTTTTCTGGCAGTACGTACATCCCATCCATTAAATTATAATTTCCTTCTCCCCCCAAAAAAGCCCATACTCTGAATATTACCTGGTCGTTCATTATCTTTTTCTTTGAACAGAATTTGTGCTGTTTGGAATTTCACATCAGCAAATTTAGATATTTCAGACTGCAAGAAAAGTGAGTTTGTCTGATCCCTATAATCAGAATCAGAATCAGAATCAGAATACTTTATTGATCCCTGGGGGAAATTATTTTTTGTTACAGTGCTCCATTTTAAACCAACATTAAGACAAGACAGACAATACGCTAACTAAGAATAGTACAATATATACATATATATACATACATACATACATAAGTCACTTATAAATAAATAGTTGGAAAAGAAACATGTGTAGCTGTAGCAGCAAACAGTGTGTTAAGTGGATGCGTTGTACAGGGAGATGGCCACAGGCAGGAATGATTTCCTGTGTCGTTCAGTGGTGCTTTTCGGTAATCTCAGTCTCTCACTGAACGAGCTCCTGTGACTGACCAACATGTCATGGAGTGGGTGGGAGGTGTTATCCAACATTGTCTTTATCTTGGACAGCATCCGCCTCTCCGACACCACCTTGAGGGAGTCCAGCTCCATCCCCACAACATTGCTGGCCTTACGGATCAGTTTATTAAGTCTGTTGGCATCTGCGACCCTCAGCCTGCTCCCCCAGCATGCAACAGCATAGAGGATCGCACTGGCCACCACAGACTCATAGAAAATCCTCAGCATTTTCTGGCAGATGTTGAAGGACCTCAGTCGCCTCAAAAAATAGAGACGACTCTGGCCCTTCCTGTAAAGTGCTGTGGTGTTTTTAGCCCAGTCCAGTTTATTGTCAATGTGTACTCCAAGGTATTTATAGTCCTCCACAATGTCAACACTGACCCCCTGGATTGAAACAGGGGTCAAGTGTTTCCTGGTCTTCCTGAAGTAAATAACCTGCGTCGTGGATGATTCGAACCACTTTTTTTGAAGAGTAAAAAGTGAACGTAATGTAGTTTTATAGTTATTGTCCCAGACCTCTGCACAATAGCTTAAGTAAGGTGAAACCAGTGAACAGTAGAGAGTATGAAGTGAACCTGCTTTGTCTTGTTTAGGATTGCAATGCTTCTTTATACTTTGGAATGAATATATCTTATGTGAGCTCTCCAGTTAAGTTTTTCATCTATTATCACCCCACGAAATTTATTTTCACTGAAATGATAAATTACAGATGTATGTAAATAGTTTTTAAATGACCTCAATAGCTTTTTTTAACCACTATCATATCAATATCATTACAGTCCAATGATTTCTGATGTTTACTTTGTTTGACAATTTCAATAACTTCCTTTTCATCAATGGCTGTGAGAAACATTGAATAAGGATTTCATAAAGCCTTTATGTTAAAGATTTGGCTGCTGCCCAACTGTTTTTCTTTTCTTTCTTTCTTTTTGTATTTAGTTATTAGCTAATGCTAGCAAAAGAAATGTATATGGTCACACATCTAGTTCTAAGTAAAAGATTAATATGATACTAGAATCTCACTCACCAAAACTGAAGCACAAACATGTCCACATAGAAGCCCTAAAATGTATCATATCATTTATTTAAAATGCTCTAAAAGTTGCTGAAGGCACAAAGAGTGCCTTTTTAGTGACTTAAATTAGCAGAGAAGACCTAGCCAACGGGTGCCGATTACAGTGATCTGTGTTGGTACACTTTCACTGACAATAAGAATCCTCTCTTTGGGCCATTTTATTTAATATTTTCATTTTACCAGAACAAAGTTATTTGGTTACTATGATTTCTCACTTTGTGGGAGGGTCAAAGTAAATTAACCAACAACACAGCAACACAATGTCACTGCTTCTGTTCTACTTCTGCACAGTCCTAAGCGTGTAATATCTCATCAACAAATGTAGGTTTGGAGCTTAGATCAGATGCTGCTGATCATAATAGTTAATTCTCCAAACTGAAGAAAGAATGAAAAATTACAATATCCTGCCTGTTTTAAAACACATACAAAATGTCCTAACTTCTGCTTAATACACCCAAAGATTGCTGCAACTGTGTTGACTGAAAAAGAATAATTTCTCTTCCCAAAAAATGACCTTCCTGCTGAGCCTGATGGAAAACATTACTCATAACAACAAAATAAGGAGGAATTTCTTCCCATCTGGAACTGGCATGAACGGCATGGAATATGTGTGTTTGATTCACTGTGATTATAATGGAGCAATGCAGGGTCATGTTCTTGGCATTAAACGAGACACTGAGATTTAGATTTCAGCAACCTACTTTCAAATGTATTTTAGTATAACAAAATGAGTATAACAGTTAAAATAACAGCATATATGTTACGTACAAACCCTTGCCTTTCTTCTATTTTTTAAGTGGGTTAAATGGCTTCTGAAGGACTCTTCCTTAAATGTCTAGTTTTTCTTTGGCCATTGGCTGCATTTTCATGTATTTCCAGTCCAGGTCTCTGTGACATTAGCCTTGATCTGGACCCTTAATACACACACGGGATGCGGCATTCCCAGCTCAGGATAACTCTTTATTATTCACTTTATGCAGTGCTTGTGCCATTGCCTGCCTAGCTCCAGTCTATGTCCCCAGCTCCTCACTGTCATCTGCTGCCACACAAATCAGTCCCAGGATACTACTGTGTAAAATGGTAGAGGCAGAATTGGCTGATGTCTGCCAGCAGTGTTAGTCAGCTTCCCCTGGCACTGCTCCCTGAACCCACTGTGCCACCCATCCCCTGCAGCTGAGCTACAAATCACACCCTGAAGTCCGGCCCAACATGCTTACCTGTGGTAGTACCCAGCCCGCCCCCAAAACCATCTCACCTCTTTTGTTGTCTTGGAACATGGGCAGGATGCACTAGCTCCTGCTTTTTCTATATGAGAGTGCAGCTGCTCACCCTTTAAGTGGTACCCCAGACACTGTACCTCCCTCCATCCAACCGTAATCTTTTTCGGGTTGGTTATGAACAGTGGCGGTCCTAGCCTCTTTGGCGCCCTGGGCGAACACTCCTTCTGCCCCCCCCCCCCCCAACAAACACACACATAAAACATATTAAGGATTGTACATTAACATAAAACGGCTAGCAGACAGCCATCATAATTCGTCATACAATAAGAACAGGACAAATCAACAACTGACAATGACTAATTAATATTAAAATCTGTAACATAATGTATTGTTTGGAGTTTAGTCTGTTACTGTTGCTATTTTTACCATTTCTTCTTGGAGCAACTGTAACCCACATAATTTCCTGAGCGATTAATAAAGTATTCCGATTCTGATTGTTTCAGGATGACCTGCCATTATCCAATGACACATCTGCTTACCTGTATCTTTTGCTCGTTTCTCCTCCTCTTCTTTTCTCTAAACTCAAACTGATGGCTTTGAACTTTTCTTGTCCATCTTCCATTGGTTTTAATTTTGCACTCCAGTATGAACACCCATCCCCTACAACCTACACCTTAGTTCACATATTCACTTTGTGTAGGGTTTATTTCTAGGATTTCGCGCAACCCAGGGTTCAAATCATGAATACATAATGGGCTTGGATTTACATCATTATGGTAAATGGTCTGTATTTGTATAGGGCTTTACTAGTCCCTAAGGACCTCAAAGCGCTTTACACATCCAGTCATGCACACATTCACACACTGGTGATGGCAAGCTACATTGTAGCCACAGCCACACTGACAGAGGCGAGGCTGCCGGGCACTGGCGCCACCGGGCCCTCTGACCACCACCAGTAGGCAACGGATGAAGTGTCTTGCCCAAGGACACAACGACCGACGCTGTCCAAGCCGGGGCTCGAACCAGCAACCTTCCAATTACAAGGCGAATGCCCAACTCTTGAGCCACGATTATGAATGAAATGTGCTCTATTTGGAAGCAGCTGGCCCCCCTCCCCTTTCAACAAGTTGTGTGTGAGACTTTAAATCATCAAACTGTAAATTATGAATTTTAAATATTGTATTGATCCCTTTACCTCGAGTCCTAAAGTGTATATTTATTTTCTTACTCTTCTTATATTTATTGTTTGTTTACTTGCACTGCTGTAACTGGAGCTTCGTCGTCTCGTCTCTCTATATACTGGACTGTATTTAGCGGAGATGTCAATAAAGTTTACTTTGACTTCAGCAGCGAGCAGGCGCACCGAGGAAAAACATCGGTGCAAATTATAAGTCTTTATCATAATGTCTGGTGTTTTTGTGTTTGTTGGTTTGTTTTTATTTTGCTTTATTTTGCGAGTTGGTTATTAGATGCTGCTCCATCCGGTCAGAGAATCCCCCGCCGCCCCACCCTCTCCTCCCTGTACCGCAAGCAGCAGGCGCACCTCGCAAATGGAGGGCGCCCTTACTCCCAGCAAATGGGTGATAGAAAACCGATCGGTGCCTATGCCATTCCCGATATGCGCTGGCATGACGTCGGGGCAGCGTGAGTATGTGCATTTTCTTTTGATGCCACACCCCACCACGATGCCGCCCCGGGCAACCGCCCGTGTCACCCGTATCAAAAACCACTACTGGTTATGAACCCCGCCTGGCTCAAGGATTCTAGCACTTCAGTAACTTTCTGCCAGATGTCACTGTGGATGATGACATTATCCCGGTAGGTTGTATCATATGCAGTGTATGTAGTAGAGAAAGCCATCTTTTCTTTAGACTTGAAGACAAGGGAATCTGCCAGTAGCCCCTGGTCAAATCCAGTGTGAAAAAAATGAGCAGTGCATGCATGGGACAAACATCAAACTGTGACACTTCATTTACCTTGTGGTCCATACAGAAACCTATACACCCATCTTTCTTTAACAAAAGAACTATGGAGCCACACCAAGCATTGTACTTCCAACACTCCCATCTCCAACATAGCAGCCAATTCCTTCCAAACTATTTGCCTTTTATTTTCAGGTAACCTATAGGTCTGTGAATGCATCGTTTTGTTGGGGCAGTTTTAAAAATCGGGCTTTATGAGTTGGGTGTAACCGGGCGGAGGGAAGAACGCATCTGCAAAATACTGTTGCACTGCAGCAAGATCTGTTCTCTGGGGTAGTGTGAGAGGGTTACAGTAATGGGGTGAGGCGGGAATGGTAGAAATTGGCATTACAGGCGCCAGCTCATCTTGATTCGACCTCTTTCCGTGCAAGAGTTTGAGGTGGTAAACCTGTATGGCTTTTCCCCGGTCCTACCACACCACTTCATAATCAAAGTCCGCATTTGTCGTGTGACCACAAAGGGTCCTTACCACTTGGTGAGTAATTGAGCTGGACAAAAGAAGCAGTACAAGTATTTGATCTCCTGTTGTAAATTGTCTGTGCCTAGTGACTGTTGTACAGGCACTGCTGACGTTCCTGGGCCTGGAACAAATTTTCCTGTGATAACCTACCCTGCATCCTTCAAAGTGTTATTCCGGAGCTCCACAAGCCCATCGGTCAGGAGGATTGTCTGCCAGTAAAATCTGTAAGGTGCAGAGGATTTAGAGAGTTGGGCACAGCTTCATCAGTGACAGTCAGCACCCACAATAAACCACTGGCCTTCCCAATGCCGAACACCTCTTTGAAAACAAACAGAAACCTCAGGTGTTCAGTCATTAAACAACTGTTTACTGTGGTATTAGTACTTTTCCTTTATCAATAGACAGAGATCACTGTGGATGTTCACACACAGTTCATGCAACAGATTTGATTTTTTGGAGAACTTTAAGTGTCTCTTTTTTCTGCATATGTTATTGCTAGAAAATACCTGATTGTGGCGAACTCAGTCCCATATGTACATTTCTAAAAGTACACTAAGGAAGTTATGTAACGTCAACGGCACTATATCTGTCTGAGAATGTTCGATGACCTCTGACTCACAGTAACAAAGGGACTGACATCGATCTGTACTAATCTGTGAATTGGTGATTAATTTGCTGTGTCCGAATAAAATAGTGCTCAACTTTTTCAAGAAGAAACATGTCGCCATGCAATAATGTGATTCATTAATGTGTTTATTTATAATTTTTGGAGAACAATATAATTTTGACAATATTATTTATCTGGTTCTCACTCCCAGATAATACTGAAACTAGTCTAAAGCTAGACTGGGTATGGTTAGATTTTGGTTAGGGTTGGGCAGGTGGCGGTAAGGGTTAGGAGAAGATGAGGAACTGAAAGTTAGCTACAGTGCTGTGCTCTACAGTGATGGAATCATGACTGCGTGTGTTTGTAAAGTACAAGTGTATACATTAATTCAGAGTGATGTGTTACAACAAACACCTCATTTTATTGCTCTGACTGAGGTTTGAAAGCAGCGTCACCCAATTAGGTTTTCCCACAGTACACGCAGCTGTCCCCCTCCTCCGCATTGCTGTGGTATTGTGCTGTCTGGCAACATGTGGAGCCGCTCTCGAGGCCTAGTGCTCTAGGTGCCCTTGGAAGCTCCAGCCTCATGCTGGTTTCAATTCTATAACCTTTCAGATCACAGCATAATGACTCAAAATGGCTCACACATGCACATTATGCCCGACGAATCATTTTTCCAACGAGCCAATTTACTCCAATGATTAAACCTTTTTTTCCTATGTGAGTCAGAGCAGAGAGCCAGGCGAGGCAGAAGTTTGGAGCATGTTTGTATGTGTGTGTATGTGTGTGTGTGTATGTGTCATATGTGTTTGGAGGGAATCAAATACCGTGGGTTAAATAATTATATTGTGGCTAACATCGTAAGACATTTCTTGTAGTTGGTGAAAAAGGTTTAAACACATCTCAGGAAGAATTTTGTCCCACTGCAATTTACAGAAAGACTTTAAATTCTTTAGATTTCTTGGTTGCTGCTTGGGAACTTGACGTTTGAGTTCCCTCCACAGATTTTCTATAGGGCTGAGGGCTTCTCCACGACCATATTGCACTTCTTCTTTAGCTCACAAAGTTGTTGCCTGTGTCGTATGTTTTGAGATACTGTCAGAATGTCAATGCCTCAAAACCTCCTTCCCTCAACCAGAACCAGTTTTCTGGTTGAGAGTTCTCATCAGAATTAGAATCAGAATCAGAATCAGAAAGGGTTTTATTGCCAAATGTTGAGCAGGTTTACAACATTAGGAAATTGCTGCGGTGCTTCAGCGCAAACATACTGTCATAAATTACGCTTAAATAGACATGAAAATAAAAATAAGAATAAGAATTAAAAGTGCCAAGTAGATAGATATATACATGATATATACATGAGTGCAGGTGGTGATCAGTGCCAAAAATGGAATGATGCAGTGAACACAGCGTAGGGTCATGTGTTAGTGGTGGGAACAGTCATACGGTGTCCAACAGCAGAGGGGAAGAAACTGTTCTTATGGCGAGAGGTTCTGTTGCGAATGGACCGGAGCCTCCTGCCTGAGGGGAGCAGGTCAAACACATTCAACATTCAACACTGTATAGGGCTTTGGAGTTGACGTCACGCCGCAATGCATTGTGGGAGCGCAGCTCCATTTTCGGGGTCTACGAATCAAAACAAACACACTGTGTTGGAACGACGACGACAAGAAACATGCTTAAAAGCAGCTCAAAAGAAAACGGACGGTATAGAGACCGATTGCGTCCAGAGGCGAAGCAGCGGTACTTGAAAAAAAAAATAGAGTGCATCGCAAATCTGGACCCATTTGAAATTATATCTATGGGGCGATCGTGGCTCAAGAGTTGGGAGTTCGCCTTGTAATCGGAAGGTTGCCAGTTCGAGCCCCGGCTTGGACAGTCTCGGTCGTTGTGTCCTTGGGCAAGACACTTCACCCGGTGGCGCCAGTGTCCGGCAGCCTCGCCTCTGTCAGTGCGCCCTAGGGTGGCTGTGGCTACAATGTAGCTGCCATCACCAGTGTGTGAATGGGTGGATGACTGGATATGTAAAGCGCTTTGGGGTCCTTAGGGACTAGCAAAGCTCTATATAAATACAGGCCATTTACCATTTATAAAAAGAAAACAATGCATTGCATCTGAGACAGACAAGGCAAGTGCCGATAATAAGCCAAAAAGGAAATATGATGAACCGCATCTTGCTGTTGTTTTCACAGTGATTATAGGAGATGAGGAGAGACTGGTGTGTATTTTATGTTTGAAAACTCTGGCAGCTGACAGTATGAGGGTCAACAAATGAATCAGAATCAGAATCAGTATACTTTATTAATCCCTAAGGAAATTATGTGGGCTATAGTTGCTCCAATACAGTAACAGTAACAGAGTAAACTAATTAAACAATACAATATGTTACAGATTTACAAATTAAAAAATAGCACTAATATATACAAGGATTAACAGAGGTGATTTAAAATAAATATCAAGAATATTGACAGGAATATTACAGAGTAGAAAAGAGCGTGTGCAAAAGGGTGTAACTACTTCAGTGTTTACATTGTATTAGATGGAGGAGTTGCACAGGGAGATGGCCACGGGCAGGAATGATTTCCTGTGTCGTTCAGTGGTGCTTTTTGGTAATCTCACTGAACGTGCTCCTGTGGCTAGCCAACACGTCATGGAGTGGGTGGGAGGTATTATCCAGCATTGTCTTTATCTTGGACAACATCTGGCTCTCCGACACCACCCAAATGGAGTCCAGCTCCATAACCACAACATTACTGGCCTTGCAGATCAGTTTATTTAATCTGTTGGCACCTGCGACCCTCAATCTGCTGCCCCAGCATGCAACAGCATAGAGGATAACACTGGCCACAACAGACTCTTAGAAAATCCTGAGCATTGCCTGACAGATGTTGAAGGACCTCCGCATCCATCGGAAAATAGAGACGACTCCGGCTCCAAGGTATTTATAGTCCTCCACAATGTCCACACTGACCCCCTGGAATGAAACAGGGGTCAAGGGTTAGTTGGTCTTCCTAAAATCCACAATCAGTTCCTTGGTCTTTGCCACGTTGAGCTGGAGATGATTCTGCTTGCACCACGTGACAAAGGAGTCGACCACAGCCCGGTACTCTGACTCATCACCAGTGTTGATGTGAGTCATCATAAAACTTCTGATGATGGCGGGTCTCTGTGCAGGTTCTGAAGTCTGTGGTGTAGGGGGTGAAGAGGAAGGGGGAGAGGACAGTCCCTGTGGTGCCCCTGTGTGGCTGATCACGTGACGTCTTTGGTACAGGGATGAGGCATGGTGTCTTCCACAGCACTGGGACCCTCTGCAGACTCAGACTCAACATGAAGAGTCTATGAAAGACTCCTCACGCTGTGAGGCAAGGTGGCTTTCACGAGGTAAAGTGCTGACACGAGTCTTTGAGCTCAGAGGAGAAAGTCTGATGTTTTTCCAAGAGGAAGGCATGCATAAAGTTGCAAGCAAGTTTAATGGTGAAGACTTGTTCTTGAATTGCTGGTTGTCTGAGTGATGTCCAAAAAATGCTGTGGGCTTTATAAATAAATGGGAAACTTTTGTGAGAAAAAGTAGCCCGTTTTGGATGGAGCAGCTCTCGTTTCTAGAAATCTGGCCAAATTTATTAAGCCACCCAAAACGTGACCATAATGAGGACCAGAGGTGGAGTCTTAAACGCCTCTCTGCACCTTATCTCCTCCTGTTACTCCCTCAAAGCCCCATCTCCTTAGAGACATTGTCTGATCCCTAAATGAATGTATGTAGTGTTAATTTACTGGACTATACAGTGGTTGCTGCATTGTTCTCCAGTTGTATATATTATCATTTTCTTCTTCCTGATGCAAGTATTTAAGGGTTGTTCTTTACCACAAACTGTGTTTTGAGCCTCATGCTGATGCCACTACCAAAAAGGTTCAGCAAAGACTGTTCTTTAGAAGGAAAATGAAATGTTTTAATGTCTCATCTGAAATTTTGTCCTTGTTTTACAGAAGTTTTATTGAACATAACTCTGAAAAACAAGAAACAGTTGGGACTTTTGGTAAAAACTGCCATCAAAATCTCAGGGAGTTGGTAAGATGGGCTTTTAGCCATTTATAACAAGCATGTGCTGAGGAAGGCTCATTTTATTGTTAATTGTTTTAATCATCCGCTTCACAGTGAGTTTGACTTGTTGCCCTCTGGGCTGTCGTTTTAGAGTACCTGTGAGGAAGAGCAAAAGACTCCAGGTTTCTTTTATTCCTACTGCAATCCGTCTCCTTAACAGTGAATAACTGTCTTAGGACTTTTTATCATTGTTTTGTTTATTCTTATTGTTGCCCTTGCTGCTAAACTAATTTCCCCTTGTGGGACAATGAAGTATTGAATTGAATTGAATTATTTTTGTTGCTTTTCTCCATTTTTGCCATTTTGTAAAGTTTTTTAAAAAAAAAAACCCTCACATATTATTTTTGTTTTTGAATTTATTTATTTATTTTTTTGCTCTGCATTAGGCCTACAAACGTCTTTCAAGAGTTGGTAAGGTTTTGAGAAATAAAGATCAGGGAGTGGTGATGGGCAGACTATTTATGTTTTAACAAATATGAGAAAGGTTTTGATTGTTGTAGTGCCTTCTGCAAAGGTGACTCTGTGTAAAACCATTTTGAGATCTGCATTTAGTGCGGTAAGAGTGACTTTGATGAAATGGAGAAAAGCAAAAATAATATTTGTAAACCTATAAGCATCAGAAAACAAACCAAAAATATATTGATACAATGTGAGAAAATTGCACCAACTATTTTAATCCAGTAAAGTCACACTACATACATTCAGCGGCCACTTTATTAGATATGCCTGAGCCAATGCTCATTACAGTAATTCTAATATCTAATCATCCTTTCGCATCGCAACTCAAAGCATTTAGTCATGTAGACATGGTCAAGACTGCCTGCTGAAGTTCACACCTCAGAATAAGGAAGAAAGATGATTGAATGGGAAATGTGGATGAGCAGCTGTGACACTAAACTGAAAGTATGTATTTCTATTTGTTGCAAGTCAGCCTCTAACAGTGTGTTACTGTATTTGCTCTTTCATACATATTTGAAAAAAGTTTGAAGTAATTTGATTGAAAAAACTGATGCAATGCTGGAAAACATTTAGGAAAGTGAGCAATCTATACCTGGGACCGACAAAAGTACAAACGGTTCTGATAAGTTGTCAGTTTCAAGTGAGAAGTGCATCAACACCTTAACAAAGGACTTTAGTTGTGATTTGTATGTAGAAACAATAGCAGCGTGTGTCTAAAAACCACGAGAACGCACTAGGGATTTGAGAACTGCTTTAGAATAATGAGAATGACTTTTCCTTACAGTATTACTGGATGACATTTGTTTTAAATAAAATTGCAGGAAATGATGAAAAGTATTGCTTATAGCTATAAGGCTGAGTTTAAGAAAATCATCAAGAAACTAGAGGTGGCAAATTGGCTGGACCCTCACCAGAAAGGATACTCATGCTCTCTCTCTCTCTCTCTCTCTCTCTCTCTCTCTCGCTCTCTCTCTCACACACACACACACACACACACACACACACACACACACACACACACACGTAACTGTCCTCAAAATGAAACTGAATAATAAACTGTTGGCATCAAACCACAACTTATTATGAAAGCTGAACCCCCACCAGCAGAAGATCACATAGACACATAGATCAAGAGGCAGGAAATACCTGCTGAAGGACTGACTTTCAGGTACCAGCAGATTGACTGGAGCAACTAATGGCTCCAGCAGTGGGCCTGTTTCTCTGCCCTCATTCTCATGAATTATCACAACTCAACCAGAACAAGGCCAAACACACACGTGTACATGGATATATAATGTGCTTAAGAAGTATTTCAGTGCCAAAACCCACTCATTTTTAGCACACATACAACATGCAATGCAAATAACTTTATGTTTAAACACAACTCTCATCCCTTCAAACGTTAATGGTGTTTTTTTCCCTGTATCAATGACACTTGAACATGTAACACAGTTCCTGTTTTTCTTGATTGCTTTGATGCAATTCTCACATCTTAATGTAGTTCTCAAAACAGCTGAGGCATACTTGTCTTTGTAAAAGATATTAAAACAGCTAAAACCTTCTTCACATGTCAAATCCATTCAATTCACCACTGTTTTATCACTTAGCCAAAACAGTGGTTTTGCCTCTTATAGTTACAAGAAGCTATGACTTTGAAAAGAGTACCTCAGATATGTAGCCCTAATGCAGAGTAAAAAGCTTTCAGACAAAAATAAAATAATGAAACAGAAAATAAAGAAAACTAAAACAATACAGGAGAAACTATGTGCATCTGCAAAGGCACAAATAAAAAATGCAACTTTAAGACCAAGAACTGTGTACTAAAGTGTAGTCATAACGCATTCATTACATGTACCACGTATACTGGTGTGTAAGTAACAGTGCCCTGACATGCACCTGTGATACAAGACGGCCATTGTGTGTTCCTTTTTGTTTCAACCAAGCCTCTTCTGAGCCTCTTCTGAGAACGTAAGTTTCTATTTGCTTTTAGTTGAAGGACAGTTTCAGTTCTACCATTAAGAGATCTGTAACGCTGACAAATATACTGCTTTGGTTAGTCGTCAGATTCAGATCAGAACATAGTACCAAAATGTTTTTAGTAGTAAAGTTTGTGTAGAAAAAACTGCAATGTGTACAAACACAGAACATGTCAGGGCATGTAGCAGAAAGAGGATGCAAATATAGGACTCCTGAGGCAGGCTCAGAGAAAAAAATTATTTAAGTCAAAAACATAAGGTAAACAGTAGAATTCAACTCTTCAACTAAAACAAGATAAAACACAACACTGGGCAGTAGGAAAAAAGGTTAAAAGACACACTCTCTGTGTGAAACTGGAGCGCCAGGTTTATATTTGTAAAAATCAATCACAATATGCAAACTCTAAAGCAGGGGTGGGGAACTCCAGGACTCAAGGGCTGGTGTCCTGCAGGTTTTAGATATCATCCTGGGTCATCATCTGAATCAAATGATTAGTTCATTACCAGGTCTCTGGAGAACTTCAAGACATGTCGAGGAGGTCATTCAGCCATTTGAATCAGCTGTGTTGAATCAAGGACACATCTAAGACCTGCAGGACACCGGCCCTTGAGGCCTGGAGTTCTCCCACCCCTGCTCTGATGGATGCATCAGAGAGCAACTTGGGTGAGTCTCCTGACAAAGAAATTTGGCATGGAGACTGGGGCAGCCAGGGATTGAACCACCAACCTTCAAATTAGCAGATGACCTATTCTACTTCATGAGCTGCGCTTCAAAAAT
The DNA here is from genome assembly GCF_057381915.1 of Diplotaxodon limnothrissa. Lineage (NCBI taxonomy): Eukaryota > Metazoa > Chordata > Actinopteri > Cichliformes > Cichlidae > Diplotaxodon > Diplotaxodon limnothrissa. Next base: position 15,881,255 of record NC_140612.1, on the reverse strand, counting down.
GAGTGATGCATTTCCTCACTCACATTAGATATTCTCATTGTTTTTAAACTGCTATTGTTTCTGCACATACTTCACTACTAAAAATTGCAACATTGCATCAGTGTTTTTAGTCAAATTCATTTTTTCTAAAGTGGATCAAAGAGCAAACACAATAGCACATTGTCAGAGGTTTACTTTTAACAAATAAGAAATAGATACTTTCAGTCTCCTGTCACAGCTGCACATCCAATTTTCCTGTTCAAGCACATGCCAGGGATGCTCTACTGGACTGAGATCTGGTGACTGTGGAGTACAGCTTTTTTCAATCTTTGGTTTACAAATTTTGGTGAGTGCATACTCAGTTTCTTCTTTCTAGGTGACAGGTGTGGCCCCCAGTGTGGTGTTGTTGTAGCCCATCTGCTTCAAAATCAGATGTGTTTAGCTTTCTGGTCTACCTTCCTTGTTTGTAATGAGTGGTTATTTGAGTTAGTGGTGCAGCTTAAAGTAATCCACAATAAACAGGACAGTAAGTGTTGTCTTCTCTGACATTAAGGTATTTACATCCAGAAACTGCTGCTCACTGGATAGTTTCTGGTTGGGTGGAAAAATCCCAGTACGTCAACACTGTTTGAAATACTCACACCTGCTTGTCTGGCCACATTAAGTCAACTTTCTCTCTTATTGAGATGCTTGACTTGAACTGTTGCCACACAGCAAGAAGGTTCTGAGTTCAATTCCACCATCAGGCTGGTATTTTTCTGTGTGGAGTTTTTATGTTCTGGGTTCTTTCTGGGTGCGCCAGCTTCCTCCCACAGTCCAAAGACATGGATAGGTTAAGTGGAAACTCTAAATTGCCCTTGGTTGTCTGTGTCTATATGGTAGCCCTGTGACAGACTGGCGACCTATCCAGGGTGTACTCTCAACAGATAGCTGGCATAGGCTCCAGTCCCTCGTGACCCTGAAAAGGATGTTTTGAGCTGCTGTTGATGTGAAAGGCTGATTAGATATTTGGGCTGGCTGTAGAGGAGGTCATCTAATAATCGGAAGGTTGGTCTGGGTGTTGGTGTATGCTAAATGGGCAAGATTGTAACCCCAGGATGCTCCCTGATGATGAAGAGTATGAATGTGTGTGACTGTTAGAAAAGCACTTTCATGTGTTTCAAGTTTTTGTGTGAAGGAGACAAATTACGTTGTATCAGCACTTGTTGTGTTTATGTAGAGAGAAAACTGCTGTATAAGAATGAGTGGATTACTGTAGCGAGCAGTGTGGAACAGGCATACATAATAAAGTGGTTGATGAATGTTTATAGCATGACTATGCAGCAGTTGAGTTTTTTTTACTGGCACTTGTAATGGCTCAAAGTTGTTACTGCAGTGCCAAAACTGTATCTCTGTTCTAAAACTTCTCTCAATCCTCATGTTGAGTGTTTAAAAAGAAGCCCCACCTATTACTTTCTGAAATGCATTTTTCTGGATTTGTTGTTGTTGTTGTTCTGTCTCTCACAGTTCAAATAAACCTACAATTAAAATTATAGACTGATCGTTTATTTGTTAGTGGGCAAAATTACAAAATCAGCAGGGGTTCAAAAAAAATTTTCCGTGACTGTATAACTGTTTTAATGAAATAAAGCAGAAATTAACTGAAATGAGCTTACTTTGCCCAGCTTTGTGCACACAGTGAATAACTTCTCTCTCCTCAATCTCTCCTCAAAGTAAAAGTGCCACTTTCTTAGATTAATGCCTGAATGTTGCAATGGGCTATTAAAACTTAAAAGTGATGCATACATACATGTATGTGACGCAGTAACATAGTATGTAGGATAGCTCATGATCTGATGGTACATAAAGTTTTGTGTTCTTCTGCAGATTGTATAGGTCAGCTGTTCCACAGTGATGTCAGGTTTATGTGGTTGAGAAGTTTGTAATTATGCAGCTCTCCTCAGGATAAATCTTGAGCTGCACCTGAATCCTAATCCTCAGAACCCAGTCCACAGTCCTCTGCGCTTTCTATCAGAAATGTTATTTCTTAGATCAAAAGAATATTGATTTCCGTTTTTCCTCCACTCTTTTATCTAAATTACCTCACGGTTTTCAGAGAGAAACACTTGAAACCTGAGCTTACACTGGATCACTTTGGTTAGCATCCCTGCAGCACTTTCTCCTAGGCTCTCTCCTCGAGATCTTTGCACCACCGCTTTGCATTCTTTTGACAAAACAGGAGGAGTTTTCAGCTCTCACTCTGTCTGTTCTGTAGTTTTTCTACTTCATGTTAATTACAGCTGATTTATTTCTTAACAATTGCACTAAAAAAATGAAATTGGCTTGCAATAACATATAAATTTATGTATAACATACATGCTTATGTGTTATTGTAGGGTCTAACTTGTAACATAAAGCTGTTGTCATGATTTGGTGCTGTATAAGTAAAATTGAATTGAATAGTTGTTATGTTTACAAACGTCTAACTTGTATTTCGAACAAAATGATTTTATGTTTCTATGATGAAATCATATATATTATTTGCATAAAATTCAACAACTTAACACTTTTAAAATGTATTCTTGTTGAGATGACACGATAAAAGCTTGCAGGAGTGGTTGCCTGGACTCTGGGGTGATAAGAGGCAGAAAAGCACACACACACACCACGTTTATGATATTGCTATTTATTGTGGTTTAACCTGTCAAGGACAAAAATATAAAGAAATTCTGTATCAAGCCTTGTAATCATAGCTTTTCTACTTTTTTAAAGTATGGAGTGAAAGCTTGATGGCTTGGTGTGCAGCATTGTTGCCTCACAGAAAAGTCCTGAGTTTGAATCCACCAACTGCCTGTGGCCTTCCTGTGTGAAGTTTGGTGGGTTCTCTCCAGTTACTCTTCCTGCTCCCAAAATAATGTTAGTGTGATTAGGTTAGCTGACGATTCTAAATTGCCCCAAAGTGTGAATATGAGTATGTATTGTTGTCTTCTCTGTGTGTTAGCCCTGTGACAGACTGGCAACCTGTCCAGGGTGTACCCCGCCTCTTGCCCTATGTCAGTTGGGATAGGTTCCAGTAAACCCCCCAACCCCGTGACCCTGGCAGTGGCAGCTATGTGAAAGTTTTTTATAAATCCACTAAAGTTTATGTTAAACAAACTCTAGACTTTGTTGAACACAAAAAACAACTCTTTAAATGAACTTAAAATAATCATAGGAAGAATTTGCACATTAATAAATGACTTTCTATTAGCATTAAGCATGTTTGTTGGACTAACTTAATTTGCATGGGTTGGATCAACTCAGATAAATTAAGTTGGACTTAACTGCGCTATATAAGTTGATTCATCATTAAGTTGGAATAACTAAATTGTATAACGATAAAATGAAGCAATAAAATCACGTGGAAATCCTTTGCATGGCTTTTTTATGTTCATTCAAATAGTTATTTTTCACGACCCCTCAAAAAAATTCTGTGATTAAATTGCTTTATTTATATTTATAATAGCATTATGCAATTCTGGTTAGGAGGCCTAGGAGGCCTAGGAGGTAGCGCTGCTCTGTACCCTGTCCGGGTCTTGACAGATTATATCAGGCACACCCAGACCATTAGGAAAACACACCAGTTTTTTGTCTGTTTTAACCATGGGGTTGTGGGCAGACCCTTGTAAAAGCCCAGACTGTCCCAATGGCACGTGTGGAGCTGCAATGTGGTCACGCAAGTCACCCTCACCAGATTATACTATCTTAATGTGGTTGTCAGCTCCTCTTTTGGAGAGCATCTCAGTCGTAGCCAACTGAAAAGGGCATAGTCTCCATGGTTGGCCTGGTATCTTAAATGCTGAACACAGCAGACGCTTCGTTATAGCTTTTCCCCTGTATCTTGCAGGACATTCTTGTTGACAGTCTTTTGTCTTAAAGACTGATAGCCCGTCTTTCTCTCTGGCTTGGTCTTCACATGAAGACCACATAAACATGAACATGTTTTTAAGGTTCAAGTTTATTTTTTTTTAAGTTTGAAGCAACAGTCATTTCCTTGAGGTTTCCTTTTTCTAACCGATCACTTAAACAAAAAGAGGGAAAGGAGACGAAGAGGGATTTATCGTCTCCTTTCCCTCTTTTTGTTTAAGTGATCGAATCCCTCTTTCAGTCTGCAATGATTCCTGTGTCTGTTCCTCCCACCCAGAAAAGCAGAGCAGAATCTTTTAACTACCTTTGCATTTTTCTTAACACTTCAACCTTACGTGAAGCGTTTGCATTTTAAGGAAGACATGGTGTGAACTTTCAAGAGCCCACTAAAGAAGTTCATGATGAAGGGATATAATGAGGGATACATTATTCAGTCATGTTCTTGGCTTTGTAAACAATATCTTCACCACAACACTCAAGTGGTTGAGATGTGAGGGTGAATATATCACATGAGTGACATATTTAATCAAACCTAATTGTATGTTGAACCGCATTTGGAAACCATTCCAGGGTGGAGGAAATGTTACAAGAAATTTTTAGTATAGCTAACATAATATGTGACACTAAGTGTAAAGCTAATTATTAAGAAAGAAAGATGCTGTAATCCTCTTCTTTTTTCAGGTGCTGCCTTTAGGCATTGCAACAGTGCATCATCCTCATCTCATCCTTCAACCCTCAGCATGTTCTCCATCACTACATCCATAAACCTAATGGGAGGACAGCCTTTTTTCTTCCTGCCTAACAGCTCCACGTCCCTTTGTCCATTATATCCATTATATCCATTATCGCTCCTCTGCACCTATCCAAACCATCTCAGCCTTGCCTATTAATGCCTCCAAATTGCTCAAATGGTTTACCAATTTCTAATCCTGTCCATCCTGGTCACTTCAAATGAAAATCTTTTTTTTAGCACTGCCAGCTCTAGCTCGGCCTCATGTCTTTTTGTCAGTGTCAGATGCCAATGCGTTTCGGCTTGTGGCCTTCATCAGGGTCCAATGAAGGCCACAAGCCGAAATGTGTTAGTCAGTCAATAAAGTTGTTCTTCTTCCATTTAAGTGTTGCAGAAGTTCCTGCATTGAGAAAGAAGACAAGTCATTACGGCCCTGCATTGACCATAGGGGGCTCAATCAGATTACTATTGAGAACAAATACCTGCTGCTATTGTTGTCATTTGTCTTTGAGTTATTGCAGGGAGCCACCATCTTCTAAAAACTAGTTCACAAGAATGCTTGCCATTGATTCAGAACTCAGGAGGGCAAAAGTGGGCCACTTTGAGGATCTGGTAATGCCTTTTGGCCTCACTAACTTCCTGGACGGTCTTTCAGACATTGGCTAATGGCATCCTCCAGGATTTCAGGAACATCTTTGTCTTCGTCTATCTCAACGACATCTTGGTTCACATCCAAAGTGTGGACGAAGTTCTGCACAGGTTAGTCTTTCCCCCTCTTCCCATCTAAAGAGACAGAATTGAACTGTCAATCCAGCACTATTTGAACTGCTGCAGATGCTTCTGGAGGGCCACCTGGTCAACTTAAGATGTCATTGGAAGACAAACAGCGGCAGACTGCCTTCGTGTTCCCGTACCTAAATACACACCAGGTCAGAAAGAGAGGAGTTCAGTCCAGAAGAGAGTGGGTGCTTCTGTCCTCTGGACCCTGCCATGACGAGAGTAATCCATCAATTATGACAATGCATGTTTTTTATCCTGTTGAGATTTGATGTGTTTTCCAAGTTTTCCTTTAATTTTTTTGAGTAGTATATCTGAACAGTGGGACATGTTCAGCATATGCACAGGATTCAAGAGTTAAACCTAAACTGAGCTGAGTAATCCCAAACTTTAATGGCTTAATACATAAGGTCAGTTTAAAAACTTTGAAGAGTTTTCTGTGTGAATTCCAAGTGATGGTTTAGCTGTGTAAAATCCACTGCAAGCCCATCACTTTCTGACGTTTGGTAAGGGTAACCAATGGGAAACAGAGGCTGAGGGTGGAGTGGGCTTTGGTGGTGGCGGCAAAGCTAGCCTACTAATTTGAAGCAAGTTGGGTAATTTTTATGGACTAAGCTGTGAAATATGACTTTAATAATGGTTGCAAATGGCAGCACGGGTGTCTGGGAGCATGGGAGGGAGAGAACTATGGCGGGACTTAAAGAGTGGAAAATAAAGAAGTCAAAATTCTTATGTTGGGATCAGCACCAGTTTACCACCACCTCCTTGTGCATCTGCCCCCACCCTAGCAAAGCCTGCAAACTAATGAAATGTGAAAACACAGCAACCGCAGCCTCAGTGAAATCTAGCTCTATAAACGGACAACTAAATTGATGTCCCTGCAGCAGGGACTTAATTGTGCTTAGGCACACTTTACTTCAGAGGTTTTCGGGATGACGTTCCACCCTTGATGAGCAAGAGTGGAATGAGACAACCAATGCCTGAAAAGAAGTTTAACAGGTACTGTGGTATGGTTTAATGGGACAGCTCCCACTCCAACAGGCCCCACTCCTACCAAAATGTTAATGATTTTTACAGCCTATTCAGTTCAACTAAAAATAATCCTTCTACAAAATGTACTAATAAGCACTGAATCAAGTTAGACAGGTTTTTTATTTGGAGTTTGAATGTTGCAGTAATTTGCATTTATTACAGTTTTTCTCGATTGCTAAAACACATTTCTTGAAACTACGCCTCATATCCTCACAACAGTAAACACAAATCCATAACCTCTCACTCAATTCCCCAAACATCCTATTTCCAGGTCAAAATGAAGCTCTACACCCAAAACTATTCACTCCTGCTGAAAAACCAAACTTTGCCCTCAGACATCAAACACAAGCCCTCAAAAACACACACACTACAACAGAGTTTTGCACACTGGTACAATTAATTCAAAACAATAGTTCCAAAACAATTAGGTTGCTTATGGTTCTCCCCTTCAAAACCCTTGTCACATGATAAACACAAAAGACGCAACCAATGTATGTACAGTGGCACATTGTCATTCATGTACTATACAGTACAACACACACCAGAAACATTATCCCACCTCAGCATCTTGTCTTTGGTCTGGGTCAGGCCAGAGAATCTCATCCACATCACAGGCTATATTGGCCCCAGCCAGGCAGCGGGGGTAAAATCCTCTTGCATGCCTGATCCACCCCTGGCATGCATCTACTGATATGTCTAGGCAGGCCTCTTCCGTGGCCTGAAGGAGGTGAACACGGACATAAGGTTCTCGGTCATACACTTTCCACCGCCATGCCGAAAATAACTCCTCTATCGGGTTTAGAAAGGGAGAGTATGCAGGCAGAAAGATATTAGAAAACCTTGGGTTATTGGTAAACCAGTCACGAACCAGAGCAGCGCGATGGAAGCTGACGTTATCCCACACAACAACGTAGTGAGGCTGCTCTGGCTGTGCTGGTTCCCTGTAGTCCAGCTGGAACATATGTTGTCTTAAACCATCAAGAAAAGCAAGGAGAAGCATAGTGTTATAGGGTCCTAGTACGGCATGGTGGTGGAGTACCCCTCGTTGGCTGATGGCTGCGCACATAGTGACATTCCCCCCACGCTGACCAGGGACATTTACAATAGCCCGATGGCCAATTATGTTCCTCCCCCTTTTCCTTCTTTTGGTCAGGTTAAAACCTGCCTCATCCACAAAGATTATTTCATGGGGAACAGGCCGTCCTTCAATCTCAAAGATTCTCTGCAAAACACATAACACAGTAGAGTCAATCGGTACCCTGAACCACAGTTCAAGAGTGCTGAAATGGCAGCATAAACTGCCATGCTGTGATGGTACACAATACTTTATACAGTATCAAAACTCATACCTGAACATATTCCACACGTTGGTTTTTCACTCTGTCAGAGTTTCGTTCGAAAGGGACTCGGTATGCCTGTTTCATCCAGAATTGATTCTTTCGGAGGATGCGGTCAATTGTGGAGAGGCTGATGGCATTTATGCCTCGAAAAAGATGATCATCCTCAATCACTCTCCTTTGAATCTCTCGCAGGCGGATTACATTATTTGCAATTACCATGTTTACAAGTTCCCTCTCTTGCTCCTCCGACAAAAGCCTTAACCTGCCTCCACCAGGTGGTCGTCTCTGTGTCCTACAAAAATAGAAGCACTCATTACTGTAACTGTCACACATTCATTTTACAGGAAAATAATGGAAACATACTGAAACTCAAGACACATAAGTTCAGTAACTTACAAGTTACTGTACAAAGCAGTCTTACTGCAAGTACACCTACCTGTTTTCCTCCCTGAAGGTTCTGATGATGGAGGCAACAGTGAAGCGACTCAAATTTGGTTGTACTCGTTGCCCAGCCTCCCTCATAGTCATCCCATGGACAAGGACATGGTCAACTAAAGTGGCTCGAATTTCATCCGAGACTGACTGTCTTCGTGCCCTTGCTCTTCCCCTTCCTTGTCGCCGTCGTTCTCCACCTCCACCTCCTTCACCACGTCCTCCTCCTCCTCCACCTCTCCCTCCTCCTCCACCACCTTCCTGTTGTCCTAGACCACCTCCTCCTCCTCTTCCACCACGTCCTCCTCTTTCACCATGTCCTCTTCCTCCACCACGTCCTCCTCCTTCACCACGTCCTCCTCTTTCACCATGTCCTCTTCCTCCACCACGTCCTCCTCCTTCACCACGTCCTCTTTCTCCACCACGTCCTCTTCCTTTGCATCTCTTTGGATCCATTGTTTCAAACCTGAATGAGCTGACTTTGGCCCTTTTATCTATCCATCGCAGGTTCTGATTGGTGTGTGCTAAATTTTGACTCCTAGTGTTTCCACCTGGTTAATTGTGTGCTAATTGAGCTCAAGCTATGCTGACTTAAGTTAACATTATTGCATGCTAGTGCTTTCTAAATGACTACATGGTGTAAGCACTGTAAAATGTAGGGATTTGTGTGTAGAGTTTTGCAGTAACAGTTCACCAAATTTGAGTCATGTGTCAAAGCAGGGAATAGTGTTTATAGTTCAGGGAAATGGGTGTGCTTTTTGACCAATAGCGTTACGGTTTTGAAATTTTAGTTTAGAGGCCTGGTTATAGTGTTTAAGCAATCGAGAAAAACTGTAATAGCAAAAACACCTCCTTGACAGCATAAAAAGCACATGTTGGGAAATTCCCTCTTTTGGTTCAACCCCATGATCCTTCTCTTCCCATAGACTCTGTGTCTGTATACAAACACACGATGCCTGCCACATTTAGCACTCGATAAAAAACGTGTACGCTTTTCCCTATGAGAAGTAGAATTTAATGACTGCACCACCAAGAGCTGTTCTGATCTACCAGGCAATCCTGGGAAAGAGTTAAGGGATGTTGTTCATTGTCACATGACATTGGGAGCCCGGATTGAAACTCTCCGCCTCCTCCCCTGAATTCCCCATACCCCAAGCCCTGGACGCACATCTTGCCTGCAGATGTGGCGAAACCGCAAACACTTCAAAGTGCCTCCCTTCAGACCAACAGCGTACCCTGACGCCAACTGTAAATGTCCTGGACACAGTGCATGGAAAATATTAAACCCCCTAACTCACAATGAACAACCAGGCTGAACCAGAGAGGCACGAGGGCTGGGGAGGAAAGCAGACATTTGAAAAGGCCCCTAAAAACACTTAATGACTCATCATTCTGCTGTGCAACAACAAGGGCGAGTCATCTGTGCTGTCAGCCAGAAATGCAGAAACATTGTGGCTTCTGCTGCGACTGTTGCTAACAGTGGACACATCTGCAGCACATTCATGTCCATATCAGATGCTTACCTGGCATTACATCTCCGCTGAGTCAAAAGAAAAGAGTGCAGCAAAAAGAGGAAGGAGAACAGAAAATGGCTTTTTGCTGTGATGAATGTTCCTCTGATTAGATTTAGTGAAAAGGGTCTTGGTAAAGATAATGAAAAGATAATGATATAATTACACACACACACACACACACACACACACACACACACACACACACACACACACACACACACACACACACACACACACACACACACATACCTGTTTTTGTAACATTGTTTGCTGTAGTTTCAGTCATTCTTATTGGCTATGATAACGGCAGCTTAACTACAGAGACGCAGGAACACACCTTTTTCAGTTATCTGCCACATGATTGATTTCAAATAATTTTTGCATTTAAATATCAGTTCATTTACACATCTCAACAGTTCAGAATAGTTTGGAAATGCATCTGTTGATGTTCATGCTCCTAAAAAGAGAGCTTTGGATAAATGATTAAAGTTATCATGAGCAACTGTAGACTAGACTTTGCAGAAAACATGCATGTGTAAGCCCACAGTGAGTAACTGTGGGTGAACTGTGGGCACCAACTGGGTGTGCCCACATGGAGCCCACAGCAGTTTTACCCCTTGGAGCCCCATATGTTTTCTATGGGCAAGGGCACAATTTGCCCTGTCAGGCCATAGACTAACTTGTTTGACAGATACGAAAAAAGAAATACGTGTGACACTCACTGTCATTCCTGGTACAAGAATAAAATGTGACACATGTGGACACTACACATTAGAGCTTGGGTGGACAGCCCACTATTCAATGTGGGTCTACTACGCAATGTGGTGCATTTCTGGGCCCTGCACTGTGGGGGATTATCTCCTGGGTTCATCCTTTCTTTCCTTACTCTGAAGCTGATGATTATACAGTAAATGCTTCCATAACTGATAGAAATATTCAGCACTGGAGAATATTCAAGTATGTATAAAGTCATCTGCAGGAGCTTGTGTGCTAACATGCATATAAACATTATACATCGGACTGCGCACTTTTACAGACTTTAGCACATTGCGTGATCACACAGATCAGTGCCGCCTCATCTGCACAGGCTGCTGCTGTTTCTCATGGAAGATGACATGTGTTGCTCTCGATCCCAGAGGAGCTGCTGGGAAGGTTGAAGAATGAGCAAGGGGAAACATGGCAATGTCTCCTCTGATTCCACATCCCAGGGAACTTTGACCTCCAGCAGAGAAACCATAATAAAAATCCCCTTCTTGCTGCCAAGCCAGCACAACAGGAAGATGGGGTCCTGGAGGAGAGATGGAGAGAGGCAGAACAATGAAGCCTCTCTCTTTGGCTCCAGATGGGTGCTTTTCTGACAGTGCAAAGCTTTTGTTCTGCTATAATAGGAGGCACTGCTGTGCTTTGCATGGCTGCCAGACATTTTAGGTTTTCTGTGATGATGCACCACATCAGGGTTTAATATTGCTGAGTGGCGGATCTACCAACACCAAGGAGATTTGGTGAGGAACAATCTCCCACCACTCTTCTGTGGTTTTACTTCAGCTTACATGCAATGCACATGGATACATATGCACACACACACACACACACACACACACACACACACACACACACACACACACACACACAAAAACATTATGTTTACTCGTATACACGTTAAGACAATACACCTCCAACATGTCACATATGGAGGCTTGACCATCTGCAACATACCTTACTGTTAAGTAAGCAGGAGAGAACCCAAGAACCCAAGCAAACAACGACTGAAAATGAAACTAAACTGTATTTCTGGCTGTCGGGTTGTCAGTCTGACAGTCTTCATGCTGCGTCATTATATGGGCTTTGTCATTCTTTCAAACTGAAACATATACTTTGCTTGTCAGTTTTGATAAAACAGCAGCAACACTGTAGTGCAAAAAAGTTGCACGAGTGCTAAGAGAACAACGTAACTTCTTAGATCACCAAGACACCCAAAGAAATGAAAAATGTTTTTCTTCATTAAATTTGGAGATTATAGCACTGTAACAATTCTTGTACAAAAAATTTGTTTAAATAAAAAATGTTTGTTTAAATATGTTTAAATGTTTTTGTGTTAACTTTCAACCTGACTAACACTATCACAGTATTCTCTTTCATTTCAGTTAGTTTCTGCACATTTGCAAGTTTGGAGTGGATGGACATATTCCTAATGACTTGGGTCAGGTCTGTGCACTGTTGTCGGTAAATGTGTAGATGCTTGTGTGTGTTTTTATGTGTGGCAGTTGTTCAGAAGTCGAAAATATGGATGAAGTGTGATGTTAGCTTTATTCTCCCATGACAGAGGGCCTGCCAAGATGTCGGGCAAAGACTCGCATGCCTCTGGCTCACATGATTTCTCACTCTGACTGGCAGGGTGGAGAGGCAAATAATGACTTAACCTCATTATAGCTCCAAAAAGCTTTGTGGACCCTCCTCTAGTCCCAAAACACACACACACACACACACACACACACACACACACACACACACGCACGCACGCACGCACGCACGCACGCACGCACGCACACAGTAATCCACACCATTTTCATAATAAGATAAGAAGTTGTAGCACATTCTTTTCTTTTTTAAACTGAGAATAGAGTGTGTGTGTATGTGTGTGTTTGTGTATGTGTTATTACCTAGAACGCTGCTAAGCTAATAGGTCCTCAATTTATAAATCAAAGTGGACCCATATGTTTTTGTTTTCCTTCATCCTCACGAAGCATATCACACATTTGACTCATGGAGGATGCTGTAATTTCAATTGCAAGTCATTCTTACTGTGATGGCTTAATATGTGTCTGCTTTCATTGAAGTAAATTCTTGTAATAATCTGCTTCCTGCAGACCAGAAGTTAGTCAACTTGTACAAACCTCAGCAGCAGAGGGGGTAATGGATTGAAATGGTTTCTTTTCATGAGATTTCGGGCCATGGAAAAGAACACTAACCAATGTGAATGTTAACAGGTTTTGTATTTGGGTGTAATTACTTCAGTGAAAAAAAACCTTGTGTGTGCCTGTGTATTTATATTTTTGTGATTATCAGAGGGAGCAATATTCAGACCACAGTTACAAAAATTGCCTTTTGTTTTCTAAGGAGTTAAAGCAGGAATTACAAGCCTGCTTTCACTGCACAGATGTGAGTTTTTTTTTAAGCTGCAGCTGCTTGCCTAAATTAACTAATTCACACTGTGACATCATACATCAGTTTTTGTAAGGACTTATTTGCAGACCATGTATTTTTGTGCATACAATAATAACAACCCAGGGTTCAAGCCTAATCTAAGTAAACTGTGCCAATCCAAAGAAGAGGCCTAGAGCAGCGGGACCGGATCCTGTACAAACAGACCAGAAACAAGCTGAGCAAGGAGCTCAGGGTAGCTAAGAGGAGGTAAAGTGAGCAGTTAGAAAACAGGTTCTCAGCCAGCGACCCAGCACCAGTTTGGAGAAGCTTGCAGCACATCACAAGCTACAGGAGTCAATCCCCCAATCCTGTGGTGAATCCTCAACTGGCTGACAACCTTAAGAACTTCTACTGCACATTACAAAGACCACCATTTACACCTCCCATCTCCGCACACTCAACTCACACCTACACATAAACACTACCTGGAGCCCTCACCCCCCTCTTTTCTGACCCACTGTCTGCTCTAAAGATCTGTGAGAAGGATGTGTGTCTGCTCTTTTAGAGACAGAACACCAGGAAGGCTCCAGGATGGCTCCAAGACCTGATGGTCTGTCACCCTCCTGCAGATCTGTCCTCACTAACTGGCGCCCATCTTCACCCAAATCTTTAACAGATCTCTGGAGCTGCTCCACTATCAACCCAGTCTCAAATAAGTCTACCATCACAGGATTATGTGACTACAGGCCTGTTGCCCTTATGTCTCAAGCACATCACAGGGCCCTTGGTGGACCCCTTCAGTTTGCTTACCGGGCAAACGGGTTGGCCAGTGATGCAATCAATATGGGACAGCACCACAACATGCATCCAAGACCAAACCAAAACCAAGGACGGATGCCAGGTTCTTGTTCATGGACTTCAACTCAGCTTTCAAGACCGTCATCCCAGGCATCCTGATCACAATCAGTGGATCACCTGCTTTCTGACAGGACAGGAAGCAGGTGACTCTCTTGTCCCATCAGAGCTTTTACCTGGAGGACTGAAAAATCTGATCTGCTAAGCTCATTAAACCACCGCCCACGCCCCAACTGTATGTCTCATTTTCAGTGGTGTCTTAGGTCGTTCACTGGATCCATACAGCAAAATTCCCTTGACACCTCAAAATTAGCTCAAATGTTGATCTTGGTGGCCTTCTCTAGAAATAAATTTCTGTGACCATGTATTGGCTTGTACTACCTGTGGCAGAAATGTCTTGATGCATGCTCAATCCTCTAGATATGAAAATCCAAAAAACTGATTCTGTTCATCTGGATGTAGTGTTTTCAGTGGGAGAAACGTTTCGTCACTCATCCAACTTAGTGACTTCTTCAGTCTCAGCTGACTGCAGGTTTCCTCAACCTTATAAACAGTACCTTTGTACAATGACTGAAAGAAGCACCACTGATGAACAATGGGCAACTGCAGCTTTCCGTTTATCACTGGCATTTGTTAACAAACTCTCTTGTTCTTTACACATCCTCCCATCATTATTGCTTAAAAGAGTCCATCCATCCATCCATCATAGGGCAAGAGGTGATTTTCTCTCTACTGTTATATCGTTATATACTATTTACCTTACCGTAAAGCACCTTGAGGCAGCTGTTATTGGAGCTATGTCAATAAAACAAAATTGCACTGAATTGATGTAAAACATCAATTCCACATCAGACATATACACAGTGATTGTCAGCCATATCTATAACAGATTTCATGGCCATGGATTGCAGCAATAAGGCAGTATGTGTAATGACAGAATTAAGACTTGTTCTGCATATATAGAGTTTCAAGGAAAATAAAGACAGATGCTTCACTTTTGCTGTTCTCACGCATCAACAGAAATAAGGCAAAAACACATTCCTGGTGTCAACGCTGGCTGTGTTTAGCTGATAACGTCAGTAATGAGCTCTGTCAGACATTGAGGCTGACTGATGTTTTCCACTGCTGATGAATCTCACTGACAGCTGAAGGCCACATGCTAATGACAGATCCATTTGTGCAAATAGTACTCTGACTAGGTTCTGCAGTGAGAGGTGATGAGGTCACTAAATTCTCAGCTCAGGGTAATGACCAAGTGAAGTAATGAAACTTTGCACTTTAAGCTTTTTGGTTAATATTTCAGCAAACTGGATAGAAACTGGATAGACGATAAGAAGCACAAGTTCACTTGTGCTTCTTATCTATCTATGTAAGAGTACAAGTTCACTTGTACACTTTTATGCAGGAGACTTTTGTGTCTTCAACAATTACAATTTTTTGTCAGATCCAGTTGTTATATCAGTACACGCTAATATGAGTAGCTTGAAGTGAGGATTTAGGGGGAAGAAGGAAGTAATTATAAGCTTCGAAGGTGTACAATGTTTCTGAAATTTTAAAGTAAAGCAAAGTTGGTCTCTTTTTTGATTACCTGACAGGAGAGGCTTTGAGGCTTTGACTTACACAATCTTGTACACGATTTTTACAACGAGATGTTTTCAATTAAATTTTAGTGCTCTGAGCATTTTTATTTCCTTAAGCATATTCTCTGGTGAAAACCTGATTAATCAGGGTTTCATATAAAAAACTTTGTAAAATCTTCATGTTTCAAAGGTTTCCTCTATAACAGTGAGGCAAATTAATTTTACTTTGTGGGCCACATACAGTTCATATTGTTTTCAAGTGAAACCAGTGAAAATCCTCTGTAGTGTAAAGAAGTTTAACAGCCCATTTAATTTCTGCAATGTCTCAATATAAAAAAGAAGAGCAATTTCAACAATATAACTTAGTTATATATATATATATATATATATATATATATATATATATATATATATATATATATATGGTATATATAAAATTATAGATACATATAATTGTATTTTTCAATTCAGTCATATATTTATTTTTATTGGGGATCTACTGTGAAAAATAGACATTTCAATACTACATAGTAGAAAACCAGGAACCTTTCTTTTCATTTAATTATTTATCTATTATTTAATTACTTTAGTGTCGTATTAATTGCTGTTGGCGGACCTTTATCACTAGAATAAGCTGTAAAATTTGTGAAAATATAGTTACAATTTCAAAACGTATGCCCTCTGTCACATTTTCCAGTGATGTTCAGTGGGTTGGATTGGAGTCATTGCTGGGCAGATTCTGGTCCCTGCGCCTTATGTTTGACACCCCTGGTTTTAGCCATGGTTACATTCAGAAACAACCCATTTGATTGCTTTATTTTATCACTGTTTGTATTACTTTTTAGCAGTTTTTTCCCCTTTCCAGATGGAATTGACAGACTTGACCTCTCAGCTTTCTGTGCCCAAACTCATTTTTATTCTCGATATGCAGCGAGACCTCTAATGTACAGCCCACACAATGGGAAAAACAAAAGTTCCTCGCCTGATTCAGTGTGAAGGTGAGTATTATTAAGTATTATTTTCTTGACCTTCACAACAATATTTTCTTACAGTTTTAGTTAAAATTAGTTAAAATTAGTTAAAATTAAGAAGGCATCGGGCGGGGGTGCAGGGGTGGGGGGGTGGGGGGGGGGGAATAAATCCCTGTTTGTTTTATAGTGAGTGATTGTTTCCCCCATTGGTCTAGTGGAAAGCGGAAGAAACCAAACAAACAAAATTCTCTGCTTTAAAGGACACACCCTTAGTGTTTCTAACACATTAAGGGAACCTTGAGGCCACTCATAAAATAAAACAACATCTTTCTCTCTTGGCCATAAAATAAAACAAGATTGGCTGCCTCCGCAAAAAAACACACAGGCAGCACTTTTCTCCCTGTTTTCCTCTGAGAAGAATGATTGTAAATGTGTAATTAAATTAATAAAATAGTCCCAGATACTAAATCACCGCCCCTGAGGATGCCTGATTGCACAGCTGTGTTTGTGCATGAATGCATTTTTTGTGTCCAAGCAAAATGCCTGCAACAGTGGGTGCGTGCAGGAGTGTGTGGTTACGGGTTAGCATATTAAAAACACAATGGCAACACAGCCTTTAATTGTTCCCCATTCCTGAGGGCATGCGGCCCATACTGCATTACCTCTGGCAGTTTGTTAGAAAGTTAAGGATGAGGACAATGTGGCATTAGTTTTGGTACATGGTGCCAAGTTCTGCCATAATAAAGGCATTAAAAGCTCCTCATTAAGTTATTTTTGGTTCAGGGGTTGGCATGGTGGGGTGCTGTAGGTTAGGGGGGGGGGGGGGGGGGGGGGCACAGAAATTAAGGTAGGGTATTAGATGCCAGTGATTCTGTGCCAGGGCACCTCTATGTCACTGGTGGCTACAGGGATAATTAGAAACAGATGCTTCTTAATGTGGCTCCATGGGACCTGTGTGTTGTGAGAAAAAAGAGAGAGATTTCAGGGGTGTAGTGGAGAAGAAGGTCTAAGCCGTGTTAACATACATGGAGATGAATTTAGATTTTCTTTTCTACAGTTTTTGGCTTTGTTTTCAAACATGTATGGACAGCTTTCATTCTACTAGATATGCAGGAATTTTTCTCTGAAATGATTTACAGCCAGGATAAGAACTAGATAAGCTCTTATCATAGATAAGAACTAAAAGCAAAACAAAAAAACAGCATAAAGTAGAGATTGTTTCACAGGCAGTAGCTCACTGGCTATACCTGTTGTTCCTAAACAAGTGGATCCTGAATCCCAACCTGGGCTTGTCCCATATGTGTGGACTTGATATATTCCATGTTTTTTTTCCCTAGAGTGCTGCTTTTTTCTTGTCATTGAGAAAGGGGAAGTAAAAAAAAAACTGCGTATGTTGACTCAGGATATGCACTGTAAAATCTTCTTAGTTCCCAAAACTTTAAAAAATTGTGCAAACTTGTTGCCTTAAAAGACAACTAAGTACAGTTAATAAGTTCATCTAAATTAAAAAAAAACAAAAACAAAAACAACCCCAAACAGCTGCCGTTTGTATCCGCGATCTTGTTATTTAAATCACTCCCCAAGCTCATGATTATAGTGTTGTAGTCAGAATGTGTGGCAGGCACGTTTATAAACCAAATGCAGGACTCCAAAGCACACAGGTTGAATTCAAAGTTTATCACTTCAGTTTTATTGCAGAGCTTTTGAGGAACTGGACTAGAGGTCACCGTCAGCGGCGGAGACCATTGAGTGGTCTGAAAGGACAGACGTCAGCGGACGATATGGGATCCCTCAGGCTGTCTGCCTGGCTACTGGTCTTGATGGAAAGGCTGAACCTCAGATGCAGGTGGAGCAAGATCCTGCTGATGCAGGAGGCTCTTGTGGCTCAGCTGAGCATCTAGGTGATGTAGTAGGCTGCACCAGTGCAGCGTCTTCCAGAGGCCCAGAGTGAAATTTAAATTTAACTGCATTCCTGTCATTCTACAATTTTGGTAGTCAAAAACTAATTTCCACAGTTTATTATTATTCATTCTAAAGTTATTAAGCTACCAAAAATGTCTTTAAAAAAAAGCTAGAATATGATTACAACACTAAAAAGAAATTAAAAATCCCAGATTTGACTTGACTTTTATTCTGTGGGCATATTTACATGAGCAATAAAAATATAACCTGACCAAGCACCTGCTTAACTTTGGTTTATTGTATGCATCATTCTAAATGAACGTGTGTAATTTGCCTGCATTGGTTCCCATGGTATAATACCATCACATTCCCTGTTCCCCAGTATCAACTTGTCTGTTGTGGTTTGACGATGCAGCTCAGGAAACTGTCACTATGAGCAAACTTCATCATGATGTTTACAATGGGGCCCATAAAATATGGAGTTGGTTTCTGAAGGGAAAAAACTCTATGGCTCTGTGCCCTGGATCTGATTAACTCTGTGTTTGTGGGAGGATATCTTGATTAGTGTGCCTCTATTACAATGTACTCCTTCAGTTTATCATTTCCTTAGATAACCTTCTCTGATTTTGTTCAGTAGACAAATTTGTGGAAGACAGATGTTTATGGAAGCTACAAGTACCAATATGATTTAAATATATCCAAGAAGGAAAAAAAAAAAGATATAGACAGCTAAACTGAATGGACCAAAGACATTTTATGGAAAAGAGTAGGGGAGACCGGGGATAGTTGTAACATTTTTCACATTTCTGTCTGTAGCTTGGAGCTCTTTTAAGGTAGTGGATTCAAAATGTAATGCAAAGTATTTACATGTCTCGGCTATTAAATAGTGCAGCTATTTTCTCTGCAGCACAATTACCCATTGCATGGTATGGTCTCAAACACAAAGAGTGAAATGTTACAATTAACCCCATAGTCTGGGTTAGTTGTAACACATCCTGGGGTGAAATGTAACACAATGAAATAAGGGTACTGACAAAACATTAACATGTAATCTTTGTTTATTCAACACATGAATGCACTTACATCCATTTATGTAGCTATGTGTGTGTGTGACAGAATGCAGAAATCTAGCTTTTGAACATATTCCAAACCCCCAAAAAAGACAAATTATGGAATTTTCTGCAACTGAATATTTCATTAATTTTGGTTGGTCTTCCTTGAGTTTGGCCTCATTGGCTCAGTGGGCATTATAACCTACAACTCTTGCACCAATTTTGAACATAACAATGAAGCTGAAAAAATGTAGTTGTTCACCAGCATCGCAATTCCATTACTTTTTATCATGGCTTACCTTGGTGTGGTTTGCAAAGTGCTTCAGAAAGATGAGGGAATCTGTTTCTTGCACCCATCCTGATTTATTTCCACTACCAGTACTTCCTACTGGTCCATCTCTGACACAGTGGTCTGCATAATGTATGTGTGGGAACACAAACAGTGGAGGAATTAACCGCATATACATAAGCGACCAGTGACCCTCTCTCTGCTGATGTCGTTCACAAACTTGTTTAATATAAGTTAAAGTAATAGTGTGGTAAGTTGTAACATCTGCATTATTGTTACAACTAACCCAGACTGTTGCTGTTACAACTGACCCAGAACTCCTATAGCCATGAACTAGCTAACATTACAGCCAACGGCTAAAACATTAGCACTAAAGACTTACACAGAATATATCCCCATAGACATACAAATAACATAATTTAAGTTTGATGAGTTTAACTGCAAAGCAGATAATGCTATTAGAAATTGAAATAAAGTAGAAAAACTTACTTTTTGGCATACAAATTACTTTTTTTCGTGTTAAATTGTCTGTGTTTGACAAAATGTGCTGATTTTTCACATGTGATAGCAGAACTGAATTGGGCATGCACAGGATGAGTCACATCATTTGAAACTTAGCCCTGATTGGAGAAATTGGAAGTGTTACAACTGACCCACGTTACAACTATCCCCGGTCTCCCCTATGTGTTATTCTAACTTTTGTCACAGGAATATAAAAAGAATTTAAAAAAAAAAAGTTAAATGCTGTTGGTTTGTGAGCTATGTTAGCTAGTGTGTGAGCTATGTTTATTACTATACTTACATTTGTAACCACACATTTGTGAGGTTGTGTCTTCATAGTAACCACACCTCTAAAAGTGCACCCTGATGAGACCCTGAAACCAAACGTTCATACTAGCATAGATAACAGGTAATGTGGTAAGTTCTACTGTAAGAACATCTCCACCCCTATCAAGCTCACCCAAATCAACAGAATGCAAACATCATAACAATGCCCAGAAGCCCAAATTAGTGGCAACCAATAGCGAAGACCAAGAAGCCAAGAGCACTAGTGTGCTGTGTTAGAAACATACATGAAAGTCTGCACCAGTGTCAGAAACCCACACAAGATCTAAATCAACCAGCACATCTCAGTCCTGCAGACATAGTAAGGACATCCAGAGTGAATGTCCCAGAACAGCGCAGAAGCCGAGGGACGGTAAACAGACCCGAAGGCTAAGCAGGGCACCCGTCAGCACAACCCAGGCCCCACGGCCCACCCCCCAAGGCACCCCAGGACTGCAATAAACAGACCAGCGCAATAGATGGGGGCAGATGAAGGAAAAGAGAAGAGGAAAGGAGAGAGAGCCAGAGAGGCAAGTCAGAAAGAACTGGCAGAATCAGGCAGCCAACCCACCCTCCACCCCACGCTGCTGAACAGGTGCCAGAAGCCCAAATTGCCCAAATTGCCAAATGTTGCTAGATGTTATTCAACATGGAGGCATTTCCAGGAAATGAAGGTGCTTTTTTCCATTGTTCATTTGCCCAAAGAGCCAAGGTTAAACTTGGCTTTAGATTAAGATTGGGGGTTTTGGAATGAATTGTTGTGTATTACAGTACGTGGTTGTGGTTTGGTGTTGGGGGTTGAGAGTTCATGAACGTTAAAATATTTATTCTTTGGATTTAGGTCTTGTTGTCTCCTGATCTTTTACTCCAGCCTGCCTGTTGTTTCTCAGTACACAAAAAATCTAAACAAGTTGAAATACTTTTAAATTATAACAGATGTCTGAGAAACAAAAACATAAACAAACTTATATTTTACTGAAAGTCTATTTACAGGAATGCTTTCAGTCCATCTCTTTTGTGTTCACTTTAAAGCGTGTAACCTCTTGTTTCAACCCACATTTGTTTTGTTTATGTCTCTGAACCAGTAAGTCTAATAAAATTTCATTTTCGAAATAATCAAACCTGTTTATGAAGAACATAAAAGAGTTAACAAGGAGAGGTCATAAATTAGTCTAATTATCACAGCTTTTTTGTTTGGAACAAGGAGTCATTATTGCTTTGCATATCCACAAACACAAAACATACTTCGATTTAATGTGATTAACTCAGCTGAGCCTTGACATTTTTGTGCTATAAATCTCTATACTCTGCTCTCACCAGGGTTTCTTTACCTCCAGCGCTGCCAGAAAAGTCCAAACCTAGCTCATGACTCCCATTCATTTTCTTCCCGTCATAATGTAATCAGGTAATAAGAGCATGGAAACAGAGCAAGAGCTCACATACACTGCAGGACTACCAGAATCTCATGTGGAGATGGGGCACCACTATTCACAAAGTATACCTATGCCAGAAACTGCTAACAGACATTCTCTCCTTTTCCCTTTGCTTGATTAGGTCCAGATGTGTGTGTGTTGGGAAACAGCTAAGATGAGAGACAGCGAGGCCGCCAGAGCCACAATAAATTTGTGGAATGGCTAATGAATAAAACAACAGTGGATTAAATGTGCCATAGCTAAAAATAATTTGATTAAGAATCTGAATTGGCGGCCAAATTGTTCTAAGCCATGCTGGAGACAGCTGTATCTTTATTTGAGCTCTGATGTGCGGGACCACATTTTCCCTCATAATGAGTCTCTACAAGACTTCGATTGAGGTCTTTTTATGGGGATTTCTGGGCAAAGCTTGAGGTCTGATAAATCAGTTGTCATCACATCTGATTGCCTGTTTAAAATGTCCTAAACTTTCTGATTCTGTTTAGTCAGATTTGGTTGGGGTCAATACAAAGTCAAAACACACTTCTGCTTAGTCAATAACCTACCTGTGTCCGCAAGTGTCTCGAGTCCCTGTAAGTTTCAGTAATCACATAACTCAAGAAAGACATGGGCCTTTTTGGGACCATCTTTGTAGTCCTGCAGTCCCCCAACAAGCAGTCTATAGACTGTCAGCAATGACATTATGCATAGGTAGTCAGTGTTGGGAATGTTACTTTTCAAAGGTATTCCACTACAGATTACAGAATACATGCCCCAAAATGTATTTTGTAACTTATTCCGTTACATTGCTCAGTGAGAGTAACGTATTCTAAATACTTTGGATTACTTAATATATTATCATCCTTTTTACAGCTACATGAATGTACTATTGCTGTGTGATTTATTACTATTACTGAAGGCTACTCGCCATACCAACACCAACTAGATTTTTAAATCTTAATATAAAGTGAGTAACAGTAGGGTGGACATTAGGTAAGGCTGCACTTTTTGCAGCGATCTCGTATAGAAAACTTTTCCACGCATATATAAAACAGGTCCGCGACTCGTAAGGGGACCTTTTGCTGGTATGTCGGGTTCCGTGTCGGGCTCGTAGCCGAAAACTAGCTTTACTTTGTTGTCTGGGTCAACTTTGCTAGTGAGAGACACAGAGAGGCGTTGAAAGGCTTATTGTTGTGGAGGAAAACACGAACACAGTGTACAGTTGAATAATTTTTAAAAATATTTCTTTACGTCGTTATGCAGGCCGCAAGTAAAAGTGACGCGAGGTTGAGACACAGGCATTAGAGCCTCTTAATGCGTGTTTGGGTTTCCACCAGTGTGGAATTGCCAAAAGTAGAGAGGGCATAGCCTAACATATGAAACAGGAAAAGACCGCCATGTAATCCATTCATTTCAACAAAGTAACTGTATTCTGAATACCCCCTTTTTAAACAGTAACTGAATACAGTTACTCATATTTTGTATTTTAAATATGTAATGCTGGTACATGTGTTCCGTTACTCCCCAACACTGCAGGTAGTATCCTGGCTGGTTCAAAGGTAAGACAAAAAATCACTCATGAGAACCACAGGCAGCATGATTTTCAGGTTTCATTGTTTTTAACATTCTGTTTTACTTTACTAAAAAAAGTTAAAAGTTAATTAGGTTAAGTTTCTCCCTGGAAGTCTTGTTCTGACACTGTGTGCTTTGTTTTCATCACAGAAAGCAAACATCAACTTCTGTCTCACACTAACCAGAATTTTTTGTAGAGGCAGAGAGCTGCTGAGTTTAGTCTCTTACAGTGACTGAGCAATTTCTGTAATTTGTAGCGAAGGAATCCATAGTCACATATGCCTCTTTTCCACTTGTGCCCACTCAGCTCAACTTGGCTTGACTCCATTCGGTTTTGGTCGTTTTCCATTACACTTGAGTACCACCTCAATGTGTACGGTGTCATAATAGCAAAGTCTAGTGATGTCATTTTTATGAGATACAAACACAACACAACAATGGTGGACATCAATGCGATGGTATACCTCCCGCTTGGTCTATGGGTTTTTGTCAGAGTCATTAATCAACCACGGTGTTAATTCTTGTGCACCCATTTACCTCTTTGCCAGGTTTCAAAAATGGCGGTTTTGATTTTTGTGAATGTGTCATTCTCATGACTCATTGAGTGACACCACTGACTGGCCAATCATTGGCTGCAATCTGTTGAAGTCACATTTACGAATGGCCTCACGTTGGTCAACCCGGCCAAACAGATACTAATAAAGTACCTGGTACCAGGTACTACCATCTGATGGAAACCTTAAAAACCAATTAGAGTCACCGATCCTTGCCATGACATTGGTAAAACATGCGAGGTCTGGAAAACATGGAAATGATGGTGATGTCATGGTCTTTGTGCGAGTTTTACATTCTGTGTTTCAATCTTTCTAAAAAGGTGATAAAGGGAATCAGTGTACATGACATCAGGCTGTTTGGTTAGCAAATTGGCAGCAGATGTTACCACAAGTTCAGCGATTCGAAATTAGGTTAATATATTTTGAACAGCAGCTAGCTGGAGAGAGGAGCCATTTTAAAATGGAAGATGACTGAGGGATCAGTGTGGACTGGATGTCATTTTTATAACCAGCAATTAGAAGGAAGTTCTATCACCTTTCAGCTCAAAACCATGGTAACAGCCTGACACTTTAATCATCCTCAGTTTCTTCAAGGCTCTGATTCTACTCAGACCTGCACTTCCTGTTCTGTTGACTGAGCAATGCGGCTTGTGTGATTTTAAGGACATCATTACAGAGCAAAGGTGATTACTTACTGCATGTGTCCCGTGGTGCTCTATCTGCCACGGGCAGCCCTCCAATCAAAACAAATTACACTTCTATGTATAGAGTGAAGCCAAAAATATTTGGACACCCCTTCAATGATAGTCTTTTTTAACAGAATTATATGTCATTGTAGGAAATCATCCCAATGTCATGGTTGGGGCAGGCCAGGTTATTTTTTGCTTTTTCTTTTCTTTTCTTTTCTTTTCAAATGAGATGTTGAAATTCAGGCTTATGGGCGCCTGCCTTGTTTCGTCTGCCTTACTGATTTCCTTAGTCTCGATTCCAACTCTGATTTTCTGTCTGGTTCTCTGAGAAGCCTTGCCTCAATCTCCAGTATGACAATACCTGAAACCTAAGAGAAGGATTTACCTGAAATACCTGCTCACTCTCTACCTGCTCTCCCACTTTCTGTTTTAATGTAAGTGATTTAGCAAAAGTATTGCAGTAACAGTTTAGGAATTACACCAATTTTTATACATAGTCCTCAATTTCCAAAGGCTCAAAAGCAGTTGCACAAACTAATTTTAAATGTAAGGATTGTTTTTAATGCTGGCATAAAAATCCTGTGCAGTGAATGACTGCCTGAAGTCTAGAATCAATGGACATCATCCAGTTCCTCACTTGAGATGCTCTACTAGGACTTTATTGCAGCAGTCTTCAATTGTTTTTTGTTTCGGGGTCTCTCTGCCTTCAATTTTCTCCTCAATAACTGAAAAGCATGTTCTATTGAGGTAAGATCAGCTGACTTACTTGGCCACTGATAAATATCCTATTCCTTTCCCTTGAGAAACTCTTGGTTTGCTTTTTCAATATGTTTCGAGTCATATTCCATTTGCACTGTGAAGCTCTGTCCCATCAGTTTCACATTTGGTTGAATCCAAGCAGAGTATAACACTGTAGACTTCAGAACCCATATTGTCACTTCTAACAGCAATCACATCATCAATAAACACTAGTGGTCATGTTCCACTGCCAGCTATATACGACTATTCTATAACATAGCCATCACCATATTTGACAGCTTATGTGGTATGCTTCAGACCATGCACGTCTTCGCTCAGTCTTCATATTTTTCTCTACATATTCTGGTACAAGGTCATATTGGTTTTGTCTATCCAAAGATTTTCTGTTTCCAGAATTGGACAGGCTATCTTCTCACACAGTCTAATCTGGTATTCTTGTTTTTGAGCGTAAACCCTTTGAGTTTCCTTTAATTGTAGACACTGGCATTGATAGCCCTACATTAAGATGTCATAAACTGGCTTAACCAGTGGTAAAAAATGCACTCAAGCCTGGAACCCAAACAAGGACCACGGAGAATTATTTTTGCTTTAAGTCCTTTATTTACATGCTCAGAGGGTTGTATGAGATGATGAGGGAGAAGAGGGGTTGTTGGAAATCACTCAGATTTTAGAGGAAGCGTGGGCTACAGGGAAGACAGGAAAGACTTAGTCCTAGATGATCTTTTGAACAATTGACACTTGGAGATTGTCCAGAGACAGACAATTTAGCCAGGAGAATTTACTTGTAATTTTCCAGGGGGGAGATCTAGAGACAGGGGTGCCACCAGGGATTTGGGGCCCCATGAAAAAAATATCACTTTGGGGCCAACCTTAATATTGCAAACCATGCCAACCCTAAAAATATAACACTTTGGAGACACTGATGAATATTTTGCTTACACACAGAGTTTTTGAATTCAAGACATTTTTTGCATTTTAATATTTTTAATGAAAATATTATTAGATTTTTTTTGTTACATCACCTTACATCAAATACAGTGTGTAAAATATATGCAGAGCAATATGCACTTCTTCAAAAACTATGCTCTGTTTATGTGGGTTAAAATGCATTATTAAAAAATGATTTCTAAAAAAAAACAAAAACAATTAGACAGTTTTACCTGTCTCTCTTTTCTTTTCTTCTTCTTTTTTTAACTATAGACTTTACTTTTAACAAAGCCACCCCCCAGTCTGTACGGTACAGACTGTACCAAACCATATTATGAAATAAAGAGGGGAGAGGCAGGATCAGAGACTGACCCTACCTCCCCCTGCCTTTGTTGCCAAGAATGAAATAAAGCTAATGAGGGAAATAAACGTGTTCATAAGTACCTTGTGAAGAAGACTTTATTTTATGGTGATAGGCCAATAATTTTTATATACATTTTTATATAAAAAAAATTTATATAAAAAAAGACTATTTGACTGTTTTCCTTTCTAGATAGAACTTTATTAATCCCTCGGGTGGGTTCCTCTGGGAAATTCGATTCTATGGCCGCTGCCAATCACGGGCGCGTAGAATCATCATCAATTTTCTCCTCTGTCCAGAGGGGGGAGAGGAGGTCCATGGGTCTCTGTGTCTAATGAGAAAGGAGCTGTCAGAGGATGAGCAGAAGGGTAAGTGATTGGGATTAGTATTCAGAGAGTGCTTGAAGAAGTGACCAGCTCTCCTTAAGCTCTTATTTATACAAAAAATGGAATCAACTCCAGATCTCTAATTTGTAATGAAATAACGAGAAGACAGGCCTCACCTGGCCATGAAACAGCATGTCACTCAATTGCTCAATTACTTTTAAACGTCTCAAAAAAGGAGACTATATTAAAGAATTCCCTGTAATTCCTAACACAAGTTAAGGCAACGCTTATGTTGAACCCAGGGAATTAAAGCTGTAGATTTGCACATCAGTCACACATATTAAGTAGTTCATTCAAAATCCATTGTTACGGTGTTGGAGATATAAAATAATAAAGAAATGTCATTGTCCAATGCCAAACATATTATAAAGAACACAACAGGTGGCAAAGCTGGAGTATTGTTCAGAATTGGCTCATTTACATATAAGATCAGGGTTTCTTCTAAATGTAACCTGTAAATTACAATTCCCCCAAATGTACGCACTGCACATAATACACATAACTGTGTGTTGGCCATGAAAGAAATTATAATTTACTAAAATTGGCTTTTACTTCCAGTGCACACACAAATGTACTTTTAAGTTTTGATTGTAGAAATGTTTGTTTTTTTTAACCAGAGTTGCAGTTTTCTTTGAATAATGTACGATGAAAAAAAAGTTGAAGAAATGCATTTCATGGGTTGTTGTTTTGATTAATTAGAGGAACAACTACAGCAAGTAGCCAAGTTTGAAGGTTTTGCAGAATTCATTGCCTTGTTTTCCCCTCAGAAAATAAATTGTCTTTAATTAGTCATGTATAAACTAACTTCAGATTAATGTCCTCTTGCTGTGTCATAGACTGGAAGAACTTTCTCAGATTCTGGGAAAACCTTGACACACGTGGATGACAGATCTGAAATGGTGAACTTCTGAACTGAGTGAAGTCATTCTGGTAACTCAATTTGCCATTCTCTTTTATCACTACTATCCATTCATATGAGGTATTTAGATGCTTCCTCCACCTCTAACCTTAAACTGCCTCTACAGGTCATCTCAGTAATGAGCCATCTGGTCCTTCCTTCCTAATCAGCTATCCAAGGCTATCTCATCCTCAGCCCAACACAAAGTTATTCTCTCCTTGCCATCTGGCCTCCATACCCAGCTCTGTCTCAACTCTGCCAGCGATTTATGCCCTCCTGAGGTGTTTCGTCTTTTCACTTGCACATAATTGGCGCCCAGATGAAAAAAATTATGTGAATGCCAGTTTTTATTAGTTGCCAGGCAGGGGTCATTGTTTTTACACCATTCTTCTCCTCACCAATGACAAGGAAAAAACTATGCCTTTACACTGGCTAAACGGAAAACCCTGCACTATGTTAAATTCAGATCATAATGAGTACAGTAAAGCAATTAAAACCAAAAATGTGGATCCAGGTCTTTTAAGGGCAGTTCTGAAATTCTTTTCTTGCCCTGCCTGCAGTCAACAGACCACTGCATTCACCTTCACCATGACTCACTCCTTATATTCAATTCAATTCGATTCAGTTCATTTTTATTTATATAGTGCCAAATCACAACAGTTGCCTCAAGGCTCTTCAAACTGAAAGCAAAGGCCCCGCAATGATAGAGAGAAACACCAACTATCAAACGACCCACTCTGAGCAAGCACTTTAGCGACAGCAAGAAGGAAATACTTTAATGGGAAGAATCAGTCTCAGAGAGGGGCAGCCATCTGCCATGACTGGTTGGAAGTGATGGGGGGGGGAGACAGAATAAGAGACACACTGTTGAAGAGGGATTAATAATAATTAATGACTAAATTCAGAGTGATGTATAAAACCAGTGACTGAAAAAGGTGAGTGAAGAAGAAATACTCATCAACGCAACAGCCTAAGCCTATTGCAGTGTAACCAAGGGAGGATTCAAGATCAACTGATCTAGACCTAACCATATTCTTTAGAAACAAAGGAAAGTTTTAAGCCTAATTTTAAAAGTAGAAAGCGTATCTGTCTCTCAAGTACAAACTTGGATCTGGTTCCACAGAAGAGGGCCTGAAAGCTGGAGGCTCTGCCTCCCATTCTACTTATAAGTAAGGCCGCAGTGTGAGAGAGAAGTGCTCTTAGAGAATGTTTGAGATTAAAAGGGAGGTTCGAGATTGGCCTATAACTAAAGATAAACATAAGATAAAGATTCCTAAACTGTCGTGGTACTTGGGTATTGTACAGTAAAACTGGAGGAAAGCTTACGTTTCAGCAGACTACCATACATACATTTTTACTTGGTTACGCTCATCATTCATCCACGAAATTAGATACAATAAAATAGCAAATATAATAAGATAGCAAAAATAAAAGTATAAACATACATAAATACAGTTCTGCTAAAAAAAAAAGATATTGCACTTTACAAAAGAAGGATATTACACTTGTTGGTGGGTAGCAGAAGTCGTGGAATGTGGGTGTTATTGAATATTGTGCCATGTTGCAGCTGTGGTGTTTTGTACTAGATATATTGTTACATTTGGCAGCATTGATAAACATTGTACTGAGTATTACACAGGAATATTGCAGACAAGGGGTGGTAAGTGAAACCCAAATAGCTGGGTGAAGTGATGTCTTTTTAAGTAACGGTTTAGTTTACTGCGATCTGGTGACTTACAGAAAGGCAAACTGCATTACAAAAAGTTACAAAATATATTTTGCATAAAATTTTTCCCTATCATTGTTAAATAGATTAACATTATTACTGCATATGTTTAGAGTTGAGCTCATTTACTTGAATATAAAGTTACTTTAATAATATATAGTTGGCGCTAGCGTCCACTCTCCAACATTATCAGACTTTTCCTTGCTGATCTAATAAAGCAGTTGTTAAAAACATCTCCTCTCCTCACTCATGGTGGCCAATGTGGGTAGCAAGAGGACACTCATCTGTTAAGATGCTTAAATACTGAAGCTTGTTTACTTGTTAATGCTAGCTGTGTCTCCATATGAGGCGCAGACCATAGCTGATCTCAGAACAGTAAAAGCTGAGCGAGCAGCAGCTCACATAGCAGACAGGTCTAGCCCGGATCTGGTGTCAAGCTGGCACTGCTGGCTGACTTCTGGCATGGTAACTGCTATGTTATCCAGATATGGGCCAGCCCTGGCGTAGATAGCTCTGTTTTTGTGATGGCATGCCACATCTGGCCTGATTATGGTTTGGTTTATGTGGCCCAGGCTCATAGAAAACAGGTCTGGCCTGGATCTGGCATCAAGCTGGCACTTCTGACTGACTGGTGTCATGGCTGAGTGTATGTCAACAGATGTGGGCCAGGTGTGGCAATGATGGCAATATTTATGTTACTATTTACCTATTTTAGTTAGAAAACCCAAATGCCATTTTGCAGTAATATACTGCTATGGTAGCCAATGTTTCAAACGCAGGTTTGACAGGTTTGACAGGTTTGTGAGTGTACACTCTAGCTCAGGAGGTAGAGCAGGTCACCTACTGATCAGAGGGTTAGTGGTTCAATCCCTGGCTCCTCCACTCTGCCTGAATGTGTATGAATGTAGTTAGGAAGCACTCAGTTTAGAGAAAGTGGGTGAATGTTGTATAGAGTGCTTTGAGTGATCTGCGAGAGTAGAAAAGTGCTGTGTGAGATTCACTGTCTGAGTTTTGTCATCTTACTTTTGCACTATTATGTTCTGGCACATGTTGTTATTACATGGCTTGATTAAGGTACACTTTAGGCTGACATCTGGGGCCAGAGCTGAAACTGTTCTGCCAGCACAGGGCCAGCAGTGTGTCTGAAACTGGCCCATGGCTGCACACAACTTACTCATGGCCCACATATTGCAAAGAATGACGGCCCTTTGGTGGCCCATTCATTGAACTTGCAAGTGCATTCTTTAATTTTAGGAAGTAATCAAATTGTTGTATAAAGTCCTACAAGTTTCCACTAGCTCTCAGTTTTCTTTTCTTTTGTTTTGTGATAAATAATGCATCCTAGGACGTGTGTGTGTGTAAAAAATCAATTAATTGATCAACAACACTTAATGACTATCAAGCCACAAGCACAGAGCTCAAGAACATTTTCAGTCTGTTGATCAGGTGTTCAGAACGTTGCCTTTTATCTTTTTTATACAAATGATATTAAGTTGCGAAGATAAATAAAATAACTCGAAGCACATTTTAAGCTCATCAACGTATAATTATCTAAAGAATATACTGATATTATTCTTGTTGATGATCTCAATTAGATTTCAAGTTAGTTCTTTCTTCTTCGTTGTTTTAATGCAGGCGATATGTAGGACTTCAATTTCGTGGGTCTTTTTGGGGTCCTTGACGTGGCATTAATAAACAAAGATG
The DNA here is from genome assembly GCF_057381915.1 of Diplotaxodon limnothrissa. Classification (NCBI taxonomy): domain Eukaryota; kingdom Metazoa; phylum Chordata; class Actinopteri; order Cichliformes; family Cichlidae; genus Diplotaxodon; species Diplotaxodon limnothrissa. The sequence continues at coordinate 15,849,960 of NC_140612.1, read as the reverse complement.
GCGGTGGCGTTTACACCTTCGTTGAACTTTACTCTGAATTAAAAACTTTGTAGTCTTAAGTAATTTGAGTATTTCCTACATGTGTCTCGTTAGGCGAGTTGCAAAATGAGCGGTTGGGCCGGTTTTTCAGACGAAGAGCTGCGCAGGATACAGCAAAAGGGTAAGCTAACCTTTCTTGAGAGTCGGAACACTCAGCACTTCATTCTGATATTTTATTCCTACTTCTTTTTTTTTAGTAGTAACCATGGTCACGTGTACTTTTCAGACTCTACTGTATCTGCACCTCCAGTTCGGGGTCGAAAACCAGCTTCAGGTAACCGGAGTCGGCAGCAGTTGCAGCGAGAAAGAGCCCTGCAGTCAGCAGCCCAGAAAAACGTAGGAGCCGAGTCACTGGTTCTTTCACGCGAACAACAACTCACCAAACCGTCCCCGAGGGAAGAGCCTAAACCCACAGCCCCGGCGACAACACCCACTGTCAAACAAGAGGTGCAGCAGAAGCCCGCTATAATGAAGCACAATGTAAACGACCAACCGACTACAGAAGAAGAAACCCCAGTGGTTAAAGAGCTGGATAAGCAAGAGATTGAATTGTTAGTATGATTTTGTTCTCACGTGCACTGTAAAGATGACAGGTAAACTGACCAATATTTACATAGTAGGTGTAATACCAGGGTAGCAAACATGCCCAAGTATGTAAACATAATTGTGTGTTTTCATGCACATGCTGGGACATTCTGTGCTCTTCTTTGAGACTGTATCACAGTGAATCAAAATATACAAATAGATCCAAAATTTGTTGGACGAAAACACATTTTTTGCAGTTTTACCACAAAGGGTTTTAAAACAATCAAGACGTGATTGAAGCGCAGACTTTCAGCTTTGATTAATAACATTTTTAGAAAAATTTATCATCAACTGTTTAGAAACCATACCCATTTTTATGCATACCCATATGGAAAAGATATATATAAATCTTATAAACTTTGTATCTGTCTTGTGTGAAACTTGTATAAAAAGCATATAAGTGTGAAAACAGATATAAGATCCCTTGAAAAATTATATAATGAAACTTCTATGTTTTGGATACTTACTAAAACAATGTATGAAAGTAATGCGAAAGTGGCCACTTTCATGAGTAAATCACATATAAGTCTTTACTATTTCTTTTCCGTATGGGTAGTCCCCCATATTCAAAAGCTCAAAAGCATTTGGACAAATTTAATTTTAAATATAAGGATAATTTTTAATAATTGGAAACAGTCTTTCTGCATATTTTTATCTGGTTGTCTTTCTGATACAAATTCATGCTGATTTTATTTAGCCAAAGAATTAATTTTCAGCAGGCTCTTTCAGATGTTTTTTTGGTAAAGTCTACTCTGGTCTTCTTGTTCTTGAATGTAATTAGTAGTAGTAAACCTTTGCATTTCCCCACATAAAAGTACCTCTTGATTTTAGACGTTGATAATAATACCCACCTCCTTGGGAGTGTTCTTGACTTTGTTAGAAGTATGCAATGCCCCCTTAATAATGTAGTGCTGAATGGGTTATCACGTAACTCCTCCGGCCAGGAAATGTTGACATTGTTGAATGTTGACATTCAATCGTGACATTGATTTGAAATCATATCAACGGACTCTAGTTAATACGTCTTTAAAAATAAAAGTCTAGGAAAGTTTTTCATATATAAAGCCAAAATTTCACAGCAATCATTATATATGTCATTGGGTTTCAGAGACAGTCCTGCAGAAAATGTTCCAAAAAGATTAGTAGCTGAAATTATCCTTCTGTTAAATCCATTAAAATAAATTGAAGATCTGCGCTTTGGTCACATGCAGATTGTTTGATCCAAAATCCACTGTGGTGTTGTACAAAGAGAAAACTGATTTTTTTTTAAAAATCTCACTTTGTCCAATAAATTATGGACCTAACTGTAATTCTGTATATTTGGTTTCTAGCAGTGATTTGTATCATTAATGTGTGTTGTGGTTTTGCGTGTATCTGCAGTCTATCTGGGTGAGAAACAAAACTTTAACTTACCACAGTAGATGGCTCCTCTCTGCCCCAACTTTGCGGCTGGATAATTAGCACTCATCAGTGCTGTATCAATGTTTAGTTAATGTTCTAGTCAAACATAAAAGTGATGGTTGTGGAAAATAAACGCCTGTGCTTCTGTATAGACAAATCATTGGAAATTATTGATTTCCATGCTTCCAGGACACAGGACTTGTCAGGGTATCCTGTCATTGTAACAGTGGCTGTGGATCCTTTGGTTCCTGTGGGTTTCCAAAATATGGCCTCTATGGAACAGACTTGTTTCAGATTTGGAACAGATTTAGATGTGTGTAGTTTGGGAGACCTGTAAAAACTCTGGGTTCTTTGTCCTGCTCCTTTAACGCTTCCTGAGGAGTGTTTTTTGCACTGCAAGTGTTGAACTTTCTTGCAGAAGCAGGACGATTTTGCTAGGGACTGTTGTTCTCGTGGAGGGTGTGGAGCCTTGGTTGGTGGGTGATGTGGATCAAAGTGATATCCACAAGAATGATGCATGATTCTTTTGGTTATCTTTGGCTGTCAAAGCAAGCATATTATATGATGCATGTGATTTGAGTGATGTATAAATGACAGTACTGTCGGTCTTGTACACATGTGGCTCACATTTCATTAAATTCATGCATACTACCTCAGCACTGTCCACATCTTACTCAGTTTCTCTCTTGGATGAATAAGGTTTCTCTGATTCAGATTCTGATCTGCACCAGATACTTGGAAAAAACGGAATCAGAATATCAACACACAATGATCAAAATCTTAATAATAATAATTTGCCAAACCCATACCATAGGGTGCTGTTGTGTTTGTAAATTAGAACGATTTTGAAAGACACTGCTCCTTTCATAATCCTGATGTTTTTCGTTTGGTCTTTCTGAGATGAAATTGCAAATGCATTTGTTTAAATTCTCATTTTGTGTGATGGCAGACGGGAAAAGACGCGTCTGGAGCAACTTCAGCAAGAGCAAAAAATCATCGAAGAGAGGAACAAACGCAAGAAAGCTCTGCTGGCAAAAACTATCGCTGAGAAGTAAGTGTATATATAGTTTCATTCTTTTGATCGTTGTTATGAACACAGAGGCTCAAAAGAGGCCCCCTTTAAATATCACTAGAGTATCAAGTCAACATGATGAATATAAATGTGCCTCAAAACTGCAACGATTAAGGTCAAGGCAAAAAAACAATATGTGTGAATGGTTTATTATTTTCCACAGATCCAAACAGACTCAGGAAGAGACTGTAAAGCTAAAGAGAATCCAGAAAGAGCTGCAAGCCCTCGACGACATGGTGTCTTGTGACATTGGCATCCTGAGAGGAAAGATAGAGCAAGCCAGTTGGGACTACTCAGCTGCAAGGTAGCCTTAACATCAGGAAAAAATATAAAAGAAAGTGTCAGTAAACCCTTTTCCACAGCTGATGTGAATTTGTCACAATATTAAAAGCACAGATGTGTTTTTAATGACTTCATGGCCCACCAGTACACTTATGCCCAATTCACACCTGGTACCTGTGATGCAATCACATTAGTTAGGTCACACCTTAGGCATTAGAATGCATCCACACATGCATGTCAGTTGACCAGTTGAAGTGTCACTCTCCACTAGGGATGAATATTGACAAATTTCCTTGATCCCAATGCAAGTGGCTGAAAATAAACATGGAAATGCCAAAACTGCAGTTCCTCCATTCAGCTGTTTTTGTTCAACTGCTTATCACCTGACAGTAACTCTGTGCTACAGACCATCCAAGAATTTTGTGCTAGTTTTTCCTGAGTGAATTTTTAATGATTTTTATTAGTCTTCTACATCGTGCTGATTAGCAGTACTGTGTATGTGAACCTCTGTAGTGAATCTGCACAGTTTAAAAAGGCAGACTGCTAAATAAACTTGCTAGTGTTATCCCTCGAAGCTTGGTTTAGCAGTCCACCATCTGATCTAAATACAGGCAGTCCTGGCTTTCAGAAAAATCATCATGGAAACAGCCATAATACAAGTGTCGATGATTCAAAATGCAGAGTCTGAATCGGTGGGTGATGTTACAGTGACTTTGTTTTTCTTTTAGATACAGTATGGATATCAGTGCCATTATAGATTGTGGTTATATTTCAGATTGTTGTAGACCATCAAAGGTTGTTTTTAATGTCAACACTTCATATGGGGCGATCGTGACTCAAGAGTTGGCAGTTTGTCTTGTAATCGGAAGGTTGCAGGTTCGAGCCCCGGCTCAGACAGTCTCGGTCGTTGTGTCCTTGGGCAAGACACTTTACCCATTGCCTACTGGTGGTGGTCAGAGGGCCCGGTGGCGCCAGTGTCCGGCAGCCTCGCCTCTGTCAGTGCGCCCCAGGGTGGCTGTGGCTACAATGTAGCTTGCCATCACCAGTGTGTGAATGTGTGAATGACTGGTTGTGTAAAGCGCTTTGGGGTCCTTAGGGACTAGTAAAGCGCTATATAAATATAGGCCATTTACCATTTCATTTATTCTTTGCCCTGAGTCAGATCTATATATGACACAGTGATGAGAGTGGAGATAAATGCTGTGTGAAACAGCCATTGGAGCCTTAGCGTCACGTTGATGTTCTTCCTGGAACCTCTCCGAAAACAGTTTCTGCTGTCATTCAATTTGTTGAACAGTAACTCCTAAGGGGTGTGTTGCTTTTTATTGCTTTTATTTTCAAAAGTATAAATTCTTGCTAGTACAGGCTGTGCTTTGAAACCATAGAAACACTGCCCCCTACAGTACTCGTGTAACCTTTCACAATATATGCACCATGCAGAGGACAGAACAGCTAAAATCATGAGTCATTTATCATGAAATACAGGAAGTTAAACCTGTATCTTGTATTATGGTGTTTTACTTTCCCAGTGTAAACAGTCTTCTGTCCTGTGATATGGTAACTCTGTATTTGTCCTAGTTCATGAAGCTGCAGCCTGTCATGTAGTGACATTAGCCCTGTATCATTACAGGTGTTTGTATAATGAAAAGACAAACCCGACCTTCACACACTCGGTACACTGGATTCTGTTATGATTATGCTGATTTAGTCAGTTGTTAAGATGTTGCTGAGATGCAACATAATAGCTAGAGGTGAAATTTGATTTTTGGAAATGTTTGCCATCATCTGGTTTGTTACCACAGTGTTTCCAAACACCATGTGGTCTTCTGTCCTTTGCAATTAAAACAATATTTCTGCATTCAGACATTCTGAGAGAATAAGCATCTGCTCTCAGCGGGTTACGAGACACTGCCAGTACAGTCGGTTTTAGTTCAGTCACCAAATCTGCATGTCATTTTTTTGCATTCATTGAAGTGCACGGTGTTCCAGACATAATAAGCACCAAATGAAAGAAAATTTAAAAAAAAAACCTAAAGTATATGCAAGCACTGCTGAACTGACCTTTTTGTTAGTTGCCGAATAAGTAAAGTGTGTGTGTGTGTAGTTTCTAAACATTAATTTTAACAAACTTCATCATCAAACAAATCATCATCTTTTCACCGTCCATGAACTCTGGTCTCCAGTATTTGTCAGTCCCAGTATCAATGATTGCATTCTGTGAAGACATGCCCTCACTGTGCCTCCGACTGACTAGCGTGTATTGGTACAGTTAGATGGTTAGGATAAGGCAGAATGGAAGACGGTCTTCACGAAATGTGAGAGAGGAAAATAACTAATGCTGTGTGCTGTGACACAGAGAGCAGAGAACGTAAGCTCTGTTCCCAAAATGGAGCAAAATGGAGAAACTTAAGCAGGCTTTTGATATTTACTCACTAAATGTAGAGTTCAGTAAGAATTGAAGTTATTAGTTACTGCGTTAACTTTATTTACTTTAGTCCATTATTTAATGTCACTATTAACAATAGAAACTGTTTTAGATGAATTGTTAAGAAATTACTACTTTTACTACTATATACAAGTCTTTGACTTCCTGGAACCAGAATGTGTTTATTTGTTGAATCATTATTAATTTAAGTTTGAGTTTTGTTTATTCTTATATAAATTCTCAGGATTGTTTTTCTTGAAAAATGTTGTGAACTCCATTTGTGTTCCTAAGTGGTTAAGGTTTGACAAAAAGCAGAAATAACAAATGAGCACATTTCCTAACACATTGGTCATATGACCAAGGATATTTGGTCATAGCACTTATGAAATATAAATGAACATACTTGGATCTTTTTCAGCACATATTCTAAATAAAATAAAACAGTTACTTATTCGTGAGGGAAATTGAGCTCAAAAACAGCATGTCATTTCTGAGTGTACTGTTTTGATCCTCTTCATGTTTCTTAGTCATTTTCTTCTCTTATTTCTCCACAGAAAGCGTTATGAGAGGGCAGAAGCTGAATACGTGATAGCCAAGCTGGACCTTCACAAGAAAACTGAGGTGAAGGAACAGCTGACGGAGCATCTCTGTGCCATCATCCAGCAAAATGAGCTGCGCAAAGCCCACAAGCTGGAGGAACTGATGCAGCAGCTACAGCTTCAGGCTTCTGAAGAGGAGCTGGAGAGGCAAAAGGAAGAGGAGAGGAGAAACTTAGAGGTGCAGAAAGACGTGGAAAAGGAAAATGGCTCTGTGGAGAGTCAGGAGGTAAAGGTGGAATCAACTAAAAATTGTGGACCTAAAGAGAAAGAGACTGTGAAGGAAGAGACTGGAGATTCTGAGCAAGACTGTAAAACACTAGAAAACTGTCTTCAGAGTGAATCTGTGGCTGTGTCGTGAGGCAATCTTAATCTGTTATGTGCTCTATAAATATCTGTTATATACTGATGGGTGACAAATTGTACAAAGATGTTGTATCAAGTGTCTGTATCAAGGTGTTGACCATCACATGTGGGCAGAACAGCTGATGAGATTGTGGCGATCACTGCCACACCTCAGTCTAAAATGTAATGACTGTTGAGGCCAGAGCACACGAGTCACGTCATTGTTATCATCTAGTTAAACATGGCATTTGCATCAAATAACTTTGTACTGTAACTATGACAGAAAATTATTCCCCACAGCATAGTATGCCTGTTTAAAATCAATACTTATTTTATTTTTTTAAATTACAACTTTACACTGACAAGACAGACGGATCGCTAGCAAAGCATCGTTTCCAGATCGACGAAGGGGAGGGAGAAAAAAGACACGATACAAAGCGAAAAACACTTACAACATGATTCTCCAGCTGATAAGTTTCCCATGTTGGCATCCTTGACAGCCTTGGTTAATACAGAAGAAGCATCGTTATGTTTTGGGTTGTATTTTTGTTTTAAAAAGTCGCAGCTCATAGAAAGCTGTATGTTACTAACACGATTGGTTAGTCTGAAAAACTCATGTAGCGAAAGCTCACAGAGAACATCTGGTCTGATTTCTGGTGTTATGTGTTTCACACATTTTTTTTATTATTATTATTATTTGTGAGGCTGCTTCTATTTAATTGTTTAAACATTGAGAACTTTACCTCCTTTTGTTAAATAAAGAGTTTGTAGAATATTAATATATCGGGCTTGAGAAACACGAGTACTGTATCCCCGCTGGCTTTGAGTGAAATATTTAAAGCAATAGACTGGCCAGAGTCGTGTTCAGTTGCTGGGTAAATCGAAGGGTATCTTGTAGCTGTTATCGTCAGGTGTGCACTTTTATGTTTGTGTGTGCTTAAAAAGCAAAGTCCTCTTCTTCCAAACATGGTTTTCCATCACATCTCTGAGCATGGGTCGAATTCAGAAGATGAGTGTTTTTGATTGTTGTCTTTGTTGTAAAAGTGGAAGGACTGGTTGTGTTTACTTTGCAGAAAGCCGGCGTTTCATGCATATGGAGTGAGGCATTAATCATTAATCCCTTTCTGTTCTGAATACAAACTGTCGTGACTTATGTGTTGTAGATGACGCTATTTGCTGGTGCTGGGCTTGTATTTCACAAAGCTAGAACTCTTGTCAGTTCAGCTAAGGAGCAGTGGGCTTGCACGGTAAGGTGATATCTGTTAATGTATGCTCTCAGCTGCATGTGTTTCTGCATACTCCAAGCTTATCTTTTCTCTTAGCGTACATTTTTGACAGCGTGTCAGAAAATGTATAAGAATCTAATGTAAATGTAAATCTATGTAAGTGAAAATGACCAAAGTTTGATTCATTTGTGTGTTCAGAAAATACATAAAGGCTATTTAAATGGGGTAAAAAAATATTTTAAAACATCATATTTTAGAGATGTACAAAAGGGTAATATTTTACTAAAATAAACTTTTTTTAAATTGAAAATATCCATTTGTATTTTCTTTGCGTTCATCTTTTTTGGTAGAAGGTTATCTACAGAACTGAAGCTTGCTGTGTGGGAAGGAATTTACAATGTGACCACTTTGGGTCTCCAATCGCTTTCTCAAAGTTTTTCAAAGTGCAGTGTTTTTGTATACTGCTTTGAGATTTTACAGCTCCCCGGTCACATCTGGCTGTCTGAAGGGGAGACCGTAAAAGCAGTTTTTTAATTAGTCGGAAGGTTTAAGTTCACAGAAGGAGAGTGACCACCGTCCGTCTGTCCCTGTAGAACCTCTAGGATTCTGTTCCCAATTACCCAAATGAACTAAAACAGATTATTATGTCATTTTTTTTGAGCATCCATTTAAAAATAAAATGTAATCTAGTGTACTCTCATATAGGCTATATAACTCGGCTATTTTGAATTGTGCATTTCAGGAGTATTGTAATTTTATGCAGCTTCATACCTCTATACTGATCTTTATACTATATTTAGGAGGAAAATATTGTCATTTTTAATCCACATAAATGACTCCCCTGATTCACACTATGTACACATAAAAATGTCTGTCATGTCACTTTGGTCTGCAGTAGAATCTTGAATATCCTTAAAGTAGTGTTTTCAAAGTTAATCGCTAAGATAAATGCCGTTTTCAAATATGTCCTAAGTCACAGCTCTTTATCTGTAAAACATTCTGAACTGACTCTTACAGACTTTAGAAATGTAGCTCAACTTGGACCGGCTGCATCATTAAATGCTGCTTCCATCTATGAGTAGCTGTGGCAACATGAGAGGGTTGGTTAGTCTGAAACGCTGTCACATACCAAAAGCTTGCAAAAAAACATCCGGTCTGATTTGTAGTTTGTGTAGTCACTCAGTCAGATCGTTTGATCTTTCCAGGGTGAGTATTTCACACAAGTAAAAATGACATAAATAACCAGAATATACAGTAACTTTAGCAGCAATGAATGCAACCATTTGGCATGCAATGCACAAGTCAGATTTAGATGACTTTATAATATCCACTTGCTCTGTGTACTGAAGGAATCACAGCACAAATATGACCCTAGTTTAGTCACACACAGAAACATGACAATCTGAGCACACCTGACACAAACACGGTCCCTGTAGAATCTCATGACTGTTTTTAATTCCTGCCCTTCCATCTTTTAACTAATATTCAATAAGTTTTGCACTAGAAAGCAACTATTTGATTAAAAAAAATATGTATGTTAACACGGCAAAAATACTTTTGTTTTCAGCTATTTTATTTTATTCTGCGGCTGCTTTTATTAACGTTTCTTCTATTTTTATTGACAATATTAGACTTTACATTCTCCCATATGCTCAAAAATAAGATTGTTTATTCTGCACTCGATTCATCACTGCTGCAGTTTTAGTCTAAAATTGTTGCAGTCCTTCCAGATAACTCCGAAGGGGACTCCCTGTGAAAGGAAATGTGTTCTAAATTATGACAAAGAAAAATGAGAAGATACAGGCAGCGCAGATTAAGGCATCCAACGGGGCTTCAATCTACAGCAATCGCTTGTACATTGGAAATACATGTGTGTATGTGTGTGAGAGAGTGTGTGTGTTGGGTCCTGAGTCGGACTTCAGAGAGCAGAGGGTTTATAAAGTAAAGTGTGATTTATGTGGCGCTGCCGTCCCTCGACAGGTCGAGAAAGACCCTGAAACCCGAGAAGTCCGGCAGCCACAGAGAAACGGGGGGTGGGGGGAAATCAAGTTTTCTTAAAAATATCAGCCATCTGGACGAGCCGGACTTCACCTCCACGCAGAGTGAACTCTGAACTCAACCTCAGTACCACGGCACAAGATAAGCATGTGTGCCATCAACGTTTTTGAGCGGAAACGGTGTTTTATACGGGATCTCCTCCTTATTCTGTTAACGGTCTGCTCTGGAAATTAAGAAACTAACCAGTAAATGAAACAAATGTCACTTCTGTTTCTGATTGAATTTTAAATACTTGAGCCGAATTAATGCTCAGGATCCCGCCAGTAGATTCAATCTTTGTAAATGTGAACTATAGAGTTGAAATCGTGCCGTGCCTGTTTCAGCTACACTTTCAAAGAAATCTTTCGACAAGGCTGTTTTACTTTAAAAGGAAAAGAAATTTATTTCAGGGGAGAAAGAAATAAAAATAAACTCATTTATTAAAACAAATAGTCATATGCATTTATATATCAAATGAAATTAGTCACCCTAACTTTAAACAAAGACGAATTAAATCTTAAACACATAAATATCGGACCCAAGACTTTATGAGGAGAAGTAGTTATTTATTTACACAGTATGTCTTATGATGATGAGTTCTAAAGAGTCCCTGGTTGCAGGCTGTTCCGAGCGGTTTCTGGGGCTTTGTAATAATGAGAATCAGCGCGGCCGAATTAATCTCACACGGCCACTTGTTCTGTAAACTCTCTGTGTTGTTTTAATCAGGAGCAGATTTGCTTTTTTATGTCGGAACACCACAGACCGTTTACAGTTACAACAGTGCTGCATGTGAGCCGCCTGCAACAATGGAGAGAGCAGCGGAACAAAACCAGTCATAAAATATAAAGAGGGGACACATACATGAAGTACATTTACTCGCAATTACGCGCAATTACTGTTACACCGCGTTTATCTGACAGCTGGAGTTACTTTGCACATTCTAAATGGAGATAAATTGTATATGCCTGTTTGTGCGCGAACGTCTTTTATCGCCATCAAAGTTTGGAATATTCTATATTTTCATACAAAGCTCGCGGTTTTTGCCGTCTGTTCCTCACTAGGCACTTTATGTTGTATAGTTGTGTGTGTGTGTTTTTTTTTTTTAATTTAAACACATTGCTTATTTAAGCAATATTATCCATTCGTGATCTCATAATAGGAAAATCAGCATTACGACATATAAACGCATAAATGAATAGAATGCGTGAAGTTCAGCCTAGTAGGCCTAAATGTTATGTTTTGAAATGCAATATCAGAAGTACACGAGCAAATAACACATTTTCCTTATTTTCCGTGCGCTTAAGACGATAACAAGGTCAGATGATTTGCACAGTTCTGGGGTCTTTGGTTATTGATCTATCGCCATTCCTACTTAAACCCCGATAGCTGTCTCTGAAAACTGTAATCAGTTTAGAATCTGTGTGGGAGAGCCGCAGCGGTCGGTATGCGAGGAGAAATCCCGGCGCAGCCGCTGCAATCAGGCGGCGTGCAGGGGGTGGGCGTGTGTGCAACATATAGTTCCCTGCACAGGATGTAAAGAGTCAACAAGGAGGCCATTTACTCCCAATTAGGGAAATAAAACAGGACAGGGGCCAAAACGCTACTCCAATCAGCACCAGGGGTCACTGGACAGCGGCGGCGGCGGCGGGCCGGGCCCCTCATCATCATCATCATCCTCAGCCCGGGGCCAAGGCTACACAGAGGGACTGAGCTAATGCACAATGAGCAGACAAAGAAAACACATTACGACCAAGAGGGAGGTTTTGGTTTAAATCTGTATATTTTGACTGGCAAGTAGTGGAAGAAGTGCAATGACAGAATACAGTATTAATATTATTACTGCGCATTCTAAGTACATGTTGCAGAATTCACACAGTGCACGAGTCATTTGATTTGACTAGCTGTAACTGCTACATTTGCATTTAAATTGTTTCTGTGCACATAAAGAGAAAACATTTGTGGAATGACACACTTATGAGACTGTCCGTTTTTGTATAAGGTGCAACATTTTCCATGTTTGATCTTCGAGTAATCCAAAAGTAGTCAGATGATCTTTTTTGGTTGCTTATTTTAAAAACATTTCTACACTGTAAGTGACATGATGCACTGTTTTCTCCAAGTTCAATAACAATCTAATGAACTAAACAAAAGCAGCAAAGTTCAGTTTGGAGATATGACTTTAAATATAAATGGAAAATATCACAAAACCTGAAAAATAAATCCAATACACAACCAAACTAACATCAGCATATAAGTCACTGTATTTTTCTATGCCTATGTATTTACAATGCATATGCATTGTAAATATTTAGGTCGTGTCATCTGTGAATTCTGAAAATTTATTTAATGGAATCCATCAATGTACAGCTTGCGGCTCAATTCGAACTATTATAGAAGTATAATTTCTTTTTGACATTAATTTTGGATTGTGAAAGTGGTTGTTTTAACATTACATATTAAAAAGTTCATCAACCAGAATCTGTCAAATTTGTTCTACAGTCTGTATTTTCTTCTGTGTGGATGGAAGCCTTGTAGAGTGCAGATGCAGGCTGAAAACTAACAAGTCAAACAAAAAATATAATAGAATAGTTCAAGGGAAAGAACATGTTTAGACATGCTTCATAAAGACTTTTTTTACTTTCCCTCCACCAACTGCAAAACAGTGCACACTCTAATTATCCCTCTACACACTTTCAGTTCTGACATAAAATAGAGAGTAAAGTTTCAGGAGTCTGTGATCAGGTTGCACTCAAAAATCACCAAAACCCGTTTTGTGAAACTTTGCATTAATTTATGACCATTCCTGTTTTTGGCTTGTGCACAGCCCTAAGATTTGTGAGATGCACTTTACTGAAGTTAAATCTGAGCCCAGAAGTTGCCTGTCAAACTCAAACAGATGATGTAACACATCATGTAAAAAAGCACACACACACACACACAAAACCACTTGAAGCTTGTAATCAACTGTTGGTTGTGATTTGGGGAATAAAGAAAGTCACATTAATGTAGAATAAATACAAAAAAGTGTTGCAACAACAACACTGAAATGGATAGCATACATTTTTTGTATTCATATGGTAATGTTAAACTTGGTTAGGCATGTTTTTTTTAAACAGTCTCATTAAAGCAGTGCTTATGTTACTGGTATGACGTGATCACAACACTTGGACTTTTCTACATCTTGGAATTCATTTATGACTGAATATTTCTGACTTTGATGGCCTATGTTCCTGTTTTGGGCTGCTCTGTCAGTCTGTCAGCTATGTTAGAATGCACAGACTGATACAATGATATTTATTGGAAACATTAAATACGTGCAAGCTATTGAATGAAGCTGAAATAAGTGGAATACTCATTTTTTTATTTCAACCATGTTATCATTTGTCTCTGAAGTGCTTTAAATGTGTTTGAGGCTTGGTGTTTTTAGATTATGTTCCATTCATAAATTAAACCCATATATTGTAACAGCAAAATAATGTGCACAAATAAATCATTTGCAAAGTACTTTTGTGCTAACCCTGATACTGATTTCTAAACCATTTCAGCCACGTGCACAGATTTTTCCTGCTAACATCACTTCTGCAGGATGGCATATTCGTCTCAGAGATGTTTGGACATTTCGATTTGCCACAGACAAACTGTAGCAGCCAGGGCAAACAAGTCACTTTCACATTGAGCTCAGAACAAAGAATAGGGGCCCTGAATGAGAACACTGAGCTTGAGTCATGGGGAGGCCTTTTCCCCCCATTTTTCATTCTTTCTTTTTTTTTTTTCTTCTTCTTCTTTTTTTCCCTTAGCTGGCACCAGAATCGACTTGTAGCCATGAAAAGCGAATCTGGGGGAAAGCTAATGATGAAAAAGTCTACTCTATCCCTGTGCCTTCATTAAATACATGGAAAGAGCGAGCGAGGCACATCTGGATTCAATCGGTGGCCCTTTGATGGCATCAAGTGTTCTTTTCCCAGATCAGGGGCTGGAAGCTACAGGACGTCTATGGCACCTCAGAGCCTAGAGTCAACTCTTGCCATCTGAATACATGACCCCACTGCCATAACTGGGTGGCTGTGGTTCGTGAGGTAGCGCAGGTTATCTACGAATCGGAAGCTAAGCGGTTCAATTCCCCCCCCCCCCCCCTCACACACACACACACACACTCTTTTAGTCTGAAGCTTCCTTGGACAAGAGTTGCAAAGAAACACTTGTATATATATAAAAGTGTTTTTAATGCTGAGTTAGCAGAAAAATTAAGTACCATTTCATTTACAACAACATTAGCTCCTTCCATTTCATCCCTCAACCTCCCTCAGTCAGCTAACCTCTAGCTTGTGTATGAGACAGGAGTCAATAACCAAAGCATTTCATGCTTTTCTAGATTTCACTCCACTATATTTTATCTAGCAAAGAAAGAAAGAAAGAAAGAAAGAAAGAAAGAAAGAAAGAAAGAAAGAAAGAAAGAAAGAAAGAAAGAAAGAAAAAACTGGCAAATGTGCTGGTAATCCCCTACGATTCTAGTACCAGTATAAATGATTCTTACTGCTTTTTTTCATACTCAGGCTGTTTCATCCTTAGCTGATTTGAAACATGGAAATCCCCCCCAGATCTCCAGTTTGAGGAAATTCAATAAATTCACATTGTATTTCTTTCTTTTTTGTTTGTGTGTTTGTTTGTGGCCTAGCTATGCTCCTGTTTTTTCTCCGTCTGTCTCTTATTTCATCTCACTTCTCTAAAAAAAGGGAGTTTTTCCTTCTGACCGTTGCCAGGTTCTTCCTCACGGGGGATCATTTAGACTCACGCTTTGATACTTGTATGGTCTTTACCTTTTCATATAACACGCCTCGATATGTCTTTTGGTCTGTATCCAGAATTTCTGACTTTAATTTTCAATGCTTTGAAAAGATTACAGCTGATAATCAGAATTTTTGCCTTGTATTACATATCAAAATTTTTCTGGCACCAGTGAAACTGAAACTGTTTAAGGCCATCAGTTCAGCATTCAGCTATGGACTGGAAGGGGAATTTGTAAAAGTACCTGAAAATCCTAGTCTGGTGTAATATTTTAATGGTGTGATGACAGAGGTAAAACTATCATGAAGCTATCAGGGGAGGGCTGTCAGGCTCTGGTTGGCTGGTAAATTACAGTTTTTTCTGATTGCTTAAGCACATTTTTTGTAACTATTGGCTAATTTTGCAAAACTCTTCACACAAATAAGAAAACCTGTCACCCAATCATCAAAACATTGTAGTTCTCTTGCAAAAGCAAACACAGCTAGATTAACTCTTCACACCTTCGTAAAAATGGTGTTTCCGTATCAAACAGTACACACAAGCCATCATCTACTAAGCACACAATGCGCCAACTGCACACTGATGGTATGAATACAAAACACATCTGGCTTTTGCTTTCTCTGTGCACAAGGTAGGCTATGTCAGTTTGAGCTCATACTTCTGTCATAGATCCATAAGCATAGAGGGATCCAAACTTCAAGTACTGGTGTTTATTCAAACACATCAAAACAAACACAAGTGTTTATTTCCAAGTATAGGATTATTTGCAGTCGCCATAATGACTATATGGGTTACTTGGTCTGCAGTGAACATGCTTCCTCTGCCCCCCAGGATCTGGTCATCTAGCAATTCTGTAAAGTAACAATTTCAGTATTTTTACATCAATGGTATTGGTGTGTTTCTCATTGGCATATGGCAGTGCTACAAATCTTTGTGCGAAGTGACTGTACTAACCGATTCTCATTTCAAGATGTCCTTATGATGCTTGCTACAGTGTAGCGGCTCGAGTTAGGCTGGACCCGTTGGCCAGCTACCCTCAGGGTCATTCCACGGTTGATTACATGGTCCACTATTGTAGCTCTGATGTCATCAGCAATTCTATTTCTTACTCTTCCTACCCTTCCTCTCCCCCTCCTCATCTTCCTCTCCCCCCTCCTCGTCTTCCTCTTGCTCCTCCTTGTCCTTGTCGTCCTCTTCATCCTACTTCTTCACCTCCACGTCCTCTTCCTCGGCCTCCTCTACTTCTCACTCTTTCTGCTCCCTCCATTGTACTCCGCACACACAGCTTACCTGTATTATAGTGCTTAGGCTGATTGCAAAGTGAACGAATTATCTAAGAAAGTTTTCACATGTGAAAGTGTGCCAGACAGTTGGCAAATTAGTGTTAATGATAGCCATACATGTGTATACTTTTGCTAGGAGTGTGTTGGAAATTTGGAAATTGAGTGTTGTGCAGTGAATTGTGCCTACAGTTTTGCAAAGTGTGTGTTACAAAATTGCAAACTGAGTGCAAAGCAGTTTTTGTGCTTTTAGTTTTGCACACTCAGTGAGTGGTTTTGCTATAAGTCTGACTAGTTTTAGAAATTGTGCTACAGGATTCACAGTTAGTGTTTAGGCATTCGGTAAAAACTGTAATATATTAGATCCTGGACAATATTTGTGAACAGGATGTCATGTAAGACAATTCATCAATGTATTGAATGGGATCTGCATTTTTTAAGTGCAGCTCATGTAGATTTTTGCATATTTTGCAATTATAAAGTTTAAAAAAATTGTGAAAAAATTCCTTTTTTTTCAATTTCTTTAAAGGCCAGACAGTTCAGTGCCTATTCAAGTGCCTGTATATAGATAACCAAGGATTAGACATGGTGCCCACTAAACACATTTGTAGATGCACTAACAAAGTGTGGGTTGACCCAAAAATTTTTTAAAAAAAAATTTGTTTGTTTTTTCTTTTGTTTTTAGAATGTATTTAGTGGCAGGAACATCACGTGTAACATACAAATAAATACACTGTCAAGAAATGTAAAACTCGTGCGTTTCTTTTTCGCGATCTAAAAAATGAAGAATAAAACATTGTTAAAAATCACGATAAAATACAAACAACTATCACTATTATAAAAAATACACTTTCGAGTGATGTTTGTGGGACCTCTCGCTGGCCTTGGTAATTAGTTTGTAGTTTAAGGAACGGTTTTCAGTTTCAAATCTAAATGTAAAAGAATGGATGGTTGGTGCCATAGTCGCCCTGTAATTTGCTTCTATCATTTCTCTAGCTCAGCCAGCACTCATGCGGACAATCCTGTGGATAGACTGACTGGCACTGGTTATGGTTGATTTAACTGGTGGCACACCGCAGGACATTCAGAGTGGGTTTATCAGCACACAAAGATAACAGCGTGCCTCCCTTCACACTCTGCTGCCTCCTGCATCCCCCGTAAGGACTCTCAAGCTGAGGTTTATCAGAGAAAAACGGCCAACACCAGGCGGGCTGTCGATGCTGCTGATGTGATGTTTTCAGCTGAAGGGGGAAGAGGGTGGTGGGGTCATGAAAAACGTCAGACACAGCAAAAGCGTTAGCACGCAATTACGGACTTCTTATTAAGAGTGCGGTTGAAAATCGGCCCACTTTCGTAGTGCAGCAAGTCTCTCTTTCCAGCTGTGTGTGTGTGTGTGTGTGTGTGTGTGTGTGTGTGTGTGTGTGTGTGTGTGAGAGAGAGAGAGAGAGAGAGAGAGAGAGAGAGAGAGAGAGAGAGAGAGAGAGAGAGAGAGAGAAGCTAGCCTGAAGGTGAGGCGGTAACGTCCTGCCTCCGTGCCTCTAGCTGCAGCTGAGCCAGATTTGTGCGCACACAGAACTTTACGCATCTGGTCGTCATCAGCAGCAGCGGCCACTCTTCCTGCTCATATGTGGCTCAAACCGAGGAGGAAGAGAACGTCTTCTTCTTCTTCTTATATGATTTCTTGAAATTGAAAAAAAAACGCGACTGGACGAACACGGGTCGGTCATTTTCTTCTCTGACTCGTACTGCTGGATGTATTGGCTGTAAAAAGATTTAGTGGGGAAAGCAGGAACAAGTTCGTTTGAGAACTCCGTTGCTGATTTGGATGTGAACAGATCCACCCTCTGCTCGGAAGTCCCGAGTTTTTATCTGGCTGTGTTTTTCTAGAGGCGCTGCTAGTGCTTTCTGCATGCACGGATCTACTTGGCTCACTTGCGCTTCTCTTTCTTATTACCGCTCTCTTTTTTCCCGCTGGTTCCCACTTGCGTCATGACTTCTAGCTATGCACATGTAATGGACAGGCAAGCTACGATACCAAACCGCCTGGAGAGTCCAATCACGTCTAACCTGGACAACTTGCAAGCCAAAAAGAACTTCTCAGTCAGCCATCTGTTGGATCTGGAAGAGGCCGGGGAAATGGTCGGTACCCAGGCAGACGAGAGCGTCGGGGAGACGGGGAGAAATATGCTGGAATCTCCGGGGCTGACTAGCGGGAGCGACACGACCCAGCAGGAAAGTAAGTGAAATGCTGATGAAAAAATGTTTTAAAAGGATGGGACGAAGCTCAAAATAACACGTTTTTTTTCTTATTATTTGAAATAATCCTCAGCGAACTGTTTTAGCCCCTGTTGATATCCCAAGTTATCATTCATCATTTCTTGGAAACAAATCAAATCGCAGACAAAAGTAGTTCTCTTGACAGGCTGAAAACGAAACGTGTTTCTTTTCATGACTTGCTGGCGAGCGTCCGCGCGCAGACCGCACGAACGGAGCTCTGCGAAAAGCCGCGCGCATGGAAGGAATCTTCTAGTGAGTTTTGGCAATGCATCATCCCTGACGGTCTCCCCCTCAAAATGACCATTAATTTACCATTAACACTCTGATGTCAGTGAAGTATGATGCTGATGGTGGACATGGTCAGTGAAGTCTCCTTACAAGTCTAACTTCGGAGTAATAAATCTTTTCCCCACGACTGTTGACCTCAGCAGGGCGCTTTGTTTTGCCCTACATTTAAGAAGAAAACACCAATAATGAATTTTGAAAACAGACTGAGTCATGTAGACGTGCGCAGGTGTGACTTATGCTTTGTGAATATTTGCATAGCCCTATCACAATTTTTATTAGAAAACATTTTAAACAAGGCCTCATCCCCGCTGGGTGTGCAAAAATGAAGCCGATATCTTTGACACTACAGAGGCGGGATCTAATCCCTGGGCTGCCGTTGGAATTCCACTGTGAGAATCGAGGTTAACATTTCCAACTTTTCTTTTGGTATACGTCACTGCCGAAGCCGACAAGAACCTGGATAAATTCAGCGCAAACAAACAAATACAAATAGATAAATAAATAAAAAAAATGCCACTGCACGTCCTCTCCACCTCACCGCTGAGAGAGTAAATAAACGCTCCCTTCTCCCCCCTCCTCTTTTTCTGCTCAGAGGGCCATTTGGAGAAGTTGACACAAACGTTATAACCTTTAATGAGTGTTATTGTTATTTTTAAAGGCTAAAAAATCGTCTGTGAGAAATATGGAGGAGGAAGTGGCGGGGTCACGTCGTTAATCTACGGTTATTTTCAGCCTGTCAAACACTTTCAGAATATCGGAGCCTAGTCATTTGTCATAATTACCGCGCGTGTCCTCGTTCCGACAATTAAAGAATCAAATAACAGCATCTCATCAGCTCTTAATTTGTGGAAACGTGACTCTGACAAACCACAGAAGGAACGAATCGATCGGATTTAGAAAACAAATGTTTTAGAGTGATGAGTAAAAACTGTAGTGCTAGTTTTCCGGCTTTTATTGCATTAAACAAGAAATCAGACTTGAGCAAGTTTAACATTATGATCTGAATTATTACGCAAGTACATTATTATTATTATTATTATTATTATTATTATAGGCAACAACTGATTCAAACATTTGAAACATTTTTAGTCCACGTTTTAAAAAAAACTTTGCACAGATGTCCATTATTTGCTTGGGCGTCCGCAAAATTTAATAAAAATCCAAATAAAATAACAAAAAATTGCCAACTACACTTTTAGTTAGGAATCAGGTCCCCTCTAACGAATTTGTCTTGGCAGCAGGACTAATTGACTTTCACTGATCGCTGCTAATGAGATCAATCTATAGTCCCACGTGTTGACCACACTTGAAGCTGCCAGAAGGATGATGATGGTGCTGATGATGGCGCTGATGATGCCGATGGCTTTGATTTGCTGTTTTAAACATCACCCTGGAGGGTTAATTAAAAGCCGTGCGACACCAAACCGCTGCCCAGGCGCTGCACGATCTATTAAATGAATGAGTCTTTTCGGGAAGCTGAGTTTTTTAAAAAGCTATTTGTGCCTGCGTTCTCAATAAACCTCTACGTGACGGCATTTGGACCCATGAAGGTTTCCAAATATTTTATTCCACGAAGAAAACTCGCGTGGAATTGATAGTTTTTAAATACGCTTTAAAATTTAGAATTGTATACAAGTACTGTTAAAAATACCTGCGTGGATTCCGTTTTGTGTGGACTGTCCTCTGTCCTGTCATATTTTTTTTTATTTAAAATCTAAAAATGAAGTCCGATAGAATACTGTAAATAAATACCTTTTTTATACAGGCCTACAAACCTTTTGATTTTATTTTTTTTTATTGCTGAATCGCCCTAAAAGTGTTATTTAGCAGTCAAAATGTTTAATTTAAGTTATATAATAACATTTAATTCCTATATGTTTAAATGAAAGTTTAGACGCACATTTAGGTTCTGACAGATCTTATTTGCTGTCCACTTTTCTCCGGTTGTAAAGTCGGCGGGAAGGGCGTCACGATTTGCTCCTTAACTCTCAGCCTGGAGACGCGCAAACGCTGGTTTCTGGTGAGAAAGCTGTATGCGGTCGTTGGTTTGCCATGTGTGGCCTTTACAACTCCAGTTTACTGCAATTTGTTCTTTTCCATTTAATAAACAGAGTTTCAGCCCAAAACTGTGGACCGTGGTGTCTGCAGAGCTGCTGTAATCACTTCTAAGAAACTTTGGTGCTGTAGCTATGTTAAATATTTTTGAAAAAAGAAAGAAAGAAAATAGGCACACACATTTTCATGTAAATTAATGAGGTTATTTGTTTTTGTCTGTGGTACTGCAACATGTTCATTGTTCTTTGTGAGATTAAAACGTGAAAAAGCAAAAAACAGGCCTGGAGAAGTCATGAAACTACTTATACTTGCATAAACTACTCTCGTTGTGGATTCAGTCCTTCCTTCCAAGATTTACGTTTTATTTTCAATAGAAATGAAATGAAGATGTCATTAGTAAAATCTATTGGCTTAAACCTCATGGTGGCAGGATGCCCACAAAAGGTCACAAGGCCAGTCTGATTAACTGGATTATGAAGAAGAAGAGCAAAGGATGGGGGTAGTTGTAGTTTTAGGTTTAAGGTATTTTTAAGGCATTTAGCGCATAAAATAAAGGCAAAAAATATGAATACAATAGCTACTGCTTTTTATTACTTTCAAGCACTTAAGGAATAAAATATCACTTCATGGATTTGTTTTAGTTAATGAAGCATCTTTGCACTCTCCTCCTCAGTTTATGGGTTGGCCTCAAATGTGAAGTAGAACCAATTTAAAGGGCTCAAAGAAACCAAAATGAACATTGTCACTCCAACCCTTCAGCAACCCCACCCCACCTACACACACACACATCTATTTGTGACTCAAACTGTCTTACAGCCTGCAGTAGCAATTGTGTTTAAACGCTGTGTACTGCAACCATAAAAATCATAATTATTTGTACTTATAACTGTTCATGGTTTCAGCTTCTGAGTCTCGATCCAGAAATAAAGGTGAAGATTCAGTCAAACAAAACAAATGAGACATTTGGTTGCAGCAGTAAAACAAATAATCGGGTCAACAGCAGCACACGATCAAAATCTGAAGCAAGTAAAGTGAAAAATATGGACATAAAAAAATCATAAATTCACACAAGAATACATTTTTTTTTATTTACAACAAATTATTTTTCTGTCTTTGCTTTTTTCCTCTTGCTATTTTTAATGTATAGGCCTGTAAAAATCCTTTGTATGGAGCAGCAGAAGAAAACACTTTGTGGTCAGCTTGACTGAAATAAATTCATTAAGAGTTACAGACAGACATCACTTTTTATTTTAAGGGCTCCATTTTCGATTCCAGCAGGTGAACAAGTTTACATTTGGGGTTTTTTGCCAATCGACTGACAGCAACTCTTAGAAGAAATGTTGACAGCTAAACAAACAGGTTACTTGACGATCGAGTAATGTTTGACACACTGCCAGGAGTGTGTGCGAAAAATGAATTAATACAACAACAATATCCCGTGTTTGGCTGAAAGTTCATATTTCTACTAACAAACATGCTCCAGAAATCTTTTTTTAAAAAGTGCATAAAACTGTAAATGAGCATGAAAGTTGAAGTAGTTTCTATAGACTTAAATAAAGATTCCAAGAAGTGGAAATTTTCAAAAGTAAAACTTTTTCTTCAACAGCAGCCAGCTCCATCAGGTAACACATTACCCGATGGATGAATGTTGTGAATAACTTTTAATTTTTAATGTATTCCACAAAATTTCCAGAGCATGTGACTGAAAGCTCAGAGAAAAACTGGTCTGTAAAAAGTGCTGCAATAAAAGTTCTACTTAATGATTTTTACATTAAAAAAATACACACAGATGTTTCCAGAAACACGGCCAATATTTGCCATTCTGGTTCATTAGATAAAGTTTATGGATTTCGTGTAACCCCAAAATAAAGAATAACACATTTAAAAAGAACTACTATCCCAACAAAACGAATGTGCTGAATACAAAATCCCAATCAGAGACACAAAATCTGTAGCAGCAAAAACCCAAATGATTCTTTTTGTCTCAGTTGACTGAAATCTCTCAAAATGTTATTACTGCTAAGTAGCATGAAACACTTGAGTGTATTGAGCAACGTCCTACCTTTGCATATGTGTGTGCACATAACTACAGACTGTGTGTATGTGTGGATGTAATTAGGAACACTTTAGATCACAGCCTTATTTTTCTGTGTGAAAGTGTTAGTTTGTGGTCCTGTTGTGCAGCCACAATTCACCAACACTGATTTCACCCAGCGGGAACTATCAGACTGAGCACATGGAGCTCTTCCATAATGAATTACACATTCAGCTTTGCCAAAGTGATTCTGTTACTTTTGTTTTTGGCTTGTGTGCTAATTAGTTAGGTGAAGAGCCAAGTGACGTGTTTCTGCAGATCCAGAAATTATTTCACAGCTTTTTAAAAGAAATCGTACTTTCTATGAGGGTAAATATTCATACATAATATATAGTTTTATATATAAACATTGTTTGTTTACAAGAAAATAATGATAAGGATAAACCACAAAAGGTACTGTTAATAAGTCAAGTCTTCCTCTAGTAAAATGTAGAGCTATGATACGTTGTGTCGTTCTTTGCGTATTAAACTTATTAAATGACCTTCTGCTCTAACTGGGCAGAAACAAACCTCAACTTGTTGACCTCAATCATCAGTCTTTAAGTGGTAGTGTATCTATCTGGCTATCTATCGATCGATCGATCAGTTTTATTCATTTTAATTTGTGACTCAAACTGTCTTACAGTCTGCAGTAGCGGTTGTGTGTCAATGCAGACAATGCTTCCTGCTGTATTTATATAACAATATAACAGTTACAATTACACTTATAGTTAATTGCAATTATAACTGTAATTATATAGTCGTTTGATTTTTTTTGGGTAATGCTTGAGCAGAACGAAGCTGTTCCTCTGATTCATAAAGTTCCTTCTTCCTCTTTGTGCAGATGAACAGATGAACACAGAGGAGAAGAAGAAGAGGAAGCAGCGCAGGAACAGGACCACCTTCAACAGCAGCCAGCTCCAAGCTCTGGAGAGGGTGTTTGAGAGGACACACTACCCCGATGCTTTCGTCAGAGAAGATCTGGCTCGCCGGGTCAACCTCACCGAGGCTAGAGTGCAGGTACGAAAAATGTATTGCCACAGGAAGGTGGCTTCAATGCTACGTGGCAAAAAAGAAGAAAAGATGTTTTCCTGAGATGATAAACCTTCAGTAATAATTCCACATTCTGATACTTTTATTTCGACAAATACTGATTCCTTGACATTTGATTCTCCTGTTATTTGAACATTTGATTGAACTGTTGGCTAGATTCTAACTTAGGTAAAGAGAGAAACAACAAATGCACTTATGAGATTTGAAATTAGTGTTGTACCAGAATAAGTCAGATATAAAATAAATAACTTTCTGTTAATATACAGATATGAACTTATATGATACAAATCTTAAAATAGAACATATTAAATGAATATTTGACTAAGCTGAAAAGTTTTAATAGGAAACTGCAGTGCACGCGGTCACACAAACAGCACGACTCCTCACAGCGTCAAATCATCTGTTAGCTTTTAACTTAGTGTATTTGGTTATTAATCCTTCCTAATAGGCGAAAGTCATTAACAGCTTTAGATTTTGTGTTGAACTAAACTGATAAGAGCTGACAAATATCTCTTATCATGCCAGAGATAATTACTGATACTGTAAAGTCTGTTAGCAGTTTGCAAAAACTCCCCAGTGAACCGACCGTGATTAGAAAAGTGGATGTAATGATGTTTAATTTCCTCAGTTGTTTACAAAATGTGTAAAACACACAAGTGCTGCAACAAAAGGGCTGCTAAATACGATGCTGTCAGCGGGAGAATGAACTACTGACTTTGATATGAACGCCACAAAAACAGATACAAACTTGGATGTATAGTGTTCTGAAATGGGTCTCGTAAAATGAATGTTTCCAGTTGTTAGTAAAAGTTTTGAATTCATGAAGGATTTTTCATCCAGACACACACTTGCGTGCACCGAACATCTGATAGTCTGCATTTCTGTTCATGAAGCATGTGTTGTATTCCAGCGTGTCATATAAGTCTAACATACTGAATTAGAAATGATGTGTTTTATTATGTTGCGTTATAATTTTTTCGTTATATATTTCACCACAAAATAATTTGCATGAATGCAATAAGAGAAAAAGCGTTCAAAGATCAACTACAATTTGAATTATTGTCAATCAGTCCTTTGGTAATAGATTCTGTCCTACAGCAGCTTGACTGATATTATGATTTGCATATTTAAAAAATGGTACTGTGGTGTAGTGGTTAACAGGTAACCTCACAAGCAAGAAGGTTTTTGGTGTGAACTTTGTGGTCTGCTGGGGCCTTCCTGTGTAGACTATGAGTGTTCATTGATTGCTTCCCAAAGACCTTAAACATGCATGTTGAATATGATAAGATGGTTCTCATTTGGGCAAAGGTGTGAAAGTGAGAGCGGGTGGTTGACTGTCTACGATGGACTGGAGATGGGCAAGACGTATCCTATCGCTCACATTATGTCTCCTTCCTCTATGTCCCTTAGGTGGAAAAGTAGTAAAGAAAATGGATGGATTAAAAAAAACATAATTATAAATGTTTTTATTAATTACAAAACATGTAAATGTCATTGAGTTTATAGCTGTCACACAGGCGATCAACTTTAAGGTAATTAGCCGTACGTTCAGCAGCCCCAGTTCAGACAGCAGACTCTGAGATGACATTTATGTAAATGCAAACGTCACACTCAGCTCATTCTTTGTCCTCACAGCTTTATGACCAGTGTTTGTTGGTTTTCTCTTTGTTGTACTGGATAATCTGCCACTCTTCACTTATAAACAAGAAAACATTTTTTCTTAAATGCACTTAGGTTTGCCCTAGAAACACGTGACTTATGACTAATAATTAAACACGTGCATTTCTTGCAGGTATTGATATATACAGTGTCTATAAACAAATCAGTGCTATCTTTATACAAAACAATGAAAGTATTTATTCTGTGGCCAGAGTGAGAGGGAAAGAGGAAATAGTGATCTGGGAGTGAGACAAGCAGCACATCTGTGATTAATGTGTAGCAGAGAGCAATGCAGAAATGCTTTGATAAAAGACTTTGGGTAATTCCTGAGGCAGTGCGTCAGCAAGCCCCTCTGAGTGCATACAACTTATAATAATGAACTCAGTTTCAGAGTAAGGAAAAACATCAGCATCCTCCACCTCAGTCATCGTCTACTTAATGAGATGGTTCTGCTGGTGGGGGGTGATA
Source organism: Diplotaxodon limnothrissa (assembly GCF_057381915.1). Lineage (NCBI taxonomy): Eukaryota > Metazoa > Chordata > Actinopteri > Cichliformes > Cichlidae > Diplotaxodon > Diplotaxodon limnothrissa. The sequence continues at coordinate 15,824,013 of NC_140612.1, read as the reverse complement.
AGGACGGAAAGAGGTGAACTACAGATGAAGCATGGACACACGAGCGAGAGCGTGTGGACGCATGGTCATTTTAGACATTAGACTAGATATTTGGATTGGAGACAAGAGTTTAGGTGGTCTTTATGGATCTGCTCCTTTATGGGTAAAGATTTTACTACAATTTAATAGACATGAAGCATTTCTTTTATACTGTGTTTGTCTTTTAATTGACATTAATTGCTGTTTGTGTACAGAATGTAGAAAATGAGCTTTCTTGTGTTTAAAAGGTGTTGAAGAGTGAGACACAACTATTTAAAAAAAATCCATAATGATAGATCGATATTTAAAAATATCTGAAAATATCTGTTACACTGACCAATCGTAGCTTCAAGGGATTTCTATAGATCTTCAGACAAAATCAAAACGTTGATTATCCCTGTAAATAATAGTGGAGTGTAATATGGTCCATGGAGTGCATGTATGAAGCACTTGTTAGGCCATTCAAAAAGCAAAGTTACTGATTTGCCATTATATCCTGATCTGGGTATGAGAACACATGTCTGAGGATGACTTTCTTTATTTTAGAGCTTTTACCAACAGCTCAGAATTTTCTCTCACAAGTGAAACTGTGAGTGTGAGACACCATATAAAACCTCTTTTTCTTACTGATGTCATACGACTTAATTCAGTGCTGACTGAGAAATTTTAGCATATTTGACTGCAAACTGTTGTAGGATACCACAAAAAACACCCCATCTTACTTCGGACACAGTGAGCACGAGAAACATTTAGAGCTTCTATTTCACTGCATGGTTAGAGATAAAATGCGGTTTGTTGAGCAGGCCACAAAGTTGGTGATTACATGGAGAATTATGAAATTCTATGAATGTGCCCAGACTATAAAGATAGAGGTTTCTGACACATTACCAGCTTTCAAGGTCAAAACTTAAAGTATATTAAAAAAAAACTTCTTGCTTAATTGACCAACATTTTGGTCAATACAAAAAAAAAAAAAGACCAATGAGTCTGGAAAGACTCACCATAGTTCCTCATACTTCACAGTGCTGTGCCCGAGCTATAAATATTAATAGTCTGGAAAAAACTGAAATTTTGGCATTTTGGACATCACCATGTTGTTTTATTGTAGTCAGAGTTTACTTTATATGTGGACGAGAAAGTGGAGCTAAAAGTATATTAGGGAAGGCTTTCTTTAAAGCCTGATATCTAATCAGTGTCAGAAATATTTAAGCAGGACCACTGGCATACTGGTTGGTATGTGTGTATTTAGCTAATGAAATCATAATAACCCGTTGAATAAATCTATTAACTATGGTTGAAATTTTGCTGTGAGAAGTTGAAGCTTTTTCAATGAGAAAAAAGCTTGAATACAACTCTTTCAGCTGTATTCAATTGAGTTTAGCTTTATTTATATAACACCAAATCTCAAAACCAATGCAAAGGAAGAATTCTCTTCTCATTGGTTCTTTAACAGGAAGAGACTGCAGTATGACTCTTCAGCAATGGCTTCATATCTAGTGGCTACATCTTATTTTTGATATACATATATGTATGTTATGTTTGGATTAAAGGAGCAGTGCTTTCATAGTCATGAAGATTAAAAAGCGATGACTAAAAGACAAACAATGTGCTCTGTCCTTTGACTTTGCAGGTGTGGTTTCAGAACAGGAGAGCTAAGTTCCGCAGGAATGAGAGAGCTATGCTGGCCAGCAAAAATGCCTCGCTCCTCAAATCTTACTCAGGAGATGTGACGGCAGTGGAGCAGCCAATTGTGCCTCGCCCTGCACCTCGCCCCAACGACTACCTATCTTGGGGGAGTGCTGCGCCCTACAGGTATAGTCCCCTCGAACATCACTTAATAATCTTGCAGCCACATTCTGTGCACAAAGCCTACTTTGAATACAAATGGAATTCATTTTCTCAGTTTAGAGAAGGACTTCCATTTATTAGCAATTTCCCAAGAAATCTTTCCTTTTTCCCAGAAAAAGGGAAGAAAGAAAGGAAGGTGGGGAAAGTATAAAAAGCCAGAAGAAATAACCACTAACACGAGCAGTAACATCACCGTAACACAGATGCTGCGTTCTGTTATTGTTTAATTTCCTCCTCTCCTACCTGCACATACTTTTCATTGTTCCGCTAAAAGTTTTCATCTCCTGTGATCCTGAACTCAAGCAGACTTATACCTCAGACAGTTCACACACACACACACACACACACACACACACACACACACACACACACACACACACACACACACACACTGTCCATTCAAACTATATTTCTACACCAACAGCGATGCCTTGTGCATTTCGAATAGTAAAACAATGTTATTTTTCTTTTTGTCTAATTGTCCATGCAGACAAACCAAGGCTCACTGCTGCAGCATATTCTGTGTATCCAAAGCCGCATGCATCTAATGCCTCCATGCCGCAGAGCTTTAATAGAAAACAGTTAAACGTCCCATGTCCTCTTGTGCAGCCTTAAACAAAATGATGAACATCTGCACCAAGTTTCAATTAATTCAGTCTGATTGCTTTTGGGTAAGCTTGCTGACAGACAGAACAACAAACAGACAGATAAATAAACAGCAAATAAAACAACTCTCTGCTTTTCAAATGTGACATGCTCATCTATTACAATGAACATGCACACTTTAATATGACCAAATCACACATACACGAGGTCTCAGAAGCTGATTAATCACTAAAATTAATTTCTAATTAAAAGGACTGAATCACCCAGTGCATTTGTTTGAAACTGAGCTTTAGGTTATTACAAATCCTTAGCAAATGTGAACCAACGTGGAACAATCTAGAGATAAAGGAAAAGTTTAGTCTTTAATAATAAAAGCAGACTAAACTACTGATGAGTTTAATCTTCTTTTTAAAGGATTTGTTAAAAAATAAAAATAAAGTAATGGCAGATTAAAAATATATACAAGTATTAAAAAAAAATCACCATTAACCCAAATTTAATCTTCATAAACACATAAATATTTACCTGCATTTTACTTCCAAATTTACTTCTTGAAAGTCATTTCCTTTTTATAAAAAAAAGTCTCTTCAGCTTAAACTATTAGAAGTCTATACATCCCTAAATGTCTGGCCTGTCCATTTATTTCTCGTTGATGAACAATCAGGCGGAAAAAATTTCCACTTCATTTCTATAGCACTGAATATGAAATAATATCGCACAATAATCTAAAGCCAGATTGTGTTGACAGTGCCGTCCTGACTGTCTCTGAACGATTACACTGTAAACCCAAATGTTCAAATTCATTCGTGTAAACCTTCTTTAAAAACAAACAAAAAAAAAAACGTTTTTTGAAATAACAAATTGTATATTCAAAAAATATTATACTCAAACATTTTATATATTGTTCTAGGTATGTGTAGACTAATGTTTTGTAAGTGTCTTACTGGCACCTCTCAAAAGTGGAAAATCTTGCAAGAAATGAATGTAGTGAATGTAAATGTCTCGACTGCAGCGTTTAATTTGTGATGGTATAAACTGGTTTAAAACTAGATGTTCCTGACTAAAGTAAAGGACTCTGCTTTTGTAGAGAAGAAAACCTTAAACCAGAGACTATGACAATAAAGAAATCTCAAGTGAAAATATTGGAGTTATATATATACTTAAAAATACTTAAGTAGCCAAGTACTACATCTTGCATGTAATGAAAATATTTAAATGATGAAAAAAAATGTTATTCACAATGACAACTTGATCTATTTGTTTTCAGGAGAAACGACTGGCAAGCATGTATGCCTAAAATAGGTACATGTAGTCTTTCCATTTTAATAACTGTAGTGAAAGTTGAGTGAATGTGACCTTTAAATGCTGTAATACTGAGTTAAAGATCGACCTCTGTTCCTACATTTTCATTCTGCCTTTTAAACTCTCTACATCTTTGCCTTCTACCCTTCATATGCAACTTTAATCTGTTGCACACATCTAACTTTAAGCTAATTGTGGTGAATCAAAACACCATTTTCCTCTCCCTGTCCCTCATCTAACCCCTCTGTCAGCACTTGAGGGCTGGGGATAGATCCTGTGACCCTCCTGAAGAGGTGATAATGTGAAAACAAACCATATTAAATCCACTACTGACCCCCATGACCCCTCTGTGCTACACTACACGAGATAATGAACATCGCACAGAATGACAGCGCTCTCCTGGGCAACATTTTTGTGACTCTGGTTACATTGGTCATGATTTACAGTAATTCTCAGTTCTGAAACTGAGTATAAAATGTCAAACCCTACAGCTGCAGCCAGGGAAATCTTTGTAGCAATAATGCTTTGTAGTGCCAAGAGTTCACTGTGCATTATCCCTAAGCTGGTATCCAATGGTGGCAGCGTGAGTGCCGCAGAAAATATTGCCCACAGAGAGTCTCTTTCTCTTTCTCTCATATATATATATATATATATATATATATATATATATGGGTCATTATCTTTCTGCTTATCTTTCTGATTTCTGCTGATTAGGTTTCACATACTGCTATTAACAGACAATATAACCACCAGCTTGGTGCCTAGACAACAAACATGCAAAAACACCGGTCATGTTCCTGTAGGGATTTTAGCTTTCAGAGTAGTTGATGTCACATTTAGTTTCAAAGGTTTTTTTGTTTCTTTACATATTTACATAGCTGCAGGTGATACTGTAATCCACAGATGATGTAACTTTTCACCTATTCTTCCTCCTTCCTCTCTCAGTGCCATGGCTACCTACCCACCCACCTGCTCCAACACCAATACATCCCAGGGAATGAACATGGCCAACAGCATTGCCAATCTGCGACTCAAAGCCAAGGAGTACAGCTTGAACCAGGTGCCCACAGTCAACTGAAACACTGAGAGGCTAGGGGATCCCAGGGGAAGGGAAGGAGCCCTCTCTACTACAAGACCCCCCAGACCCAGAGAAGGACATTGTCTCTGGGATGAACATTATTCCACATACTCTGGATCAAGAAGTATTCTTTTCTTTCTGGAGCAGCCATGATGGTATACTACTATCAATGTACCAATGTGCAAAAGTGCAAAAGCGTGTGATGGCAGGATTTTCCCCAAGCCAAGTTTTCTTTTTCTCCTCAGCATCACTGAATTCTTGTTCACACAAAAAGACATCTAGACTGGATGCTGTAGCCAAATATCTGCACAGTTTTGCATTTGTGATTGTGACTTAAATGGAGGGTTAGTTCCAGTCAGAGAACTTGCTTAAATGGAGACTCATATGGACTACATGGAATCCCACTTTTTCTATGGTGTTGGATAAAATTACACACCATAATTGGGATCATCTACTTTCTTTCTTTTTATGTCTTCAACAAAATGACAATGACTTCCTCTGACATTTATACAATTTAAATTTTTTTTCACATTTCTTTCCATTTTATACCACTGACAAACAAACATTTTCAACACATTTTGAATTTCATGTAATAGTCCAATATAAAGGAGAGGCTAATGTATTTCTGAATCCAAAATCAGTAGATAATTTCATATGATATCCTTTATTTGTAACAGAATAAAAACTTGTATATGAATAAACATGCGTTTCAAGCAATAAAATTGCAGTTTCAACACATATCAGAAGGGAGAAAACAGTTGTTTTCCAATATTTTCCAGGTTTCCAACACTTTCTTTAAACAGTTCCTGAGTCTTTACGCTTGCAGATTATTATAACAAAAATATACTGCCTACGATCAGTCAGCCTTGAATTATGCTTCAAGAATTATAAGGAATAAGTGTGTTTATAGATGAGACCATTTGGAAAGCAAACTGATCACGAACCTCATGCAAACCCCATAAAAAGAGAGATTTACAACCAGAGAACAGATGCTCCTTCAGAGAAACCCCAAGGTCCTCCTGCTTTGTGTGGGGGATAGGCTTGGGGGAGGGGTGTTTTCCTGATTACCACAACCTGAAATTTCCATCTTAAAAATAGGATATTTATGAGCGGCGAAATCTTGTCCTTGCTATGGAGGCCCTCGGGTCTTGTTTAACTGTATGACTCTTAAACAAGGTGTTTCTTCTCCCTGCCCCTCATAACCTTCACTGTCAACAAACATAAGTTGATACTGGTCTTTGAATGGTGTTCCCAGACTGTAAAAGCCAGGTTGAATGAAACCGTAGCTGATGAGGAAGTGTTTTAATTTGGTGGACTTAAAAAAAATTGGCATGCGTGCCATCGTATGAAACGAACGAACGAATTGTCATTTGCATAAGTTTACACTTTGCCTAAACCTTTACGTTAGTGGTGTCAGCAACATTACATATGTGTTGAACGGTGTTTGCAACATCTCCTTCATTCTTATTGTTATGCACGAATCTGTAGAAAACTCAGTGGGATGCAGGCCTTAAACTGTTTATAAGAATGAAAATCTTCATTTACACACAGTAATTTGGGTAGTTTTTCATAATTCAAGTATCTTCAATGCAAGCCGGCACTGTCAAACAGTTACAGAGCAGAGCAAATGTTAGTCATAAGGAGAGAAACGGTTCACTGATGAGATTTTAGGGTTTTTCCTGACTTGTATGTCACTTTTAAGGAGGGGTTTTTCTTTTTCCTTTTCACCCATTTCATTTCTTGCTCTGGGTTGTTTTCCTGATCACTGATCCCTGACTTTGGGATGTCCAGTGTCAGACCCCTGTCACCCTCTCCCCTGCCAGGCGCCCAGGCTCACCTTTCACAGCCAGGGCCTGGCTGCCCCGAAGTAATTCCAGATGTGGAGATCTTTTTGACCTCCCAACCCACCCCCACCTCAGCTTCCCTTCTTCATCCTCCTCCCCCAGTTTCGCCTCCAGGCCCTGGACTGCAACTCCATCAGGGCTGACAGCGTCCCCTCAGACATCGTCTCTACTTGAATGAGCACATGACATACAAGGCAGCTCCCCCATTACCACCGCTCCTCCTCCACCCGTCACCCTCACCCACCCACCCACCCACCCCCCCCATCTTAGCAGCACATCTGGAGCTCATTACAGAGGAGACAGTAAGAGCGAGGGAGGGGTGAGGAGTCTGCATGCAGAGTGTGTATGTGCAAGAGAGCGGGAAAGAGAGCGTTACTTAACTCGGCTCCTTTGAAACATCCATCTTTTTTCTTCCTTTGTTCCTTTCTCCTTTTGCTTTTTTCTCCTTGACTTTTGCATTTCACCTTCTTTTCTTTGCTTCCTGCCCCTCACTCTCTGCCTGGAGTAAGCTTTGTTCTGCCATCAGTGCCACATGATCACAAATACTTTATTAATGAGTGGTTTTGGAAAAGAGCTCAACACAAAAAATAGAAAATCTCCAAGCAGTCTGAGTGAAATACTGCACAGCTGTTAACAGTGTGTGGTTTGGGTGAACAACCAAAAGAATGTCCTGAGATGTGGAGTTTCCACGCAAGTCAAGTTGACTGAGAGGTTGCACTATTTGTGTGATTAAGTCACTATTATTACACACTTTTCATAAACACAGATGCAAGCTCGACTACACCCTCTGTTGGATTGGAAAGGAAACATAATTAACTTCAAGCTGCCATCCCAAGGCTAACATTGGTGAGCATATGAACTGTTCTTGCATTGCCAACGAGTGGTTGTTTTCCTTTTCTTTACAATCTGTCTGCTTTTTCCCCATAAAAACGATGCTTGCTTTTACTGATTAACACGTGTTATTTGTGAAGCCTGTGCTTCCACCAGAAGGCATTTAACCTGAAGAGGTAGCCCTCACTTTTGCACATTTGACCATCATTTGTATTATGTGCAATAACTTCAGGATGGAGTTGATGGAATGTTCTTCAAAATTTTACTCAAGTACCTTATTCAAATTGTACTTTCTGTTACTACATGCCGGAAAATTGACAGCTTTGCTTTTATGCTCAGCTCTCTCTTAAACACAACAGAGCTTTGAGTTTTCAGTATAGGTTTCTGCATCTCTCTGTAGTCTTATCCATCTCAGAGTTTTCATGCGAGTGCAGTCACCGAGCATAATACGAGATGCTGTTTTGTTTGGGGTGGGGTTTTTTACATTCAAGAAGAATTTCAGCCGAGTGAAACTGTCTGGACTAATGGTAGTTCTCAATCTTTCTCTCTAGGTGGAGAAAAAGAGAACATGAGTAAAACCTTTGGCTTGTTTGATCTGACGACGAGTAAACAAGTCAAAGGTTTTTGTAGCTCATCTAAACCTTTTTATGTCTGGAGGGCAAACTGAGTCAGCATGCCTGAAACATTTCCAATAATTCCTGTTTGCTCATGAAAACTGTGCACACACAGGAGCATAAGTCATAGCCGATACAAAGGGTGGTGGATGTTACTTTGTTTTAGTTAAGATTGTTGTCCTTATCTTCTGGTATCTGGCACATCTAATCATTTGCTCAGGCATCTTGCACTGTCTTATTTCCTTGTAGTGATCACAGATTTGAACTTGGGGATTGCAGTGTTATTGTTACATACAGGGGTGATGGTCAATGCTCCAAAAATAAGAGTTAACCTTTAAATCCAAAACTCCAAATGAAAGGCTTTCTGCACAGATCCTGGGTTTTCCCATGCTGCAGTTAACATAGTAACAAAGATAGTTTTTGTCTCCTCCTGGATCTAACTTAATTATGGTGTGATAAATGCTTCTGGCTCAACTTAAATAGCTGTTTGGACTATTTTGGTCCTGGATGAATTAGCATTTTAATTCTCTAAGCCCTTCTGAGGTCCAGCAGGGAAACAACCAAAACAACAATTATGGTGAGTGACGTGACGTGAGCTCTGAGACGCCATCGTTGTATAATCATCGGCAGAGCTCATATTCCCTTATGGCACATGAACTATTTAAAGGAGTTTGTCAATTACTTACAGGAAGTTCAGCCTCTCGCAGCTGAACAAATGTATGACCTGGGAAATATGACAGAAGTCTCAAGAGCACAAACATTTACTGAGCACAGGGAATATTACATTATTCATCGAACAGGCCTCGTAACACATTTGTGTTTTTACTTCTCGCTGCCTTTAAAACCGTCTTTCACGATAGAAGTAAAGCAGCTAAGCACTTTAAAAGACGACGTTATCAGATTATATCAGATTGTAAGATTACAAGCAGAAAGAGGGAGTGGGCTGTGTATCTCATGTGCATGTCTGCGCGTGTGTGTATATGTGTATCCATATGTGTAAATGCACCAGTATGATTGCATTTTCAGATCACTTTGCATGACGGCATAAAAAAGTTGTGGTTCAATGCAAAAAAAAACCCCTTGAAATTCTAATATATAAAAATTTCACGATTGGGTTTTTTTTAGTACTTTTACTTAAAAGTAAAGCTGCCATAGTTGCACCTAAACAGGAACTCAGATTATTAAATGTCTCACTCCCTCTGCTGGACACTGAGAGAATGCACAGCTGCGACACAGCCAGGAAAAACAGTAATCTCAGCTGCTCCATAAGTAATAAGTGTTCGTGCTGATATAAACACATAAATCAAAACATTAAATGAAATCTAAAATCCGAACCACCTATAACTCAAAATAAAAAATAGGTTAATTTCTTAAAATAAATATGGTGCATTTTGTGTATTCTCAACAAGGTTTTTTAAAAAATGCAACGCAAAATCAAGGATAATGAAACTAGAACATTTTAAATGTTTGTACAGTTGTTCAACCATCAAATTTAATCGCAGAAACTGATTTAAAGTAAAGCTAATTTAATTTTTCTTAATGGTCTTCAGAAATTCAAATCTAGCTTGAATCAGACATAGATCTCCACAAGAAATCAGAAAATTCAAGTGAAAAAACTAAAACTAAAAAACATGAAAAATGAGCACAAATTTGGAAGCATTCCAGTATAGTGCAATCAATACACTTTTTGTCTTTTGGGCTGATTTAGCTGGGCTAAAACTAAGAAAGCTGTGAGGAGACGTGCACCCCGTTCTGTGATTCTTCCCATCACACCCAATCCATGTTCCTCTGTGTTCCTGACTGAAATAGAGAACAGTAAACCTCCTCAGCTATCTGTAGCAGTTTTCTTTAATGGGCCTCGTGGTGGCCAGTTAGAGATGATTTGAAGAAACATGATCCTGGAGCTGGATCACATCAACTAAATGTTGGCACATCATATGGGTCTGGGCACGCATGAGGATGTAGGAGTAAGCGATAGAGAAATGTCTGTTTTTGGAGAGTGTTTGTGTATGTAGGTGTGCGTGTATGTGTGCGTGTGTGTGTGCAAATCAAAGTATAAAGAGAGCTGCAATTTAAGCACAAGTCTTTAGATCTGTGCCTGAACTTTAGGCAAGGTTTCTTTTTCTCATTTGAAGGCAGGTTTAGTTTTCTGTAACAGTTTGGCTCAGCTGGAGCCTGTGTGTGTATGTAGGTGTGTAAGTGCAATCAGCACTATATAAATGGAAGTGAGCTCCAAAATGAATATCATTGTCACATCTCATGCCAGAGCAAATTCTCCATCCAAAACGAACAATTTGGAGCCTACGCCTGCCATGGAAAATCTGCCTTCAATTTTCCCAGTGGTGGCGGTGTGCGCAGTCGCCCCTCAGACTCTTTTTTTCCACTTTCACACACATACATTGACTTCACAAACCAAAGACCAGGCTTTCTTTTCCCTCACACACACAATGACTTGGAGATCCAGTTGGCCTGCAGCAAGTGGACCCCACAGTTTATTTTTTTTTCAATTATCCATTTAGCGTAAGTGGCACTCGGCTGATGGGCAGCACGCCGAGAGGAAATGTTTGTATTGTCCTTATTTAACAATGGTGTTTAAACTAATACCTGATTAGCAAGAGTGAATCACCTTTGGGAAATAGATTTTTAACACTGCTCTGTTTCTTTTCTTTTACTTATAGTAATGACCCATCAGAATTTCTTCAAAACAATGTATACACTTTTTCTCTTCCTGACATACTATGTGTGTCTATGTGTGCTGGCCTGTCTTGGATCCAATTGTCACCACTTAATCCAGAATTATTGGGAGAGACCACATTAATGCCTTGATGCAACGTCTTCTGAAGCCCTGTTTGATTATGAAGGCTACGCAATCCCCCCATTTAACAGCACAAGAGGGCTCGAGAAGGGCTCAAAATGATGTGAATCATATGCCATGGCCTACACAATCACAAGATGAACTCCATTTGGAGACTGTGGGTTAACATGTTAGACAGCACCATCGTTAAAACAATAATTGGAAGAATGGTTTCCGTTCCACGAGTAGAAGTTGTTGTTTTTTTTAAAAGGACTGAAATCGTTCATGAGCAATTTTTGAATTTCACTGAGTTCAAGTATTTATCATTAAGTAGAGATTTTCTTTTTTAGTTTGGAAAATAGTGTTTTAACTTAAAGGCAATTAAACGATGAGTTTATGTAACTCAAATAGTGTTTGCGAAGAATGTTGGAGTCACTCCAGTGAAACGCCAAATACAGGCAGATATATGGACTCTCTACTTGAACTTTTTTTTTTTTTGAGCGACTGAGCAGCTATGTAACATGTGTTTGTAATAAGGGAGCCACCTGTGGGCCGGCAGAGATGAGGTGGTGATGAATATCAGTGCCAGGCTGGGACAAGCAGCATATTTCCTTCAGCAGTAAAGCTTTTGATCACTCCATCAGCTCTGGGCGCAGGAATGAGCTAATATTAACAGTCAGCTGAAATGTCCTAACGTGAGTAGGAGCGTCACACGCAATTATGACTAATTCAAACAAACAGAGCAGGAAACTGCAGAAAGGTCCAAATATTCTCTACAAAAGAGCAAGCAGACGTAAACGTAACGTCACTCATCAACACATCTACACACCCATTTACCTCACACAGCATTTGAGTTTCCCTTAAATAAACCTCATAAGTAGCTTTAAATAAAAAAAAGACTAATTTGCAGATTACATTCATATATCTTGTAGTTGTCTGTTGACCTCATGGATGTAATCACCGAGACCATGTAAAACAGGCATTCCACAAGGACTAGTCATGTTTATTGTTTAAGGTATCCAAGTATTTGTCACATACATGGTTCAGATCATCAAACAAATTTTGACAAAGATACAAAAGAATGAAAACTGCAGTTTTAAACCTAATGACTGGTTGTGATGGCCAAACCCATGGCCACACTCTAAAGTCAGTAACTTTTGTATTTTCATTCATTTGAACATAGTAATACATTTTAGTTGCCAATAACTTCATTGATTGGTTTGGATACATTTGTTCTATTTGTAAGCGCGCACATTTAGTTTACTTATGTATTCATACTTCTTCATTTCTTTGCTTTCTGACTAACTTTTGTCTTTTTATTTCTTACCTGCCATCATCCCTGGGAGTTGCTGGACAAAAGATGGTAGCCAGGGTTTGAAACCATTAAATACAAAGGAAGATAATTGGACCACACCACCACTTCCTGCTGAAGGGGGGATGTGTGTTTTCTTTACTTTAAAAACAAAGTATTTGTATTTAATTAAATATTTGAGTTTAGGGTTTAATGGGGTTTTTGAGTTTCTTCTTTAGTGTTTAGTTTATTAACAAACTAGATTGTACTGCATTGTTTGTGATTTATGATTGTGTTTGTTTGTTACCCCTCATGTGTCACAATGGTCTGATCAGCCATTATATATACCCTAGTATGTCATTTCATGTTTAGGTCAATTATGTATGTTTGGGCAGTCATTTGGTTTGTTAAGTTTGCAGTCGTTGCCTGAGTTCAGTTTTGTTTCTTTGACCTCTTTTATGAGCTCAACATTTATTAGTCTTGTAAATATAATTTTTGGGGGTTAAATAAATGGAAACTATATTTTTCTAATAATTCCTGGGACTCCTCCTGTTTTTCAACTCGGTCCATCACACTGGTTGTGCCTCCGGTTATTGCTGCTTGACAGCAAGTACTGCAATCAAGGATTCGTGATAGCTGGCAATGAGTCTTTAAGATCGCTGTCGAGGAATTTTTGGCCACCCTTCCTTGCCGAATTGTTTTAATTCAGTCACACTGGAGTTTTTGGGCATGAATGGCCTACTTAAGGTCATGCCAAGGCATCTCACTCTGATTTAAATCCAGATTTTTATTCATTTATTTTATTAATACATTTAGCCATTCAGAGGTAGACTTTTTGGTGTGATTCAGATCATTATCCATCTACATAACCCATCTCCGTTTGCACATCAGACCACAAACTGATGGTCAGAAATTCTCCTTCAAGAATTTCTAGTAGAGAGCAGAATTTAACCATTCTTAGCCACCAGCACGTTTGATTGTTGGTAGGATTTTCTTATCATGAAAAGCTGTGTTTGTGTTCCACCTTCCACCAGGTGGAACAGGACACAAACCAAAAATCTCAACTTTTGTCTTGTCAGTCGACAGAATATTTTCCCAAAAGTCTGTGTCATGATCTAGATACTTTTTGGCAAATGTGAGGCAAGTCTGTGTTCGTTTTGGTTAATAGTGGTTTAACGTTTAACATTATGCAATCCATGGATGCTGTTTTTGCCCATTCCCTTTGTTGTTGTTGAAACCTGAACCTTAACTGAGGCTGTTCTGGGTATTTTGGTGTGACCCCCTGGATGAGTTGTTTATGCCCTCTTTTTTTACTTTGATAGGCCGGCCACTAGTGGGAAAGTTCACCACTGTTACAAGTTTTCTCAATTAGTGGATATTGGCTCTCACTGTGGTTTTTTGGGGAATCAAGAAATATATTTTTTAGCCTTTCTAGATGCCAATGAATTTGTTTCTCACCTCTTCTCTGTTTTCTTTAGATCGCGGGATAATGTGTTGCTTTTTGAGATCTTTTAGTCTACTTCAGGTTCCTGGTTGTGTTTGAATGATTTCTTGATCAGCAAACAGGCCTGAGTGTGGCTAGTGAAACTAAACTCAGCTTTTCAGAAAGTTTTGTTAATTACAGTTAATTCATGATTTAGATTTGGATACCTTTACTCCCTTAATAAATAAAATCATTTAAAAGTTGCATGTTGTGTTAACGTCTAATATTAAAATTTGTTTGATAATCTTAAACATGTGTGGTAAAAAATTATAAATCAAGAAAAGCATGAAATTCACAGCACTGTATATAATTGAAATTTGGGTACTGCATAGAAATTTGATGAAATGTACAGTGATGAGACCATTTATTTCTGGCAGTTCTGCTGTGACCAAACCACGCTTTAGCTACGCTACTGTCATAGTTTTTGTAACAGCTGCATTCAGTAAGCAGATTCAAACAACTGATAACTGACAGGAGGAGGCGCAGATAGATCGGTTACTGCTTTAACTGTCTCTGTGTCTGCCCTCACAAGCCATCTCTCCAGAGTATAAGCCAGTTAGCCGCTTGGCATGAAGTGTATTATTCTCTGCTTTGATAAAAATGTTATTTTCCACGAACTTTTGAAGTACCTTTATGATATGAGTATAGTGTTCCCCTTCTCAAGAAGATTAGTATCCAGGTAGACAAATATATTCAGGAAATCTCTGAGAAGGTCATGGACCATGACCTGTAAGACAGCAGAAGTGTGATCTGGTTTAGTCCTCAAATCTATACATGGACATAATATAGCTCCCCACCTGCTGGGGAGGATGAGGGTCGGATGACTCCAGCATCAAATGAGTCCTTGATACATGGTTAGATGTTCAGGGCCTGAGAGGCTATAAAATGATTGGAGGGAATCAGTGCCCAGGAAGGAAGTCAGTGGCACAGTCATATGTCCAATGTCGGAGTAAGGCTAAAGCTTTTTCCTTGTTGAAACCTCTTTCATTATACAGCTCAGGACCAAGACAATACTCAGATGGCAAATGATCATGTTGCTTTTGATCGTTTGCCTATGGGCAGAATTGCTGACTGTAGGCAGAGGAAAGAACAGTAAGAGCTTTAGCTTTCATTTTTTTAATTTTTCCGGTTAATGTGAGTCTCAAACTAAGGATATCCAAGAATATTTTCTGCAGTGGAAGAAGCCTACAAGAAGAATTGTTGTTGAGTGTAGCAGATAGTAGCTGACGGTAGCATGTGGGGTTGTTCGTCTTTAGGAACAGTCTCACACGCACACCAGTATCCCCATGGCTTAGGCGGGAATTGGATTTTGTCAATGTGGACACTAAGACCTTAAAATCCTTGGGCTCATCACAGGAAGCTAATTCACCTTTTACCCACAGAGAATTATAGACCATCACTCTGAGAGCCTTTAACTTCCAGCCAGTCTCTGCCACAGCTACAGCTACTGCCCTGACATAGACTAAACAAACATCAGCCTTCTACTCTCGAAATAAATGATCAAAAAAAGATTTGAATGATAAATTGTTTATATGATACTGATTGAATGAGATTGGTACACAAATATGATTCTCCCCACTTGACTGTCCAGCCTCACAACAGTGCAGTAGGATATTTTAATATATTCATCAACGAAACCCATTAGCTCAAGCAGATTGTCCCAAGCGGTCCTAAGCTGGCTGGATGATGGTGAGGATGACACGTATTCCTAAACAGAAGCGCCCGGTACACCACCAACTCATTCAGTTCTGAGATATGTGAAGATAGAGACACCAGCAACTATAGTCTTGTCTTCCAGGGGCCAGAACAGGTGACACTGAAGAAAATGGCTCAGGGTAAATGAACATTCTGTAAAATTATAGTTTATGTCGGCAGTAATGACAATCGAAACATGACCAATCGAAAAAACAACATGGAATTGATGTGTGACTTTGCAAAAACAATGTTGGACTCTGTAGTTTGCTCTGGTCTCTACCCCAAACAGACCAGTGACATGTTTAGCCTCATTTTCTCCTTAAATTGCTGGCTGAGTGATGTCCAAAAATGACATGGGCTTTTTAGATAAATGGGAATCTTTCTGGGGAAACTTGGTCATATTAGATGGCATCATCCCAGTTTGGATGGAGCAGCTCTCATTTCTAAAAATCTGAACAAATGTACTAAACCACAAAGCAGAGTTGCAGTCTTACACGCCTCTCTGCAGCTTCTCTCTTCTGGTCTCACCTGAAACCCCATCCCCTTAGACTGTGTCTGCTCCCAAACAGACAAAAAACAAACTAAAAACCAGCAAAAAACAACTTAAACATAAAAAACAGGACAATACAGCATCCACATCTGCACCAAAGCGTAAAACAGTGAAATGTGGATTATTAAACATCACCTCTCTCTCTTCCAAGTCCCTATTAATACATGTTTTAATCACTTATCAACAATTTTTTGGCAACAATCCCCCACCTCAGCTTGTAAATCAAGTAAAGAAGCAGAAAGAGTTATAATCCATTTAAAAGCCTGAGACTTAGCCTTGTCCACTCCAGCTGGAAAACTCAAAATCCAGTTCTATTTGATATTATCTATCGTCCACCTGGGCCTTACACAGAGATTTTGTCTTAATTCTCAGACTTCTTATCTGATTTAGTGCTCAGCTCGGATAATATAATTATTGTGGGTGATTTTAACATCCATGTAGATGCTAAAAATGACAGCCTCAGCATGGCATTTAATCTGTTATTAGACTCAACTGGCTTCTTTCAAAAGGTAAAAGAGCCCTCCCACCACTTTAATCACACTCTGTCCTGTTCTAACTTATGGCATAGAAACTGAACATTTAACAATATTTCCTAAACTGTCTTTGTTCTGATTATTTCCTGATAACATTTCAATTTACAATATTGGATTACACAGCAGTAGGGAGTAGATTTCATCACAGCAGATGTCTTCCTCAAAGTGCTGTAACTAAGTTTAAGGAAATAATTCATCCACAGCTCTCTTCTTCATTGCTTTGTGCCAACACAGTGCAGAGCTACGCTACTCCCACAGAGGTTGATTATTTTGTGCCACACCTCTTCACTGTTTACAACTCTAGATACTGTAGCCCCTCTAAAAATTAGAGCCTCAAATCAGAAGTACTTGACTCCCTGGTATAACTCTCAAACACACTTTAAAGTGGAAAACTGGTAAGCTGGAGAGTAAATAGTATCTCACTAAATTAGAAAAGCATCATTTAGCACAAAAAGCCAGTTTGCTGCTCTACAAAAAGCCCTCTGTAAATCTGGGACATCTTATTATTATTTTCTTTTAAAGTCTAGCTTTAATATTCTTTTCATTCATCTGTCCATTCATTTTTATCACACGCATTTTGAACTATAGTTTTGTTTAGCTATAGTTTAATTCAGTTCAATTTTATATATTCATTTATTTATTTATTGTTAATATACAAATTTAATGCATGTATTTAATTATTTGTTGCTATTAATCTTTGTCTCTCTTCAACAGTATGTCTTTGTCCTGTCTTCATCTACTCACACCCAACCGGTCACACCAGATGCCTTATTCTGTTGGATGCTTCTTCCTGTTAAAAAGGAGTTTTTCCTTTCCTTCCTTCCTTCCTTCCTTCCCACTTTTGCAAAAACACTTGCTCACTGGCAGTCATGATTGTTGTGATTTGCTCTATTCACTTTATAATATTGTGGGGTCTTCACCTTACACCTTCAAATTACAATATAAAGCTCCTTGCACTGTTGTTGTGATTTGGTGCTACACAAATAACATTGAATTGAATAAAGAGAAATGGGTGAGTCACTTCATCTCAAGTCAAATCAGATTTTTTTTGCTCAACCATTTAATATTTGCTTAAAACTTTTGTGGTCTTGAGTATTGGCTAATTAAAATATGAAAATAAAAATAAAATAAAATCCCTGCATTCCTGTAAAGCTCCATATTTGAGCACACCCTAATTTTTTTAAAAAAACATTCTCATTCCAAAATATAACTTTTCTGACAATTTCTGAATAATATATATAGTCATATTTAACAATAAAACAAAAAATAAAAAGGAAGAATGGCGTCTGTAGCTTGAATACATGTGGCACACGTGGAATGTATGGAACACATCCCTTTTTTCATCTGAGCACATGTCATGAAATAAAAACACATTGAGGAGTAACTGAAAGAACGTATGTGCACATAAACACCACACAACGGAAATACACGATTTTACATGACTGTACATCAACTGTGGAATGTAATGCATTATTTGGCCACTAGGTGACATAACATCAATGGCTCGCACAGACTAGTTTGAAGCAAAAACCAGGACAGATTTAAAGGAAATTTCAAATCAAAAAAAGGGAAATTCACTCATATAAACACACAGAGGGAAACACATGTAATGACCTTGTTATTTTATTGTGGAGATGAGGACAGGAAAAAGACAGGAAAAGAAAAGCTCGGT
Organism: Diplotaxodon limnothrissa; assembly: GCF_057381915.1. Classification (NCBI taxonomy): domain Eukaryota; kingdom Metazoa; phylum Chordata; class Actinopteri; order Cichliformes; family Cichlidae; genus Diplotaxodon; species Diplotaxodon limnothrissa. The sequence continues at coordinate 15,805,854 of NC_140612.1, read as the reverse complement.
TCATACTCTGTCTGTTCTATAGCCTACATTTAGTTTTACCTTTCACGGTGAATTTTCATTTTAGTAGACTTTTGTAAGTTTTGTAACATTTAAATTCGGACAGCTGTCTCACTTATCGATATCTCACATGCCTTAATAGTATTCAGTTGTAATATGCATTTCTTATCCTTATTCATGTCTCTTATGGTAATAGCGTGCCTCTTGACATGCTGCCAGTCTGTCTAAAAGAATATGTCATCTATCCAAGCAAAGCATTGTTTTTTTTGCACATGTTTTACCCCTCACCTCGCAACTCCCCGCATTGACGAGCCGGTCACATGGTTTCCTTGGACGTCTGCGGGAAGGGGGGGACACAATCTGCGGGCATAAAAATGAAAATCCAGAATACCCTAATGGAGGGGGCCGGGGGTGTGTGTGTGGGGAGGGGAGGGGGGGGGCGCTTAACCGACCAATGAGCTGCAACGGGAGCATTAGTGGTGGCGTCATAGCAGCAGCATCTCTGACTCCAGATTGAGGTGACTCCTGCAACCATGACCGGATGATGAAGGGGTAATAAACGGATACCGATGATGATGTGCTCGTGGAGGTGAAGAAGAAGATGGCTAAAGAGAGATGCTGCTGTCACCGCAACATACGACTTACATACGAGGTAGTCACGCATCGTCTATTTCTGTTTGTGCTGTAATGTAGAACCGGTTTGGCGGAATAACAGCAATAAAGATGGAGACACTTATTCTCGTGTAACTGAAAACAAATTTAGAGGAAATGCAGTGCATAAGAACGCAATGTGTCGTTATATACCCGCCCAGCAGGCATATTATGTTGTAAACCAAAATCCAGTGTTGATGCTGTCAGGTGGTGATAAGCATCTGATTGGTCCGCAGGAGGTCTGGGACTGTTATTAGTCAATAACTGTTTCCTGTTCCTAAGTGATTTGTTGATTTCTGAGCTATATGATTTTCATTAGCAGTCTCAGCACAGAGCTCTTCCTCTACTGTAGCTTTCCATCTAAAGGGCAGTACTTGTGATTTTTCCATCTCTTGAATGAATTACTTCTCTCCAACAAGTTTCTAGGCTTTCTCAAGTGTTTTTACATAGAAGACAGAGAATAGAGGAAAAGCAAATTCACATATTTCAATGACTGTTCTGACTGGCAGTGCTGATGTAATTTATGCAATATTTTACATTTATATCAAAAATATTTAGACAATAGTTTGAAAGTTAGATTGCAATTGTACATGTATGCTGATCTCATTATATATAGAATGTGGTCACTCTGATTAGGCTGAATATGCTACATTCTTTCCAATCACATGACAAAGTCCTTTTTTATCAGGTCCTGTGATGTGTTAAAGATCAAATGCTATCATATTATCCCAATTGAATCCTTTGCTCTCCAATTGCAGGCCAGAGTTTCTAAACGTATGATTCCAGGCACACAAACAAGATATCAGGCCCTCTCCTGTGGAACTAGCTCCCAGTCTAGGTTTTGGTGACAGACATCATGTCTACTCTTAAGACAGGGCTTACAGTTAGTTTTGGATTAGGTGACCACAAACCAACATTATTACAGTTTTTGTTTTCTCTAGATTATAGGATCATCACTTTAAATATAACACATTTAAAATTCAATTAATTACATTTTATTTATTTTGAGCAAAATCATGGCAACAGCCCCTAAAATGATAAAATGGTTTAATTCTACACATTTTTATGCAGGTCTTTTTGTTCAACCCACCGAATTAAAGCTGAAAGTCTGAGCTGAGTTGTTTCATTTAAAATTCATTGTGGTAATATACAGAACCAAAAAGGTTGTCTCTGTCTGTCCAAACATTTATGGACCTAACTGTAAGTGGAGTTTTCAGGTATCTGTACTATACTTTAGTAGTTATTTTTACTTTTTACTTTTACTCCCTACATTTTAAACAAATGTATGTACTTTCTACTCCATATATTAACAGACTTTGCACTTACATCTACTCATGTTGTCATTCAGTGATTCAGGCATAACATTCATTACTTTAAGGACCACTTTTGAGTGTTAGATGAAGATAAACTCAAGCTGTACATTTACTGTAGTACTGTGCTAAAGGTAATAAAAATCTTTTACCTTTTCACTGTTGTAAAGGGTAAAAGGATAGGATAAAATACTTTTTACTTTAATTAAATCAATTAATTAATTTTTTTAACATTTTTATTTGCATCTTCAACTGAAAACCCAAAAGTGCAGCAAGTTCTCAGTTAAACAAATATTTACTATTCATGTACTTTGTTAGGTGTATTTTACACATGTATTTCATTTGCTGACACTTCCACGTGTAAGTGGGGTGCATTTATCCAAAAGTCAGTTTTGCAAATAAGAAAGAAAAAAAACCTGTCAATTTTGTGTAATGTTTGTTAATGTTTAATGACTGAGCATTATGTCACTTGTAGCTTAGATTTGTGATATTTGAGCCAAACCATCACACTGAGTTATTGATTATTTATAAAGTAGTTTTTCAAAATATGCGCTTTGGATGGGGGAGGGCTAATAAATGCATTTGTCTTCTGGCTAAATTTGAGTGAAAACACCTGGGAAAATAATGTCCACATGCTCAAACTGTTGATCAGCTATTTTATGATGTTGATTTCTATCGTGAAACATTCTTCGTTTTTTAACAGTACACACCAGTGAATTCTCTTGGATGAAATAAAAAGACAAAGACAAACTGTCATTCAAAGTCTTTCTGGCAGATTTTTGGCCTTTAAACACTCTTCAAGATCGTCATTCACAGCTTGTACATAAACTGCTGAATTAACTGGACAGCAACATCCTCCCAGCACAGTACACAGACCCTGCATCTAATAAGACAGAGAGTGAAGGTCTGTGCCTCATTCTCTACTCATGGTGAAGAAAGATTCACAAAACACTAATAAATCTCTTGTGCGGGACTAAATATTTGCATTCATTTAATAAAAAAGAAAGATGTTTACATACATCACCAGAGCATTCTCATTCCCAACGCGTAACATACAGACGATTTGTCACATATGTATCAGATTTAGATAACAGCTCAAATGGAGTCCTGACAAACTTACTCAAGTCCACTGAAGATAAAGTTCTTAAAAATACAACTTTTTGATCATATTTTTTCTACATACTTTACTACTAAAGGTATTTTTGACTGCGTTGATGGTCAGCTTTGTCAGTCACAGCTCTAGTTGTCTGAGCACTGTCCAGCATCGGGGTGGCTGTAGCTCAGGAGATAGAGCAGGTTATCTACAAACTGGTAGGTTGGTGGTTCCATCCCTCACTGCTCTGTTTGCCTAATATGCATGGGAAAGATGTTAACAGCAAGTTGCTCTCTGATTGCTCTCGGCATGAGGATGTGTGTAAATGTTAGACAGAAAGAATAGTTTGAATGAGGCATGTTGAATAAAGCACTTTGAGTACTGAGGTGGAGTACGATATGCAAACCAGTTCATTTATAATGGTCCAGTGTTTCGAATTTTTGTTGTGGAATAATGAAATGTTCTTTTGACATGTTTTTATTGGAGATTCAGTACCGGAATTCCAGGAGCGTGACCACGCCTCCAAACACGCTCCTTCCAGTTGTCATCTATATATGTTTCCCCAGTTCTACAAGCTGTTCATTCTCATTTGCCCCACCATCCTGCCCCTTTTCAATTCTTTAACTTCTTCACTTCCATTTGGTACATGGGGACCTGCCAGGCCCCTTCGAGGCCTTCCCCAAACCGCAGCTCAATTCATGTCCAAGCCATTCACCTTTACCTACTAAAATGCTGCCAAACCTAAAATGAGGATGTGGGCCCAGTGAATTATAACATATGTATATTATTTTCTAGTGCTTCTGAGTTTGATTATTTGCCGCTCTTGATTTCTTGTTTAGTTATGTCAGTTCCCTGTGATGTCCAGTCTATCCGAGTCTCATCTCTGTGTCTTGTCCTCAGTGCCTGCTGTTGGAATTCAGTCTTGCTTCAATGTTAGTTTAGCTTATGTCAATTTTTTGCTTCTGGTCTTTGTTTCATCTTCCCTCATAACCTTATGCTGCATGCTCATCTGTCTGTGTTTTTCTCTGGTCCTAGTTTATCAGTCTGTTTTGCCCATCCGCTGCTCTGTTATTATTTTTGTTAACTCAGTCTGCTGCCTGCAATTAAGATGTGTTTAAATTTAGTTCTGGTCTGATGAGTCCTACATTGGGTTTTCAATTTAATTACTTTGAACATCTTTCAAATAAGTATGAAAGAACAAATCGAGTAACACACTGTCAGAGGTTTACTTGCAAAAAAACAGATACAATACAAAATACATACTTCCAGCCTTGATCACAGGTGCATGTCATGGCAAAGCCAATCACATGTAAGCATATATCATAGTAGTAATTAGTAACATGTTGTATCACATAGTTGCTGCTCATACAAATGTCACGTTCAACAACATCCCAAATATGCTCCACTGGACTGAGATCTGGTGATTATGGAGACCAGTAGGGTTGTGTTTCTCCAAACTTCTATTGTGGAATTTTGGTGAAAAATCTGTGCAAAATATAGCCTCCATATCCTGTTCTTAGATAACAGTAGTGACCAACAGTGTGGTCTGCTGTACCAGTCTGATTCAAGGTCAGATACTTTCAGAAATGCTCTTCTGCTTACATTTTTCTAACAAGCGACTGAGTTACTGTTGCCTTTCTATCAGCTCGAAATTCTCCACTGAAAAAATGAGAGCAGCCCATCTGGCATCAAGAACCATGTCACTTTCACTCCCCTTTCTTCCTAATGCTTGGTTTGAACTTCAGCAGGCTGTCTCTGCCATGTCTACATGCAATTTAGTAAAGTTTAAAAGAAATGCTTCACATTTCCTTTCTGTGTTTGAACACTTTTTATTTTTGCAATACTCTTTCTAAAGTCAGTAAGGTTTTGATTAAAGTAAAAAAAAATTATTCACTGTAAACGGAGTTGAGGTGACTGGCTGACATCGACCTGTTATAATTGTTAGCCAGCAACAGCAGTCTAAGCACAAGAGCACAGATACAAGATTCAAGGTGGAAAGCTGAAAGTTACGGTAACAAGGAAAAAAAAAGAAAGAATGTCCAAGTAGGAGGGTAAAGGATGTGATTGGGTTAATAACAGGGTGTAGCTTTCTGTCAGGAGACTGGCCCTCGTCTCTCTTGTTTCATGTCTCATGTCTTTCATGCCTGTCATCACCTCAATCTAGAATAACAATATCAGATAACATTATTCATAGTAGTTAAATTTAACACCGAATTTCTACATCTAGCTCTACTGAATAAACTGTCCCGTTCTCGTAATTTCTCTTTCAATCTTTTTGGAGCGTGAAGGTCAAGTTCTATGATCATAGTTTGACTGCCAAAAATAAAGATGTGAGCTCAGTCAAGGGAATTTGACTGATTCTTCTAAACCACAGGAGTCATGTGTGAAATATCTACGTGCTGACACAGCAACAACTCAGTCAAGAGAATAACTAAACAGTGAAGAAAATCGAAAAGTTACAGACTGATAGGTTAAGTGAATAAATTCTTCTGTTATGCAGTGGTGACCACAGCTTGTCAGAAGAGAATAATACGCACACAGAATTAATATGGAATTAAAAAAATGATAAAAATCATAATCTTAGATGAAACTGGTAACTTAATGTAGTCTCATAAACAAATGTCAGTTTCTGTGGTAACAATATTCTGCTAATATACAAGTTAAAGGTAAATGACTGCAGGTGTGTCACACCACCTCCTTCCTGGTATCCATTCCTCAGGGATGTCCCCTCTCTCCAGGATTGTGTTAAACAAAGACCACTTAAAAAGACCACTGCCCTCTCTCCTACATATCCATACTGCCACAGGTATGTCATACCTTCCTACCTTCACACCTGCCTTTCCGCTCTTCTTCCTCTTCCTTAGTGCCCTCATTACTAAATTTTCTCCCGCCATTATCTTCTTTTTCATTTTCCTTATTCTTGTTTCTATAATAATCTTTGAAGTTTACTTTGAAATTGTTTTTGCCCTAACCCCATGGGTTGGGAACTATAGGCCTGATGTAAGGAATTATGAATACACAGTAACACCCAAGACTCCAAGTGACCCAAGCAGTAAATCACACTTGAGTGAAGGGTTTGTTATTTTGGCTAATTGCGTTTGGCTCAGTTGAGGGAAGCCTCTCAGTTCAACCTCTGATTTTCTGTCTCTTGCCCCAATAAGGCCTGCTGGCCAGCTGCACGCTGCGTGCTATGTGTGGAATGTGAGGATATCTATGCTTAGGTCAAGATGGAAGGACAGTGAAGGTGAGGAAGAGAGGAGAAGAGACATTCCCTGTTCCTTAACCCCAAACCTACAGGTCATGTATCTGTATCTATCTGGCAGATTGCAGGTTACACTAAATTATGAATTGACCAGTTTTAGATTTCATATATGCACATAGATCCAAATATAGCAAGGTATCTCTATGTAATGAATATTAAGTGTTATTTACATACTCAGTTCCTATGAAGCTGTTATTACATGGCAGTACATGAAGTAGTAGAATTTACTACTAAACAGGTCTTGTTATCTCAATAAAATTAAACTGTAGTGAGTTATGATCACTATAATCTTTCTTTTCCCCATTTTGTTTGGCTTATTTTAGCGCGAATCAAAAACAGGTGTCAAAAAAAGGTGCACGAGCTCTTGGCCAGCATTAGCACATGTATTGTGGTTGTGAATAAAAACAGTCAGCAAACATGAACATCGGGTACAGCTGTCTGGCAAATGTGAATCTATATAAAAACCTGTGGGAGTTTAGAAAGCAGAAAACAATTCCAGTGTCTTTCCTGTTTTTTTCACCAGTTTGTTACCACTACTGTACTACTTTCACTTCATTTCCAAGATTATTGTATACAAAAACATTATTTATCTAAAACGGTGGATCATGACCAAAGGAGGAGACAATTTGATTTTATTTGGATCTGGGAATGTGTTTTAATATTATTATTATTATTATTATTATTATTATTATTATTATTATTATTATTATTATTATTTTCTTTTTCATTATTATTATTGTTGTTATTATTATGAGTCAAGGTTTTCCCCTTGCATGAAAACACGTTTTCTGAGTGCCATTAAGATTTGAATTCAAATACAATTTTCTCGTTGCTATACACACACTTTTATGAAGTAAAGTAGCAGCAAAACAAATGATAAATAACCATTAATACTGTAACTTGGCACACCTTGTCTAATTGTGCTTGCCCTTCGTTTACTAAGTGATAATTATCATTATCTGTGCACATTAAACTGAATATGCAATATTAAGAAAGGTAACAGAAAATTAAAACTCCTATGACCAAAGAAGAGGCTTCTCTCTAATTTATAAAGGTCTGGTTCTCAGGTGAATGAATATACAATTTGATCCTTTGTGTTAATAAACTGCCACACCTAAAATTGCCCATAGGAGTTTTTCTTTAAACCAAACACAGTTTAAATCTGATTTTTTCTCCCTACATACAGACTCACACAGACCACACCCTCCTGTTTGGAGAAGCACTGAATAAGAATTTCCACAAACGTTGATCCAGACCACTGTTTTTGACTCCTAGCCTAAAGCTGTCTAGCTTTGATCCTGAGCTCCCTCGGCCAACCTCAATGTGCTGCTTGTTTGTTCAGATCTAGTCGGCACAGCTATGCTGTGATTCTTTTAAACTGATTTTCAAGAGAGTGATAACAGAGGTGCTTAATGCTGCTTTTATGTGAAGGATCTGAACATTTTCTCCAGGAAAAAATGTAAAGCAGTTCAGTGTTTTGTGTTGGAGGAAATTAGTGTCTAAATGCCGCCTTTTACCTGTTGCAACACGTTAGACACACCTACAGGGAGAAGGAGGTGTGCATAAACACACATGCACACTATCAAACACACAGGTATCCTCCTTGTGCTCCACCTGCCTTTAAAAAGTACCAGAGGCAAATAGTCAATAGACAGTGAGTATTTTATTAGAAATGGCTGGAAAACGTTGGTGTGGTTTATACACCCACTGACACACACACGCACACATACCTGGTGAAGCGGCTGTTGTGGAGCATGCTGAGACAGATCACTCTTTCATGGTGAAGCAAGCAGCCTCTGTGTACCTTTGCTCCACGGTGCTGTTTACCACGTCTCTCTGTGACTCTCGCTGCCACGTCAAATGACTGCCTGGGTGCTTGGCTCGCTCCTCTGGGAGCCTCGTGGCCGAAGAGCCTGACTGTGGTCACTCTGCTTTGACTCTGAAGATTCTCTGCAACTTTGCTATTTGCAGCTTGTAATATGCCTGGGTTTGAGTGTTTACTGAAACTCTAATGGCAGCTAGGAGGTAATCGGATATCTTCGGGTCTCTGAAGGCTGAGGCCAAGGACTATTCACCTGACAGATGAGGACATACTATGTACTGAGCTTTTGTGCTGTTTTTTAATGATACAGCTGAAAAATGAGTGGATTTCTTTATAGAGGAAGGTAAGCCTTTGCAACAGTGCTTATGATGAGTCAGTTTGATGAATGTGCATGGTTTGTGAAGTGTGAGTGTGTTGTATTTCTTTGTTCTGTATAGGCATGTGTGAGTGCGCTTTTATAAATGTAACATGTAGAGAAAAGATTTTGTTCTGAAAGCAGAGTCTCATTTACCTTTCAGGAGAAAAGAGAGCTGTTGTGTCAGTATTACACGGAAATTAGCTCAGCCAGCTGCAGTCATTTCAACGTAAACAGCTGCATTATCTGTGTCCACTGTTGTTATTTTAACCCCTTCAGGCATGTGACAAAACATTAGTCATGTTTTATTTCTCATACTAAAAGTAATTCATGCAATTACACTAACAGTGTAAAATATTGTGTCATCCAGTTGGAACTTATTCTTAAAACTGATGAGATGACTGAAAACGTCACGATTTGGTGGCTGCTGCGGTCCAGCAAATGGAAATATTCTACATGTTATTGTCTGGGGTTAAAGTGGAATTTGACAAGGGGGACGCTAAGTTCAGGGCAGCCAGGGAGCAACTACATTATATTACAATTTAGAAGCCTTTGTTACATTTGCCACTATCCAACCCTTGGCCACCTTAAAGCTGAAATTTGGCACCTGTTGTTAAAAAGCTTAATACCACTTTAGATTCAGATTCACGTTAAATTGAAATTGATGACATCCTCAAGAACAAACTTCTGTTACTTATTGAAAACTTAAATATGCAATTATTTTGAAGCATTATTACCTTTCTTTTCAAAGGTCAACGAAACATGAAAACTTCATGTACAAACTATTTAGTCAAATCAAATGCAAACTGCCTAAAAGATTGCTGACTTTACAAACAAATACGATTGTAAAACCTTCTCCCTTGGTAGTTACACTTCCACCACTATCTTTCTATTGAGAATTTGCTCAGAAATTACAATTCAGAATTGAGTGCTTTGTCTCTTTCTTAAAATGTATCTGTTGCTAACCACGGAAACTGCCATATGGATTAATAAATGAACACAAACAGAAGCAGAGCAAAAGATGAAGGTTTCATCCACCCTCTCCAGTGCTAAAGTCCCTTCGTCTAACCTCACAATACAAGAAAAGAAGGCCGTTGCATCACTGAGCAAAAACAAAACATCACCATATTACCAGCCGACAAGGGGAGGTGCACTTTTGTTCTAAACCCAACGGATTATCACACAAAAATTACTGCACTCCTTAGTGACAACAGTACCTATGAAGCATTAAAATGAGACCCCACAAGCGACTACAAAAGTCAACAGTTGCCTGCAAGAACTTGAAAAGGATAAAGTCATTGACTGCCCTACATACATACCGTCGTCTATACCAAGGGGATGCTATACCCTGTATTTACGGACTTCCAAGGATCCACGAAGAAGGACTCCCACTCAGACCCAGTGTTAGCAGTATAAACTCAACTACCTACAACATTTCCAAACACCTTGCCACCATCCTTGTGCCCCTTGTGGGGAACAACCCCATCACATCAACTCCACTGACTTCAACAACAAGGACCAGAAACTTGCACTGGATCCAGATGAAACCATAGTGTCCTTTGATGTGGTTTTACTCTTCACTTGCATACCTACAAATGAGGCAGTGGAGACTCTCAGAAAACGACTACAAGAAGACAGCTCCTTGGAAAACTGAACCAGCTTCACCCCCAAACAAATTTGTACACTGTTAGATCTCGGCCTTACCACCACATATTTTAAATACAACAAGGGTTTCTACAGACAAAAACATGGATGTGCCATGGGCTCCCGAGTGTCACCTATTGTAGCCAACCTTTACATGGAGGAAGTGGAAAGAAAAGCTCTTGTCTCTTTTAAAAGGACAGCACCAAGCCATGGGTACAGATACATGGATGGCACCTGGATCAAAACTAAAACCCAAGAAGTTGAATCCTTCAGTGCTCACATCAACTCATTAGACAGAAATTTAAAGTTCAATAGGGAAGACACAAAGGATAACAGTCTGCCACATTGAGGAAAATGGAAACCTTAGCATTGCCACAAGACCACACACACAGACCAGTGCCTACTCTTTGACACCCACCATCCTCTGGAACACAAACCTGGAGAAATCAGGACCCTGTAACACCGGGCAGAAAACATTCCCTCTATGCCAGAAGGGAAAAAGAAGGAACACACATGTAAAGAAAGCTCTTACAACATGTAGTTATTCTAATTGGGCTTTCATAAAATCACCAAAGATGCACAGAAAAGAAGGTCAGACACCAACTGGAGAGAATCAGAAGGACAAATGGAACTATACTGTCATCCCCTTTTGTAGCAGGTTTATCAGAGAAACTCAGGAGAGTCTTCTCCAAACACGAGATCCCAGTATACTTCAGACCCAGCCGCACCCTCAGACAAAAACTGGTTCATCCCAAAAACAAAAATCCCAAACACAAACTAAACAACATTGTGTATGCTGCACAGTGCAGAGAAGAGTGCTCAGACCTCTACATTGGACAAACCAAACAGCCACTTCATAAATGCATAGCACAACATAGAAGAGCCACCTTGACAAGACGAGACTATATCTGCATCTAAAGGTTAAAGGTCACTGTTACGAGGATGCAGATGTTCACATTTTGGACAGAGGAGACAGATGGTTTGATAGAGGAGTGAAAGAGGCCATCTATGTCCACTGTGAACGACAGTATTTGAACAGAGATGGTGGCTTGTGACACCAACTGTCTGCCATCTATAATCCAGGTTTGAGATCCCTTTCCAGACACCTTAACGCCCAATAACATCTTGTGTCATTTGATCTCAGTAAGTTACATGATAGGGTCAGGCAAGGCCTCATGGGTTCACCCTAAACCTTGGTTGATCAGGGATCTAGAGAAATTTTCTTAGGGTGTCATGGAAATCAAATGGGGTGGCCAAATCAAAGCCTTAAAAAAAAAAAAAAAAAACGCAACACATATTCCGGTGTTACATATGGTTAAAATGATTCAAATGCAGTAGGTATACGTTTCATATAAAATCACACAAAAAACATAAAATCCTAGTAGTAGTTATATATTTTTTACTGTAAAAACCACAGACATGTTTAGTAAATTATTTTCATAACTTGAAATGCAAATATAAATTGTAAATTTTGAAAACTTATGCACAAATTTTGTAAACATTAAAGTTATATACAACTATTTATCTAAAAATGCAGCCAATGCAATTACACATAATCCTAATACTCTACCTGAGCACTCAAAGCACATTAAACATCATGCCCCATTCACTCAATCACACAAGCACCTTTTCTATGCTTTGTCTCCCTAATATTCACAAACATTCACACTTGGATGCATTAAGCAACCTTCTGATTAGTAGATGCTCTGCTCTACCTCCTGAGCTACAGCGACCCCACTTCTTAAGCAGTCTTTACCTTACAACAGAATCTCTAATCTTCCTCTCATGTCTCCTCTTTCTTATTTTACTCTCCATCGCAGAGAGTAAAATTATCACGCATTAACATTTTTTCTTCCCTTGGAAATACAGCCACTTCACCCATAGATATCAAATTATGTGCCAAATTGCACAGAAACAGTGTGTGTGTCATACATCATATATTGAGCCTTTTAAAATGATGAATTTGAAATTACCCGGCATTTCAAAAAAGTTGGATTTCGTTCACTCCACTTCTGTGGTGCTAGCTAGATGCTGAAGTACCTTGGATACAACTTATATAAATTATGGTTATATCTTAACCATGAATGCATCAAAAACCCAGGATCGCAAGTTCGATTCCTGCCTGGGGCGTCTGTATCCAGTAAGGGTCCTAAGGCTAGACCCCTTATGCTAAGCGAGCCTACCGCAGACATGAGCGAGACAGATAAATATGAAGGCATGCCGGCTCGGACGTCGCCCGGATCAACAAGGTCCGCGTCAGGTGTTGAGGAACCAGGGCACCCTGACGAAAAGTGGGCTACTGGAACAAGAAGGCATCGGTGGGCAAGAGACGAAAACAGGGCGTTGTTGGAATGCTACTACGCAAGTAACCCCGGCGGAAGGGGCTACATGAATAGGATGACGGACCTATGGATTCTTCGATACCCAACATCCACAATGACGGCGAAACAACTAGTAGCTCAGTGTTCCAACATTCGAAAGAAGGGACTGCTCTCACAGCTAGAGATTGACGAGGTACAACACAAATGCTACGGCAAGGAGGAGTCAGGACGCCAGGTCAGGGGGGAGATATCATCACCCCCACCCGAGATTGGGTACATAGCCCCAAGTGCGATAGGAGAAGGATCGTTGAGTGCGAGAGGAACTGACCTGAAAAATAGGATAATGGCCAAGCTTGAAACCTGGATCCCCCGTAGCCGGTTACCAAGATTACGTGAAGTACCCTCAGAAGGTCTGCTAGATGATGTTAATGCAGCACTACGGACAATACCTACAACCACGATTACCGACACTAACAAGCTGATCTACAATACGGCAGCAGTGATCAGTGAGATGCTTGGCTACAAGTTGAACAGCCACAAGGGGCAGTACCCTCCATGGAGAAGGAGGCTAGAGGGCAAGATCAAAGTAGCACGGAGGGAGGTTAGCCAACTAATGGAGTTGCAGAAAGGTGCGACAAAGAAGGTGCCTATGAAATACAGCAAGCTGTCCGTACCTGAGGCCTTGGAAACTGCCAAGCAAAGACTCACAGCCTTGGCCAGCCGCTTGAGGAGGTACACCAGAGAGATAGAAGGCAGGAGAATAAACCAGCTGTTCTCCACAGAACCAGCAAAGGTGTACTCTCAGTGGCAAGGGAACAATAATAAGAGAACAGCACCACCAAGGCTGGAGACGGAGCTATACTGGAAGAGCATATGGGAGAAGGACGCAACCCATAACGGCAATGCTCAGTGGCTAGTGGATCTGAGGGCAGACCACAGCGACCTCCCTGAACAGGGTCCAGTAACCATCACAGTGGCAGATATCCAAGAAAGGGTCTCCAGTATGAAGAGTTGGACAGCACCAGGGCCCGACATGGTTCACGCCTACTGGCTAAAGAAGCTGACTGCACTCCACGAGCGTCTGGCAGCACAAATGAACCAGCTGCTAGTTAACGAGAGACACCCGGAATGGCTAACCGAAGGTCGGACGGTCCTGATCCCCAAGGACCCCAAGAAGGTCCTTGTACTACATGGAAGCTCCTGTCAGGCATCATATCGGCTAAGATGAACAGGCACATGGGTCAATACATGAGTGGGACACAGAAAGGAATTGGCAAGAATACCAGAGGCGCAAAACACCAGCTACTGGTAGACAGAACAGTCAGCCGAGACTGCAAGACCAGACTGACCAACCTGTGCACTGCCTGGATTGATTACAAGAAGGCCTATGACTCAATGCCCCACAGCTGGATACTGGAATGCCTAGAATTGTACAAGATCAATGGGACCCTAAGAGCCTTCATCAGGAACTCAATGGGGATGTGGCGTACAACACTAGAGGCCAACTCCAAGCCCATAGCACAAGTCACCATCAAGTGCGGGATCTACCAAGGAGATGCTCTGTCCCCACTGCTGTTCTGCATAGGCCTGAACCCCCTCAGTGAGATCATTAACAAGACTGGCTACGGATACCGACTACGGAACGGAGCAGTTGTCAGCCACCTCCTGTACATGGATGACATCAAGCTGTATGCCAAGAGTGAACGAGACATCGATTCACTGACCCACACTACCAGGCTATACAGCAATGACATTGGAATGTCGTTCGGACTGGAGAAGTGTAGTCGGATGGTAACAAAAAGAGAGAAGGTAGTCAGAACTGAGGGGATTGAACTACCAGAAGGCAACATTGCAGACACAGAGGACAGTTACAAGTACCTGGGGATCCCGCAGGCAAATGGGAACCATGAAGAGGCCGCTAGAAAGGCTGCAACCACCAAGTACCTGCAGAGGGTCAGGCAAGTCCTGAGGAGTCAGCTGAATGGTAAGAACAAGATCCGGGCCATCAACACGTACGCCCTGCCCGTGATCAGGTACCCTGCTGGGGTAATAGGCTGGCCAAAGGAGGAGATAGAAGCCACTGACATAAAGACAAGAAAGCTCCTTACCATGCATGGAGGGTTTCACCCCAAGTCCAGCACCCTGAGGCTGTACGCTAAGCGGAAGGAAGGGGGCCGGGGACTGGTGAGTGTCAGCACCACAGTCCAGGATGAGACAACGAACATCCAAGAATACATTGGGAAGATGGCCTCAACTGACCGAGTGCTCAGTGAATACCTCAGGCAGCAGAAACCCAAGAAAGAGGAGGGAGACGAGGAACCATCATGGAAGGACAGGCCCCTGTACCACCGGCAGATAGAGGAGGTGGCTGATATCCAGAAATCCTACCAGTGGCTGGACAAAGCTGGACTGAAAGACAGCACAGAGGCACTAATCATGGCAGCACAAGAACAAGCTCTGAGTACAAGATCCATAGAGGCTGGGGTCTATCACACCAGGCAAGACCCCAGGTGCAGGCTGTGTAAAGATGCCCCAGAGACAATGCAGCACATAACAGCAGGGTGCAAGATGCTAGCAGGCAAGGCATACATGGAACGCCATAACCAAGTGGCCGGCATAGTGTACAGGAACATCTGTGCCGAGTATAACCTGGAAGTCCCGAGGTCAAAATGGGAGATGCCCCCAAGGGTGGTGGAGAATGACTGAGCTAAGATCCTGTGGGACTTCCAGATACAGACGGACAAAATGGTGGCGGCTAACCAACCGGACATAGTGGTGGTAGACAAACAGAAGAAGACGGCCGTAGTGATCGATGTAGCGGTTCCGAATGACAGCAACATCAGGAAGAAGGAACACGAGAAGCTGGAGAAATACCAAGGGCTCAGAGAAGAGCTCGAGAGGATGTGGAGGGTGAAGGTAACGGTGGTCCCCGTGGTAATCGGAGCACTAGGTGCGGTGACTCCCAAGCTAGGCGAGTGGCTCCAGCAGATCCCGGGAATAACATCGGAGATCTCTGTCCAGAAGAGCGCAGTACTGGGAACAGCTAAGATACTGCGCAGGACCCTCAAGCTCCCAGGCCTCTGGTAGAGGACCCGAGCTTGAAGGATAAACCGCCCGCAGGGGCGTGCTGGGTGGGTTTTTTTTTTTTTTTTATATATAGTACTATTCTTAGTTAGCGTATTGTCTGTCTTGTTAATGTTGGTTTATGTTGGTTTATAATGGAGCACTGTAACAAAAAATAATTTCCCCCAGGGATCAATAGAGTATTCTGATTCTGATTCTCAGTGTCCCAGGCTGCAAAATTGGCTAGCTTGCCAACCAATAATTCACATGAATTCAGTCTTTGCGTTTGGCTAATAAATGATTTACTGATGAATAAATATCATCATCATATCAGTTATTCTAAAAGATCATATTAGCTGGTGAAGTAATTTGGCAATGTAATGTTAGCAAAAAAGTTAGCTATCTAGCAATCACTGCACGGAGTTGTTGATAGGTGTATTTTGTAAAGTATTCTGTTACGTTACTCAATGAGAGTAATGTATTCTGAATACTTTGGATTACTTAATACATTCTCATGCTTTTTACAACTACATGAATGTACTATTGCTGTGTGATTTATTACTATTACTGAAGGTTACTTGCCATACCAACACCAACTAGATGTTTAAATTTATTTATTTATTGTCATTGTCAAGAACAATGAAATTGCGTTTGGGGCTTCCATACAACCCAAAAAAAAGAAGAAAATAATAAATACCCCTTAAAACCCAAGTGTACATATTTAACCCAGTGTGACTCCAATGCAATAAGACAATCCTTAGCAATAATGTTCGTAGAAATTCAGACAAAGACCTGAGAAACATGACAAAATACAACAATGCAACCCATTCAATATTATTGTACTGTGAGATATGATATCAGATATGATAGTTATCTATTTAAGAAAGAGGGGGGGGGGGGGGGCAGGAGGGGGAAGAGAATAAAGATATGATGCACCAATGCAGACCAGTTCATTGCTATTAAGAAGTTGGATATGGTTATTGTCCGTGAGAGGGGGGCAGAGAGTTCAGGAGCCTCACAGCCTGTGGATACAGGCTGTTGGCCAGTCTGGATGTTCTGGCCTGTATAGACCTGTACCTTCTCCCTGAGGGCAGCAGATGGAAAAGGTGGCGCGCAGGGTGATGTTGGTCCCGCAGGATACTGTGCACCCTCCTCAGACAGCGAGTGGGGAAGATATTACTGATCTCTGGCAGACTTGTTCCAATAATTCTGCCAGCTTCTTTCACCACCCGCTGGAGTGCTTGCTGATCGGCCTTGGTGCAGCTGGGGAACCACACTAGAAATCCATACGTCAGAACGCTGCTGATGGCACAGTTGTAGAAGTTCAACATCAGAGATCTGGGAATGTGTGCGCTCCGCAGTCTCCTCAGGTAGTAGAGGCGCTGTTGGGCCTTCCGTACAACTGAGGTGATATGGTTGCCCCAGGACAGGTCCTCGGTCACAGTTACCCCCAAGAATTTAAAACTGCTCACCCTCTCCATCTTAATCTAAATGAGTAACAGTAGGTGGACATTAGGTAAAGCTGCACTTTTGGCAGCGAATGCGTATATAGAACAGGTCAGCGGCTCCAAACCGTAGTAAAGGGACCTCTGGCTAATACGTCAGGTTCCGTGTCGGGCTTGTAGCTGTAATCTAGCTTTACTTTGTTGTCTGGGTCAACTTCGCTAGTGAGAGACAGAGAGAGGCGTTGAAAATCTGCTCCAACAGAACTTATTGTTTTGGAGGAAAACACGAACACAGTGTACAGTCGAGTCTTAATAGCTTACTTACAACTGGGCTACACTTCCCAGAAGGCTACATTCTTTAGGGCTATACCTGTAACACTCTGCCTATTGCCTTTATATTAAATAATTTTTTGAACAATAATTTGAAAAAATCTTTTGTCACGTCATTATGCAGGCCGCAAGGTTGAGACACAGGCATTAGAGCCTCTTAATGTGTGTTTTGTTTGGGTTTCCACCGGCACGGAATTACCAAAAATAGAGAGGGGACAGCCTAACATATGAAACAGGAAAAGACTGCCGTGTAATCCCTTTATTTCAACAAAGTAACTGTATTATAAATACCACCTTTTAAATGGTAACTGTAACGGAATACATTTACTCATATTTTGTATTTTAAATACATAACAGCGGTACATGTATTCCGTTACTCCCCAACACTGGTTACAGGATATGTCTCAGGAGTGTAAATGACTTAACCAACCTCACCCAATCAGAGTATTCTCCTATATATGGCGGCTTGTAATTCATGTATATTAGCAGGGGTGCACAGGTTAGTTAACATTAGGTCCCAAAAATGAGGAAGTCTCTAAGAAGTTAGAGTTTCACGGCCAGTTGGTGGAAGGAGTTCTTGGATTATTCCATGCTGTCTTTGTTTACTGTTTCCCCATTGGTGACTGATGGCTGTGTGACTTGAAGCATTTGCTGACTCATTTTCCACCAGCAGCATGTGAGTGTCAGCTTCTCTGACATGGCAGTGTGAAGCAGCTCTGCTCATTCCTACTGCTTTGTACGACTTACTACATTTTCACTCATACATCATGCAGACAGGACTCCAGCAGAAAACAAGTTTAGTGCAAAGATAAGGATCATTATGGTGAAGACACATGGGAAAATGTTCAGGGACTTTACTGATAGCTGTCTCTGTTTTCAGGCACTGTGGTGCAGATAAACGGGCCAGGCCGAAAAGCATGATGGGTAAGTGTCTCCTAATGTATTACAAATGCAAAGTGGTGCTTGTCTTATTTTTTAAATGTGCATTTTCTCCTGCTTCTAAAAATTAAACAATGTTCATTTCTTTGTAAGTAAGCTGCCTTTATCATTCAAACTTGGGTCCTATAACTTAAGAATACCCCTACCTTGGCAGCTTGATGGCCTGTGAAGTATCTTTGCTCTTCCTAGGACAGATCTCCAAAGTGATTTCTGGGATCTGCTGGATCCATTCACCCAGTTTGGTGGTTACTGCCCTGAATGCTCTGATTACCTCAGGCATCACTGTTCTCTGGCTTCTAGCTTCATCATAGTCCTGGGTCAAAGACCAGGACAATGACATGAAATTATTTGTCAAAATTCACAGTATTAAAGTGTGATTTAAATGTGATGAGGATTTGGACAAAAGTAATGTATTATGTTAATGATGGTTCTGAGAAGTCCAATCAAACAAAATGTGTGCTTGCATACTTCTACTATTATGTCATTCATATCGGTGTTCTGTAGTGTTTCGTAGCCTGGCTTGCTGCAGGCACTGCAGCAGCTAACATCTCAGCACTTGATCCAGGATACCTTCTAACTTCTTACACAACAGCTTTTTAATCATATTTAATGTGCTGCAATTTTATAGAATCGTTAGAAATATAAACTCTGCCAAAACTAACGTGATTACACCCCTTGGGATCTTGCCCTTCACTACCACCACCCCCTTTCTCCTGCAGATAATTGCCCCTGCTTTTAAAGGAATAAAATTCAAACTATTATACAAATCGAATTCTAAGTATTGGATGGAGTTTTCTTGGAAAACTCCTGGCCTGTTATAGGGGATAAGCATGGCTTCGTGATGTCTTTAGACCTCTGGAAATATTTTAATTGGACCACAATATACTATATCAATTCTATGAGTGTGTGTATAAGGACACACACAGCCCATTTGTATCTAGGTTTAATGGGTTTATAACGAGGTGATGGTTGATCACACAGTCTCAGAGACGTTGCTCAGAAAACCCTGAAGTGTTTAAATTTCACCCGTTGCTGTTGCACTGATGATTCTCAGAAACTAGAGCAAATTTACTGTAAATAGGAAGCATTCATGAGGAGATTTAAACAGCATTTTGCAGATCAAATGCTTTTTGTTTTTTACTATTAAACACACTGTATACAGCAGACTTGTTCTGTGTTATGAAGCTATAAACATAGAAAACCCTAAGGGTATTAAATTCCTGCAGCAGAATAGCTCCTCTGCGAGTAATGGGTTGATGTGTACATGTTTCTTCTTCTACCTGTGCAGATTTCTCAGGTGACGAAACAGACAAAGGACCCCCAGTACAGATGCACAGCCTCAGAGAGTTTGAACAGGTAAGGATATCGGCTCAGCTACAAACCTGTGCAGAAAGCAGAGCATTCCTTTGATACTGACCGAGGCCAGATATGTCACAGTTTGGTGTAGACAGAAACAAGCTGATAGAAACAACAAATATCTCCTAGTGTTGCAAGAAAATAGCTGTTGAGTTGTGAACTTGATGAGACTACACTAGTGTTAGTCATCTACTGTGTGTCAGACAGGCCCAGGCTTGCCTCTGCCCACTGTTAATTACTATTTAGGTGCGTTGAGGAAGTTGATGTGGCAACCGAAAGTCCTCATGACTTAGAGAGTTCCCTTTGCTAAAGCTGGTTTTCCAGTCTTGCCACTTTTAGACAGACTGTAAAACTATTTCTAATTTGTGGATCTCTTACTCAGTCGACCACTATTTCTGTCAGGTTTGCTGGTGTGCCTCATTAGTGCACGAGGTGTCATTTGTTTGGAGTATGTGATTCTTGTGTTGGGGTATATTTGAACTGAAACTGAAAAACTGCAGACTGTGTATTCACTGCCTACGGTAAGGTCCAAAAAACAAAAACAACAATAAGTGTCAGCACATTTTTAAAACTGTGATATTAAAAGGTATCAAACGTATCCCTGCTGGTGATTCTTTGAACGTGACGAGGGTGCTTTTTGAATGATACAGCCACTGTTTTTTCTACATTTAGTTTCTATACATTTTAGAAATTGCCTGACAAAATGCCACTGCAATGAAATCATTATTTTATAATGTGAAGCATTCTCTGCTCACATTACTTACTGCAGCTGATGCCACCAACACTTCGTGTGTTCTAGCTCATTTTCATTTGATATATTTAACAGCAATGTCAAACGTTTCGGCCTTGCTGTCCACTTCCATGATCAGATGGTTAACACAAATACAGACTCACATATAAAAATAGAGAGATTAATGCATTTTAAAAGCTTGCATATGCAAAATATTTTTAGAGGTTGGAAATCAAACAGTCTGTATGAAACACCAATGAAATGGGGGGCATGGTGCTCCTCTAGGTCTGTTTCTACCCCACAGTAATGAATTCTGGGAACTCTGCCACTAGCATTATGGGTGTGATATAACTCTGTAGGTGCTTGCTGCAATTACCCCATTTATTGAAGGACAGAAGTATAGATGAAAAACAGGCTGGGCGTGCTGGTTGTAATAATGTTGAACGGTGGTGAGTTTGGCCTGAAGTGAAGCACGGTATGAAAGTTGAAACTACAGCCAGAGAAGATCGAATCCATATTTTTTCACAGGACAAACTGCCTGATTAATTTTTGTTTCTCTAAAAGGTTATTTCTGAATGTATAAACAGGCAGTAACAAATAAACAGTTAATATTTTAAAAGATTTGTTTCACACCTCATTTTATATTTTATGCTACTGATTTTTTTTAATCACAACTGTGTGACAGTGACATCAGGTTTTTGACCCAAAAGAGATGAGTGGGTGGAATCTTAAGTTTGTCAACTAATGATTGCAAAACTACGGTGGCCCCTAGAGACAAAGCATGTATAAACTCCAAAACACTTACAAATTCCAAATAGCACGCACAAACTCCTCAACACATACAAAATCCAAAACACATGCAAACTCCAAAACACATGCAAAATCCAAAACACGTACAAAATCCAAGACACGTACAAGCTCCAAAACACGTACAAAATACAAAACACGTGCAAAATCCAAAACACGTACAAAATCCAAGACACGTACAAGCTCCAAAACACGTACAAAATACAAAACACGTACAAAATCCAAGACACGTACAAGCTCCAAAACACGTACAAAATACAAAACACGTGCAAAATACAAAACACGTGCAAACTCCAAAACACGTGCAAACTCCAAAACACGTACAAAATTCAAAACACGTACAAAATCCAACACGTACAAAATCCAAAACACATACAAAATCCAAAACACGTACAAAATCCAAAACACGTACAAACTCCAAAACACATACAAAATACAAAACACGTGCAAAATCCAAAACACGTGCAAACTCCAAAACACGTGCAAACTCCAAAACACATACAAAATCCAAAACACATGCAAAATCCAAAACACGTGCAAAATCCAAAACACGTACAAAATTCAAAACACGTGCAAACTCCAAAACACGTGCAAAATCCAAAACACGTACAAAATTCAAAACACATGCAAACTCCAAATCACAACGGAAGTGCTCCAGGACGCTAGGGGCAGTGTTGAGCTCGATTTGTAAAATAAACGGCAAGTTTGTTGCAAACTCCGTTGCGCTTCCCAGGTTGCCTAGCAACTATGATACTAACAGCTGGAAACGTGTCATACAACTTTTTTTGACAGAAATGAAGGAGAACATATTTTTTTTCATTTGTTTGTTTGTTTCTACAAGAGCTTTGTGTGATTTGATAAGTATCTGAGGCTGAGACCACAGGACAGTAAAACATGATTTTTGGGCTTCATTTCTGTACTGAACAGTCATTTAAGATTAGCTAGTAAATAACAATTAGCTAATGTTGTTCATGAGACTAAAGTCATATCACTTTGGTAATGTAAATATAATATGGCCAATATTATGGTTATTATATTAGTCATTATTAGGTATTACAGCAGTGAACATGAACTCTTTGTCAAATACTGAGCTTCAGTACAGATTCAAGTTGCAGTTATTTACATGTCTTACCACCTTAAATCTTCACTCAAAGACAAGTATATAGGAATGACTGCCAAATTTATTTGCCACTGAAGCCGAAGGATGGCATCTGAATAAAACCTCTCTTGACATGCCTAGATGACATTAAAGCTTGGTTGGCTCTAAACTTTTTAAATTTGAATGAAAAGAAAACAGATTTGTTGGTGTTTGGACCCAGTGGCCCCTGTGAGTCCTCTTCTTTTCATTTGGAACCCCTGGAGGTTTATTTTAAACCTGTTGTTACTGCCCTTGGTTTTAAGTTGGACCAGTCCATTTTTATCATTTAAGGCGACTGGCAAGAGTGAAATCGTTTCTTTCTAGGCAGCACTTTGAAACCGTGATCCATGCTTTTATTTCTTCCCCTGTGGACTACTGTAACGCACTTTATGTGGGGGTCAGTCAGTTGTTACTCTGACATCTGCAGCTGGTTCAAAATGTATATTGACAGTGCATATATAGGTGTATCATATATAAGAGACAAATGTTGTTCCTTCAGTATGTTGGCATTACTAAATTTGGCTCAAATGCTTACATACATGTGTAAAAAGAAAATGTACAAGCTGTGAGCTGTTTCAAATCAAATCACTTTTATTGTCACATCACATGTGCAGGTACATTGGTACAGCACATGTGAGTGAAATTCTTGTGTGCGAGCTTCACAAGCAACAGAGTTGTGCAAAATACAATAATGTAAACAAGCAAAATACAAGAATGGCTACATCTGAAACTAATAAATATATGTACAATATATAATAGTATATATATGTTTCTGATAAAATGAAGAGTAGACTGATGTATTAAATATTCCTTTATTGGGTGAGAAAATCAGACCATGTCATAACTGCTTTAAGTCATACAGAATAGATATCAGAGCTTTAAACAGGCTGACGTCTGCTAAATGGGTCAAACTGGGCAGAAAGTATACATACACATAACATCCTTACAGAATATGATGTAACACTATAGATCAACTTACCTCAGAATATATAAAGCATATAAACAATTACAGCAATATGATGCAACAAACACAGCAGTGCTACTGATCCAAAATACTCAAAGCTTCATAGAACTGAAACAAACATTTATTTTTAGTTCCATTCTGCTGCTGATACAGACTTTAGGTTTCTGAACATTAAACTTGTTGCTGCCTTTCATAGTGCGTAACTTGAAGGCCCTGAGTACTTTCTCCCACACTGGAAACACTGGAATGATAAAATTATTTGAACATTACCTAATAAGACTGATTCAGGACAGACAATTAGTTATTTTAAACTTTTCTAGCAGTCCTTCACAAACAGGGAACAGTCTGTCTATTCTCTCCATCTGTCAGCTGCTGCTGGCTCTTCCTCCTCCTCTTCCTCACATACTGCTGAGATTGTCCTGGTGGATCATCAGGGGTGCAAAGCCTCACAGATGATGTAATGCAGTGGGTCCCTCAGTCTGTCCTCACTCTGGACACTTGCAGGTGTCACACATAGAAATCAAATGTGTGATAAGCTGCAGGATTCAAACACAAGTGTGACTTATAAATACATGTTCATACTTTTATTCCACAATCAGAGAGAAAGAAACAGAGAGAGAGTGCAGGACAGACAGACAGGTGACAGTCTCAGGTGTATACACTGCTACAAAACAGCACCAGAGAAGGAGGATTTAGTGTTTGTGTCATTACGAGTGCTAAACAAGAAGAGTTCCCAGATGGTACAGTGGACACATGTGTGACTCCTGTGATTAAAGCATCTTTCTTTCAGCTTAAGGAGTGAACCGTCAGCTGACTGACATGACTGACTTTAATTACGCATAAAATCATCACATTCTCTGTAAGATTAAAGTCAGCTATTGAACGGCGAATATTTTGAAGTGAAGGCTTTAAAACCAAGTTAGTACAAACGTCGCTAATGTCACATAACTTTCCCGACATGTTGCCAACAGTAATGTTTTAATGTTCTTCATTATAAAAACATTTGCGCATAAATAAGTGACATAATATTCAGTACTTACTTCTGGAAGTTTACTCTTCGTCCGCTCCGCTTCCGCCGTTTTTTTTCGGCAAAATTATCCAAACCACCGCCGCGCTATGAAGTCTGGGATATGTTGGGCCATGAAGGCTACACAGACCCATCCTTAAAATTCAGGGAAATTAAGGACGCATTTGAGGGCCGCATTTCGAGCAGCCTTTGAATTGGGACAGTCTTTGTCGTGTCGCTGTGACATAATCGGCCTTAAAATGCGGCCTTTAAGGCTGCAGACCCCAAATCCGGTCATTGGTACTTCCTGGCTTGTGTAGTTACTAGGTAACAAAAGCTCAACACTGCCCCTAGCGTCCTGGAGCACTTCCGTTGTGTTTTGGATTTTGCATGTGTTTTGGAGTTTGCGCGTGTTTTGGGGTTTGCACGTGTTTTGGATTTTGCACGTGTTTTGTATTTTGCACGTGTTTTGTATTTTGTACGTGTTTTGTATTTTGCATGTGTTTTGTATTTTGCACGTGTTTTGTATTTTGTACGTGTTTTGTATTTTGCACGCGTTTTGTATTTTGTACGTGTTTTGTGTTTTGCATGTGTTTTGTATTTTGTAAGTGTTTTGGAGTTTGCACGTGTTTTGTATTTTGTAAGTGTTTTGGAGTTTGCACGTGTTTTGTATTTTGCACGTGTTTTGTATTTTGCACGTGTTTTGTATATTGTACGTGTTTTGTATTTTGTACGTGTTTTGTATTTTGCATGTGTTTTGTATTTTGTACGTGTTTTGTCTTTTGCATGTGTTTTTTATTTTGTAAGTGTTTTGGAGCTTGCATGTGTTTTGGATTTTGCACGTGTTTTGGATTTTGTAAGTGTTTTGGAGTTTGTACGTGCTTTGTCTCTAGGGGCCACCGTACAAAACTACTTCCATAACCTGTATGTGTGCAAAGAACACACACAGATACCTGCAATTAAATCCTAGATTTTTTACCAAAACGGAACCACCGTCTCCTTCTATGCTTTATCCTTCACAGTAAATCCTAATATTTATTAAATGATTCCATATGAGTACCACAGATAGGGTAGAGCAGTCTAGTTCAGTGAATCAAATTAGGGCCTGACAGACAACTGGCTGGCTATGGGAGAATCATGCTACTTCCAGTGTTGCTGCTTTCTTTGTTTGGCTCTGTTCAGGGACACCAGATTACCGATCAGGCCTAATTATTGTGTTAAAACTGTACCAGATTGTCTCCTTTTTAAAAATAAGAAAAAAATGCTGTTCTGTAGGAATGGTTAAAATGAATGGAAGGGCAGTGTAATGCAGAGCATTGTAGTGTAATGAGGTAATTGTGATTATTCATGTTTAATTGTTGTCTGATTACTAAGTTTATATTTTTCTACTTCTAAGCAAACTGAAGTACAAAGAGAAATCCAACATTTTCAGATAAATAATATGTGACTTAGTGGAAGTGGGTTGTCTCTTTATCACTGCTGTTTGCTCGATTTATGGTTCAGGATTTCGAAATATCAAAAAAGTCCTTGAGCAATACACTGCTAATGAGATTAGTCCTAATAGCATTTATGGCAGCTCAGAATACCATAATTATGTCTGAATAACAGGTACAGAGTAGAGAGCAGAAAAACCTCAATTATGTCTCAGATTTCAAGAAGAAGAACGTCACCGCTCCATGGTAACTGTCATATTGTGCATTTCATATACACTGTGTTTTCTCTGAAGCTACAGGAAGAGGCTGGGCTGGTTGGTTGGAGGCCACATTACAGTGTGTGGGTAGCTTTGAAGTTTCACTCTGACGGTCCCACGAAGGGATGAAAGGATGAGTCGGGTTATTTGTACACACATAGTACTGCATATAGAGCAGACTAGGAGTCAACTTACTACTGGTTTTGTTTGCAAAGATGAGAAAAGTGGGATGATACTACTAGTGCTTTCCATTGGAATTAGAGCCAATGTGTTGCAGACCTGCAAAAATCCTTCCAAGGAGCACAGAGTTGTTGTTTTTTTCCTTTCTTTTTTACATTTTTTACACAATCATCTAAATTTGAACCTGGCGAGCACTAATTGATGTTTACTTTTCTTTTTTATATTTTCATCTAAAATAATTCCAAAATTTAGTCAGTAACATTTCTGCTACTCTAAACGAACAATTGTGGTCACTAAAAAGGGGGCGAGAGGATTGCATAGTGGAAAAGTCGAAGACAAACACAGTAGTTTGAAAACAGATTTAGCAGATTAAATATGATAATATGATTATGGTAAAAAGTAACTGAAGATGGTAGAATTGCCTTTCAGGTTGCTTTATTTTTGATTTGATTTTGTTAATTTTAACACAGACATTTTGATTGGTCATTTTTATAGTGAGCCAGAAAACAGATTTTATACATATTTTATTTCCTTAAACTGCTGCCATGTAAAGTACCAGACTAGTTTTATATATCGCATATATTATATAATGCCAGTACCTAAAGATTTCAGGTACTGCCATTAATAATGTATTGCTTAACTTTACTCAAACTAGAGTAAACAGTGAAAACTTTTGAAGTGCCTTGTTTTGCACATGTTTATAAAAAATGTCTTTACAAAGCAGTGGTTTGGAATCTGTCTTGGCCTTTCAAAACAACTGGAGTCGCCTACCCCTGCTATATAGACTACAGACTTTGGATTTTGCCATATTTGGGGCGTTATTCTCTTTCACTGGAACTGATAATGAAATCTGGCTTTGCAGAGATATTCCTATTTGTGTGCAAATCTTTAAAATTGTGAAAATTGTCCCACACTTTGTGAGGACTCTGCAATACTTTGGGATGCATTCATTCTGAATGTAGTTCTGATTGATAAATTGTGAAACAAACGTTTTGTCTGTTATTTCTATACCTTTTTTTTAACAGTGGGAATGTCTTTTACAAAAAATGTTGACGTTCCACTCTTCCACTAGTCTAGTATGGATGTGCAAACAATACAATACCACGCGGAGGTTTCATTGTACTGGATATTTTCAGATGTGGTAAATCTCAGAAACCTGGCACAAAACTGTAAAAGTCACAGTGTAAGACTAAGAAAACGATTTATCAGAATTTCGTCAGGCAGAAGTATTTACAGTTCAGGCTCTCAAACTATAAGAAATGGAAACAACGAATTTTCAATATGGCGCAGAGACAGTACAGTTGGGTTCTTGTCTGAAATATTTCCATATTCTGATGGATCACATTAAACTTTGTTGAACTTTCATTTCCTCCATAGTTTTACATTGAGTTTTTCTGACAGTGGTTATGTATGTTCGGCCTCTCATCTTAATAGAGCAGTCTGGATTATTGAATCCAGGTTTTGTGTTTGCGTGTGATTGTATGTGTGTGTGTGTGTACAGTTTGTCTTCTCTTCACATTTGCGTCAGCTTAAAGAATCAGTCCTCTCGCTGGCTGGTTGAAAGAAATGTGAACCTGCCAGAGCAGCATTTGTAACTGTCAAACATTCACACTCTGCAGTCCAGAGGTTTTTAAAGAGAAAAAAGAGAAATCACCCAATCAAAATGCCCCTTTCTCAAATGGCCTTTATTAGTCCACAGAAGAAATTGAAAGCACATGGCTGACTATAAATGTGAATTCAAACTGACCACGGTGACGCTGAGATTGATAGAAGACAGGGGGAAGATTGCATATAATTTTGGCCATTAAAACCTCAGGACAAATTAGGGTTGTTAATCTGTTATTTTGCCCTCAGTCTCAGTGTTCACTTCCAAAAAGCCACATATGCTATGAAAGGTCTGTCAGAGATGGATTACCATTACCAGAGTGGCAGTAATAGATCGCATTCAATATTGTACAGAGACAAAAAAAAAAAGACAGCCGATCCTGCAGTTGACCCGGGTCTGTGTGTGATTTAAATGGAACATTTCTGGTAATTGCCTTCATCTCTTGAGTCTTTTATCTTCACTTTGCTTCTTGTGCTTTTCTGCTTTTTGAGGTCACTGGCTGCACTGGCAAGGTTGCTGGCTTCACTGGCGAGGTCGTTACCTGTCTCAGTGTATATGGTTCAACCTTGCGTCTTGCGTCCTGCTACTATGTGTTGGTTAGTCTCAGGGGCATCTTTGCACACACGCCACCTTGGGTCCTGTCAGTCTTGGTAAACTGCTGCCTCTGTGGATCTGGTGCTTCAGGTCTCTCCTTGTGCTGCTATCATCAGAGCCTCTGTGCTCTGATCCACTCAATCTGTTGATGGTACATGCCATGCAGAGGCTTGGTCTTTCATTATAGTTCCTCTTCCTCATCCCCATCTATCTTCATTTGTCTGAGGCACTATTGGAACGGCTCATCTCAGGGGCCCATCTTCCTGAGGTATTTGCGGATGCTCCATGTTTCATCCTGTATTGTGGCTCTGACACTCACTCCTCCTCCCCCTCCTTCTTTCTGTTGCTCATAGAGCCTCAGGGTGCTGGACCAATGGTTAGTGACCTCCATGCTTTGTAAGGAGTTTTCATGTCTTGACGCGAGTGGCATCTGTCACCTCCTGTGGCCAGCTTATTATTCCAATTTTGTATCCAAAATCCAGTAGGACATATATATTGATGGGTTGGACCTAATTCCTATTGTTTAGCTTACATCTCAGCTTAATGACTCATGGTATAGGTGTGCTTTATACAGTACACACAATGAGTTGAGATCAATAGTATCTGGGAGTGATTGATTGATTGATTGATTGATTGATTGATTGATTGATTGAATGATTGTGCCATATGAGCACACAGCCAACACACATGCTGCTGAGTGACTGCTGCTCGACAAACACATTTCATTGCAATGTTGACCCTGTGCTAACTTGCATATGACAAATAAAAAACTGAAACTGAAACCTGTGGGGGCCAGAATTCTGACTGGGTTATAAGGAATAAAATACTGATTTCACATGACATGGAAATCAGTTTAGAAACTACACTTTACTTAAGACATTGAATCTTTAATTGATGCTCCGTCTCGCTCCATAAATAGAAAGTATGATAAAACATAAACTATTCAATTGTTTGGGGTGAGCGCTGTATAAACATCAGCTACAATTTAGCATTTTTAAAGTGGTAGTGGTGTTAGATTTTTAAAATTCATATTATTCCAATAAATGATCCATTAAATCTAAATGCTTTCAGGGATATTTAAGTTTTTTGCTTTCATTTGCAAGAATTAGGACATGACTTCTATTTAGACACAAGAGACACTGAGACATAAACTAGTTATTCTGTCAAAAAATTAAAAATCAAAGTAAAGTTTACAGAGCATTGTCCTTCATAACAGGAAATGGACATTCTGCAGTTTTTGTAAAAGTAAATAAATAAATGTCAGAGTGTTGTCTGTATTTCAGGAAATGCCATCCAAATCTGTATTAGTTCATTGATATTGAACTGTGATACAGAGCTCCAAAACTGATTTTCTCAAATCTCTCACTATTGTATTGACACTATTGTTGTTTGTCTGCACCCTCAAAGTTAAAAATATGAAATGATACAGCCTCCTAATCAGTTGATTGTTCTTGTGAACAGCTGTGTGTTTTGTTCTACATATTGCCAGCGCTCCTGGGCCAGCTCTGCTTGCCTGTTCCCTCTGTGATAAACTGCTAAGAAATTCTGCTGCTTGACTCTATGCATTTCAAGGATGGTAGGTACTGATCATATTTTTTGCAGGGTATCCGGTGATTGAGCTAATGAGTGTTAAGACATGCTGACAGCAGAGGAGTCAGTTTTCACGGCAGCAGTACTCAGACATGCAGCAGATCAATAAAGAGGAGCTCAGCTTTGAGTAAATCAGCAGATCTACTCAAACTTGAATTAGCTGCCTTACACTGACAAACAGAAATGTTCTCAGTCTGTTCTGTTTGAACAATGAGGTGGAAGAACACAATTTCTCTTTTGATTTGTTATTTGCTTTGAAATATTTGGTATATGCATTGGTGTTCACGCACAGAAGACCAGGACCTTGTATTGCCTGTGGGCCATAGGAAAGAGTAGCATGTTTAGTCAGTGGAAATCTGGACAGGCTTCAGTGAGATGCACTAGCACCACCAGCTGGACAGAGAGACAAATCGACTTTGAAAAGTATGCTGGTAGTCCATGCACGCCTATAACTTGTTAATTGGTCCCAGGCTTGTGCAATTTGTGATCTTCTCCGCTGGGTCAAAGAAGACATATTGAGTTGATCACAGCATTGGTCATGGATGATAATTGTTCAGTAAAAATGCACAGAAATCTGCTTCCAGCCCCTTCCACCAATAACATAACCACACTGACTCACCCTTGATAATCACAACTTTTTAATGTTTTATTTCTGACAGTTTGGTATTTTATGTCGTTCCTTGAAAGCATTAAAACATTTTACTTTGGAGTTCTAACATGTCAGCAAATCATTTTTAAACAACTCAGTTGATCACAACCCCAACTGTCTGTGTGTGTGTGTGTGTGTGTGTGTGTGTGTGTGTGTGTGTGTGTGTGCACGCTTGTATATATTAATGTGTGCATTTGATATACAGAAAGCTCTATTGTGTGTTTTTCTGTTATTTAGATGGGATTTGTGTGTTATATTTCATCATCTGTCCTCCCATGAGCCCAACCAATCATATGGAAACAGTTACAAACAAAATGGCACAAAAAAGAAAAAAAACTTAGTGCAAGGCCAGATCTTGCAATTACTCTAATAGTATAGCCAGTCTTTCATTCTGGGGTCAGAGAGGCAGAGAAACCACAGTCTGAGTACCCTCCACAAATCCTAAAAATCAGCACCTGAGGAAAATAGCTGGTTTACAAGACCATAATTCATGACAGCTTGTTCAGGAAATGGCAACAAACATGTAAACTGTTGTGGAGCTAAAAAAAAAAAAAAAAAAAAAAAATCTAACACATTCAAAATTTTATTGACTATGATTTCATTATAACAACAAAGACTGCTAGAAATATTGAAAGAGTAGTTGTAAAACAGCTAACTGATCATCTGCAGAGGAATGAGTCATTTGAAGAGTTTCAGTCAGGTTTAAAAGCTCATCACAGCACAGAAACAACTTTTGTGCAGGATATAAATGATCTTCTGATGGCCTCTGACAGTGGACTCATCTCTGTGCTTTTCCTGCTTGACCTCAGTGCAGCGTTCAATACTGTTGACCATAACAACTGTATTACAGCGATTAGACCATGCCCCAGGTATTAAATGTACTGCGCTGCAATGGTTTGAATCGTATCTGTCTAATAGACTCCAGTTTGTTCATGTAGATGAAGAGTCCTCTTTACACACTAAGGTTAATTATGGAGCTCCACAGCATTATGTAAGACCAATTCTGTTTACATTATATATGCTTCCCTTAGGCAGAATCATCAGAAGGCATACATTTCACTGCTATGCAGATGATACCTGATTTTATCTACCAATTAAACACACACCAATTAGTTAAACTGCAGGAATGCCTTAAAGACCTCCATTTTTTTATTTTTTGAAAATGCTGCAACAAGATTACTGACAAGGACTAGAAAGAGAGAGCATATTTCTCCTCTTTTTCCTTTTTGATAAAGTATATAGTTAGGGTTGGATCAAGTGACCCAGAGTCCTTTCTTAGTTACGCTGCGATAGATCTAGGTTGCTGGGGGATTACCATGTTACTTCTTCAGTCACCTTTTTTTTTTACTCATTATGTGTTTATACACCTTTTGGCATTTAATTATTAGTTATTATTAATCTCTGGCTCTCTTCCACAGCATGTCTTTGTCTTGTCTTCCTCCCCTCACCTCCAACTGGTTGCAGCAGATGGCTGCCGCTCCCACTGTCGCCAATGTGCTTGCTCATAGGGGGTCATGTGATTGTTGGGGTTTTCTCTGTATCATTGTGGGGTCTTTACCTTACAATATAAAGTCCTTTGAGGCAACTGTTGTTGTGATTTGGAGCTATATAAATAAAACTGAACTGATCTGAATTGATTTGAAATTTTGTGAGAGTCAGTGGACAGGGGTGGATATACTTGGTTGATTCTCTGCATGTTGGGGTTTTCCTTTGTAGACTTGAGGGTTGCTTTTCTTGGCCTTCCCTGTACCACTGTTTCTCCATAATAAGTGTCATGCTCAAGCATAATGGTGTTCATAAGTGCATGTTATCCAGACACCTTAGGTCACAGATCAATGATCAGTTTTGGCGACTCAGGAATGGAAAGTGATACTCACACAGTGTACAGTGGGGATGGGCTGCTCCTGACCTCAGTGGAAGATACAGTCAGGCAATGGAAAGAATATTTCAAGGATCTCCTCAGCCCCACTTTGGTGACAGAGGCAGAGTTTGGGAAAGAGGGAACTACTCACCCATGAGTGGGAGAAATCAATGAGGTAGTTAAACAACAGAAATTTCTGTGCTAGGGTACGAATGAAGAGAGTACATCCATTGGTCAAACCCCAGATTCAGGAGGAAGAATCTTTTTTTTTCTTGATCTTGGAATACTGGATATTCAAGGGTTTGTGGGATCTTTGTCATCTTGGGAGATGAAATTTGTTCATCGGGGTTGCTTTGGGAGTATAAGGTTTTTGGCCAATTTTTATGGGCTATTCGATCCCTACACAACCATCGTCCATATTGCCATTAATAAATCAGACATAGTTCCAGTGGGTGCTGGACTCTGCCAGAGCTTCCTTTTTCACTGATACTGATAATCTTTTTAGAGACAGAAGTTAAAGGAAACCTTTTGCCACTTCGCGCTTTAGTAGCCTCAGGATCTTGTCTTTGCTTTTCGTGGATGATTTGGTTTTGTTAGTTTCATCTGGTCGTAGCTTGCGCCAGAGCAGTTCATTGGGTGGGAATAAGAATTAGTCCTCCCAATCTGAAACCAAGGAAAAGGGTGGAGTGTCTACTTCAAGTCACGACTTTCTGCCCCAAGTAGAAAAGCTGACATGTCCTGGGATCTTGTTTATGAGTAAGTGGAGAATGGTGTGGGAGATGACAGAAGGATTGGTGCTGTCTCCACAGTTATGTAGATGCTGTATCAGTGTTATAGGTGAAAAGATAGCTGAACATGAAATTAAAGTTGTTAATTTACCAGCCAGTCAACATTTCTACCCTCATATATGGCCATGAGCTGTGTTCTTCAATACTCATCACTTTTGTTGCCCTGCACCATTAGTGCAGAGTGAGGAATTTAGTGATTTGGGATGGACTCACAGTAGAGCTGCTTCTACTGATGCTTCTGTATAACACATAGACAACATAACTAATAAATGCGATGCACATTAGGTAAACTTTAATTTCAGAAAGCTTTAGGAAAAAATTGCAGTGATAAAAAATTTGGATGCCAAAACACCCAAAAGGTGCAAAAGTGTCAGTGCGTCACTGCTCTCTACCGTAAACTCGGGCAATACAGACACGTTAGACAAACAGGCTTTTTTACTTTAAACTGCCAAAGAGTTGGCAAATGTGACACTTTTCTTTCAAAAACACCTAGGAGTGGAAATTTAATTTCGATTTTTATGAAGTTGCTTTTATATCTTTTAAGTCTGCCTGCGTTTACTATTAGTATGTGTGTTTCCCATCAGCAGACTTCTTGTTGTAGCCTATTACTGATGGACTGACTGATGGTCTCCATTTGTTATTGTTTAATAGAGTCTCTCTGCAGGCTGGTAATAACCAGTAATCAAAGCTGTCTCGTCATCTCCTCTGCTCCACCCATCTTTCTCTTTTTTCCTCAGACACATTCTGCAGACTCTGACTTTGTCTGTTGTTCTTCTTCTTTCCCACTGTTAAATCTCTTTCTTTTCCTCAGTTGGGATAACTTATAAAAGGTTGTGAAAGAGGAACATGTGCCGAACAGACCTCAGTACAGACAACCTTCTTTTTCCTCCCTCCCCCCTCACATACCAGAGAAAACTTATCCAGCTGCCAGAGAAAAGGGAGGAAAAATGTATGTTTGAAAAGAAAAAAAAATCCTCAGTTGGAACTGATCGAAGCACCCATGTGTCATCATTTATTTCCAATGTAAGGTTCCTGGAATCAGCACATTAGAATGGAGTGTTGAAACTGAGTTTTTCTTCTGTGCTTTGGGGACAGGTGCTTTTTGGTAAACCCTTTGACTTATCTATGATTGAGGGAGCCTTGAAATGGAATAATTACTAGCAGAGGGGGGGAAAGGAAGACCAGGAGCAGCTAAAGAAACTCCTGACTTTCATCAGTTGCTCGCTTTTCTATTTGAAATTTTCTACTTGTCTACATTAGTCCCACACTGCTTTATCTGTCTGTTTCTCTTTAACACTCTTCCATTTGCTCTTATATTGTCTGTCACTGACATTCTCAATAGTATTTATGTGCTTAAGTACTACTCAGCAGCTTCTCTTCATCATGCTCCTGACTATTTCAACATGTTTTAAAACCTGATTAGGTTTTGAAAAACCCTTTGTCCTTTACAGGATGAATACAATGATTGTTTCCTCCTAACAAGTGTGAATATCAAGAACCTTACACATCCCATCCCTCTGGGCCAAAGAGCTCCACTGTTGTGAAAAAACCCATTCAAAAAAACATCAGTGAACTATACTGTTGTTTCACTACCATAAACAAGCAGTAATTAATTTATTTGGTCATATGTATTTATATTGTCATGTGTCCTGGAGCCAGAAGTGACCAACAAGAATTTTTCATAACCTGCAGGGGTGCACAGGTATCTGCTAATGAATATTAATTAATAACAGACAAAACTTCAGTCAACAAAACTGAAGAACAGACTTCTTGAATAGTCTGTATGACACAGCAGGCCTAATTGTTTAACAGACAAGTGCTCCAAACAACACCAATAACAGAAATAACAGAAACAGACCCAAAAACTCCTGACAACAGTCAGCTAAAGTTGCAGTTCATTCCACATGAATTAATTTTTACAAATTGAGAAGCTAAATTCTTTTAATTCTTCAAAGTTGGGAATTTTAACATGGGAGTCTTTTGGATTTGACTTTCTCTTTGAGCTAAACTCAAATGAACTGCCCTTTTTGTCCTTGGTTTTTAACTCTGGTGGTTGCAACTTGGCGGCCACAAATAATTGCTGGAGCACAAAATATGAATAAATTTGTCACTGAAAACAGTCATTAGTACATCTGCTCAGTTTTCATATTTAAATACGGAACATCTATTAAAATATGTTTGCTGTGTATACAGTGTACATGTTTTCAAAGCTACCCTTTTCTTTTTTCTTTTTCCTAGATTGGAATTCCAAGTAACAGTACCCTTTCCACCCTGTGAAAATATTTTCTCTTGCCGGTGAAACATTAGAATTAGACCATCAAATTCTCCATTTGAAAAAGAAGCTGTGACCCACAGTGGATGAATCTGAGTGCCATACAAATACCTCACAACTCCAAGACAGCCTCTGAAAAACACATTAACCTGCACATGAATCCTCTACTGAACATGTCTTTAAGTAGTTCATAACAATATTTTCCAGTACCACATATACTATACTTTATTAATGGATTTTTACATAAAACAATTGCATTCTTTATTGAACTTTGAAAAACAGTGAGCAGTGGTCTGCACTTGCAGAGGATCTTTGAATTTAAAGACCCACACCTTTTCCCAGTTTGTATTTTATATCTACGTTGGATGCTATTTGATTTGTCTTTTGGTAGTGCCTCGTTAAAACTATATGGTACTTCCAAGGTACCTCATTGCATAGAGAAAATGTAAATAGAAATGTATCAGCATTAGATAAATGTATAACTGCTGGTAAGCTAAACTAGCATTTTCTTGGGACTAAACATAAAATAACTGCTGACTATAAATACTCGGGGATATTCATGTGGAGGCTTTTTAGAGATAACATGTTTCTGAAGGGCAGAGTTGATTGGCAAGTTACTAACAAGCCCAGAAAGCTATGTGGCCTGTCTCAGATTAGTATAGCCAAGCCAAGCCAGCTAGTGTTGAGTAATGCTGTTAGTAAATACCAGGCCAGTTATTGCTAACGAGAGCCTAATTGGAACCAGATGAGCATTTATTGAATTTGTCAGAGAAAGGTAAAGAGGAGATAGCTAATGAAGTACAGCCGCAACATTGGATCATGCAGCCAGGCACTGGGGGAACATATAATTCACTGGCAGTGCCACGGTGTTTTCCCATGTGTGCAGTTTTATATTCATTTAACACGGCAGAAACCTGGTATCAAAAATAGTAAGCCCAAAGAGGAAAAAAAATATTATTTGGCAATTAAGTGAAGTACTGTATTTCATTTAAACTTAAAAAAAGAGGTGTGAAGACTAGCAGGCGGTGCATGCTGCCATGAAAATTCAACCAAAACAGTTTTGAACCCTGATATCTGAAACATTTAAAGTCTTCACATAGCTCAAAGCCACAAAGTGTTGAGTTGTCTTGAAGTCCCCTCTGTCCTCAGAATGATTATATGTTTGGATTCTTCACACAGACAGACTGACTGACACTGTGGTAGCTGTCAGCCAGAGCTTTACACACAACACAAACATAGATACTCTCAATTATGTTCAGCTGTTGTTGGTTATGCAACGTGGGAAATAAAACCAGTGACAAAGTGTAGCTATCTAAAGCTTACTGAGAAGATGCATTTTCATTTAATCTAGAAGGCTTTAGTTACTTTTTACCATTAGCTTAAAGATTTATTGCAAACACTAAACACATATCCGAGTACTGTGCATAATTACAGTTTTAGAAAAAAGCATTATTAAAGGTAATTAATCAAATTGCACAATACCATATAAAAATTAAATTTGTTAATACATTGGTAATAACATTGTAATAATAAGATCAACTACATAGCAATTTTCTGCATTTCTATGCTGTTCAAATGTTTGTCAACTTAAGAACAGAAAATAAAAGAAATTCATGACAATAGAGACATGAAAATACAACTCATCAAGTTTTAGACTATTAGATGAATTCGTAAATTTGTTAGCAATTTGTTAGCAATTTGTTCAGGACTTTATAGGTTTATATTTAAAGTTAAGGCCTTTACACAAGCAACTGGGAAAAAAATGTGGCATTTATTTTATTTAATCAAGCTTGATTTTTCAGATTTTTTTGGATACAAATAAACAGATCTGACTACTCAGGCTAGTGTGTGCGTTCATAGCTCAAAACGTGCACTGTTACTGAAAATGCCACAGCTAGAAACTGCTTTAGGTCAACTGGTTCTATGAAATTATTTCTCTGCCTACTCAGACGTTGTCCCAACTCTGCCAGCAAGAGGTCAAACTGCCCCAGTGACAACCTGAAATATGTATGAAAGCAGTTGTGATAGAGCTTCAGTTCCTAAATCACCCCATGAAATTCTTCCTTCTGCTACCTTCTCATGAGAATAGGATAAAGCCCGAATCCCCCTTTCTTGTGCATTTTTTAACAATAAATT
The DNA here is from genome assembly GCF_057381915.1 of Diplotaxodon limnothrissa. Taxonomy (NCBI): domain Eukaryota; kingdom Metazoa; phylum Chordata; class Actinopteri; order Cichliformes; family Cichlidae; genus Diplotaxodon; species Diplotaxodon limnothrissa. Next base: position 15,768,255 of record NC_140612.1, on the reverse strand, counting down.
TCTGTAAAAATGCCATGTGTTTGGTGTGTGCTTGTATATGTCACACGACAAGTTCAGATATGAAAATGTATACACGCAACACTTGTCTATAATTGCCTTTAGATTTAGGCTGGTTTGGCACTATGTGGTGATGGTTAAGGTTGGGGCCTAAGAGACTTGGGAATCTATCATTGTCGATAAATGTTTTCACAAACATGACAGTCTCAATGACTGAATCCAGGTTACAGCTTTCCATGTGCTTTTGCGCATGCGTGTTTGTGTGTGAGACAAACACAGTACACCACAGCTACATAACCCAGTGAAGGCTAGTAAGTTTTAGTTGGCTAAAATTCAGAAATAAGCTTGTTGTGACTTCTGCACTGATTCATTTCTGCATCGCTTTTATTTATTTATTTTTGTATCTTTTTGTTGCTTGACCCTCCCTTTCGTCTTTCCCTCATTATATGATGCATTCCTCTTTCCAGCTCCCCCTCCCACTCTCCCTCCCCTCCTTTGTCTGATTATACAGTCACTTCTCATCCTGCCAACTGATGGTCCAGTGCAGTGAGGCCCTCTAGCTACACTTCCTGTCCCTTTGATTTTCATCCACAGACAACAAAAAAGAGGGCACGCATCCAGTCTACATAGTACATGCAGCTATACACCAGTGCATTCATGTGTGATTGAACTGCTGTGCGGTGCTTGAAAACATCTACACATGCGTCTGTACATTTACTAAAGAGCCATCTCGTCATCCACTGGTCACACTGTTAATGAAGTCCTGTACGTAACTGTACTTGTGTGTGTCTGTGTGTATTCAGAGGTTCTGTTGGATTAAAGCTCAAAAGTTCAATTGCTCACAAAAAGCCTCCAGCAGCTAATTGGCAGTAATATATGTAGTTTCGACATGACATGCTGCTTCTTACAGACATTCTTTATACATTAACTTTGTGCAAATTTAAACTGTAATGTACCTATAATGGCATTGGCTCGAGACATGAACTTCATTGTGTACAGTCTTTACCATGTAAGAAAGTACTTGAATTTTTTGTTTCACTGAAATTAACAGTGTATGTTTACTCTCAGCTTCTTACAAAGGGAAACAGTTATTAGTGTGTACTCACTGAGAGCTGTGAGATCAAACGTGTTGGTTTCACTGGTTTCACTGGTCAGGTAACTTTTACTTTAAAAGCAAACTGTCTTCATGGTCTTCATTTCCATTTGACACTTTTTCAAGTGTTGTTACTGTTCTGTGGTTATTTATCAAGGGTTTGCTGTCAGAGCCTTCTATACAAACTAAAGGCAACCGTGGTAATCTGCTAGCAATCAAAGCAACCATTAGGTTTTTGGTGCTGTATACCCCTCTTTTGCATCCACAAGCAAAATCCAGCAATCACTCACCAGCCAGTTGAGGAGTAGTAAACAACTTCTTAGCAACTGCCATCACTCACATATTTGAATCCCTGGTTTTAGGACCCAGTGCACACAGTTTGTTTTCTTTTAGTGCTTCCTTGCTATTCAAAGAATTTAGTTCTCTTCTAGTTCTGTTCTTGATTTCAGTTTATATTGTATTCCTGGAGTCCCTCTGTGTCACGGTTCTGGGTTGGTGACCCAGTGTTTTGTGTTATTATTAATCTTTGATTTCATCCTGGTTTATCACTGTTAGCGTTTTGGTTTCTGTTTTGTATTTCTAGCTCCCTAAGTTCTGTAGTATTTCTTGATTTCTAGTTCTTGGTTTTTGTTCCTGTGCTCCTCATGTGTAGTATAGGTTTAATTCTGTCTTCATGTGCATTTTCAGGTTCCCCCGTCAGTCGTTGTGTCGCTCCTGTCCCTGTGCTCCATGTTCCTTCTGTTCAGTATCAAGTCCGTGCCTCTGTGCCTGTTGTGTTTCCTGTTTTATTGTGGTAGTCCTTGTCCTGTGTTTTGAGTTTTGCTTGCTCGCCCTGTCTCATTACGTCTGATTGGTCCAAGCTGTGTTTCCACCCGTTCCCCATCCTCTCGTTATCCTACCTGTATTTTATCTTCCCCTGCTTGTTGTCACGTTGAACTCTCATTATGCTGTGTGTTTCCCGCCGTGTTTCCAGCCATCACCAGGTTTATAGTTTCTGGTTTGTTTTGTATTTAGTGTTAGTTTTTTCCAGCAATAAAAGCAGCCGTTTTTTCCTCCGTCTTGAGTCCTGCGTTTGGGTCGATCATCCTGCCTGCCACACAGCACACGCTGACATTATGTACTCTCACATCCCTTTTGTCCCTGCGTCTGGTGCTGTCCCCTTCTATGTTTCGTGTTTATCTTCTCAGGTTTTCTAGATATCCAGGTTTTGTTCTAGGTGATTAGGGTTGTTTTCTCTTCAGCATGTTTCGCCTGTGTTCTCTGTGCTTTGTCTAGTTTTCATCTGTTTGTGATTCCATGTTTTGTTACTTCCTGGTTTATGTTAGCAGTCTCTTGTTTCCAGTACTGTTATCTATAGTTGTCTTGTTATTCCTGATTTATTCCTTCTGTGTTTCGTTGTGTCACAGTCTGATCTGGATTTGGACTTTTGTCTTCCCATGTTTCCCTATCTAGTCATCCTGTTCTCCTCTATGTAAAGTTTATCTTTGTTCACCATTCAGTTGTTTCTGTCTGGTTTCTCCATGCCCAGTCTCTGTAGTTGTCTCGTAGTTTCTGTGTGTCTTTACCTTTTGTCTCTGTCAAGTTGGTATGTCTTAGTTTCTGTCCTGAGTGTTGTTTTGTCTCTTGTATGTCATGTTCAGTTTAACTTCCTCTGTCTCGTTATTCCTGATTTTTTGAGCATGCTTTCTGTTAGCCATTTCCTCATTTAGACATCTGCAAGAACTAGGTACAACCTTGTGCCACTTTGTTACTGTCTGCTCTTTGTTTAGATCATAGAGAGGGGATAATACATAGTTATAAATTTTAGAATGAGAATATGTACATTATTGTCAGAGTAATTTCAATCACAGCGCAACGATCAAAGCTTCTAGTAAAAGTTTGGCTGACGTGAGTCAGCTAACATGGAGTGCAGTGATAGACCTGCTAGAAGTGCCTTTCAATAAATAAAGATAATTAACAGTCTTAAAATCTTTCAGCAATCTTTGCTAACTTATCAGTAAACCTTTATTACTATTTATTAGTTTGTCTCAACTGTTCTTTAGCACAGAATTTAAAAAAAAATCTGGTTGTCGAAACTTACATAACACATTTTACATTTTATTTAATCATATTCCTTCAACATCGTTTCCTACGAATAATTTAATTTGACCTTCAGTGTGGTCTAAAAACTATTTTCACATCTTTTCATGTTCGACTCTTCCGTATAATATCAGCATCTCTTGATCACATTGTAAACTAGTGAAATGACATGACAAAGGATTCAGCTGAATAGCAGGATCCATTATAGGTTATAGAAACATAGAAATACAGATTTGTAAAACTGCAGAAATTCAGGTTTACTTACACACACACACACACACACACACACAAACACAAATGCGCGTGCGACGGTCCTCCTCTGTTTGTCAGCTGGGCTTCATTCACAAAACGTGGTTTCTATTTCTTCTTTGAAAAAATTTGAAAAAAAAAGAACCACTAACTTTGTTCTAAAGGTCTGTGTTTGTTTTTTCAGATCTGTCTGCTCTGTCTATCCCTGTACAGTGAAAATGACTCCAAGCAGAGAGCCTGAAATTCAGGGATAGATTGAGTTACACTGCATCCCAAAGACAGAAGTGGCCTGCAAGGGATGGTCTGCCATGATAGTTGGCACTTGTTTCGATTTGAGCTGAACTTGATACCATAATTTAGACTTGCCATAAACACAGAAATGAGTCACAGACCTACTCTCCCTCTGAAATACAACCATGGGAAAATTGGGCATTTTGGCTGCAAGGGCTCTGACCCAACTGTAACATGAAATACACTTATGATTAGACATAATGTGTTTATCATTGCTTACACAAACTGATGGAAAGTATTTGCTTGGCCTTGCTCAGGCTGCCTGCATGTGTGCAGACCAGAGGCATGGGAACAGGTATTAGTTTGTGTTAAGGAGATGGCTTAGAAATGACTTGCTGTTTAGACATGTGGATTATGCTGACTCTCTTTGTTCTCTGCTTGTGTTTCCTTAAAGGTTAGCATTTTTGTTGATTTGAAGATGAATGAACTGTCAGAATTATTCTTTCTGTCAAGCTTAAGATATGTAAGAGGCAGAATTAGCACCCAGATGCAGGAATCACAAGACAAGAAATGAGCTCAAACTTAGCTTTATTGCTGTTAAAAATGGGAGACAAACCAAGGCATGCATTGAGCAGGGCAGGAGCAAAAAAAATTGGAAAAACACACAACCATGAGAGAGGACACGACAAAGGGCAAGGGGAGACTTAGACATGAGATACACAAAGTAATGAGGCTAGGCAGTGGGAACAAATCAGGAATAACAAGACAAGAGCAGGAACTAAATACGAGGCACATGGTACGAGAAAATATCAAAATAAAACAGGAAATAACATAAAGGGAGCCACCTCACACACAGACAAAGTATTGGGGAATGTACGATCCAGGGAAAATCATAGTTTCAACTTTTAAAAATATAGTGGAGAATGTGTGTTCTTGTCTTTATCTGCTCATTACAGAATGTGTACCTGTAACGAGGTCTTCTGATAAGTCCTGGCATCACCACAGAGCAAAGGGAGATTTGAGTAAAATCAGCTTAGCAGGAAGGTTTCCTATCAATCTGTAGACCTCAAGTGTTTCCACTGTGAGAGTTAACAGCACTAAGCAAACACAGGCAGAGGCTGAAGAATCTTTGACAACTTTTTTCCAGTTCTGTAGAACTAAAAACATGCTTTTGTCAAGCAGCCAATACCAAAGCCTGCAGATAAAGTCAGTGCAATGGTGTATTAAGGTTACTGGGTGCTGTATGACTCACAGAGTGTAACTCTTATGATCACAGAGGTGACAGTGGTGAAGATGTTTCTTAATAGACAAGAGTCTGAGTCTAAATCATTTAGAAAGCAGGGGAGCAGAGTTATCTTTAAGGTTCAGGCCTTCAGAAGTAATCATGATGATTATTGCATCACTTTAACGGAAACAGTCGAGGCTTTTGGAAATAAAAACTGAATTCTCCATGCAAATTTTAGAATTAAAAACCTGGCCAAATATCTGAAACTGAAGCTCTTCCTGTTTATCTTTGGGTACTTAACATTTGTATATGTAACATGTACGGCAGTTTACATTTGGTCACAAATGTGATGTTTTCTTATACATATATTTTTCAAATGGTGATGAAAACATTGAGGGCTGGTGTACTGTATGTTTGCACTGATTGCCGATCACGCTTAAACTGAGTCGTCCTCGGTCAGAAGGAATGGTACTCCACAGTGATGTAGTTCAAATAACTTTACTAAGGAGGTGGCAGATGACATTAACAGGATGTACAGCGTTGGTAGGGAGGCATTACAGTATTCACGTGCCGGTAAAGGGGGTGTGAGTGTGTATATGGGTGTGTGTGGCTATATGGTAAGCACGCACACAGTATTAACTCACACAGGAATGCAAGTAAATACGTTATCCTCCGACACACCTCTCATTTGTGCAGAACTGCGCTGAACACGTTTCCAACCGGAAGTACAGATACCGAGGTGCATCATGGGTAACGTAGTATAAACAATTACAATGAACAAGCGGACTTTTAACAGCCGCCCCTGTATTTGTAGGCAAATACACTCCCGCTAGAGTCCTTCTATTTTGAAACAGTGTCATGTGAGTCCTCAGGAACTTTGGGAAGTTCCACCAGCTTAGTTACCGGGCGAACATAGGTACTGTCTTTAACTTTGACCTCGGCGGCTCGAACAACGCCATCAATCCCTGGGAAAACTTTGACAATGGTACCCACAGGCCAAAGGCCTCTAGGCAAGTTACAGTCCACAATCATAACAGCTTGTCCCACAGCCATGTTGTCAGTGGACTTCCTCCATTTCTGTCGGAGTTGCAGTCCTGGGAGGTAGTTCTGTATGAACCGCTTCCAGAAGTGGTCGCTGATGACCTGACTGTGCCTCCATCTTCTGTTCGAAAGAGTGCCTGAGGGGCCGTAAACTGCCTGGGGTAGTGCCGAATCATGCCGCCCCATCAAAAGAAGATTTGGTGTGATGGGATCTGGGTCAGCTATGTCAGCCGATGCATAGCCGAGCGGCTTTGAGTTCAAAATGCCCTCAACCTCTATGAGAGCAGTGAGTAGGACTTCTTCCGCCACAACTTGGTCCTTCAGGACTACTTGCAGAGCTGACTTCACTGCTCTGATTTCCCTTTCCCATGCTCCGAAATGAGGAGAGTGTGGGGGATTGAAGCAGAAGTTGATAGTCTGCTTGGCCAGTTGCTGCTTGAGGTCCGGCTCCATGTTTTCAAACGCCGTTTGGAGTTCTCTGTGCCCACCTCTGAAATTGGTCCCTCGATCAGACCACATCTCGTATGGCTTTCCTCGGCGTGCAATAAATCTGCGTAATGACATAAGGAAGGAATCGGTGTCAAGACTAGGGAGGAGATCAAGGTGCACGCATCTGGTTGTAAGACACTTGTAGATAATTCCCCAGCGTTTCTCTCTTCTACGACCTATCTTTATCGTGTATGGCCCAAAACAGTCTACGCCCGTTGACCAGAACGGCGGCTTATAGAGTCTCAGCCGTGATGAAGGTAAGTCAGCCATTTTGGGTGCAGAAGGTGAGGCGCGCCATCTCCTACAGTCCACACACTGGTGCTGATGCTTCTTAATGGCTTGACGTCCTCTGAGAATCCAATAGGTGCGCCGTATTTCCGCAAACAGCCTCTCTGCACCTGGATGAAGGAGCTGGTCATCATAAGTTTTTATGATGAGCTTGGTCAGGGGATGTTCAGCTGCTAATACGATGGGATGAATACTGTCTGGATCTAAGTCGGCAGCTCGACGGAGGCGGCCTCCGACTCTGAGGAGACCGGTAAGACTGTCATATTCAGGGGACAGCGCGCTAAGACGGCTGTCTGAGTGGACTGGGTGCCCGACCTGGAGGGATCGGGCCTCCTCTGGGAAGCTGTCAGTCTGAGCCGAGCGAAGCAGCATGGTCTTGGTTTCTAGTCGCTCCACTGCTGTAATAGGAGCGTCAGCCGCCCCGTGTTGGGTCTGGTATGTAGCAGCAATCAGCTCATCTAGCGTGGCATACTGTGTTGGATCCGGTAAGGCCGGGGATGCAGAAGCGTGCCCACAGAATGCAGTCTTCCTGAGCTCTGCCTCACTGCATGCCGGGAACTCTGTTGGAAACTTAGGCCAAGTGTCAGCAGGTTGTGACAGAAAGGGTGGACCATGTGACCAACGATTGCGGACAGTTAGGTCAGCGAGATGTTTCCCTCTGGTGATGTCATCAGCGGGATTGAGGTCAGAGGTCACATACCGCCACTGTTCAGGAGATGTCAGCTCCTGTATTTCACAGGTTCTAGTCCCCATGAATACCTTATAGCGACAGGAACTAGACTGGATCCACTGTTGCACCGTTGTAGAGTCTGTCCACAGGTAGATCGATTGCAGGAGAATGGTGAGCTCTGTCTGGAGTAATTTGGCCAATTGGGCTCCTGTGAGTGCTGCGCAAAGCTCCAGCCGGGGCATTGACACCTGTTTGCGTGGGGCCACTCTGGAGCGAGCCATCAGGAATGATGTGGCGATGGGCAGTTGCTGCTCGATTACTCGGAGATAAGCCACAGCCCCATACGCCTTTTCTGATGCGTCACAGAATATGTGAGCCTCGTATGTCACATTGCTGGAGTTGTGAGAAGGAGCGTAGCAGCGGGGAATGGTGACATGCTGAAGGTGTGACAGTTCGCCTTCCCACTCAAGCCAGGACTGAAGTAGATTCCCTTCGATGGGCTCATCCCCTCCTCTCTCTGTGCTCCACAGGGCCTGTACAATCAGCTTGGCCCTTGTAGTGTAGGGACAAATATAACCTAGGGGGTCATACTGGGTAGCTAGTACCTTGTACACGTTGCGCAGCGTGACCGTGGAGTAGGTTATAGGGCGGTGCTTATATCCCAGGACATCTGTCGGGCAGTGCCAGCTGAGTCCTAATGTTGACTCTTGTGGGTCGAGACTTTTGAAGTTCAGCCAAAGCTCGCAGCTCTCTGATCTAGCTGAAGCGGGCAGGTGAGCAACTACTTCGGGCACGTTGCTCGCCCACTGACGTATCTCGAATCCTCCTTGAATGAGTAAATCTCTCATTCGGTCGATGAGCTGCTTTGCCTCTTCTGGGTTGGACAGGGACTGTAAACAGTTATCCACATAGAAGGCTGTGTGGACAGAGTCACAGATGTCCTTGTGGGTGTCTTCGTGCTCCCTTGCATGTCTCTGTAGGGCGAAAATAGCACAACAGGGGCTACATGTCATTCCGAAGGGCAAAACTCTCCACTCATATACGTCTGGGGGCCAGTCAGTTTCACAATCCCTCCACAGAAACCGTAGCAGAGGACAATCCTCTGGGAGCAGCCGAATCTGGTGAAACATGGCTTTGATATCTCCACTCACAGCTACAGGGTGTTGGCGGAAGCGGAGTAATACCCCCAGCAGAGTGGGCCCCAAGGGAGGTCCTGGTAAGAGGTAGTGGTTCAGGACGGCCCCCTGAAACTCAAACGAACAGTTGAAGACCACCCTAGCCTTATTATTGTGATGTACCATGTGGTGGGGTACATACCATGACTCGGAAGAGCTATGTGTCTCATCTGGGCTCAGCTTAACAACATAACCAGAATCTACTAACCTGTGGATCTCCTGGCTGTATGTGAGGGTCAGATCAGGATTCTTGGCCAGCTTACGTTCGGTGGATCTGAGGAGGCCTTTTACTGCTTCAGGAGAGACACACATCCGTGGAAAGTCCCTTCTTCTCAGCAGCGGAGTGGCGTATCTCTCGACACCGTCTACTGGGACTCTGATGGTCTTTGTCTCCAACATAGCTACCGCCTCTCTGTCCTCCTTTGACCGTGTGACCTCCTTCTCTGTCCTGTAGGGGGGAGCATCTAGTTGCCACAAACGCTTCACATCTTGATTCAGGGCCTCTGCAGGAGAAAGGCACATGTTCAGGCACTGCAGGTCCCCCTCAGATGTAGGCATACTACTGGCCGGCCCCTGGATGGCCCAGCCGAGCTTGGTGCAGATAGCTACTGGCCCTTTGGACGACCCCCGAAGGACGGGGCGGACAGGGGTGATGAGATGAGCGTTATCTGAGCCAATCAGCACCAAAGGTTGGATCTGGTTAAATCCCTCAATCTGGACTTTCTGTAAGTGAAGATACTTCTTCTTTAGCTGTTCAGCTGGACATGACTGAGTAGCTAGGCTCAGTTGTTGGGCTGTGAAGGCATGTGTTACTTTGTACCTCACTTTGGGCTTAGCCCTTGGTGACACCTGAAATGAGACAAAGCCTCCCTTCATCTGGATTACATCTCGACGGATAGTTCTCAGTGAGAGTGTTGCTTCCTCCTGTTCCAAACCTAGAGATTTAACTGCCGCTGGAAGCACAACAGTCTTCTCTGAGCCGTCATCGAGCACAGCAAATGTATCCAGTGATTTGCCACCATGATGTAGTTGGATTGGTACTACCTTAAGCATAACACGACCTGAGTGACTTGAATAGTCTAGGTAGACCATACTAGTACTCACAGTTAGTATGTTAGGGTCCCGCTTCTTGGCCTCAACCAGGTCATGGAGCACCGACAAATGCTGGTCACCACAGGTGCTGCACGGCTTCTTCAGAGTACACTGCTCTGGAGAATGTTTACGGCCACAGCGCCAGCATTTGGCCTTCTCGGTAATCCAGGTAGCCATAGCTTTGAGGTCTAGCCTTTTGAATCCATCACAGCCATTCAGATAATGCTCTGTCCCTTCGCAGTATGGACAATAAGGTTTGAACTTCTGTTTCTTCTTAAGTTGGACTGTCGGATCTGGAGCTGTAGATTCTCCCTCCTGTTTTAGCTTGGCTTGGGCTGGATTTGGGCCGTAGTAGATGGAAGCAGATCTGTTGTGTGGCTTGAGCCCTGCTGAGGCTTTGAGTAGGTTCTTCTCTGGACGTGGCTTGTCCGGGGGCATTTGAGAGGCTTGTCTGGATAGCTGAAGGACTTGGGATTTCCGTTCGAGCCATTCTGAGAAGTCGTACATATTGTATGTTCGGCTGCTGCCACTGCGGATGATCCCCCGGGTGATACAGTACTCGATGAAGTTGTCCCTGTAGTTCAGAGGGAGCTTGGTAAGCAGTCTATCCACATGTGAACCACAATGAAGCTCACTGGCTGCTACTTCATCCATGGTACTGAGAAGCCCAACCAGGCTGGACACCGACAGGGAGAGGTCTTCAATAGCTTGAGAGTCTCCGGCTCTAATAGGGGGGCAGTTTAATATAGTGCTAAGCTCACTTTGGACTAACTGCCTTGGCTGTCCATACCTCTGCTCTAGCGCCCTCATTGCACTAGTGTAGGGAGTGCGGTCATGAATGTAGCGCTTGGCTACCTGTAGGGCGCTGGGATGCTCTAGATGATCTAGTAGGACCTGATACTTGTAATCTTCTCCCAGATGAGAATGTGGCCCTAAGGTGCTGTCCAGCCCTTTCTTTAATAAGGCGAAGTCACTCTCTCTCCCCGACCGGAATATCACCAGCTTAGGCTTTGGGATGCCATATGAAGATGCCACCATCATTTCCATCAGGTTTGGTAGAGGCGTTCCTGCTGGGTAAGTTGTGGCAACCTGTGGATTATGGTGTTCAGCAGAGGAAGATGATGAATAGTTACTTCCTGAGGGATAAGGAACATAGTATTTGCCAGCTGGATCAGGCAAAGCTTCAGGATGCAGTGTGGTGGGCACAGGGCGATGAGCTTCTGTCCACTGTGATGGCTGGGTCACAGGCGCTGGTGGACCTGAAGGTTGCTGCAAGTACACAGGATTAGCTGGATGTCTGACTTGGAAGACAGGAGCAGCGGGATGTGACATCTGCTGCAGACTCATTGGGTCCACAGCCCGTGATAGCTGGTACACTGAAAGATGAGCATGTTGTAGTGGCTGATCAGCTGGGGATGCAGAATGTAATAGCTGCACCTGGCCTGGCCTGTTTATCAGGGGCTGATGTTCCGATCGCTGATATGAGAAGGGTTCAGCAGTGCATCGTCCAGGTCTCCTGAGTGGCATCGATGCGGCTACATAAGTGGCAGGGTGCAGCACTGGCTGAATGTGAAGGCTCACTTTACGGGGAGGTGATGGAGCAGATGTTTCCGCTGGCGTTGGCATGTTTGCAGGTGTTGTGGTGCCCTGCTCTGAGGGACTTACTAGCACAGTTAGTGGCTCTGTGGTATCATGTAACACCTCATTGCTAGGTTGTAGTGGTGCAACTTCTGTTATGGAGGAAATACGTTGGGGTTGTTCTAACGCTCCTGTTTCTGGGGGAAGAGGACTGCCAGGTTTAGAAGCTTGCTCCAAACGCTCCACCCGCTTTAGTAATGTCCCACGAGTTTCTTTCATAGACACTTGCAGTTGAGTCATGTGTTGGAGGACACTGCTCCAAACTGATTCCATCTTCTGCCATCTCTCATCCTCTTCATAGTCGGAGCTGCTTGAACTACTTGGAGCTCTAGATGGCTCGGGTGGCTCAGTTAGATTGTGCTCATAGTCCACTAGATGTCCTGGAAGTTTCTTCTCCCGCGTTGGACGGGGGCTATTCGATGCACCTCTATCCTGAGGGTTTGCCATCTCATTAACTCAGCCAAGGCGAACTCCGGCTCGAAGGACCACTTGTACTGTATGTTTGCACTGATTGCCGATCACGCTTCAACTGAGTCGTCCTTGGTCAGAAGGAATGGTACTCCACAGTGATGTAGTTCAAATAACTTTACTAAGGAGGTGGCAGATGACATTAACAGGATGTACAGCGTTGGTAGGGAGGCATTACAGTATTCACGTGCCGGTAAAGGGGGTGTGAGTGTGTATATGGGTGTGTATGGCCATATGGTAAGCACGCACACAGTATTAACTCACACAGGAATGCAAGTAAATACGTTATCCTCCGACACACCTCTCATTTGTGCAGAACTGCGCTGAACACGTTCCCAACCGGAAGTACAGATACCGAGGTGCATCATGGGTAACGTAGTATAAACAATTACAATGAACAAGCGGACTTTTAACAGCTGGTGTCAGTGAAATGTGAGAAAAATATAGGGGATTAAGCATGACATAAAGCACGCTACAGTAGTCCTTTTTGTAGTCAAATATGGCCGAATGACCTACAATTTTTGAAGGGTGGAATTATGCACATTACTGTGGAGAAGAGGCATTAATGTGACAGTAAAATGCAACGATCTTCGTTTTATCCTCTGTATAAGATTTGTTAATTACAAGAAAATGGTAAAATGTTATTATGTCTGTAGTTAAAATAATATCTGTTATATATTACCCCCCAAAATATGGTTTACAGTGATAAGTTGTACAGTATTATTGGAAACTTGTACAAAAATATCAAAAATAATATAATTATAAAACAACAACAAAAAATATTTATGAAAAATTAAGGTGGATTATTGGCAACACAACGGGTTAAATGAATTATATTCATTCAAAGAAGTGATTTCTCATAGATGTTTATCTGAAAGTGTCTGTACTTGGTCAACTTGCCTCTTTTTTTTTTAGTGGACATACTAAGAGCTGCTGTCACCTCTCCATCATCATCATCAGAGCCTTCCTTGCTAATGTACTTAAGGAGCTACTAATAACCTTTTTCCACACTCAATCTTCTTTTCATCACACATTGGCTAAGGTGGTTAGCGAGCGGAAACAGATCTGTTATGATGATAAATCACTTAAGCTTGTTTACATGCTAATGTTAGCTGTGTTTCCACACAAAGTGCAGAACACAAGTGACTTCAGAGCAGTGAAAGCAGCACCAGCGGCCTCACATGCTGGTCTCCCATCAGTTTCCCATTAAAGACAGAGCTTTATCCGCAATGCATGTGCATAAGCCACCAGAAAAAGCTGCTGTCCTCTCTGCTTGCCCAGCTCCAAGAGGCAGACATTATACTATAAATACAAAACAAGCGGAGCTTTAAGCAACAATAACTGACTGGGGCCACGATGTGACAATAATTTTAAGCGCTGTCTGAGATGAAAGGAGAGAGATTGTTTTACTTTGCATTGTTTTATTTTATGTCTATTGCCTGTCGCCTAATGGAATAGAATTCTACACGTTTGTCAGATTAGACTTTTTTACATTGTGTGACGCTACAGTCCTCTGCAAATTGACATTAAATTATTATCTTCTTATACAAGAAGCTGAGAGATATAGCCTTTTTTCCCCAGTGACTCACCAACAGTTATGCTTGCTTGCACATGCTAAAAGTGACATCATAACTACTGGTGCACAGTCTGCAAACCAGTAAACATGGTTAAATATGATTGTCCTTTACCCATATTGAGACACACAATAGCTCTGTCAGAGAGACCAAAGGGCAGGAATTCTTTCACTCTATTAACTTGGACATCGACACATAGGGTTCCACTGACTTCTTGGTGCTCCTTTGATAAGGTTTCCTTTTTGGCAGAGCAACCAAGCCTGTAGCCATCAGCAGCAGCTGTGTTTTAACCTCAAAAGCTGCCTGAGTTCAGGCCCTGCTCCCTGCTCTCCTTCTCTCTATGGGAGTATCATGCTGCATTAGCAGCTGGAGCTCCAAGCTCCATGCTCTGGGGCATCAGTCACAGTCTCCACTCACTTCCGGGGGTCAGATATCTCAGACAGCCTGGGTTAGGAGGGAAAATGATGCTGGTACATCTGATCCCGTTTCTGTGAGTGGACTCTCACAGACCTGTTGTCATTTCCAGCCTTTTAAAGTCACTTATCCAGTAAAATTTAAAGTTGTAGGTGTTCAGCTTGTGTTGCACCTGGAAGATACTGACCTTCGTATGTCTCTGTATCATATAAAATTGTAGTTTTATAACGATGGATGGGGCTTCTTGTTAAATAGCTCCAGAAGGCCTTTCAGTCGGGCAGAAACGATAAATGATCTCACCTGACATGTATTAGATATAGTATTTATGACACCCTCCCCCCTAAAAATACACGACATCAGTTGTGGGTTAAACTGAAAGACACTGTTAACTCCGTGGTAGTTGTAACCTTTTAGCCTATGACTGGTCAAGAGTAGTAAACTGTCTGTGGTTCCATCCAGGCCTAAACAAAGCCAAGACCACAGCATTTTTCCTGGCTCACTATTTTTCTGTTATTCCTGATAAAAATAAAACATTTTAAAAAGCTACTGTTTCTACACTATAAATTTGATAAGGTTGCTTTACTCGAATGGGCAAAGCTGTTGCCTGAAAAATGTCAGTGACTTCTTTATTTTGAATGTGCAGAACATAAAGAAGGAATAGTTGAGCTTTGACTATAAGTTGACTCATGAGTAGTAATTTATTAGATAAGTCAATTTAAAGATTGATTTAGCCTTAAGTTAAAAGCTCTTCATAATTTAAAGTTAAATATAGCCTACTTTAAAAACCTTAGTGTAAGAAATATTATCTGTCTCAGGAATGGCAGTCTTTTAATAGCTAAACTTTTATGATATTTTTGGCAACAGAAACACAAACAATAGTAGAAATTGAATTAAATGCGCTTATTAAATTAAATGAGTGTAAGAACGTGCAAAAAGGCAGTAGTTTGAAATTAATTTAAGTTGACACTGATGGTTAGTAATGCAGTAATTTAGATTTGTATTCTTTTCTTGGAAATGGGCAAATCAATGAGCCAACTTTTGATAAAATTAAACGAATAACAAGTGTTGGACCAAAAAATACATAAATCTGTGAATGAGATTGAAACAGCCGCACGGGATACCACAAATTACAAATTGTTTGTGAAGACAAAATAATCTCAACAAATCAGAGGCTGGTATAAAACCTGGAAATACAGGCTCTTGGCATATGAATGATGGAGGGAAATATCGACATGTAAAAGTAAATGGATTTTGGAAATGGGAAAGGAAGGAGGGAAACAGGACTGATCGTTCTTCTTCAACTGTGAAGAAATCTTCAAAATCTTGAATCAATGCAGAAATGCTCTGTTTTCTTCAGGTGATGTAGCAACAGAAAACAAAACAGCTCCAAAATGAATCCTAAACCCCCACCTGTGATTGCTGCTACAGCTGTACAGTGATAAAATAGGGTTTACTTGTTATTTATGTCCTCTGCTTCCTCTGAAATAACCTTTAATGTGATTTCATTAAGAACTATGTGTCAGCTGAGATGATTTGCTGACAGGCTCCAGTTTCATTTACAATGCTGAGTGCTTTTGATCCTGTATTATAACATGGGGTTGGCCCAGGCGCCTGCTTGTCCCTGCTGTGGAGAAGATGTAAATAATCCACCAATAATCCGTAGTCCGTATCTGAGCGTCTGGACACAGTGTGTGCTGTTAAAGAGAGGCAGATCCTGTTTTGCTTCATGCCTCTTGTTCTCTTGGCATCATTAAAGGAAAACAATGGCATGCATGGTAAATAGCCATGGAAACACAGCGATTGCTGCAGCTAAACACCGAGGCCAGCCAAGGTTTTTGAGTCATGCAAGCCATACTTCCACACTGAAACTGCTCCCGCAGGCTGCATGTAGCACATTCGCCTTGACCTCATCTTGACATGCAACACACTTTACATACAGTATGTCTTTGGCCAAAACAATGCATGGAAGAGGGTTGAAAGATAAACACTCCAGCTCATAAATGCTTAAAAATCAACTTGCAAAGTCAAAATGTTACGGGGGGGGGGGTGTTGTTTTTATTTTGTTTTGCTTGTTCCAACCCACTGCATTAAATCTGGCAGATGGGTTGGAAAAGCCGTTGAAGCCCTCTAAGTTGAACCGCTCCACCCATCAGTGCCATTCTACTCCAAGACCTTGATGGGCGACTGACACCTCCTTAGCACTACACCATTCTTTACTCATACACAGCTGCTGCCACCACATCTGGGAATGCTTCTGTCAAACCCAAAGACACAGACAGTGTGAGGAGGGAGATGTGATGAGACCTCAGTCTGACATCCTCCTAACCCTGTGATGTCTTCTGCCTATAATTATTGCTACATGAAGAGGTGTGTAAGTACTTAAAAGTACTTTTTTTTGGAATTCATATAGTTCCATTAAACTTATTGACAGGCAAAAACTCCTTATTAGCTCAGATCTATTTTACTGCCTTGAGGTTTAAATATTGTTGATTTTGCAGCTGTAATTCTTTCTTGAATGATTGCTTTATGAGGCACATTGATGGTGCTTGGATCATAAGGTTCCCGGTGAACTTAAAATATATATTTTGCAGATGGGAAGTTTGAACAACATTTGGATGAAGACTTTTTCATTCAATCTCAGACAGAGTTTATATTTATAAAACCACTATTAAGTAATGCTACTCTATCTGGTCATCACCATCAAATATTATTTGAATCAAATGTGCCATTAAAAAACTGAAACCAGGTGTATGCTTTTGCAGTTTTTAAAAACAATAGATGGGAGTCATGTAGACACCTACTAAACTCATACAACTCTCATATTTCAGCTCTCATTGCTGAACCGAAATTAAAGCAAATTTTAAAAAGTCCCTTTATGTCTAAATTTATGTCTAAATAAACTAAAAGTTATTGTTTCATTTCATTTAAAAAAATCCAAAAAAAGGAACAAATAAACAAACAAGAGCAAACAAACGAATAAACACAAACAAGCAAACAAGCAGGCAGGGAACACGTACGGTAAGACATTTCAGTATTTACTAACTGACACACAAGGGCTAACCAGGACAAGACAGAACAGTTAGGTAGAATAGGTGAGGCTAATCAGACAAAGGAAGTAAAAATAAGGAAAAGTCAACTATGAGTCAAGACTCGGGATTATGGCACCTCTGTCTAGTATACCAGCCCTTACCTCCCCTACCATGTTTTGCATTTGGTTCCTCATCCTTGTTGAATCATGAATAAATTCGTGATTAGAAATTGAGTTTTTGTTTCCTTTTGTTGATTAGAGAGCTTATCTAACAATTAAGAGACCATAAAGGCTAAATTTGGTTTAATGTTTAACGCCTAATAGATCACACCTAGCAAGATAGACCAGAAAACAGCACCTGTGGCTGATGGACAGAGATACATTTTGTCCTTTATTTTGAATTGAACGTAGTAATTAAATCAATACACGTTGTGTTCTTAACTTTGTGTTAAGAATTTTGACACTGATATTCTCTGTATTTTGTTTGGGTTTGAGTTTGGAGTCGCTCTCTTCAGCAGGCTTTGCTCTGCTGACAGCCAATCTTTAAATTTTCCTCTTGATGAATTATCCCAGTAAATAAATCTCAAACATTGAGTCACATTTTCTCTGAAGGTTGGCCAAACCATTGGATATAGTGTTATGAGTCTTGTGGTGTGAGAAGAAATGATTATTCACTGGAAAATAGAGTTGAACTGTATATAGTTCTATCTCAGAGTAATACATTGAAGTTTCTTTCTTTTTTCTTGTTTTTTTACAACCTTGTAAAAGTTTTCTAGGTGTATTAGGTTCACTTTTAAGGCTAGGTTTTCACTTTTTTAGTGTGAGAACAGTAGCACATGGCCTTCTCCTGCTTGTTAAGTTCTCTTAAAATTTAAGTGTAATATAATGTTTTGCAGGGACTTTAGTTTTGCTTACAGTATTAAGTACATTCACACTGAACCACAAT
The DNA here is from genome assembly GCF_057381915.1 of Diplotaxodon limnothrissa. NCBI lineage: Eukaryota > Metazoa > Chordata > Actinopteri > Cichliformes > Cichlidae > Diplotaxodon > Diplotaxodon limnothrissa. The sequence goes on along the minus strand of NC_140612.1, from coordinate 15,750,558 downwards.
TCTGTGGATTCAAAATTCATGACACTGTGTGTCCTATATAAAAACAACACTCCAGTATCTGCAGTTTGCAATAACCAGTGGTCTCTGTAGTTTAATGTTGTTTCAAATCATCCCATGAAATATTAGAGTGACAAAGAGATTACGTTGTGCTGGGATTTTTTTTAAATTATTTTTTGTTTGTTTTAATTAATCCGAATCAAATGAAGACGAATTTAATGTCTTAAATATCAATATACCCACCACTTAGACTGAGCACATTCAAATGTAATGCACTGACATTAATTGAGCACTACTCTAGTCTTACTGACCACTCAAAGTGATTTAGACTACAAGACAGAGTTTACATACTTATTAATCATACTGAGGAAACCCACAGACTGACACATATATAGACCCCAGCTGGGGTTTGGGGCAGGAACCCTTTTGCTAACAGGTGGCAGTGCGCACTGCACCTCTCTGTATTGCTTAGTGTCTTTCCTAGTATGGTGAACTCAGCCACATATGTAATTGCATGTCATACGTAAAGAACCACTCTGCAGCATACAGCCATCATGCAGGTGTTATCTGGTTTCTAGAATGCTTCAAGCATTAATCCCTCTTTTTTTAGTCCATAATTTTAATTAGCTCCTGGGGATGTTTTTAGTGGCTCTCTTGATGATTTAAGTAGGTTTACAAATTATAATTTTTAACCACCGTGAAGCATGGACCATGGCAGCATAATAAACACAATCAGACATTCCCACTGCAGAGTTGCATTAGCGGGCTGGCACTGCCAGAGAGTATGGCTGGAAAATGTTGAGCTAGCTGGCATCAAGGAGCTCCTGTTACCGGTAAAGGGGGAAAACTCCCAATGGTCTGCCAATCCGGAGGACACACAAACTCATACACACACATGCAACCTCCCAGTTAAACAGAGGGCAGAGGGTAGTAAACTGTTTTGCTTCCCTCCTACCATCCATGGTAACAAAACAACTTCTAATAGAGGCATAAGATTTTTTTTTAAGAAAAAGAAATGTGGAAAGGGACAATGAAAACATTTAAAATGGATCTTCTTCTTCTGTGAAATTTCAGGTCTTAATACTTTCTGATTCTAATAATGGGACTTTGAGTTTGTTCCTGACTCATGAAACATAGTGTGGTAAAAGTTGGAGGTGCAACAGCCTGGAAAAAAAGTTATAATGTTCTCTTTTCTCCCCTCCTTCTCTTGTATTGGATTATGCTCTGATGCTGGAAAAGTCCTGGAGAATTAGGATGATTTCATTTCACGGGCATGCCGCTTTGCAATAAATTTAGTCTTTTTTCTCTGCATGGCCTCGGGTTTACATTTCTTCTCCAGTTCTTGTTAACTCCAGATTGATTTGCAGTGTAGTTGTGGCAGTCATGAAAAACTCTTATGATCATTTTGGCCTGAAGTGGTCATGTGCTTAATTTCTCAGATGTAATCTTTGTTATTTTGTGTTGTCAGACTGTCAGAATAAGATATAGTGATACTGTCATCACTAATATATTTACTGTATCAGTAATATATTTCAGGTTTAACCTCTGTGTTTGCAAGGATTGATTAATGACAAATAGCTGTGAGTAGTGCAGTACACACATACGCAAGTATATACATAAATACATACACACACTCTAGTGTGCATCCAGGGTTTCAGTGTTCTCTCACACATGAATTCATAAAAAATAGACTGAAATGCTAAACTTATCTTCTTACTTTTTACAGTGCTCGTACAAAATGTTATTTATTTTTTATTATTGTCATCAATGAAAAATACACATTACAGTTATCTTCATTCTTATCTTCATTTATTATAACATTGTAACTGAAATAGGAACACTAAAAATAGAAACTCCATCATTGCCATCATTGCTTTAGTGATTGATGTGGGCCCTATGAGAAGCAGATGTGTGTGTTTTTACACAAATACACAGCCATTTAGCGGTGTGAGCTGAGATTTAAGGAGAAAAATACGCTCCAAAGGAGAAGTAGGAACACATTACCTCAAACAAACTGTGTTCTTTTAAAATGAAGTGCACAAAGTCCCTGTGAAGTTTCAATAGCCCTGACTAAGTGATTTCATTTTATGTTCAAAGCCTTCAGTTATGAACATTCTGCATATAGCCGTCCCCTTTTTCGGCATAGATGTTGTGTGCATGTATGTGTACACAATATATGTTCATGCATTCAGGCATATGTAATTTAATATGCAGTCAGTCAGTGTGGCACAGGGCCATCTGAAGTGCTGGCATCGGACAGCCCTGCATGTGTGATCACTGTCTCCCACTTCAGCATTCCTCAGTGACAGCCGTGGGGCAAAGGTTTCTTTAAATAGCTTCTGGATTCAAGTTCACTCTGAGACGTCTGGTTTTAGAAATTTTGGTAGAGCATTAGTGCCTCCCTGTGGTTTGGTACTCTCTGGTTCTATGAATCTGTTTTTAGATGAAAACTTCACTCCTGAGACTGCATTTTCATGTATTTATTCATTTACTGTTTTAATTTATTAGAGCAGACTTTTATTTTGCTTTATTAAATTTGGTCTTATATTGTTATAAAGTGAAAGTCCTACGTGCATGGTACATATTTCAAAGGACACCCTTTAACTGCGCATGACCAAGTTATGCCTTTTTACGATTCAATGACCATGTAAATTTGAAATGGAATAGAAATTCACATTTGCCCCTATTGGGCTGCACAGCAGTGTAGTGGTTAGCACTCTGACCTCATAGCTTCTGTATGGAGTTTGCATGTTCTCCATATGTCTTTGTGGAAAGATATGCATGTTAGATTGTGGGCGATTGAGGATTGGCTGTTGAAGTAAGGTAGATAAGGCGCTTAAAGTTTCTAGAATAAAACACTAGATAAATGCATAGTGTGCTTGTAGTCTAAAGTGCTTTGAGTCAACTGTTATTTTTTGTGGAGCTTAAATTTGTATTAGTAGAGCACATGTTTTTGCATCACTTGTATTGTAAACATTCAGCTCTTGTCAGTACTGGAGAACATACAAAGAGTAGCTCATGTACAAATGCCCATATTCAGTTCAGTTCAAGGAGATTTTATTTTGATGTCAGGCTAATGTAATCCCAATTAAACTCCACACACACACAATCACAAGTGAAAGGATATTCTACAGCAGCTCAGTATTGTAGCAGTTATCAGCACACACTCACTCCTGTCTCAGATTCTTGTAATGCCTTTCTCGTGGTAAAAAAGGAAACATCCCCTCATCCTCCCCTCTCGTGCCACTCCTGAGCCCCTCTGTAACAAATCCACACAGCGAGGAGCTCATGTCCACTTTTTGTTTTGACCAGCACTCTGATCTTGCGCTTGTCTATTGAAGTGTACTAGTGGGAGAGATTAGAGCATTAGATTTTTGCTATACAACATCAGAACAGTTAGATTTTTCAGACAGGGCTTTGCTTCTCTGCAGTCCTGTCTTTTCCCACGTTATGTTGTACTGAATGGGGGGCTGCGGTGCCCCCTACAAAGGAGCAGCCTGTCATCATGTCTAACTCTGGCTTCCGTGGTTACCGCACTATCTCACAGCACCTGAATGACCTGAAGAAGGAGAACTTCAGCCTAAAGCTGCGTATCTACTTCCTGGAGGAGAAGATCCAGCAGAAATTTGAGGAGAGCAGTGATGACGTGCACAAGTGGGTGAGTAAGAAAAACAGTCTGTGTATAATTTAACTGTGACACGCGCATGCAAGTTATTCCAAAGGTTCTGTACTTGCATGCACTTGATGTGGAGTTATATGCTATGCAAAGATATGCAGGTTTGTGTCTGACAGTAACTCATACTGACAGTAGGTCTCAGGCTGCTCCGCAGCAGTTCATTCAAACTGTCTGTCAAACATTTCTGCTTGTGAAGCTGATTTAGAGTGACTACAGTTGTCTCAGTGCTGCAGTCAGAAATAAAGGAGGGCCTCAACCTTCTGAGGCACCAAGGGTCACAAGAAAAGGGATTGAAATTGTTCACTCTCTCTGGCAGCAGTGATTAGTAACTAAATACTTAAGTACATTTATATATATATGGATTTTACTTGAAGATTTGCATTTTGGCCCCGATCCCTAGAAATATTATTACACCCCCCTCCTTCCCTATCCCTCCCTATACCCTATGCCCTCACTCCCCACATCAATGTTTCTGGGCTATAGGACTTGGTGTTTACATTACAATATAAAGCACCCTGATAGAACTGTTGTTGTGACTGAATTAATGTTACAGTGTCCAAAACTGTTAGATGATTTCATGGATTAGACAAGTGGTGAATTTTAAAATGTAATTCTCTCTATTTTTGTAATTCAATAATGATATATACTTGATACTAAAATAAAACTTATTCTGCCACTTCACAAATCAGTCTTTCAAAATAAAAAATATATATAATTTCTTTTCATCTAATCGATCTGCATGAGAGCAGAGGGCTGTACATGATTCTGAAAACAGTGATCACTGTTTTCCACACCAATCTTTTGTAATATATTTATGCTTCATCAAATATGCTACAGCCCTATGACCCACAGTAAATACTTGTCATTGCTGTTACCTGGCACCAGCGAGTATCTAATGCAAGTATCTATTAATTCTAACGTTATGTATAATTTTACAGCAACGTCAAAATCCAAAAAAAATATTTTCTTGCAAAAAGAAAACCATCAATCCTGTAATGCATGACAATTTAAAACACAAAGAAAAAGTTAAAAACATATCGTCTGTGAAGGTTCTCAGTCATCCAGGTCATCGTAGTCAAAAGCATATCCACTCTTGAAATCTGTGCTTTCTATCTGAAAACAGATTCATTTAATTCTGTTCATTTTTATTTGTACTCTCCAAACTCACAACAAAAGGTATTTGAGGGCATTTCACATTTTAAGGTAAACCTGATAGAGCAGTGAGTCCCAAAGTGTGGGCTAAGGTACTGCAGGTGATCCACAGAAATAACACAAATTCATTTTTAAATTACTCATAGTTACAGTTACATATTCATATAAGTGTATTTATTTAAAAGTCAATTAAAACTGATAATAGGAGGTTTAGTTTGTGATATTATTTTTTACTCTGACCTAAATTTACTGGGTAGCATTAACTATTTCTAACCAACAGTCTGTTCTGTTGATGTTTTTTGAATAAAATTTTAAAGTAAATACATCACTTTCTATTGTATTTTGATCAGAGCGAATATTTGGTGGGATTTTCTGTTGGGCTGCAGCAGTGTTAATTTTGGGAATTTCAAGAGCATCCAAATACTGTTAAGTATTTAACATATACTAACCTGGAATGAGGTTTTAATTCATTGCTCTCAGTGGAAGCTGCTCAGTATACCTAAAGAGAGCCACATGTCTGCTGGAGAATAATTGTTTCAACTGCCCTAACTGCTTGACCTGTGTTCCAGTGGCAGCTATAAACCCAATGACCCACTTCATGTTTCACTGTTTTTGTCGGTGCACAATATGCACGTGTGTATGTTGCATCTCTTTGCACATACAAGCAACAGCACTTGTGTCCAGCACCTGTGTTGTGTGACAGTTACTGCAGCAGTGCTGAACTGCAATTCCAGATTGGTGTACATAAAACATCAATCACTGCAGACGGATACTGTGAGTGAAGTGACGGTCAGTCCTCATCCAGTTGGTTCCTGCTTTAAGATTTAAAAGTTAAAAGTAGAGTTGTTGCTGGGTACTTGGGGTGGAGTGGTGGATGTTACACTTTTGGGGGTCAGAAGGAGACATATACAGCAGGTGCTCTTATTTCTACCACCTATTTATAGACCTACTGAGCTACAGAGATATTGAATAGCACGTGAGACTTGGAAGCTTGTTTCGTGTGGCATACTACTGTACTGCTATACTGACTGAATGACAACGACTGCAGAAATAAGGTCAATTGAAGTCAGGGTAACTCATTTGCTTCACTTAGCTTCATGAGGATTGCTGGAGCCTACCAGCGACCATAGGGCGAAAGGTAGGGTACACTGTGGAGGGGTTGCCAATCTGACGCAGGGCTAACACAGAGAGATAGACAAGCATTCACTCTGTCATTCTCACCTATGGGCAATTTAGGATCATTAATTAGCCTGACCCCACTAATTGCATGTCTCTGGACTGTGGGAGGAAGCCAGTGTACTTGAAGAGAACCCACACAAAGTGGTCCAGCTCTTCCAGGAAAAGAATAATGTAGCGCCTAAAATTTAGTCTGGCAATAATATAAAGTCTGTCCATGAAATATGATCAGTGTTGGGCAAGTTACTTTGAAAAAGTAATTAATTATAGTTACTAGTTACTTCTTCAAAAAAGTAACTGAGTTAGTAACTGAGTTACAAGATTCTAAAAGTAATTCATTACTTGAAAAGTAACTATTAACTATTAACTATTAACTATTAACCCTCTGGGGTCCAGGTTATAATTGGCCATTTTTAAATACTTTTGATTTTCCCTCCACATTTTATCTTTAGAAACTATTTACTTTGCCTTGTTTGGCATCATTCTTTTCAGCACAACCTCGCGTGTCTGAATTTGCAGTTCTGTTTTCATTTTGACATACTGTATTAACACAATGGATCTAAAATCAGACAAATAAAATAAAATCAGAGTAGAAAAAGTTATATTTTTTACTGTAACAACCACAAACATGTTTAATGATAATATTTCATAACTTTAAATGTAAATATAAATTGTCAATTTTAAAATCATATGCACAAGTTTTCAAACAACAAAGTTATTTGCAGCCATTTACCTTTTACCCTTTTTTTATAACCATTTCAAACTATTTACAGAACAATCAGCTGTTCTGCATTCAATGAGATCCCACACAAATTATTTGTGCCACTCCAAAAAAAATAATTTCTGTCCACTATAAAGGAGAACATCACAGCCTGATCCCTGCAGGTCTGACAGCAGCAGGTTTCTACCTGGAGACAGCAGTTGCCTCATTGTTCTGACACACAACACAAAACTATCCACAACACTACACACTAACTACACAAGACAACACATTAACTACACACTCCAAACACCTAAACGTCTCAAAACTCGCTCTCTCTCTTTCTCTGCTCTCTCTCTCGCTGTCACTCCTAAAACATCCTCTGTTTTTTTGCTCATAAGCAGAGAGTGCTTGCTGCGCTGTCCTTAGACAGTAAACGTGACGAAACTATTGAGGAAAATACGCCGCGTATATATTGTTTATCATGACTCTGGTTTTACGTGGCCTATCAGCACAATTTAAAAACTGGTATCTATACCTTGTTGCTTTGTCTTGAAGTGGTCATGTGATTGGCTTACCACGACTACTTTATTCTTCCTCAGTCAAACAGCAGCACTCATGCCATTGTTTTGCCCCCTTAGCTCCAGGTGTTGTGCTAGACAGTGATCGTGATTACCGTCCGCGGGAGCGCGCGTCCAGATTACTTACGTAGTCAGCACAGCTTCAACCGTCTGTTTGTTGAAAAATAGTAACGGACCGCATTTTCTTGTTAGTAACTGTAACGGCGTTGTAACGATAGGAATAGTAATTAGTTAGATTACTCGTTACTGAAAAAAGTGACACCGTTATTCCCATCACTGAATATGATGCACGTGAAATTTCAGACCTGCAACTTTTATTGTTTGTTCTTATCCGCTTCTATGATTTTCTTCCAGAATATTGAACTCAAGGTTGAAGTTGAGAGTCTGAAAAAGGAACTCGAGGAAAAACAAGAGCTTTTGGACAAAGCAAAGTAAGTATTTGCGAAATCGTACTTTTCCTTTCCACTGTTATCAAACAAATAATTCGCTAGCATCCTGTAACCATTTTAAAATTCAAAGCGGTTTCGAATACTCAACTACTTATGCACAGATTTGTTGAAATCCCTTTAGGGAAACCTCTGAGCGAAGCACAAAAACGCTCCTTTCATCACTAGTTTGTTTCCCATGAGTCCAACAGTACGTCAGCGCCAAGGCAAGCTCAGGACCCCACGGCCTCTCATCACACGCAAGCCTGCTGGCCTGTAGACTAACCTAGCTATCACAACACAAACTAAGCTCTAAGGAATGCATGGATTCAGCACGAAAATGCTTGTGAAGTCCCTCTGAGTTCTGGGATAGAGGACAAAGAGGGTAGGAAACTGACAAGGTGGAGAAGAAGTGAGGGTCTTACTAAGGGTGTTTTTTTGTTTTTTTAAGGGGGAGGGTGATTAGAATATGGGAGTAGGTTGAGTAAAGGGCAGAGGTTTTATGGTTTGCCGAGTTGGGAACTATATGAGCTCCAGCACCTGTTTACAAGCCAGCTGTCTCCCTTTCTTTCTTCAGCCGTTCTCCTTTCCAAACAATAAACTAAGCAGAATACTGAGATCAGGATGCAAACCTCAGATTACACAATTTAATGTGCATTTGATGCTTTTTTTTGTAAATTTCCCTAAAGGGAAAGATGGTCCATGTTTTTCAGGAAAAGGCTGTCTTTATTATTTTCATTTCCTGTTATCACAGCACAGTTTGTTGCTGTTATCATGTGTGGATAATTTAGACAAGAATAAGAAAAGCCATTGCCATTGTCAGCCAAGGAGCTTATGTTCTTTATTCTTTTAATATTTCAGTTAGTTAAAGAGTTATATTCCTTTTCTGGTCAAATTGGGCTTCATTATTTAATAGTACGGCTCCAGTTTAGGTGACAGCAAGTCAAAAGCATGTTACCTGTCAACGGCCAGCAGCAGCCCGTATTCAGTTTGAATATTGCTATAAATAACACAGATCAGTGTGCCTTTTAATGGGTTGTAAAGTCTGTTTTACTGTAACATTTAACTTTTTGTTGACTGCACCATTACTGCAGAGAGAGGGAGAGAAAGAGAACAGGATGAAGACGGCAAAGAAGGAGCCTTTGCTCTGGGATTGATCGCTAACAGCTAGCCAGTAAAACCAGTGTGGTATATTAAAATCATTGATTATTCATTCTGAATTATTCTTAGACACTGCAACAGGTTATCCAATGAATTATGTTGCTTTTAAAGACAAGGTGTGCGATTTGAGGTTTGCAAATAGTACACATTAGATTCTTTGAGAACAACTTAGGAATAGTATGTTGGCCAAGATGGGGCTTGAACACCCAACCTTCTGATTAGCAGGCTTCTGCTAGAGGACCCGAGCTCGAGGATGATGCACGTACCATTGAATTTTTACTAAGCTGTGGTGTGGTTAGGAAGGTTGAATACGTGTGGGATTATTTTATTTTAGTACTTCCTGTACAAGTTAATCGTTATTCATTTCAACTCATACAGATCGACGGCAAAGGGCCTGTCTAATCAAAATGAAACAGAGTTGCAGCGGCGTCTGGTGGTGCAGCAGGAGGAAATCAACCACTTACAGGAAATCATGGCAACCAAAGTCCGGCTACTACAAGAGGTACAGATAGTAGCACTGGCTAAGCAGTTCCATGGTACTAACAGGCAAAAGGAGATTTATGCTGATGAGAACATGCATATGTTTAGGAGGCTGAGCTGGCACAAGTTGAGGCTGAACGGATGGCCTCGCTGGCAAACACCGAGACCCAGCGCTACCTCACTCTTGAGAAACAGATGTTGGAGAAGAGTCAAGCCTCTGGTGGAATACTCAGCTTGCAGCCACTGACAGACAAAGACAGGTAATTTAATATGTAGCTAACCACAGACTTGCAACCAAAATCCCAGTTTGTGTAAAACAGCTTTTTGCACTGTACATTATGAGTGCATTGGAGTTTTTCAGAGGGGTTTGATGAACCTCACCATATGTTTAATTTTATTGATTTCACTTTGTTTTTTATCATTGTGGCAAATCAGTATTTAGTACAATGAATGAAATACAAGTGCTGTGCTAGTTTTAATAAATAATTAATTCATAAAAACAAATCATTGCACAGTGTATGATTTATCACCTGAAAACACCAGCTTTTCAATTTTTGATGTGACTGCATTTTGGTGGCACATAAATACCTGTGCATAGTGGCACAGCGGTTACCACTGTTGGCTCATAGCAAGAAGGCCCTGTGTTCAACTCCACCATCTGGTCGGAGTCTTTCTGTGTGGACTTTGCGTGTTCTGGTCTGTCGCAGACAAGTAACAGATTGGTGATGTGCCATGCCTCTTACCTCATATCAGCTGGGGTAAACTGCAGCTTTAGCTACATTAATGCTTGTCTCTGTTTCTTCTTTTTATCAGAATGATTGAGGAGCTGACACAGGACAAACATTCACTGCATCTTCAAGTCAAAGAGCTTGAAGTGAGACTTCAAAACCCTTCCTCTTGTCTGCACAAAGACGTAGGAAAAACTGAGGTATTTTCATGATATTCCTTACATGAACATAAGAGGGTGAGGCGATCATGCACGCACACCCTTAATATTGCAAATATTGTTATACTTTATTGCTATAAAACTGAAGAAGAAATGACAGAGTTCAGGTGACCCTAATAAGTGATTTATTTTCCTATTATGTGCAGCTGAAAGCACATAGTGATTATCTGAGGTATACTAGACAGGAGCCCCAGTGCTGCACAGTATTCACGTCAGTTTTATTAAGTCACTAGAGCCCAACCAGTAAGAAAGAGACATTAAAGAAAGTATTATGGGTACAATCAACAAGCTGTTTATTTATCTAACTAACTTGAGAAACACCTACAGTTAGTAAAATATGCCTAAAATATCTTTTATTTTTAACAACTAGTTACAAAAAAAGACATTTAATTCTTTTATGTTTTAAATAATTCTGTTACTTATTTCTTTCAGTCTCTATCAAATAAAATAATTATAAGATGTGATAATCAAAATAACTTTTGCAGACTTACATTTCTGTGCTATTTCAGAGGTTTCTTGAAGGTCTTTAAACTATGTTTTGACCCAGAGTCCCTCGTGTATATTTACATAATTTATGAGGAGTAAACCAATAGCCTGCTGCTCCTTACTTTTCACATCAGCAGTACACCGTCAGCTGTAAGGGTATAGCTAGATTTAGAACAAAGTGGAAGAGAAGACCTTAAGCGCACATATCCAAGCAGCTAATTACCTGTGGTGTCACGGTCTTTGTAAGTGATACTCATTTTCTGTGGGTTGGAGCAGGGACAGCAGAGGGAGTGATCTGGAAGTGGGTTCAGGGCAAACCAAAGAAGCACAGATAGTTGACCCAAATGCAGGACAGAGCAGAGGCTTAATTTTGGGGGTCGACCTGGTGGCAGAGGAGATGGAAAAGATTCTAACACCAGTGTAGGTGTTATCCCCACTGGAAGGCGCGCAGGAAGCCAACAGTGGAGGAGGAGCTTGTCAGGCGGTCAAGGAGTGAGATGATAATGACTATGGCAACATTGGACCCTCTGGCTCTGGCTCAGGTAACTTGGGCTTTGGCGGCAGAAGTCCAAGATCTGAGTCAGGAAGCACCAGCGATGGGAGATTCTCTGGAATCTTTGCCAGCGAAAGAGGAAAGAAAAATGCAGGACACACAGACTTGACAGGCTAGATTCTGATGGCGCCAATCCATCCACCTCAGAAGAAAGGGTTGACAGGCTGCAGGCAAAAAACAAAGTCTCAGAATTAGCCAACTTAGGAGCTCTGCACAATCTTTGGGTTAGCTGGCACACAAACAGAGCAACAGGGTTTTGTTTATAGCTCTCAGTTTCACTCGAGCTGGCTGAAGGACCAACAACTGCACAAGAGCAACAACTGCAAGAGTAGTCCACAACCAGCTGTTTGGCACTGTTCCTTGGTGACAGTAAACGGCTACAATTTGTAGATGACTGTCTGACAATTGCACTGAGGCTCTGTGTAGGATCAACACACAACCTTGCCAACCCTTTACTGTGCTGCTTGTCTCAAAACAGGACTTGCCTCTGAATTATATCACAGCATTACAACTATCCATTTTTTTCCATTCATATGGTCCAATGGCATTGAATATTTGGATATGGAATATTAAATATTTTCCAACGTTTTTTCATCTTTCAAAAAAATCCAAAGGTCTTTTGCTTAGTAGACGGACTCCAGACATTGACTGTGATCCAGACACGCGTGCCAGTCCTGGTCTAAATTCTCTGCTGGTTGCCTCAACCCCCCTTCTCATCTTCTGTCACTTTGCTCTAAGTGTTCTGGCTCAAACAGCAGATAGGTCAACCCAGTAAGATATGAAACTGTTTTTATATCTGCATGTGGGTCAGTGGAACATTGGCACGGTAGACAGCTCACGCCACCATGAAGCTAAAAATATGTGCACCTTTTTAGGACCATGTAAACCCCTGTATGCTTGTGTTTTTCTGCTTGCATTTGAATAAATGTCTCATTTTTACCATCTCTACTTATTTTCAACAAATACTGTACTTTGAACCTGATGCAGTTCCTAAAATATGCAGTCTGAGCCTCAACACACACCTCATCAACAAATAATGAGGTGGACGAAGGAGGTGTTGATGGGGATAGCTGCCTTTGTAGCTCAAAATCAAGGTTTTGACCTGTGAGAGCTAAAAAGTAGTAACATGAAACCATGTTGGTGGTTTATGTGTGACATTATTGCACTTGTTTCTTTGCAGTGTGAGCACGAGTGCACAGTTCATGCACAGATGCAGGTAGGACAAAACTTTACTTGTGAGATCTTTGAACTTTTACCCTCTGCAGTATTTTCTGCATTTATATTCTGATAGCTACCCAATCTCACGTCTACATTTTTACTGGCAGCTTTTGTTGGTGGTGTGCATCTCAGACAAGGAGGCCCATCTTCTCCATTCATAGACAAGTAGCTCCACCTTCTGTTACTTAATCCACACTGCACATACAGTATGACTGTAGCATCAGATTTAATACTCCTCTCATTTTAAACACCCAAGCATATATGTTCACTGCTTTCACTGCTTGTTTAGATAGTAAAATTAGGATTTTAGCAATGTCATAATTTAAAACTGAAGTTTCTACACCTGATATTTTGTCATCATAAAAGGCCAGGTAAAAGAAAAATACAATCAAGAGTATTGCACATTTACCCTTTAAAGGGTTCATAATTAAAATAAAACAAAAACATTTTAACTGTTTGAATATTGTTTCTTGTGAAACACTGACATGGGTCCTAGTTTTCTTCCCTGTGTTCTGAGTATATATTCCCCTTATCCACCTCTGGAGTGGCTGTAGCTGAGGTGGCAGAGCTGATCACGTATCACTCAGAAGCTCGGTGATTCAGTCTCTGCGTGCGCCAGTCTGCATGCCGAATGAGCGTGTGAATGTTAGGTAGAAAAAGCATAGAGGGGGGGAAAGTGTTTGTGTGAATGAAGCAAGTTGTGTAGAGAAGTAGAAATAAAAAACAGTTTTTATTATGATTACATTCTAGTTTTCACTGTTTAGTTTCCTAGTTTAGTATTTCCACTGTTTCCTAGTTTATTCATGTTTCTACTTCTCAGTTCCTTGTTTCATTTGGTTCCCTTTCATGTCCAGACTCGTCTCATCCCTGTGTCCTCCCTAGTGTCCCATGTATGCAGGCAGTCTCGTCTCCTCTTTCTGTCTGTATGTCGAGTTCTATACTTTCCATCATATTTTGCCAGTCCCTCATCTCGTGTTTCTTGTAGTTGTCTTTGGCCTCGGTCTTTCTGTGTCCAAGTTATATAGTTATTTCCTATCCTGCTTCTTTTGTCTCCTCTTTGTCAGGTTCATGTGTCTTTGTCTCTGTCTCACTGTTTATGCTTCCTCTTTTATTTTGATAGCCTGTGTCTCTTGTGCGTTCAGTTTTGCTTCCCCTTTTTCATTACTCCTGATTTGTCTCTGCTGTTACCGCAGCTGTCTCTACTTCCCTAATCACACTCTTGTATGTAGATAATTTCTCAGTCTCCCTTTGTGTCTTGTCAGAGTGTCGGGTCACCGTCCATCTGCAGGTCCCAGTTATTGTGTTTTCCAGCCTTAGTCCTATTTTAAGTTCCAGTCAGTTTCTGTTTCACTTATTATTGTATCCTAATCTTCAGCTGGAACAAAGGCTTATGTTTCTCTTTCTAAAATTAGGAGGCACAGTTCCTTATAGAGCATCAGCAAGGATCAGTGTCAGTGCAGAGTCATGTCATATGTGCAGTATATTTCTGCAAATATAGTCTCATTTTCCTCATCTGTACCAGTTATGATTAAATCAGTTTTTCCTGGCGGCTCAACACACAGAAGGAATCGGTTGTTTAACTAGCACAGCAACAACTGACACATCTGAGAGAGAAAAATTGGGCGGGGATATCTGTTCTGTCTGCATCAGTGTTCATTTTCTGCTGTCACCCTTTGGTATTTCTGCCACTTAGAAAAAAGTAAACAGCGGGTGCAGTCTGTCAGCACTGTTTGGTACTTATCTCTGATTAGGATTAATGGATTTTTGATTGCGTGCCTCATTCTAGCCGATCAGTTTTTAGTGTTGTGTCTCTAGTGGCTTGTAGGGTGACAAATGTAGATGCAGCAAGGGCCAAAATAGAGTTCTGTGTTGGCCCACACACTCTGAGGAAAATAAATCACATGTGAGAGCAGTTGTATCAACAACACAGCTAGCCTGCTTCAATAAGGAAAGATGGATGATGCTTTTTAAGTGTGTGTGTGCATGTTGGAGGGGCTTCTTTTAAGAGGAGGACAGTGGGCTGCTTCTTGATTAAAGTGTCATGTGATTCACTGACATCAATTCCAGAGAAATAACAGAGCCCATTTGCCTCCCTCCTTTCCCCCTTCATGCTGTGTGACACACATATCAAGGCCAGACTGGGAGTGTGTGCCCCTGGGAAAGGCATGAACTCATTCCATGCTGACAATTTAGAGATTAGATTTAGATTTAATGAACCTGATGGAAAACACACAGGGCTAATTTTATTGATACATCCAAACACACAAGCTGGAAATGAAAAGTAAGATTTTTAATTAAACAGGCGGTCACACCCTGATTTAATATGGATGATCTGAAAGGGAATTAGCAGAAGGTTTTGCACATGGAACATCATATGTAGTGTTAGTCCTTGCTACTGCCATTTGATTGCTTGTAGATTTCCACAAACATGATTAAAAGCCAAATAAAAACGGTAAATGACATTAAGATTTTCCGAGGGGAAATCCTACCTTATTTAGTTTTATATTTCGTCATTTTGAACATGGAGAGATCAAAATATCATATTAAAACGTTTGGTTATCGTTCAAAAAAAAAATCTCTTTACAATACAAATGAGCAGCGACTACGTTAAAATTAATAATATTTTATGACTGGATGACTTTACATTAGTAATAACACAATCAAAATAAACTATTTTTGTAAGTGTAAGAACAGACTGTTTACCTTGCATCTGCACTCCAGTTTTACTGTTAACATTTGTTAACATAGGAACTTTTACTTACAGAGAAACATAAATGTTTGTGTTGACAGTTACGGTAAGAGTGAATTAAGAGGCCTCATCTTTTGCCTGAAGAAATCCAGAAATTTCATTTGAAAGACAGTCACTAGATTTAAAGGGAAGGGCTCACCAACCCCACCCCACCGTTCAGCCGAGCCAAGAAAATGGTTCAGTCCTGCCTTCTACACGAGGTCCCACTCTGACGCTGATAATATGGACTGGGGGGGAATTCATTTATTAAAAACTACTGGTTTAACTACACATATCCAGGAGATACATTTAATATTACATCAGAGTACTATGGAAGCCTATGGAAGCCCGTTTCCGCCACTAAAAAAAAAAAAAAAAGCTAGTATCCATAACTCGAAATTTCGAGTTATTTTCTCGAAATTTCGAGTTATTATCTCGAAATTTCGAGAAATATAACTCGAAATTTCGAGTTACTTTTCTCAAAATTTCGAGTTAGCTCTGCCAATTATAATATACGTGAATGAGGTCGCTTTCTTGTTACACGGAAGCATATGGCGCAGGACCGCGCACTCAAAAACGGATCCCAACAAATTAAAGTATGTTTGCTGATAGTAACACCATGTGATTCAGCTAATAACACAGGGATTTCATCATTTGTGAAGCCAGGCTGAAAACACTCAGCAATCTGTGCATTCACGACTGGATGTAATACCGGTAGCTTAGCTGTAGCATTTGTAGCTGAGGGCTTCAGCTTCCGGGTAACATGGAAATGACGTCATTCACGTAGATTACTGATTGGCAGCGCGAACTCGAAATTTCGAGTTGCTTTTCTCAAAATTTTGAGTTAATATGTCGAAATTTCGAGAAAATAACTCGAAATTTTGAGTTATGGATCCTTTTTTTTTAGTGGCGGAAACGGGCTTCCATAGAGTACAGAAAGACACCAAAAAATAATTTGGCTTGATTTGACTGTGTTAAAACATTTTTGATGGGCTTTTGGTGTCGAAAAGAAATCAGTAGTGAAACTCGTTGCCGTCGTAGTCGTTATTACCAAAGTTGTACTGTGTCCATAGCACATCTGTGGCCAGATTAATTGTGTAAAGTGGACTAGTGTCACAAGAGGGAAAAGGCAGATTTCCCCGGGATTGGCACACCAGATTATTTCGAGCATCAGAGTGAGACATCCTCTCTTTGATACACGATCTTCGGTTTCAGTCCGCGTTGCCTCGTTGTCTCGTTTTGAAAGCACCCGGACGATTGACAGCCTCCGCTGATGAAGTGGACACAGCTGAACGGGGACGCAGACGGGAGCCGGTAAACCTTGGAACATCCAAATCGCTGACTAAGGAAGGAAATCGCGTTTTGTTTCCGTGTTCGTTTCCGGTTGTTACCTGGCAGCAGCTGCGGCAGAGAGATGCTGTCATATAAAGAGACGTCATTGATTTCAAAGGCAGAAAAAGCCGCTGTTGTGACACACTTAACGGGATCGTTCAGGTGGAAACGGCAGGGTTGAAATTCAGCGCAGGAGTGAGATTTGAGTAGACGTCTGTGCTTCCCCACCAAGGAAGTGAAACCCATGACAGAGAAGATTCATTCACATCCGCTCCGAGGGGAAATGTCTTTGGCTGAATTAAAGGCGCTGATCACGTTGCTCAGACGTACCAGCCCGATCGAAAGGTTTGAGTAATCAGGGAAACGTGGCCACGATGCTGCTGCAGTGTGTTTGTCTCCATTAACGGGCCTACTTTTATTTGATCTGACAAAACAGATAAATAAAATGTCTGAATAGACTGCCACCTCTTTGTTTTCCTGCAGTATCATAAAACATTTCTGCCCAAGATTCACTTTGGTTCAGATTTGACTCTGGACTCTGAATTCATCTTCCTCCTTTATCCATTTAATGGATAACTTGGAAAAACACCAAATGATAGTAGTTCGGGAGAGAAGCATCATCTTTCATCCAGCCCTGCAATGAAATTCTTACATGCATCAAAAGGAAGTGACTTTTAAAGCTCTCTTGTATTATCCGTTCGCCACGTGTTGTGATGCTAGATGTGGTAAAGATGAAGGAGACTTGCAGGATCTGTGCCCGTGAGCTCTGTGGCAACCAGCGCAGATGGATTTTCCACCCAACAGCCAAGCTCAATCTGCAGGTGCTGCTTTCCCACGCGTTGGGCCGTGAGCTGACCCGGGATGGCCGTGGTGAGTTTGCGTGCTCAAAGTGCACCTTCATGTTAGACCGCATGTACCGCTTTGATACAGTGATTGCCCGAGTGGAGGCATTGTCTCTGGAGCGTCTCCACAAGCTACTCCTCGAGAAAGACCGGCTGAGGCAGTGTATTGGAGGCCTGTACTGGAAGAACAACTCAGAGGAGTGCAGCGTGGTCCCCCCTCCATCCAGTGTCAGAGTCGTGACTGAGACGGCGTCTGAAGACGCTCCTGTGGTGGATCTGTCATCACTCCAGGATGTAAGATACTCAGACATGATCCAGGACGATCTTACCTTCTCCGTGTATGAGTCATGGGCTGATAAGGAATACCCTGCCCTGGACCATCATCATCACCACCACCACCATCTCCACCAGTGCACAGGAGCAGACTCCCTCTCTGGTCACAAGCAGAGGCGATGTAGGGGTTGTGCTGCACTTCGAGTTGCTGATTCTGATTATGAGGCTGTATGTAAGGTTCCTAGAAGGCTCGGGCGCAGAAGCACATCCTGCGGCCCAACTACCCGCTGCTCAACAGCCACACAGGAAGTGGAGTTTGTGGCCAGAGGCCCTGGAGCTGATACAGCCATCACCTTTGAGTCACCTTCTGCTGGGATGGAACCTGAAAAGACCATTTGTGAGCAGAAGAGTTCCAGTCCTGCATCATCTGTGGAGTCTCTCAACACCACTGTGGACGTCAGTTGTCTTCCTTTAGATCATAAAGAGAAGGAAGAAACTGACCCAGAGAAAGATGGAAGTGAGGCAATGGTGAGAAGAGACATTCAGTGGGACAAGACCCCATGTGAGAGCTTCCTGTCTGGGTTTGAGATGATGCTGACCCTCTTGCGGGGTTGTGAACACCGGCCAGTGAAATCCCGAAGGGGCAGCAAGATCCCAGTTCTAGTCAAAACCAAACCGGAGCGAGGCCTGTCACTGCCCCTGCACCTATCACTGAGGTTGCCCTATGCAGAGACAGCAGACTGTGAGCTGCACACCCACCACAGTATACCAGAGATCGTGACCCCATGTCCCCAACAGGAGCTCCAGGCTGAGCTGGAAGAGATGGAGGAGCAGTGGATGGATGATTATGTTCTGTGTGGGCCATTTCAGTTTCAGCAGGTACATCAGAAGCCTTGGATACTGGATGGCCTTTAACTTAGCTCATTCAATTTGCAGGATTAATAGTTATAGCTTTTTAATGGGAAGCATGTTCCAAAGCCTAAAGATCTGGGTGCCTCTCAGACTTGAGAAAGGTGCAATAGTCTGTGGGGTTGCACTTTATAAAATACTTGTCAGGGTTGGGTTGCTTTAAAATCTTATTTACAGTCAAAGTGCTGACTTCTTGCAGCTGTAAACAGCCTTAAATTAGTTGCAAACTCTAAAACACACTATATATAAATAAAAAAATATAAATAAATATAATATAATAATATGGAGAACTTTGTAGGAAAATTATAGGTAGTAATTTTAAACCCAGGTGTAATCCTATTACAATCACTGAAGTTATTTTTTTTATCAAAAAAAGTGAGTACAAACTAGGGGACAAGTGTCAGATTTGCTCCACATTAGAATCAGATGTAGGGGCGTCAGAATAAAGCAAACTATTTCTGACCAGCATCCACACTGAGTGAGGTCAGACCCCTCTTAATCTTCTCTTGCTTGTCTCCTCCACTGCTGACAAAGCTGAACACACTCACCGCCTTGATTACCCTCAAAGGAAGCATAAATAACCCTCTTTTACGGTATCTTAGCGACCCTTCCATTGCTATGGAAACCGTTTCCAAGGTCTGCAGCCATCGCTCTGTAAAGGCTCTTCTGTCTACTGCAGCTTCATAACTTCTATTGTCATGTTAATGAACAGTTAAAATGTGGTTCAGTCTGAAAGGAGCGTACAGACACACAACAGCTATGTGATAGTCTATTATTGTCAAACATATACGGCTATTGTAATGCAATACACAAAACTGCACAGTGCACACATTAGTCCAGGAATGAAGAAACAAATATGTCATTCATACAACTAAACTCTGGATTATTTTGCTGAGATTTCTGTACCCTTGTGGTAAAGTACTCAACGTGTAATATCAGCAGAACTGTTAGAAGCTTTCTGGGTCTTGTTCTGGCTCATCACTCTCTGGCCTCCAAAGATGTAGAGCAGCTGTCTTACAGTGCGATTTATGACTAGGTTCATACAAAAATAATAATAATAATGGATTGCATTTATATAGCACTTTTCGAGACCCTCAAAGCGCTTTACAATTCCACTATTCATTCACTCTCACATTCACACACTGGTGGAGGCAGCTACAGTTGTAGCCACAGCTGCCCTGGGGCAGACTGACAGAAGCGAGGCTGCCATATCGCGCCATCGGCCCCTCTGGCCACCACCAGTAGGTGGTGGGTGAAGTGTCTTGCCCAAGGACACAACGACCAAGACAGACAGAGCTGGGGATCGAACCGGCAACCTTCCGGTTACAAGATGAGCTTCCCAACCCCCCCCCAAAATACTGTTTTCTGAAGCAAATACGAGGCTCACCGAGTCAAATCAGGAAAATATCTTGTGATTTTTTTTTTTTGTTATTTGATACTTGCTTACTACAATACAGAATGTCCAAAGGCTCACAAATGGGGAATTCTGTTGTTAAATTCCTGACTACTGAGACCATGCTTTGGGGGGGGGATCTGCTTCACATTTATTGAAAGGGCCTTGGAAAAGTATATTTTAGTGTATGTAGGATTTGATTAATGGTTTTGACCAGAAATCAGTGTTCAAATGTTCCCGACTGTTGTTTTAAAACACATTTCAGAAATGAACTGGGGATGACACAATTTCTAAGCCCCTACAAGTATCTTATTCTGCATTATGTTGCATATCAGATTATTTAATTCAATCAGACAACATAGTGATGTAAATATTAGCCCCATTCTAGTGTAATTCGTTAATATATAGAAAATGGAGCGATCGTTCCTCTGGTACAAATCCAGTTGGTTTACGCTTTCTTTCTTTTCACCACACTGCTTGACACAGTGTTGCTCTGGGACACAGCTGAAATGACTGTAGAAAAGGCTGCGCACAGAGCTAATGTCTCCAAGGGCTGAGTGACATCACATCATTACAGTCTCATAAAAACAAAAACAAGGAAGTCAACAAAATGCTGCTATGGCAACACCCACTTCCAGAGGAAGCCATCCGACACCAAGCTGACATCACTTTCCACTTTCACTCCATCATCCACACAACAGCTGCAACAATAATAAAAGACTGTGTTTATCTGGAGGACTATAACTTTTAATCCTTGGTTAAGAACCAAACTTTAAATTTAGGTTTGTCACAGCTCATAATAACCCACAAGTATACATTCGTAACATGTGATGCAAAGAAAAGCAGACTAATCAGACTGCTACTATAACGTTGTAATCAACAAATGTTAAGACTTAACAACTGTATTCATGAATCATCAGTAATATGATAAAAATGTACTGTTTCATCTCCATACCTCATCATAATCTACTAACACATTCTCCTCACTGGCGAATCTGTCATGCTTCCTCCTGTCTCTTTTTCAGCGATTGATTGACAATCAGCAGGGTCAACTCAGTTATTATGAGAGTGCTGCAGGTCAGTGTGTTGGCGAGCTGCAGAAGGCCCAGGATCAGGTGCGCTCACTACAGGCCAAGATCAGAGAGAGCGAGACGAGGAACCAGGTACAAAGACACCAGTCTCCAAAACTACCGCTTCATCTTCTTTTTGCCTTCATATACTTTGAACTTGAAACATGACACTGTCAAAATATCCACTTGTACAGCTCTTAGGAGAGCTGAAGCCTATCCTTGCTAATATTTGGCCAATGGCAAGGCACACCCTGGACAGATCGCTGGTGTTTTGCAAGGCCAACACAGACAGTCATTCACACTTACATTCATACGTACAGCTAGTTTAGAATTGCTAATGAATCTAACATGCATGTCTTTGGACTGTGGGTGAAAACATACAAACACATGCCGTAATATATTCCAGATAATGTGGAATTTTGTTCTGGGTGTTTGTGTGTATGTAGAAGCTGCAGGAGCGTCTAGGTGAAATGGAGCTTGAGCTGCGATCGGCCCAAGAGGATGCCCAGCAACAGGAGAGAAATATCCAGAACCTCACTGATACTGTAAACTCCAAACAGGCAGAGGTACAGTAGTGATAAATAAGGCTTGATAGTAAATAAAGGAGGGAATTCAAAATCTGAGCATTGCAGAGAGAATGAAAGTAAGGTCAGAGGTGGAAGTGCTGAAAACCCCACAGTTTCACACATGAATTGTGCCTTTGATTGTGCAGGTTGCAGAGCTGTACAGGGTGATTGAGGAGCAAAATAAGACACTGTGCTCACTCAAAGAGCTTGCCAACCGCAACCAGCTGCAGCAGCTGCAGGTTGGTCCTCCACACAAAGCACAGTTCTGTTTTATTAATTACCAAGCTGCCTATCTAAAATAATTTTTCAGCATACAATAAAAACATGTTTCAGAGTTGAGTTGAGTTTCATTCCTGTTTGGTTCCTCACCTGCCCTTTATGTCTTTCTTTCTTCCCTGACTGGTTTTACTTGTAGGCGTCTGGTGCAGAGACTATTAGAGGTCAGGGTGAGGTCCTGGCTCTGCAGGCCTCTCTGTTCCAAGCTCAACTGGAGCTGCAGGCTGGACAGAGAGCCCAGTGTCAGGCAGTCAGGACTCAGGAGGACCTGAACCGGGCCCTGGAGAGACTAGAGAAAGAGCTGCAGGGGTCGCTGGAACACAAGAGGGAGGCAGAGAGACACAACCAGGTGAGAAAATGACTTTTTTTTTTTTAATGAGGGTGTTTTCGTCATTCTTCTTTTCTTTGTTTTAATTGCATCGTGGTTCTTTTCACTTTATCGTGTCGTGCATGCGCGACACTCAGGAGCTGCAGCTAGCTCTAGAAAAGGCTCGATCAGCTCTCCAGGAGAGAGAGGAGCAACTGAGAGAGGGTGAGCGAGAGAGACAGAGAGAAAAGGAGGAGAGAGAGAAGATCATCAGCGAGCTGAAGGCTTCCCTGAAGACCAAAGAACAGCTGGTGGAGGTTGGACACAATCAAATAGTCTGTAAACAGTAAACAAACCATCATGTTCGACGATAATAAATACAAACAGATCTCATTCTTGTCAATATTGTATAATAAACACAGAAGTGCACATGACTAATGCTTAAAATGCTCCGCATCTGAGCAAAGAACGACAAAACTAAAAGTAAGATGAGCTGCAGTTGCTCTCACAGCCCCTAGACGCTTTCTGAAAACTTCAGCTCCATTCAAGCTCTATTTTGTCTTTGTGGATAAGTAGGATTGTAATTACTCTGCAGTTGACGGTCTGTTTGCTGTCCAGCAGGACTGCTGTGAGTTCCTGGAGGATCCAACGGAGAAAAGAGACTCTGTGCTTCAGAAACTTCGCCAGCGTATAAAGGAGCGAGACGGAGCTCTGGAGGTAAACACAGCAGTACGCTCGCCAACACATGACAAAAGCCAAAACAATTAGACCAACACAACGTGTCCTGTGAACTCCTTTATATCATGTTAATTGTTAGTAGTCTAAGATGGTTGAGTTTGTGGGTTTAGATTTTAACACATGCCATTTTAGTTAGATGGAGGTTAAAACAACTTTATTTCCACAAACCCTGCAGAAAATAGTGGATGAGAAGTTCCGCTGCATGGAGGAGAAAGACGAGGAGACTCGTCGCCTGCAGCTGCTGCTCAGAGAAAAGGAGAGAGATCTAGAGAGACAGCGCTGCGTCCTGGCCAGCAATGAGGAGACCATCACTGTAAGAGGACACACAAAATAAACTCATCTTTTTTTCTTGGCAGTATGTTGCCTCATCTTGCTTCCTTATTGGAATGTTTGTGTCTGTATCAGAGCCTGGAAGTACTGCTGCGGGGTAAGGCTCTGGAGCTGGAGCAGGTGTGTGATGCCTGGAGGAACGTCCAGAGGCAGCAGCAGGAGAGTGAGGAGAGGCAGAGCTGCATCCTGAGAGAGAGAGATGCCATCATCAACCAGCTGCAGAAGGCACTGCACACTGGCACACAGGAGGCTCAGGTAGAGAGAGATCGGCAGGAAGAGTAACATATGTTCCTGCAGAGAAATATTCCCAGGATCGTGTTAACCAATAAGTATATTCTTGTTTCTTATCTCATCTGCAGGATCTGCGCTGCTCCTTGCTGGCTCAGATCCAGTCTGCTCCAGGTGATGTTCTGGAAGAGCTTAAGGTCCGGCTCCACCTCAAAGACCGCCTCTTCCAGGAAGTACTGGCTGACCGGACCCATCAAGCTCAGGAGCACCAGAAGGAAGTTCAGGATCTCCTCAGAAGCATCAACAGCAGAGACCAGTATATTAAGGTAGAGCAGATAAAGCATGTGAAATCCGAGAGTGAAAAGAAAAGGTTGAATATACAGAAAACCTGACAACACTCTCCCTCCAGGACTCTGCAGTCCGCCTGAGTGAGGTCATAACTGAGCAAAAGTCAAGACTCCAGGAACTTCGCAAACAGCTGAGCTCAGGTTTTGGATCACAGCCTGACTTTGGAGCAGACTTGGCTTTGGAGCTTCAGGCAGTGCAGGAGGAGCTTTTTCTGGCTCTAAGGAGGGAGAAGGAGAGTCAAGAACTTACCAGGAGTCAGACTGCAAGGCTAGACTCCCTCAACAGGACTCTGCATGTGAAGGAGGAGATCATCAGGGTTAGTGTGTGAGAATACAGAAGGTATCTGTGGAGTATAGTAGAACCTCTTGTCTAATAAGCTGATAGTGTGTGTATGTTGCCTATGCTTGTATGTATATACATGTCATGAGTTCTATGCGTGTGAGTTCATGTTTGTTTGTGCTGCAGGATTTTCAGAGGCAGATGGTGGATCCTTCAGGGCTCCCTCTGGTGGAAAGACTGACCCAGGAGGTCCAGGAGCTGCGGGAGAGACTGGGTCAGGAGGATAGCCCTCCAATGAGAGGCCCTGTCCTAGGCCGTGACCGGCCTAACAGCAGGCAGCCTGACTTTGGAGGTGGGCACCAGAGAAGCATGGGACAGTATCTGTAACAGCAGCACTTCTAGCACTGGGGAGCGGTGACTGTAGAATGGCTTACTGCACTGTGGTGATGGGATATGTACCATAAATCTATCAGCTGAAACTCTTTGGTGTGAAAATACTAACATGGAAAGTAGATGAAAGCGGACGGATGGATATTGATCTGAACTTGTAGCGTCCCAAAAAAGAACATCTTGTTTAATAACTTTATAAATGTTGTAGTGCAGTTATTGTGAGTTTGCACAATTAGTGCTGCTTCTTTTGCGTGTAAATGATAGCAAGGCATTTAATTTTTAATTTTTTGAATAACACATCATCATTATGATTATAACTGCAAATATTGTGGTAGTGTGCGCTTCAGAATGTAACCTTTATATGATGGTGTTTGTGTGCCTTTGCATGTTTTTTGCAGCAAGTTTGAGATTTCTGTATACTTAACTCAAGTCACATGCTGTCTGAAGATCATGGAAATCTGAGCACATTCCACATTGTGTTTAGTACAGTGACTGTGTATATTTAGTTTGCATGTTTGCTTCTGTGCATTCCAACAACTACTGGTCCAGTTGCTCTGTTGCTGTTGTTGTTAAATGAACGAATGTCACACTAGAACACAGTAAGTATGAAGTATCAAACTGAATAATATATGTGCGTCTGCACAGACACCACGAGAAGCCACATTTGTTGCATTGTAGGCATTTCTGCACCTTTTTCCTTGAATTTTTCCCCGTCCAGAGCCAAACACCCTTCAAAGTGGTTTGTAATAAATAATAAACATACTGTACCTGATTAATGCCTTTGTGATTTCAGAGGTTTCAGATTATTCTACTTTAGTACTTGCGAAAGCTGAAATTCTCCTTTTTTTCCTTCTTTAATGTGCAATGTTCAGTATTAACTCACATAAAACACACAGTGGCACAAGCACATGGTCCACCTTTCAGAGGAAAATCTCTCCTTCATTCCCCCTCACTGAGTGAAAATGTGTCAGACTGAAACATCTGATTAATATGCATAAATGTCATAATTTGAAATTTAGCATATAGAGATTAAGTTGATGCCAAGGTCACATTTATTTATCTTTAATTTTTTAAATTCATTATTTATCAAGAAATAATAGACATAAACATCAATCACATAAGAGGAACCTGCCCCTGTATCTGATCTGGATACTAGTAAATTTGCATACCGATACCTTAATATATAATTGTTTACTTATATCTGCAAATACAGACATTGTGGTAATGCTAGTAATCATTACTGGTGAGGTAAATACAGTTTTCTTCCATTATTTTAATTCAATATTAAAATGAATAATTACTTTTTACCAGTCTTCATAACAGTAACTCATCTTAAACATAGACTGTGAGGCAGTCCTGCCTTAGCTCTTTGTCAGCTACCACTTTATTTCCAAGGCTCAGAACACTCAACATCCTGTCATCTTCAGGGATTTTTAAGCCTTCTCCATCCGTCTTTTAAGTCTTTCTCGCTGGTTTTAAATTCTGGATTAAACTCTATATGACTATCCCTGGGATCCCATTCTAGGGCTTAAGTGTAATCCCCTTTAAACTACAGCAGAGTGCAATAAACAAGAAAATCAAACTCATACAGCCTAACACTCAGACTGTTAGACAAGGCTGTGCTACAAATTACCAGCATGATTCTGAGGGTGAATAATATTAGAAGAATTGAGCAAGTGATGGTCTCACACTCAGTTGTAAAACTTCTGAAATGCTCAAAACTGAAGTAAAAGAAAAAGCAGATTGATCTTCTTCTGATTTGGTTGTCTTTGGTCTGCTTCCTGCAGAGCTGAGCGCTGAGGATGATGTTGAGGCTGATGATTTGAACACTGAATACACTGAAAGCATCGACGAAGAAGAGACCGACACCAAGGTATGAGAGTAACCTTCAGCTGTTATTGTTCATCTTGCTTATACAGATAAATCCTGCAGAATAAATATTATGCACAATGTACTGTTTCTAATCATTTGATCAGAATTATTGATTCATTTACTTCTGCGTGTGTACAGAGTTCTGAAGGTCCAGAGAAGAATCTGTCCCACGGCATGCTGCTTGAAAGTCAGGGGCTAATCAAAGTCAAGCAGCTGGTGGAGCAGAAGAGGCTGGTTGAGAGAGAGCTGGGAGAGCTGAAGGCTCAGCTGGAGAAAGCGGGATTCTCTTCAGTATCACAGATGAGGTCATTTTTTTGAGATTTTAAACTCCAAATTAGTCTGTTTTGTCTCTAGTAGTGTAACGGTTAATGCATATGATTCCAGCTGAAGACACAAATCGCCGTTGGAGTTAATCAGGAAGGGCATCTGGTGTAAACTCTGTCAAATCAAAGCCTGTGGAGCTACACATAGCGACACCTTTTGGCAAAGCTGAAATTAGCTTACTATTTTCTGACAACACTAATCTATTCTTGGCCACTAGAGGACAGTAGAGTCTATCTATATAGCTATTTATCTATTTATTTATTGTAACCTCCCTCTGTTACAGGAAAGCTCTGTTCAGCTTGCAGGTAGAGAATGAAGAAGTAAAGCGTCATCTGAATGGAGGGTTGGAGTGTGCCAGTGAACAGAGTGATGAGCAAAATGCACTGGATGGTGAAGACAAGGATGAAAATGAGTTGGATGTGACCATAGAAGAAGAAGAGGAGGAGGAAAACTCTGAACTGTGGGATGCCTGGGAAGGAGAGCTTTGCCTGTCCCAGGCCAAGAGCCAGAACAATGATGAACAAAGGAAAAGGAGAGCCAGCAGACATCAGACGTTGCCACTGGACTCTAAATCGTCACAGGTGGGAGGATCCTAAATATACTATTATTGCACCATTCTGTAAGGTGTGGTGTAAATTAAAAACAAGAAAGTATCAATTTAAAAGCCACACTTGGTGTTTAAAATTGTTTTTGACAGTCACGATCTTTCCTCCCTGTCTGTAACCAGTACAATGACCTGGGTGGCGAGCTGTTCGCAGATTCACAACAGGCCACTGCGTCCTCTGCAGTTTGTGAGAAGGCAGTTCATCTGCAGCAGAAAAGCAAAGAGCTGCAGGAGAGGCTAATGGTTTCTGAGGCCAGAGTGCAGGCTCAGGCCGAGCAGCTCAAAGACTACAGGGACTTGCTCAGTGAGTGGACACAAACTTCGCACTTTTCCTTTTAACAAATGTGGCGGTGATACTGAATTTGTGATGTCAATAATAAGATAAGACCTCAAAATGGTCCAAAAAATGCAATGAAGTTGACGAGGATAGTAGATCCAGCAGTGTCAAACATAATGAAATAAAGCTTCTTCTTCTTCTGTATCCCTGCAGCAGAGACAGCAGTGCAGCAGGACAGTAAACAGATCCAGGTAGACCTCCAGGATCTGGGCTATGAGACCTGCGGCCGCAGTGAAAATGAAGCTGAGAGAGAAGAAACCAGCAGCCCCGGTGTGTATTATTATCACCATATAAAAGACGCTGTGGTTCTTTGAGACCCTTTGTTTTGAATTTTATATCAGTAATGTCATTCAATTCTGATTAATGTTTTATTAAGAGTTGTTTCTAATCATACAATGTCCGTAAATATCCTGAAATTGATCTCGTCAGTGTTATTTGTCGGGGTATCATAGAAACAGCAGAGGGCAGCCAAGTGCAGCCTTTGTGCCAAACAGTAGCCTTCTCTTCACGGTCCAGTGCATTCTACTCAGCACTGTTTGCATTCCCAGCTTAAAAGCTCGATGGTTAGTCAAAACTTTGACCTGAAGCCTTGGCCTGTAAAATGAGAGTTCCTGGCTGCTCTATTATACTGTGGTTTGGTTTTCATTGACCCCTTAGAGGGAAATCAAATCAATAGAAGCTACTCTGAGTGATCGCCATGAAAGTTTTTGAGAGCCAGAGTTGTATTTGGATGAAAGGGTAGTCTGCTACTAGGTTTTATACACATATCTCATAATTTTAAAGTACCCCAGACTATGGGCCTTAAGATGACATTAACTGATGTTACTGATGCTTTGTTTTTTCAATCATATATTTCAGTGTCACTCACAGGAAACAGAGTCTGAATCTGATGAACGCATTGTATGTTTCCTGACAGAGTTTGATGACCTAGAAATGTGTACGTCTCTGGAATGCGGTTCCCAATGGTGGCCTGCCAGCAGCAATGACAAAACCACCACCCAGAGCTGCGGTTATGGTAACGAGGCCTCCTCTCTCCAGCACCTTGTTAAGGACCTCCGCTCACAGCTATCCCGCTCCCAGGGAGTGATCTCCGGGCTCCAGAGCCACCTCCGTTCCCTCTCTACCTCTAGTGAATATGGTCCTTCGATACCCCACAAGGTCAACTGGTCCATCCAGACATCAGCTTCACAGAGCCAGGCAGAGGATAATGAGGGCTGGCAGTCATCTAAGGGAGGTCAACTACGTTCACCCCATCACCCAGACAAGGACCTAGAGAGGCTTGCTTCTCGTGTAGATGCACTGGAGGACCAGCTGATGAAAGGTGGAAAGAAGGCTGCGGCAGAGGATGGAGTGTCTGCCACCTTGCCAGGGTAAGAAAGACGTTGCGATGCAGTTTTTTGTTTGTTTTGCTTTTTTTCTAACTCTTTTCTTTGTTGGTGGGGTGGGATAGTAGTTTCTTTTGTTTCCAGTTCAACACAATGAGTGTTTGTGCCAACACCAAGAACATAAACCAGATCAATATAAACAGATTATTTGACAGTTCAAGAGTGGCTGCTTTTTTACCCTAAATAGTGCCAGGAAGAGTCTGCTTCTGCAGAACCTCAGACAACGCCAAGCTGTCGTAGTCCAAAAATGTAAAATTCCGGAAATTCCTGAGGCATAGAGATCAATCCTGTTGTCAGACAAAGAACCAGTGCCCATCACCAATTTCAGTCGTTTGTTGGAGAAGAATAGGAATATCTTCATTAAAAAGCTACAAGCTTGCAAATCTGACTTGGTTAAATCAAACTTTTACTATTGTTGTCAAATATAGGTAAATTTCAGTAATTCAGTCTTTTACTGATTATTTTCCTTTTGAATGCCATTAATAAAATCCTTCATCTGATAATGATGAATTGAATAAAGCGCTTTATACAGCATTCCTCTACATTTTTTAAAATTTCTATCCACAGCTATGCTCAGCCTGTCCTGTACATGTATTACATTTTAAAATGTTAATAGCTTAATGCTCATTATAGCTTTATTATAGCAAATATATTAAAATTGTATCTATTGGTAACTTTATGGTGAAATAAACCAGGAAAATAATTTTTAAAAGACACTACAAAAAATCATAATATGGACTCGCTGGGGTGGGGGGTTGAGGGGTGGGGGGGGGGGGGGGGGGGGGGGGTTGATTGACAGAAATTGCCTAAAATGAGCAAAAACCCATTTAAACAGTGCTTGTCAGTATCAAGCTTTAGTAATCAAGTGTAACCACAGATGCTTTTATGTAAACTCGGCAGCCTGACAGTAAGGGGATTAACTAACACGAGGTTGGGAACATGCTGCCCCATTTGCCATTTATGAATAAACTGTGTGGCTTCAGTGAAGCTTCAGTTCCAACACTGTGACACTGACTCAGGTAAAATATATAGAGAAATCTTTCCCCCATAGGAAGTAAGTCCAAAGAAATTAGGAGCAGGTGTGAGCAACGGGCATGAGCATATCAGGATAACTTTGGGTTCTGAATGATTGAATAATTACATCTTTAATGACTTTTAAGAAGAACTGTAGATTTACAGTTGGAAAGGTCTCTTGGAGCTGTTTGTAAACAACTGCATAGTTCAAGATCTTCATTTCAAATAGTACAAGTAAAAGTTGTTTAGATGCATCACCACTTTGCAAAGATCTGGAAGAAGAACCAAACTGTCATCCTCAGGTGAGAGGAAATAACATCAACGACACTGCCTTAAAGTGAGGCGAGTTTCACCATGGAATGAGACAGCGCCAAACAATAAAAGAAGCAAAAAAGCTTTCAGGTATTATTTTACACATTGTCAGGTGTGCTACATTCTTCTTTCTTTTCATTGTGCAGAAAATTCGACACACTGATCCAGGCTCAGGCCAAAGAACTGTCTCACCTCCGCCAGCGGCTACGAGAGGGTCAGGGTGTGTGCAGCATCCTCACCCAGCACCTGGGAGACACAACCAAGGCGTTTGAGGAGCTGCTGAGAGCCAACGACATCGACTACTACATGGGCCAGAGCTTCAGGGATCAGTTAGCTCAGAGCAGTGCTCTGGCACAGAGAGTTAATGCCAAATTTGGTGGAAGTGAGTCTGTTTTTGTTGTTTCATTGTACAGCCTTAAAATCAGACCAGATGCGAAGTCTCAGAAAGTACAAACGACACCATGGATTTCTCATGAGCAGGGAGTGCAGATAACAGTTAATGATATTGATGCTCTTTCTATGTTTTCAAACAGGAGATTGTTCCGAAAACCCAGATAAGACAGAGCTACTTGCCATCCGGTCAGTCCTCATTACAGCTTTGTGTGTGTGTGTGTGTGTGTGTGTGTGTGTGTGTGTGTGCGTGTGTGTGTGTGTGTGCGTGTGTGTGTGTGTGTGTGTGTAAAAATTAATTATATTCCATTATTCCACTTCACAATTATTGTGATCCAAAAATGTTAAGCTACACAAAGATGTTTCACATAATAATTTTTTTTTGGGGGGGGGGCTATAATGTTTTTGGTCAATCTCAAACATTATACTGAATACTGAATGTGAAAAATGGCGTAATTCACCATATTGTCATTCTGCATTTTTCAGCTTTCGCATTTTCAAATACCACATTGATGCACCTTCAGGGTGATACTTAATCTCTAATGCTGTATTGTGTTGTTATACTACACAATACAACATTAGAGATTAAAGCCTATCAATACACAAGATATATTTACATTACATAACAATGAAATAACTATAGAAATCGCAGCTTGTTCCATTAACATTACAGGAGAATGTAGGACAATACTAAAATATGAAATCTAAAATAACTACATATTTTCCTGTTTAAGCAGACAAGCTTAATTATAAGAAGTTGCATTCCTTTCTGACATGAAATGAAATATAAATCCATGCCATCACAGTTAGTCGCTGTTCTGTGTATTAAAATAGATAGTTATACATTTATAATGCTTAATGGTGAGTTTTTAAACTAAAGTTCCTTGTATTTAAGACCAGTCTAAGCTGTTATAAGAACTAATTGAAAGCTACATATTTCTGAGTTGGGAAGGGTCAGCAAAACCATGTATTTCTGTGTTTACTGGGGAAAAAAACTAAGATTTTAAAAGCTGAACATTCCACTTCCTCTCGGCAGCCTTGTTCATTTTCTTGTCCTTTTTTTTTCTTACAATCTATGTCAAGTCTGACTTCCTGCTGCAATTCAGTTCAATTCAGTTTTATTTATACAACACCAAATCACAACAGTCGACTGAAGGCACTTAATATTGTAAGGCAGACCCTACAATAATAAAACAGTGAAAACCCCAGCAATCATATGAACCCTTATGAGCAAACACTTTGGCAACAGTGGGAAGGAAAAACTCCCTTTTAGCCTCCAGCAGAACCAGGCTCAGGGAGGGGCGGGGCCATCTGTCACTACTGGTTGGGGTGAGAGAAGGAAGACAGGATAGAAGACATGCTGTGGAAGAGAGACAGAGGTTAATAACAAGTATGATTCAGTGCAGAGAGGTCTATTAACACATAGTGAGTGAGAAAGGTAACTGAAGAAGAAACACTCAATGCATCATGGGAATCCCCCAGCAGCCTACACCTATTGCAGCATAACTAAGGGAGGATTCAGGGTCACCTGATCCAGCCCTAACTATATGCTTTAGCAAAAAGGAAAGTTTTAAGCCTAATCTTAAACATAGAGATAGTGTCTGTCTCCTGAATCCAAACTGGAAGCTGGTTCCACAGAAGAGGGGCCTGAAAACTGAAGGCTCTGCCTCCCATTCTACTTTTAAATACTCTAGGAACAACAAGTAGTTCTGCAGTGCGAGAGCGAAGTGCTCTAATAGGGTGATATGGTACTACAAGGTCATTAAGATAAGATGGGGCCTGATTATTTAAGACCTTGTATGTGAGGAGCAGGATTTTGAATTCAATTCTGGATTTAACAGGAAGCCAATAAAGGGAAGCCAAAACAGGAGAAATATGCCCTCTCTTTCTAGTCCCTGTCAGGACTCTTGCTGCAGCATTTTGGATCAACTGAAGGCTTTTCAGCGAGTTTTTAGGACATCCTGATAATAATGAATTACAGTAGTCCAGCCTGGAAGTAATAAATGCATGAACTAGTTTTTCAGCGTCACTCTGAGACAGGATATTTCTAATTTTAGAGATGTTGCACAAATGGAAGAAAGCAGTCTTACATATTTGTTTAATATGTGCACTGAAGGACATTTCCTGGTCAGAAATTACCCCAATATTCCTCACAGTGTTACTGGAGGCCAAGGTAATGCCATCCAGAATCTGGTTACTGGCCTTAATTTGACACAGTGCTGCTGATCAAATGTCCAGCTTTTAAAATCTTAGTTTCTCTTTAATAATCCTCAAGCGCAAGTACAAATCGTTAATATTTCTTCAGCAGAAAGCTGTTTAGTTTAAAGAATTTGTAACACACAGGCACCTGATTAGTGTGTTCAATGCCATTTAATGTATCATCACAGCTTTATGATGAAAGAACACAGTTTTACAAGGCTCCATTAAGCAAAAGCTATAAGCACAGATTTTGGCGGCTCATTTCTTTTGCTTGAGCAATGAATGTCCTGGATGTTCAATCACTTGTAACACAACATTGAATTTTGTTTCATAACACAGCTCTTCGATTTTCATGCATGAGTGAGAAGAAAAGAATCACATGGCTGCCCGAGAGGTCAAAAGCACAGACTGTAAATCTGTCACAAAAATACTTAATGCTCATTAAAAAGTACGAACAGTTACATGAATTTCAGTCAATTACCGTAAACACACTAAAACGCTGGCTTGGTCTTTAGAGCTCCACCACTGCTGTTGGATAAAAGTGAGCGCTGGGTCAAATCTCGAAAAACAAACAGTGCTATATGAATAATTAGAGCTCGTCCTCAGAGAGACGTAAACAGGGGGAGGCCTGCAGTAATCTGCCAGCGTGTTATTCCAGCACAGATGGTTGACCAGATGTGAAGGAGAATCAGCGAGTGTGTTTTCTGTGGCAGAAATTTAGCCTTCCCTCTGGTTACGAGTGTACATACAGTGTGTATGGGGTTGCACTGAACTGTTGAACGGTGTGGTCAGTTATGTGTGTCAGCTTGTAAATGCATGAATAATCAGACAGATTTCTTTATATCAAGAAAAACAGGTGAGATGTGTGAAAATTGTGTTGTTTACCACTGATTTTGTTTCTTTGAAAGTAGCACAATGCCTCAGGGATCCAGAACCCTCGTCATAGAATGTGCAATAAACACAGAATAAATTACAGTATCTATTTTAGCTACTAAAGTACGATTATGTTTAAACACGCAAAGTTTCAGGCATTTTTGCTAAAATGGCATCTAAAAAAACACTAATTGCCTGATGACTATTCAGTATTTTAAATGGATCTGTATGTGCAAATACTGACCTACACTGTTTTTAACAGAACAACACAGAAAAACACAAACCAATTATATTTACCATCCCTGAACCAACATGACAATCCTGTACAAGTTGGTTGTCTTTAAAAACATTGTCCATGTTAGCTGGAAGGGAGCGTTATGTTGTGTTTATTTAAAACCACTTTCACTCAAAATACAGCACTTTTTTTTTTTACAGTGTTAAACTCATATTAGAAAATGAATTTCCTGCCAGGCTGTCAGGTTCCACCAATTTATAGGCGTTGACACTAGTACATATTTTGCATGGTCTTATGCACATGGCTGCTGTAAGTTGTTAAAGTGTAATCACAGGTAATAAGAACTTACACTTGGGGTTGTTTTTCTGACAACAGTATCTACATAACATGGACAGCAGGCCAAATGTACAGTACATGACATGAGTGACTGCACTGATAGCGTAATACTGCTTAGGCTTTTTGCTGCATTTGGCTCAGGGCATGCCCTCTAATCAGGTTAAGTTATTAAGACCTCAAATGGGGACAGAAATAGGTCAAGAGGAGCTAAACACACAGACACACACGTGCGCACGCGCATACACACACACACACAGAGGGAGTGAGCGAGAAAGAGAGAAAACGTGAGCGATGAAGCCCGTCAGAGAGAGCGTCACTTTGCTTCAGTGTATCAGGAGCAGCGCGTGGCACTATGCATCCAGCAGAGCACCGATTTCTGTTATGTAAGATTTACTCACCAGAAACCTGGATTTTTTTGTGTTCATGGACAGAAGGCTGGGCATAAGGGATTTTTCTTTCAACCTGAAGCTTTTTAAGTGGAGGATACTTGTTATATTCTGAAACCTTGAAAAGAAAACCATTTTCATTTTGTGATTGCATTTTTGCAGCTAAGATGATGCTTACATGTTTTTATGGATAGACTGGTGTGGCTAGAAAACATATCAGCAAGCAGAAGAAAGAAGGAGCAATGCTTTAGCTGTTTTTTTTTCTGATGGTTGCTGGAGCATGAACATATAAGCCCTCAGGATCTGGACTTTGATTTAGATGCATAGCTCTGTTTCCTTCTTACTCTTTCGTCACTACATCTCTGCCTCAGGCCTGCTGCTGCTGCAGCTGTGCGTTTGCTGGTGGAGTGAAAGACTGTGTCAAGAGCAGCAACAAGAGGCTTTCTTTTCAGGGAATTATTCAAGCGGTTGTGAACCTAGGAGCAACAGCATCAGAAAAGGAAAAGTGTACAGGAGAGTAGAATTTCCTCAGGGAGTGGAGTAATTTATTTGTTTCCACTTTTAAACCTTTACATTTCTGCTGATCTTCTTATCTTCTTCTTTTTCAATTACCCCTGATTTCAATTTGTTGATCACACCCACAACCCTCTCTGGGAAGCCCAAACCTAATGAGGATTTTCTATGCTTTTCACCTTATCACCCGCGCACTCTGTCGTCTCTCCTGCTGTGTTATGCCCTACCTGTCTAATATACCTTCTGTCACACACATTTTGGGAATCTCTGCATCTATGCCAGTGAACCATTCTCCGTTACCTCTGGAGACCCAGCAGAGAAGAACAAACTGCAGCAGAGTTCAATAGAAACGGTGCAGACAGAGGAGGCATGGTCGCTCACCCAGGTGGAGGGTGTTAGGAGCGGAGGGTGACTGAGGGTGGGTGATGGCTCCTCTGTGGAAAGTCATGCTGTCTAAAAGCAGCCCACTGTACAGAGACTCTCTGTTCTCTTTCTCCCTGTGGGAGTGGAAAGCTCAGGAGAGAGAGCTGTTGCTGCTGAAGAAACACACCGACAGGGAGAGGAGAGCAATGCTCACACAGCTCG
The DNA here is from genome assembly GCF_057381915.1 of Diplotaxodon limnothrissa. Lineage (NCBI taxonomy): Eukaryota > Metazoa > Chordata > Actinopteri > Cichliformes > Cichlidae > Diplotaxodon > Diplotaxodon limnothrissa. Next base: position 15,714,633 of record NC_140612.1, on the reverse strand, counting down.
ACAAGTAAGACAGCACAAAAAAAGAAACATGTTATTAATTTGAAACAGTATAACAAGCTTCTGTTATTTCAGTTACAGTCATGTTTATGCATTAACTATATGAGCAAAGCATCTAGTTTGTTTAGAGTTAATGTTTGAAGTGAGGGAAACTGGCAGACTAGTGCTATCATAAGAGGTCAATTTGTTGTTCTGGGTGTTCGCCTTCATCCTCTGATGAATGTGCCCTTCACACTCACCAAATCTAATCCCAGATGATTGTTGTTGATGGTTGTTGACCAGCGTGTTAGAGTTCTTCCATTCTTTCATTAGAGTTCAGCAGGCTTGGACAATCAGTGCTAAGATGGACCGAGGCTGTTCTAGCAGCTCTAGTCTTCCAGCACCTTACTAATCCACTTGGTTGGCTATTTCTTGAATTCGTCTGTAGTTTACCAAAGACAAAAAGGAACTTCAAAAAGGGTAACTTGTGGTTTTTGTAAAGTAATATTCATAATCTACACTGCTCAAAAAAAGTAAAAGAATAATTTTCAATCAGAGTATAGCATCAAGTCAGTAAAACGTCTTGGATATTGTTTTGGTCAGTTATGTAGGAGAAGGTGTTGTTATTCAGTTTCAGTTGTTTTGGTGTTAATTAAATTAATAACATCTGTGTAGGACTCTGGCATTTTTTCCCTCCTTATCCATCTTCTTTCACTAGTTTCACATTTGGATAGAGTCACGGGGGTGGCCTGACGTCCACTAGTGAGCTCTGAGCACCATGGAGCCCGGTTTCCATTTGCCATAGAATACAGAATTGGCAAGTCCACCACTAGGACCCTGTGTTTTTCAAATATGAGAGCATGTTCACCCTGAGCACATGTGAGAGATATTGGTGGTAGGTCAGTGATGGTCTGGAAAGACACATCATTGGAGGGACACGCAGACCTCCACAGGCTGGACATCAGCACCCTGACTGCCATTAGGTATCAGCCCTGCAGGTGTTATTTTTCTGGTACAGGCATAGATGTGTAGTGCTGTGAAAAAATATTTGCCCCCTTTACAAAGGGCAGCTTTTAAATGATTCATCCTTAGCAGGGTTGCTGGGAGCTGGAGCCTATCCCAGCTAACATGAGGCAGGGTACACCCTGGACAGATCATGGTCTGTTGCAAGGCATTCAAAGCTATTTGCAATTTAGAACGACCAGCTAATCTAACCCCATTAATTGCATGTCTTTGGACTGTGGGGGGAAGCCAAAATACCTGGAGAGTACCTACAGAAATACAAAGAACATATAAACTCCACACAGAAAGGCAGAGTTGAACTCAGGAACTTCTTTCTGTGAGGCAATTGCTAATCGCTGTGCCACCATGCTGCCCAGTTGATGATTTCATTTATTAAATGGAAAAAGCTATGCAAACCTAAATGGAACCATGTGGGAAAGTAGCTGCACCCTGGAGCCCTCCTAAACCTTCCATCCATTCATCCATCCATCCTTTTAACCAACCTCCATCCATCACCATTACACCACAGTGTTTTCCTAATGGTGTGGCATTCTTTTTATGAAATGCTGTGTTTGTCATGATTACATTAATACCAAACCCAATGAACAGTGTCAGACGAAGGGCAAACGTTTGCTTATATAGTTCAGGATCAGCGAGGGTGTGTGAGCTGGAGTTTCATTCAACATCAGCGGTGAGAAAGGGTCTGTGAACAGGTAGACGTAGCATTAGCTGATGTTGACAGATTGGGTTCCAGAAATGAGGAGTCGAGCACAGTGGAGGGTGGAGAGTTTCACGGGAGTGAGTCGGAAGGAGGCGAGCAGAAGGAGTGAAGCCATCTGTGAGCAGGAAGGTCCTTGTGGCTGAACAGGTAAATCGTTCTGACAACTGACCATGAGGTGCAGTTAGAGATGGGACTTGATACCAATTCAGCAATTACAATTCCATCATTGATATCATTTATCCATTCGATTCCTTATCGATTCAATTATTGGTTCTCATTGGTTCCACTTTGAGAGTCACCACCAAGTAGCGAAGCAGCATATCAAAGACATTACATTTGTGCAAATTAATTGCATGCTGTGTGGTTAAATGCTTGTGCATGAGGTATTTCCCCTCTTTTTTGAGATCGTACTGCTGCTTAAGTAAAGGCAAAGCGTCTGACAGTATGCAGTCTTGATGGATAATGGGTTGCAGGCAGAGCCCAAGAGAGTAGCTCAGCCCAAAGGTGATGGTTACTAGTGTTGTATCCAAAGTCCAGCTTGTCGATAGAATCTCTTTTCTGTAAGTCTTGAGGCTCATCAAGATGCAAATATGAGATGAGCCTTTGTGTTCTTTTTGGTCAGCAGTTGTTTTCCTTGGAACGCTCGCATGAATGCCATTTTTGCAGAGCCTCTGTTGAATTGTGAATCTGACCTTCCTCCATTCCTGAGCCAGGTCAGCCCTGCAGTTCTTTAGATATTGTTCTGGGTTATTTTGTGACTTCCTGGATGTTCCATCAATGCATTTTATGGGAAGCTCACCATTGTTCCAACTTTATCCATTTGTGGAGCACCATGGGTCTGAGTTCCAAAGCCGTAGAAATGACTTCCTAACCCTCACAAGACTGATAGATGTCAATGACTTTGTTACTTCACTTTGTCACAAAGGTTCTGTTGAAATTATTTCTTCATTCACTGGGTGTAGCAGTAATCAGGCCTGAGTGTGGCTAGTGAAATTGAACATAGCTTTCCAAAAAATGTGTGTGTGACTTGTTTAATGTCAGTCTAGATTCTTACACATTTGATCTGATGCAGTGTCATGTATGTGTTAGTCACTAAGAGGCTTCCCCAAAGCAACACGATGCAGTCAGCAAAGCCTTTTGTGAGAAGAGCAGGCAGGTGACTCACACACCTGGTACAGCACTACTTAATAATACTTATCCTTTAAGTCACATGGACACAACTCATGCAGCTACTACTCTCAGATTCCTCAGCACACAGAAATCAGGGTTCAGTACTTTTAAACATTTTGCCTTTCATTTTAAATTGTGCATGTGTTTCTCTTTGTGTGTCTGGGTGGGGGGGGGCTATAAATCCTTTTATGGTTTTATGATGATTTAATAGAGTGTTATCTGCACATTATTTGTGGCCTAATAATTTGGGAGAATTACATTTTAGCTATATCTGACACGATAAATGTATTGTGCATTGACCATGGTAAATAAAATGTGTGTGTGTGTGTGTTTGTGTGCATGCGCGCACGTGCCTACAGCCTCAGTAAAGAGCTGCAGCAGAAGGACAAGGTCATTGAGTCTCTCCGTGCCAGACTAAACCAGCATCAGCAGCACCATCATCCTCATCGTTCTGACACACCCTGCAGCGGTCATGCCCTCTCTGATACCACCGACCAATCAGATCGCATCTCTTATGTGTCCGATGAGCATGGATCCACAATTGAGGACCTGGAGTTGAGCTCTGATGTTGATGCTGCAAGTGAGCTTGGTCAGGATGAATCACGGATTTCTGCCAAAGTGAGCACAGGTACGAGTGTTTTTCTTTGTGTTTTTTTTAACCAACACAGTCCAGAGGGAATTCCAATTATGAATATTTGTGTAATTCCATGCAAATGTTACTCATGTGTGAGGAAATTGCAATTGATGACCTGTTTCCAGCAGAGCATTAACCATCATTTTAATGCTCTTCAGAACAAAAGGAGCAAGTCCCGCACTGCAGTTTTGCCATTTGACCTTTGCAGTATGAATGAATGAATGAATGAATGCTTTATTGGCCATATGCAGGTTGCCCCACAGAGGAATAGGACCCCCCCCGACTTACACACACAACAACAAGACATCACATGGGAATACAGTCGGAGACCGGCAGCGTTGGGAGAATAACACTGAAAAAATTACACAACATTGGGAAAAGTACAAGAGGAAAAAAAGAGACCTCTTCACACGCTGGGCAACCTATGGGAGGACAGCATGAGAACAGGAAACAAAAAAAAACTCCTCTACACAGAGAGCACATTAATGACCACATCACAACATCAGAGCACATGACAAGCCACAGGGGATGGATAGGGGGTGGGGGGTGATTCGAAGGAACACAGCAGTCGTCCTGCACCATGCTATCATTTCAGCGCGGCACGCAGACCCGCTGCCTTCCCCCGCAGGAACAAGCATCGAAGGCGTTTGGAAGGGAGGGGGATGAGTGCGTGCTTATCAGTGTAAGTGTATGTGTGTGCGTGTCCATAGTTCAGCTGAGACAGTGTCCTTCGCTGTATCAGGCTAAGTAAACAGTCCTCCAGCCGATCCAGGTGTCCTTCATGGGATGGGAAGAATAGTCATCACACAGTCGTTATCAGGGAGTTGTTTTGGTGGGCTCCAGCCTTGGGCCTAGCAGCTGGCGCCGTGGTGTCCAAATGTAGAATATTGTTGATTTCTCCTTTATGCGAGCAGCGAATTTAGCACTCTGACACTGGGGCCTCGATTTCCCGTTGGAGCGCTGCGAGCCTCCCCATGATGGTATCAACTCTTTATCATAAAATGCATAGAATCAGTGTTTTGCAGTGTATGACTTTTCTTTCCAGATTGTCACCATGGAACAGTGTCACGCCATCCATCTATCCCTCCATCTATCACCTCATCTCACAGAACCCAGTCCTGTCATAGCTGCTCCAGCATGCAATCCACCAGCTCCCAACACACAGGCATGCAGAGTCAGACAGGTAGGAAGGACCCCAGAAAATGTCCTTCAGCTCATGTAGATAGGAACTGCTACTTGCTGTATCTTTCTTTATTCTTTGCTTTTTTGTGTCTGTCTATCATATTTACCTTCCCCTTTTCTCCCAGCTCCTGTCTCAGTTTTCAGCCCTACTTCCTTTCACACTTCCCCCACTTCCTCCACCCAGAAGACACGCTTGCCCTTCCATCCTCGCCCTTCCAACCTGCGAACCCGTTGCCAAAGCAGTGGGGGTATGGGTTTCTCCCTGACTGAGGTGCACCAGGAGCTGCAGATGTTACAAAGGCAGCTGGCAGACAAAGGCAGTGCGTCATGTCTTTGCATGCTTTTGTGTTTGACCCACTTTAAACTTAACAAATTCAATGGAGTGTGCAACCAAGAACTGATTCCTTCCAGAAACAATCCTTTGAATTTCTTTTCAAAATTAAGCAGCTGCTGGTGAAATAAAATGGATTTAGTCTGCCTAAGAGTAACGATTACTCAATAATTGTTGAATGCTTCAGAAGTCTGAATCATTAGAAATGATTTAGACTTCTACGGGGGATCTTTTTGGACCCTATGACATAACCTACATAAGATGGCGATGTCATTGGCCGCATTTATGCTTGTGCTGGTGCATTATATGGTAATTAGTGCCCCATAAAATACTGGGGCATGATGCAAATGAATTACTTTGTATTGTTTACTTTCTAAAAGATATGTGGGGGATTTGTTAGATCAGCTAAAGGCTGATTTTATGATCTGATTTGGTTGCAGATCCTGAATTTCTGACATTTTGTGTGTCTTAATAAAGAGCATCACATAATTAGAGCACATAACTTTGATAGCAACAGCCATCTACATTACATTTAGTTGTACTCTACTAATTTCTTGAGCATCTGTTGCCCCTGAATTGTACACTATAATAAAAGTTATAAGATGGCTTCTTGTAGTTAAGCAGAGAGGGAGCTGACCAGCTTTAATAATTCATTTCTCCCCAACTGCCTTTGTCTTTCTTCTCACTGTCCTGTCATCCCATTGCCTTTATCTTTAACACACTGTACTTTCTTACTCATTAAGCAACTGTTCTGCGCTTGATGTTTAATGAAGCCAGAGCCTCCAGCTGGAGAGGGATTTGCTGTGATCTTAAAACACCGATGGGCATTAGAGCTTTCAGAAAGCCCCAACCAGACAAATTTCATTTGGCTGATTAACAAACTTGCTCCCGATGTCAGGAGAAATCCCTTCATCTTGCTCTTGGTCTCTCTAAGACACACACACAAAGCAGACCATGTATTTACGCAATATATAAGCTATCCGCTTTTCCTTTAGTTGTTTCCTTAAATCTTCTCATCCTCTGCAGGGTTTTCTACTCCTCAAGCCAAACCGCTTCAGGGTTTCCCATTTGTCTACCAGCAGCCGGACTCCTTTGACTTACTGCCTCTCTCCTACCAAGGATTCCAACCTTCTCCTTTCAGCAGTGCTGCTAGCAACAGTAGTCTGGATGCCAGCTTGACAATGAAAGCTGGGGCTAGCCTCCTGGAGAGCAGTGCATTGTGGGATGTGAGCTATGGAAATCGAGCAGTGAGAACTGGAGCTGACCTGTCATCAGGATCCTCGGGGTACCAGTCAGGCAACAGTCACACAGGTAAAGCTTTAATGTGCCCGATGATTTCTCTGATTTCTGGGTGTTTATGTTAAAAATGTTTAGAAAATTGTTCAATGTTTTGTATGTACAAGTTCCCTACTGACGCTAGTGCCTGGGTATGCTTATGTAATATCAGTTTTTAGCAAACTTGTGTAGTAAATTAGTCTAAACTGTATTTCCTCAGCTGAGGCATTAAAAGCACATTTTTATTCTTATTTTCTTATAGCCTTAAAAGAAATACCAAAAAAAACCCAAGAATTGCATAACACTGAGCTGAAATTAGTTTGGAATATTTGTTTGTAAAATGGTCAAAGACGAGATGTTATAGGTTTGTAATAAGTTTTAAAAACTCCAGAATTTTCAGATGAATATAATAAAAGCTCGGCTTCTGAATTATTCTTTCATTGTGCTGATGTATTACGAACAAAGCATTCAATACATCAGGCTGTGAATGCACCTTCAGGCAACTTTTGTTGTAGTGCTATAAATAAAATCAAATTGATCTGAAACATATTAAATGTTTTGTGAGCACTGTGTTGCAAATGATCTCAAATTTTAAATCATGTATAAGAAGTTTTGTTTTATTGAACATGGATTAAATATGCAATGACATTTGAAAGGGTTTAGTTAAACACACATCCAGACATGTTTGGAATTAAAATACTCAAAAATAGCCAGTGCATGAAAAACAAAACAAAAAACAAAAATATGGTTATTGTCTCCTGTTAAGCCAGCTGTAAGTGATCAGTCGCTGTTTTTGACAATGATCTTTTTCTTGCCTTATTAGTTTATTAGGTGAGCGTGATTGGTGATTTCACAACAGACACTCACTCTTCGCTTGTCTGCTACAGGTTCAGACCTGATGAAGGAGCACTTGAGGGAAATCAGGAGTCTGAGGCAGAGACTGGAGGACTCCATCCACACCAACGACCGTCTCCGACAACAGCTGGAGGAGAAACTGGCCCGAACCACCACTGAGAAAGGTAACAGAGACAAACGAACACACTGTTCGTGTTATCTGCAGGGCTCAAAGTTTTGAAAAGCATTGAATTTAGTCCTGACAAAATATGTTATCGAAATTTTATTGCTTTAAATTGAATTTACAAAGATGTTTTTTTTCTGTCATTATTTATTTATTATTTATTATTTTTCACTCCTCTGTCTCTATCTCCTCCAAAGGTGCTCCTACCAATATTTACATCCAGGGACTGGAATCAGTCAACCAGCTTGCCAGTGAGATTAGACTTCTAAAAGAGGAAAATGTTAGTCTACAAAATCAGCTGAAGCAGGTTACCAAAGGTACAGTATAATGTTTACTACCATGTCATAAGCTCAAGAGTCATTATTTATATTCAGAATGTAAATGTGAGTCTTAAATGTCCCTGCCTGAAATCAGACAAAAAAGTTCAAAATCAAAATATCCACTCTGCTCTGTTGTTATGTATCATGCAGAGAGCACTAAGGAGGCAGAGCAGCTGAGGGAGGTGGCGCTCCAGGAGCGTTCCAGGGTGAAGGAGGTGGAGCTAGAGGCTGAGAAGTGGGCAGAGCAAACCAGGAAGCTCCAAACTGAGGCTGAAGCTCAGAGTCAGGAGATGTTACACCTGAAACAAGACAGACTGAGGAACCAGGAAACCATCAACAGGTAGTCTGTTTGTTTCTCTCATTGGAATACTTGGAGTCTAACACTTTTTAGACATTTTAGTGGGACGATTTTGAAGGAAACACATATCTTAAAGAAATCATAGGTAATAAATAACATGATTTCATGCATTTTATGAAATACCTCAGGCTCCAGCATGAGTTGACTGTTCTCCGGCAGCAGCTTTGTGAGAGCCGCAGTTTGGTCCATTCTCTTCAGTGTGAGCTGCAGGTGTATCGCAAAAAGGGGAGAGTCACCACAAATGCGCCCACTGGTAAGAATCAACACACAGTCGCCTGTTCAGATCAGTGAGCAGCTTTAACTCGATGTAGTGAAGAAAAGCATCCATCCATCCATCCATCCATCCATTTGTCTTTACTGAATTCAGAGACATTGTGGTCCTGGAGTAGCAGTCAAGACGCAAGATACACCATGGACATGTGGCCAATTTATCGCAGGGCAGGAAAATGAGTAATGCAAAATTTCTCTAAGTATTCTAGAAGTAATATTTTTAATTCTAAACATGGTGCACACACAAAACTGTGCTTAAACAGTGCATAGAAACACGCACGTATCGAGAATTCATCAGTATTTTCCTACATGAATTTCTTTAAATACTTTATAAACAAATTTAAAACTTCCCCAGACCACATGTATACCAGTCTGTCTTATGTTTTAAACTTATTTTGGCAATTAGTTTGTTTTCCAGAACAATGTAAAAAAAAATCATAGAGTTAAATAACAATAAAGAATTTAAATGTAACGTACAACATAAACGATTGAGCTTTAGCTAATATACCTAACACTAAATGCTTAGCATAATAAAGCTGCATTTACTAAAAAGACTTGCATATTGGCTGGATGTCATCAATGGCATTCATTTCTTACCAGTTTGCTACTTCCCAGTGGGCTGGAGGCTCTTCATCTCCTCCACCTGCTTCCTTCTTATGCTATCTTATTTTTCTTCACATCATCTCTGATGTCAAACCTTTTCACTTTATATCACAGAATATTTTGTCATACAGCATTCAAAAATAAAAGTAGAAAAACATTGCACATGTTTCATTAATCAGACCAAAAATTCTGCATGCACACTTATTTTGTTTGGATAATTTTGCCTATATTAGTGAATGAACCCCACTGGCATCAATCACTATTTTCTAGGTGGGTATTTTTTCTATGAGCTGCCATTCGTAAAAGACGGCTGCTGGAATTATGTTTCTGTTTAGGAATGCAGTAATATGAAAACTGGTCCATGTGTGTGTTTTGTGAACTTAAAAATGTATTCCTTGTTAAAATCATCTAATGTGTCACTTTTCTAAAGTTACAATGAGGACCTGCTTCTTTTCTCAATCCCACGCTCCCACACAGATTGTCTACTTTCTTTGTTAATCACCAGTATTTGTGTGTTCTCTAACAGGTCAAGGCAGTGACAGCACAACAGTCTTTGATCCCAAAGACCTGCACATTCAGCTGGAGCAGCAGCTGAGCAGAGAAGCTGACACGCAGCCTCAAGCCAGGAGGCAGCTCTTCAGCGGTCAGTATATCTGAAACACATAGACTGTTTCTGAAAATCCTGACAAATATGGCAGATCATAGCATTACAATTACAAAAATGTTTTAACAAGGAAACTTTAAATCAGTACTGATGGGAATCTGTCTCCACAGATAGCGTTCCCTCTCCACCTGTGAGAGACACTGGACTTTTCAGTCCTTCCTCTCCTTTGCATGCTATGCAGAAACACACAGAAGAAACTGGAGCAACTGATCAGGGTGAGAGATTTCAAGCAGCACTTGCACTGTGACTATGCAATCCTACCCATAATAGTCATAACTTTAAGCATGAAAACATTATTCTGCGAGCTTTGTTCAGGTATCCCTCAGTGTGAATAATTTTACATGAAACCAGAAACTATTAGCAGTTGGCTATGGGGAACAATATCTCTGAGCAAAAAAGGAAATAACAGTAACCGTGTATGTTTGAGTCCACATCCACAATTCTTTCAAATAATAACTCCTTGCTTCATGTCACTGATAATGTGTGGTTATTGCACATCCTCCTGGCTTGAGCCTGGCTTAAGTTTGAACCTGTAACTTTAGGCATTTAAAGGTTCTTTTTTATGTGGGATTTCTGTACTCTTAAATCAAATAAGTGAATCCATAGAGAGAAGACTGCACTGGACACAGTTCTTTCGTTTTCCTTTCCAGCAGGCTCAACCCTGCATGGACATCACACAGATGGCTGTTTTTATAACTGTCATGGCCGCCATGCAGTGGGCCACATTGATGACTTCAAAGTTCTGCAGCAGCACATCCTCCAGGGAAGTGCGCTCCTCCTTAAGATGGAGACTGCTCTTTATTCTCTGAGCACCTCACAGGAGTTCTCCTTTCATCAGGTAAGAGCTCAAATCTCTTTTTATTCAATATAACTTGAGATTCATTTACTAAATTATGGTCCTCATAAAAGTCCAGAGCTGATAAGATAAAAATTATTAGTGCCTTGTAATGGGGGGTGGTCTCTGGAATGTGCTGTCAGGTCTGTAAATAACTTTTTCTCATAACAGAAGCGACGCGAACAAGTGCCGCAGCCCTGGCGAAAACCTCTCATACATAAATAGAAATAAATATATTCATAATTAATGCACATTATATTGACTTCATGCATTATGTGTTCCAGCTTTCAGACTGGGGTTCTGTTCAGAAGCTGCTGCTGGACACTAAAACTCTGCGGCAGATACTGGATGAGGCTGAGTCTCTGCTTCGCGTGTTCTGGAGAGCAGCTCTGCCCAAATCTGAGGAAGTCCAACAGGTCAGAAAAGTATTTCCTGGTGTCACAGAGAAAATCTGATTTGGGATTGTAAAAACGAGAGACCAAAATCACTGTATTACTATTTTTTTCTCGCCACGCATGATTTCTTTTCTCAGCATTAATACATAAATAGAGAAGTGGAAAAAATATTTCTTGATAAAAGTATTTACTAAAATTGACTAAAATGTTCAGTTTAATGCAAGACAATGTGTTACAACAGGACCAGTGTAACACTGGATGAGGGCATTTGTATCACTGAAAAAACTCAATTAAAAGCAGACTTTGACATATTACATTGCTGCTATAATATGTAATCAATTAGTGTTTTAAACCTATATAAAAAAATATATATATCTAATTTGCCACTTTTAGATCCAACTCCCATTAAATGTGAAGTTTATATAACAGAAACATTCAGCTCAAAATCATTTTTTTAAACGTCTGTCAGGGTTAAATGATCCTGCTCCTTTTCCTCAGGCTCTCAGAAAGAATCACACCACCCTACACAGAGTAAGTTTCACTACGTAAGCTTGTTGCTGATAGAAAAACATGAGGGTGATACAGTTGGCCCCTGTGAGGTGAACCCTGTTAGGTGCCTTTGCACATACTTTACTTAGAAGTAAAAGATTTATTAACTTTTCCCCAAAGATTAAAGGAGCTGGATATGAGTGAATAAACAGATTTTATGCAAAAATGTATCATTTACTGCAACTGCTGCACCTGCCTTTGTTATTTCAGGTTGTACTCGCATGTTCTGCACGTCAGTGTATGCATCTCCAAGAGCTTAGAGAGCCATCTACCTGTCTTTTGCTATTTAGGATCGGTCTCTGAGGGAGGAGGTCCTTTCTCTCCGTCTGAAGCTCTCAGAGCAAGAACAGGCTCTAAAGGACACAATGGAGAGAGTCAAGAGCTCCAGCGGCACCAAAGATAGCATGGAGCACTTTATAGTCAGCCAATGTGAGTACACATTTCCAAAAAACTCTAATAGCACATGTAAAACCATGTGTTAAGTGTAGAGAGGCTCTCGTCTCTTTTTATTGGCTACACTTGGTATGAACAGATTGTGGGCTTTTTCTATTGCTATTCTGTGGTCACAGCTAGAGTTGCATGCCAAAGCTGGCAATAAAAGGGGTATGGGAAACGATAAATTGTCTGGTACTTTCTCATTTCTAATAAAGCACTCAAGGTGCTTTTTACTACAAGCCTCGTTCACCCAGTCACACACACATTCATACAAGTTATTGTCAAAATTTTCTTTTTTAACAGAGAAAGGGATTTTCAGCACTGTGGCACGGTGGTTAGCACCGTTGCCGCACAGCAAGAAGGTCCTGAGTTCAATTCCACCATCAGGCCGGGGTCTTTCTGTGTGGAGTCTGCATGTTCTCCCCGTGTTTGCGTGGGTTCCCTCCGGGTACTCCGGCTTCCTCCCACCGTCCAAAGACATGCAGCTTGTGGGGATAGGTTAATTGGATAATCCAAATTGCCACTAGGTGTGAATGTGCGAGTGAATGTGAGTGTGAATGGTTGTCTGTCCCTGTGTGTTGGCCCTGCGACAGACTGGCGACCTGTCCAGGGTGTACCCCGCCTCTCGCCCTATGACAGCTGGGATAGGCTCCAGAGCCCCCCGCGACCCTGAAAAGGATAAGCGGAAGCGAATGGATGGATGGATGGGATTTTCAACACAGCATTTCTAAATATACTTGGGGTTTTTTTTATAAAGCATACAAAATTTCTATTTATGCAGCACAAACTATTCCTGTCTAATAACGTCTTTCACCTATGCAGTGCTCAAAGCTTGTAAAATCAAGTTAAAACTGAGATCTATATACATGGTGTTTTCAAGAACTGGAGTGACAAGAGAGAGTTCAAAGAGAGGCACACGGTACAGAACAAGCCTGGTGGAGGTAGGAAGTGAAATTCAAAGAAAACTAGTGAGAGGTGTATCTAAAGATCCCTGAACAGCTGCCAAGATACCAGTGAATGACTTTACCCTTAAGCCCAAGGAAAACTCCAGGACAACCTGGAGAAAGATTATATATACTAGAAGCACATCCTGCTTATGATTGAAAAGGCGTACAACCCAAAAACACAATCCTTACAGTGAAACACGCAGGGGGCTGGAAACGGACTGTTTCTTATATAGTGTTTTTCTACTCCACCTGAGTACTAAAAGCACTTTACAAAACTTGCCTCATTCACACAAAGTTAGGATATTTGGCATGTACGTAGACTGAAGCAGCCAGGCATCGAACAACCAACCTTCCAATGGGTAGGTGACGTGGGAATATTGTCAGAATGTAAGAAATCATGAAGAAAGAAGCATATGTGAAGATTTTGAAAGAAAACCTCAAGCAGTCGGCAGAAAAACTCGATCTAGGTTGTCACTTTGTTTTCCAGTGAACATTATCGACTCGCCTGCACAAACTCCTGTTTTGAATATCACTGAAAACTGTGGGGTGTTGAAGACCAAGGTTAATGGCAAAAGACCATCAAATCTGGAGGAACTTGAGAAATTTGCTAAGATGATGTGTGTGAGACAACAAATGACTGTTATCCAGCAAAGGGATGCACATTTGACTATTAGCATCGAACACTTTTGAACTTGCGAAATAATTTGGCTCCTGTGTCCAAAGTAAAATACTGTAAGCATCCATAATAAAACGAGAATGTTTGGAAAAGCTGTGTTTAAAAAAATCCTTCTCTATTTAACAGCACTTGGAAAATACTTTTAAATTGGGGATCAAACCACCAACCTTCTGATTAGTGATGATGTGCTGCACCTCCTGAGCCACAGGTGCCTCATATGGCAAGACTTTCTTGTTCATAGAGTCTGAACTGGAGCATTTACGAGAAGCCTGAGATTTTGACTCTGAGATTACTTTGTATTGTCAGTAATCATGTGTAATCATGGTCATGTGTAATGTTTTCACCGTTGTTACAGTTTGTGTCAGAAAAAGAAATGATGATGATTGTATGTTTTTGTTTTTTACAGTGTTGAGAACACGCGATGTCTTGAGAAAAGCCAAGACCAACTTACAGGTCAGTTCACTCGTTGCCTCATATTAATCCTGGTTTTGGTATCATTATCCACAATGAGTGTTGTATTCCCATAAGTAAGAACAACTAAGTGGGTGGATGATGACGTCCCTCACACTTTTGGTCATTAGAAAAAGATGTTTGTTTTCTTTACCTTTCCTCCTCTATCCTGTCTCCTACTGAGTGTCCTCAGGAGAATGAACTCAGGATTTCTTCCCTGCACCAAGCTCCTTTTCCCATTCCTCCTTCTCCTCCCTCACTCCTCTCCTCCTCTTATTCTTCCTCATCCTCATCCTCACAACTCTGGCCTGGTAAAGGTACAGTCTGGCGTGTTGGGTGGTGAAGCTGCTTGCTTTTTGATTAAGAACCTACAGTATATATCAAAAATGTTTGCATGTAGCCAGTAAAGCCACTTAAATACTACATAATCATGCAGCATGTAAGGCTGACTGAGATACTACTAAACAGGTAAACAGCATACTTGTATGTAAAAGACTAAGCAAACACTAACACGTTGCTTTCCTTGCTAATGTTCATCTTTCTTGCTAATCATCATTTGGACAAAAACGATAACTAGAAACGTCAGTTTGCTTACTAGAAAAGCAAATAGTGCAGTGAGACCATACTGACCAGTTTAAGAATGTGGCCTCTAGTCCTTACCCAGGATTACTATTTCTTTTGATTCTGTTATCAAGTAATAAGTGCAAAGAAATGCAATGTCTGGTGGAGATGAACCAAAAATATATATTTTTAAAACAGACATTTTTAACTGCAAAAGAGATTATTGGGCTTTATATGTGGTTACTGCTATACTTACTTTTATACACATACATTTTTTATGAACTCAAATTGATATAGATGTCTAATACCACTGGCTGAGCAATAGGTTGGTTTTGCTCTGTATATGTGCATTTTGAGGGGACAAAGGAAAACTGATAAACAGCAATCAGAAGCTGATACCGGTGTTAACAAAAAGAAATAGTAAAGTTACTTACAAGTGTAACATTTTAAATTATATACAACTTACATTTAACAGGTGGTGCATAAATAAGATCCACTCCATAGAAACCTCCTGGATCTCTTGTCAACTGTCTTTCAGGTGAAATCTCAGGCGGACGCTTCTGTGAGCTCAACATGTCTCCTGGTTGGAGTGTCATGAAGCCCCAAACTTCACCCTGTAGCTCTTCCTCCTCTCCTGCCCAGGGATGGACTCACCACCAGCTCCCCCTGCAGGAAGTCTTCCTGTAGCTCAGAGTTCATCATCACTGCCATCTCCGGCTGTGTTATTTTATTATTTGTATCAATGGTATAATTTGTGCAGATGTTTGCAGGATTTTCCTGGAGGGAACTCAAAGGTTTTTTTGTTCATATGAGATAAGTCTCAGTTTGGCTGAAGCTTGTTTATGATTCATAGGTCTTTTTGCATTATTACTATTAAACCAAATTTAAATAAGAATAGAACTAAATTTAAAACAGTTTGAAAACTTTTAGATTCATCAGCAAATTAATCAGCAATTTCTGGAGGATGCCCTTGACTCACAGTTTAAAAGTGACAAATCAGGAAGGAGCTTCACCTTTGTTACTTCAGCAGGGATTTTAAAATGCAAAAAATGTGTTTAATGCCAGCAGGAAAAGGAAGAGTTAAAGAGCAAAATCCAAAGTGCTTCCTCTTAGCCTCTCTTGAGGCTCATGTTTGTAGTCAGTGTGTAGAATTACATGCATGTGGTGTGAGCGTTGTGATAAAACAAAGCCATACTCCCCAGAGGTAGTTATGTTTTAGTTTTGTCCTAATATCCTAATGAAAAAAGAACATAGAACCATCAAAAGACGTGCAGTCGGTCGTGTAGCTGGTAGATGATGTTTTTACTTTCAAGTAACACAGCAGCTTAGTGTCACTGATTCACCGTTCACCCTCCAACTTCACTTTTTCTGTTAGACATGGAAACAATCTTTCCTTTGTCTTTAGATAATTTAAAATGGGGGTCTGGCATCATCAACTTGCAGGCTTGATAAACCTTGTAAAAAAGATACTTGTGAGATACATTTTAATAAATGGTCCAGAAAGGATGACAGTTCATTTTTGTAACGATTAAAAAAAACAAAAAACCATAGCATCTCTTTTTTTCTTCTTCGTCAACTTCTTTTTTTTTTTCCTTTTTTTTTAAAACAACAACTTTTTTTTCTATGTTTATTTTTTGTTTTTAGCTAAATTTGTCAGTATCTGTGTGTTTTAATGTTTTGTCACAGCGATATTTAAAAAAAGTAAACACGTCTCTGGAAGCGTTTCCTTTGGAAGAGGTTTTGTGACACTCACAGTTTATTTTATTTCATTGGCTCCTCTTGTGTTTATTATTATTATTATTATTATTGTTTAGTTTGTTTTCGTGACTTTTTTCTGTTTTGTAGGTCACCTGTTTTGTTTTGTGCATGAACTGTGGCTTTACTGCCCTCTAATACTTTTACTGAAAAATGGAAATTCTGGGGTTACTGTGCAATACATAGCTCTGTGTTTCTTTGCTTTTGTTTTTAAGCTTGAGTGTTAAAGTGCCATGTCAACGGTTTTAATTCTAAAACTGAACTGATTTAAGAAAATTATTTGTTAGATGAATGCATGTGACAATCAGTATGAAGCACTTTTATTGGCCCAGGCATTTTTAGCTATCTAAATCACATAAAACAGCACTATACTGTAGGAGTGTAGTTAAGAAGCAATAAAATGAACCAAAGTAGACAAAACAGTTTTGGACTGTTTTCCCTTAGAGGTCAAAGGTCAAACTTGGTTTGTTTTGTTTCTTTTAGTGTTAGAGCTGTTTTAGGAGCCACCCTTCATATATGTGCATATTAACGGTAGTATGTACACCTGAGAGAAGAGATGGTCTTTGGATGAAGGCCATTTGTATTTTTAAGACTTCTCTTTATTAAAATGTTTTGTGGTGAAGATCTTTCCAATAAAAGGGGACAAAAATATCTGTCATGTTTGTTGTTTTCTCACGTTATACTACATGTTTTTTATTTTGTTCACCTTAAGCACAGCCTTGCAAATACAGTGAGGGTTTCTTTATACTGTACACTTCATAAACCGTGTTTAATCAGCGCTCAAATGCTGTTCAAAATAAAAACAAAACAGAATAACAATAGATGTACATGTGACTTACACAAAATTACAGAA
Organism: Diplotaxodon limnothrissa; assembly: GCF_057381915.1. Lineage (NCBI taxonomy): Eukaryota > Metazoa > Chordata > Actinopteri > Cichliformes > Cichlidae > Diplotaxodon > Diplotaxodon limnothrissa. Next base: position 15,697,653 of record NC_140612.1, on the reverse strand, counting down.
TACTTTCAAGTGTCACTAGCTTTTCTCTTTTTAGATCAACAATATTAAATGCTGATTATAAGATCAACAATAAGCAAGAAAAGCTATAAAAGCAGGAAATGCAAATACAAAATGAAAGCAGAGGCATAAAAATTTAAAGATTAAAATTTTAAAACTCTTAAATTAAAAAGTGATCATACATGTTAAATTAAAGAAGACATGATGCGCAGAAAATACGAGTTGTTTCCTGTTATGTTTTGAAATTTATGAATTATTTTATACTAAAGAGTAAGGGTAAACTCATTGGCCATTTCTTTAGTTACACTGAGTTGAACTCCATATTGGCTTTGTGACAAAGATTCAACAAGGCGCTGGAAACACTCTTTGGACTTTGTTGTCTATACTGACCATAATATGGAGTTGTGGTCAACTGAATGGGAAGCTGACAAATTTGCAGGCCAGCTACACATCCATAATGCAAATATCCAATTCTACTACACCCCAAACGTGTCTCGAATGGATTAAAACGCAATGACTTGGGAGGTCATTTGAGGAAAGTGATAGTAAAGTCAGTAAAGTAAAGAACCTTTCAAGACAAAAATCAGATAGTGCTTCTCAAAATATCAGAGCATTAAAAAAGAAAAATGGGAAATTATCATGATCTCGTTGTCATATTTAAAATTCAGTTTGAGGTTATTTGAATGTGTTATCCTTCTGAATGCAGCCATCAGAAGATGGGTACACTATGATCAGAGAGGGATGGATATGGTTAGCAACAATACTCAGTCAGACATTTAGAGTAAATGATGCTGACATACAGTGTGCCAAGAAAATGTCCCCCACATTACACCACCAGTCTAAACTACTGGTACAAATAGGATGGATACTGGCATGCTTTTATTTTGTTTATGCCAGATAAACTAAATGAAAGCATCTGTATGCTGCAGCAGAGTTTGAGATCCATCAGCCCAGTCAATGTTATCCTACTCAGCACAGGATTGACAGCTGGTGCGGTCTTCTGCTGCTGCACAACCTGAACTTCGGCAAGTTGTCTTGACCATGACTGTAGGACTAAATGGACTGAGTTGCTGACGTGTGACGGGCTAATTAGATCTTTGCATTAATGAAACACTGAACAGGTGTACCTGGTGAAGTTTAACAGTGAAAGATAGAATAAGGCTACTGTGGGGATAAAAGAAAATCTGACTGTCGTATATATGGCACAATTTACCAAAGTATTGCCATGTGGTTTAAATACAAGGATGTCAAAGTGACAAGAAAATTCCCTCTTTGGGAAAAAAGAGGATTTTATTAAACAACACGTGCGCCTAAAATACACACTAATTATTCATATTATTAGATAATAGAATATATATTGCTTAATATGTAAATGTTATATGCAGCTATATATGAAACATTAAAATATACATCACTTTATAAGCCTATCTGTTTATTTCACGGTCTCGTTAAACATACACACAGAAAACACATACGAAGCAGTTTAGTTGTTAATCAATAGGTGGCAGCAAACCACAACAAACCTCGTGGAATTGTTTCACAGCCCCAACACTACGAGGATGCAAAAGCAAGTCGGTATATGTAAAGGAATCAGTATAAGGTGTCTGATTCTGTGAGTGTGCTTTTAAATTTTAGAAAACAAAAAGTTAATTTCTTTCATGTGTCTGCATGGATTTTTTTTATAATCGTCATCATCTTTTTTTCCAAAATCAAGAAATCGTCTAGCAAGCGGAGGGTGTAGATGAGCTTGAAACCAGAGGTGTGAAGGGGATTAGGATTTCAAAATAAAACCTTTTGCACTTGCGCAAATTGCGAAAAATGACAGACATAATATAACGGCATATTGACTTCAGTATATTGCATTCAGGATAAACAAAAATATATTTTCTTCTTTTGAAATGGCAGTAGAGTATATTTGTCTTCTTTTACCACGACAGTTACCGATATCACATTGCATTGTCAGTGTTCAAATTTCACTCACATCAGGAAAATCCCAAATTATTATAATTATTATGTAAAAGAGATCAGTGGTTAGTGCCACTGGGAGCTTTGATCTCAGTGAGACTAACCTGGTTAAATTAATAAATACAATTTAATTATTATTATTATCGTTTTAAAATAAGAGAATGTTATCCCCATCTGGTTTATTTTCTATGACTACAAAGACGTCAAAGATTGAACACTCTGGGAGAGACAAAGAGGTTATCACTAATATTTATTTTTAATAGTCATTGCATTTTTATTATTTATATATTTATTTGTTTAGTAGTTAGTTAGATAGATAGGATTTGTTTTTGTTGTTTTTATTACATGTGGATTCCTGTCCTTTCTTGCATACTTTTATTTTGGTATTAATGGACCGGATGTTGTATTCCTGCTAACCTGACACCCCAGCAGTCGTGTCAGAGCCAGGAAACAAGCTGAGCTGTACCGTGTCGTTGCAGTTCAACAGCGAGGTTAACTCAGTGTTCGCAGAGATCAGCCTTTATGTGAGGATGGGCGAACACCGAGACATGATGTATGTCGCCTAAGAAGTCACCAGACAGAGACGGAAGACGTGGAGCTCTTGGGGAATCATCTGGAAGCGTTAAGAGGGAAGGTAGACCTGCCAGGGTGTCACGGTCTTTCTGGGCAGGTAGACGTTATCAGGCAGCCAGACTAGCCGCTCAGCTAGTGTTTCAGCGGCAAGACGCTAGCTTAAATCGGGTTGAATGAACTGTTGCCACAGACGGCACAAAAAAGCGCAGCACGGATACATTTTTTCTAGAAATATAAAGCTATCCCTGTGAAAAGCGCACACTGCCCTTTTATCGTTTTCAAGGAGACACCGGTGGCTGCTCATGCAAGAAGGCTGATTGACAGCTTGTCACAACGGGTTTTCCAGATGTGGAGTCAGCACAAGAAGTGTAGCCGGGCTCTGAGTCGGGAATGGCTGGCCGGAGCAAACTCATAGGTGGAATCGCAAGTCAACAAACTGCAACAGCAAGCCATGCATTTCAGTTTGGCGCTGAGGTGTCCCTGAAAACCACAGCAGCCGACCTGACACGTTGTTCTAGCCAGCTAAGTGAAGTTACCGAGAGGATACTGGAAACTGCACAGGCAAGCGGGTGAAGTGGTGCAATCCGGCGCGCGATAGGACTGTTCCTACAGTCAGTATGAAGAGGACGGAGAATAAAAACAAAAGGAAACTCTGCAGTATGGAGCAGCACGACAGTGGAGGAGAGGAGAAAGATGCGGTGAGTAGTAAAAGCCTTTCGATACTCCTTGCTATGTCAGGAGGACGTGTCTCGTTCCCTTGTGAGTTCATGAGCCCACAGAAATCGCTAGAAACCCCTTAAACAGCGACGTCCTTTGCTTTCGGTACCTTTATGCAAAACCATTTTTCTTAGTAGTTCTGCAATGTGGACCTTTTTCCAGAACTTTCCTAATAACTATGTTTTTTGGCTTAGATGAGTTAATATATGCCATCATAATTAGTTGCTATTGCTAGTAGTTATAAAACTGTCTGTAAGCATGTAGTCACACAGCAGTGAGGTTGTGTGAAAAATGAAGCAGTCAATATAGAATAAACAAGCAGTTATGATGTCCGTCTGTTTCATCAGCTACTACTAATGAACAGTTAATCCTCTCAGGAAATATACGCTTTCAGTAAAACATGTACACAGATGCTCTGTCCCTGCAGCTCTACATGTTTGAAAGACTCATTCCCTAATGGAGAAAAGGGACCTAATTCAGGAGCTTCACAGTTTTTGCTCAGTCAGTGTGGATGCTGGCTGTTTCCTACTATGGTAGGTTGTATACATTCTTTGGTTTGTCAGACGAAGGCATGTAGTCTGGAGTCCTGAAGAAGACTAAAGTGTGCTCTAGCAGTAAATCTGCGCTTTGTCAGAGTATGGATTTTGGATTTGTTGTAATTTATCAGTAAGTAGAAGTAATCCACCACCAACTAACACCAAGTTATCCATAGTGGGCTCATTACTTGGTGTTATTTGGCCTTGTGCTAATCTATTCAGTGCCCAATTTGTTCAACATGTAGTTGTAATGCCAGTCTGGGATACCTGGGAAACCTACAGCTTAAGAACAAATGCATCAGAACTGGAGGTCAGAGGGGCTTTGAGCTGTGCCATCAAACTGGTAATTTCATTTCAGGTATTTTTTATTAGTAGTATGTTTTTTTTAGTCCAGTTATTTGATATAAGTGATATTGGGGGAGGGTTCATCCCTCCCATAAAGTTATTGATTCTACATATATAAAGTCTGAAACTCTGTGCATTTGCACATTTAGAGGGTTAAGAGGCTTAAGCACAAAATAAACGACTGTCTGCCACATATATCTACTTTAACCAGTTATTAGCTGTTGGTGGAATATGCTCTTCTAGAAGCGATGCATCAGTATATTGGTTTAAAAACAGGTATAGGCCAGTATTGATTGCTATCGCAGTACCATATGTCTAAGTATTTTAATAATATTCAACTGGCTAAATGTTCAAAATGTTTTGTGAAGTCCTGAAAGATTTTACAACATTTTCCGTAAAGACTTTTTGAAGTAAGAAGTATGAGAAGCTGAGCACCGGCTATCATCCTAGCATATCTGTTATAGTAAATATTGATTTGCACCCACAATTTTACAGTCAGATTTGTTGCATGCCCCCTTTGGTGGCTACTTTACCTCACTAAACCAATAATTAAAATATTTAAGACTTTATTGATATGGGCAAGCCATTACAGAGGACATCATATTTGAGTCCGTAATAACTCATTGTTGCGTGGTAATACTGTACAGTGCAATTCCTGATAGAATTCAGTAAAAGTTTATTTTAATGCTGCTAGGAATTGAAATCACTTGCAGCTTGTGTGTAATACTGTTCAGGAGCCATACTAAGGCAGTTTTATATTTTATTTGTCTTTGTTTGTAAAAACTATAAAGATAGCCCTCTAATAAGAAAACCTCTGTCCAAAGATGAAGTCATCGGTGGAGCTCCAAATGTTTCCCAAAACCGGCCTAAAAGAGGAAATGTCTTCTTTGCAGGCAGTTTAGATTCAGGGGAAGGATTCGGTTTTGGGGAAGTTTGAGGGAGTGAGCTTTATATTTGTATCATGGGAAGAAAGACAGATGTTTTTGTGCTGCCACAGTTTTATTTGTTCTTGTGTGAACCGTGACGAAGTGAAGGAGCAGACAGGGCGTTTTCATGTTAAGTGACTTATCTGCCTATTTGCTTACATTGTGGAAGGCTGTGAATCATGTGGTATATTACTTCATGGTTGGCTGTTCTTATTTTCTTGCAAATGTGTATAATTGGGGTTTCGGTAAGATGTGTGACAAAAACTTACTTCTGACAAAGCAAAGAGATGTCCTCGGAGAAAAGCTGCACATGCTAGAGGTCAGAGCTGTGCTTGGATTTCCGTTTTTGCTTGATGATGATTTCTACATGTTCATTTAAAAATAACAGCCAGTTGCCGTCTTGTAAAGAAAACCCATACAAATAAGTGGTTTTTATGCTTATCGTCCTTACTTTATGAGAAACAGATCATCAGATCATACAGTTGCTCCTGGAGAATCACTCGTCACTGATGTCTTCACTTACACACTGTCCTTGTTACAATAAAACCCCCACAAAATAACCAACATTTCATACAGTCAGAGGATGGATGTCATTTTCTAACTTCAGCGTGAATTTCAATATGTTGCCAGGGACAGCGGATAAACACATACAAACACCCACTGGAGTGTTGTAATGTGGGACCTGCATACTGACAGTTGGAAGAAGAATGCTTGTTTTTACGGTGGTGACTGCAAAAGACTGCTTTCCTTTTTATAATGGATATTTTTGGAACTTTCCAACATGGTGTGAGCAGTGCTGGGCGATAAAATGATCACAATATTTTATAGAGGGGGGAAAATTTCAATGCCGATGATGAATGTAGGCTTTAATATTTGATGAGACAAACAATAATTTGGTTTCAGGCAGTATGTAAGGTTGGTGTAACGCTGGTCTTCTGAGAGAAAAAAATGACAATAACCAGGATGTCCTGATGAGTAAAGCCAAGAAGGAAAATGTATCCGCCGTTCAGGAAGAGATAATACCAAAGAAAGGTCACACATCATCAAAAGTGTGGAAGTGGTCAGTTTTCTATGATTAGACCAAGCACAGATAAAGACAGGTTGCAAGATATAGTGGCGACAGGTCCCAACAAAATCCAGTAACATGACACACTTCTTTAAAAAATATCAAAAGTATGCAAAAGAATGTGGATCTTCCAGGGCTGGAAAGCGTCGTGTTCTGGGCACGCATGAGCTTCAGCCTCGCAGTCTTGATTATTGGTCCTGAGGAAAGGGAGGGTCACAGACCATCTGCTGTGACAGACCAGAGAAGCACCTTGGTAAGGTCTTCCTTTGTCTCTCGTCAGCTTCTTCGTAGACATCAAAAACTGGATGTCAACCAATTTTCTCAAACTGAGCAATAATAAAACTGAACTGTGGTTGTGGTTCCCAGGTCACAGCCAGGAAAAGTGGCCAATCTGGACCTCTATCTCACCTTTTCCACAACTTTGGTGTCATCCTGGGCTTCCTCCACTCTCCTTACTACATATTAAATCCATCTCTAAAAGTGCCACCCAAATATGTCCAAGCTCTGGCTAGTGCTCCCTGACTCTTCAACTGAAACCATCATTGATAGCTTCAGTACTTCCCACCTGGGCTACTGTAACATTTTCCTGCTTGGTCTGTTTATCAAAGCCTTGGACACAGTGCAGTATGTTCAGAACTCAGCTGCCGGAGTTCTTACCTAAACACATCACCCTAACACTTACGTGCTGGAGTTTGGCGATGATGACGGCTAAGCTACCAGTCGAGTTCCGTATCTCTTATCGAATCCATCTCCTCATTTACAAATCCCAACATGCTTTTGCTCCTCAGCATTTTTCTGATCTTCTCTTCTAGACCTCATGTTTTCTTCTGCATTCTGCAGATAAAGGCGTAGTCTGCACTTCTCACGCCAGTCTTTTAGGGAAAGAGGCTTCAGTGCTACTGCACCATCTCTCTGGAACAGGCTCCATCCCTGAGTATTTTCAACAGACAGTTCAAATGCCACCTGTTCACTGAGGCCTTTGAGCTCTGACTTTTGTGTAAAGCGACCTTAGATTTCTTGAAAGGGTATTTAAATATGATTTGTTTTTGTTGCAAATAATATTATTATGTTTTAAATTAATTAATAACTTTTTCCCCACAGCCAAAACATTGCAGCTATATGTGATGGAGTTCATAGCTCTCATAGATTGCAGAGAAAACATTTCTTCTTTCTCTGCTAGCTGAAAGAGAGATGAAAGGATAAGCTGTAATATCTTCTCACTTAAGACACCATGTTGTTGCTCCTTGCTTAAGCCCTGACATGATCAAGCTAATTAGGGCAGACTTGAGGTACAGCAGCTTAAATGTGTACTCTACAGTGTTAATAGGAGTGGCTGGGAACAGGGAGTTTTGTTATTTCACTAACTTCACTTTCACTTCATTTCTAAGCTATAAAATGCACATTGTAGCTCCTTAATTCTTTGTAATCTGTTATCTGTCCATCAGTTTGATGAAGTTTACTTTTGAAAACCATTGCACTAAACATCTAGCACTACCAACATTTTTTTTCTATCATATGACCATGTAGCTAATGTTTAGAACATTTCTTCTTCTGAGAGAATGGATTTCTTTCCATAGTGTCCAGCCCCATGCTCACTATAATGTCCATCCTTCGCTACTGATAATGCTGAAAGAAGTCAAACCGCTTCCAGCCTCATCAACTTCGTCTGTTCCTAGCTCTACATATTGTCAACGGTAACAGTAGCTGTTAACATCTCCGGTTCATTGGATGTGCTTAGGGTACTCATTAAATCTCCTCCCCTCCCTTTCACTGATACGGGAGAGTGATTTCCTTCCCAGCCTTTAACCACTTATGGGTTAGGTGCAGCTGAGGAGCCATTGAGCCAGAACAACCTTTGGGACTCCAGCTGATAGTTCTCCCTGCATTGCAGATGCCAGGGGGCAGACTGATAGAGCCCAAATGGTTTATGTGCCATTTTAGAATGCCTAGAAGCGCACTAATGGGAAGGCGCAGATGCAGTAGGATGATTGACATTAATTATAAAGCCCTCATTAACGAGAATTATGGCTGAGATGAGCCCTATCGATGACTATACAAAAATCTCACGTATTAGTGTACAGGTTTAGTTATTGTGGTAATCTGCAATGAGTAGGAAGGAGAAATCTCAAAAAGTGACAAATGACACAAGTCAAAGCATTTGTTTGTTTCCCTTTGTTAATATTCAGTGTGTTTGTGGTTATCTGTTTACCGTTCTCAAATTATATTTTGTTAAGTCTCCTCCTTTAGATTAAACTTTGGGCTGTTAAATTGTGAAAATGCCAGCACAACACTCTTACTAGGGAAAATCCATCATCTGCTCCAGCTTAATGTCTTATAATGTTACCCCCCCCCGAACCTGAGTGATGTTGATCTCACACTGATCTGGACTGCACATTGCTTTGCTGTCTTTGCTATTGACCACCTCGTTTAAACTTTGCTTTTTCTATCCTGTCCCTGAAAATGGGCACAACTCTGTGCATTGAACAAAAGCCTGCATTATGCTTGCTGTTGTAGTATTTTCAAATTTGACACAATTTAATATTAAACATTGTTAAAGAGTTTTCCTTGTGGAAGTTGTTCTGTCATGTTTAGTGTTTAGGAAATTTTCAATAGAAGTTTTTAGTGTGTGAAAATTTACTAGCATTAAACCAATAAATTTGAACCTATTATGATATAACATTGCTCTTTATTAATATATAACTAACTAACTAAGGAAAACAATGAACACTTACAGTGTTTCTCTAGGCATTTATTTTCCATTTTGAGTTGTTAATAGAAGTGAATGTATACTCAAGAGCATCAAGTCGCATTAACCTAATTCACAGGAAACGACAAATGGCTGTGCCTCCTGTAGGCACTCATTCATAACAGTCACCTCAAAGCACTAGGTAGTATAAGGTGAGCACTCCAGCAGAGAATGTCATGACATTTTTTTAAACCAACTTGGAAACCGATATTTTCTTAAGTGGAGCGATATCAAGTTGAACAAGTAACATGCTATTCAACTATCATAATTGCCCGAGTTTAGATTTTCTTCTCTATAGTTTTTTTGTGTACAATAATTGGGATCATGTGTCCATGTAAAAGCAGGCACATACATAATCATTTGTCATAACTGCCACTTAATTTGACACAATCCACCTGACAGTGAGACAAGGTACAGAGGCAGCTCGAGGGCCACCACAATAGTGGCCTTGCCAGGGAGCTAGCTAATGGAGGAAAAACAGGAGATGGAAAGGGCTTACAACTGGCAGCTTTTGAACTTTCATAGCAGAAGTGTGGAAAAATTATGAGTAACTTTAAATATTTTTTTGAACAGCTGGATGGATGAATGAGTAGGAGTCTTTTTCCCCAAAATTGTAGATAACACAGTGTTGTCCACTGAGGAGGAGAACACTCACACACACACACAGGACATCTCATTGACATAATGCTTTCCCTTGCCGCTTAGCCTAACCCTAACCATCAAAGATGAATGCCTAAACCTAACCCTTACCCTATACCTAACTATAACCTAATTGTAACCCTGACACTAACACAACATTTTGAGCCTCAAAAATGCCTTCAAACTCGTGGGGACAGGCCTTTCGTCCCCATAAGTGACTTTTGATCCCCACAAATAAGGTAGCAGGCCAATTTCTCTGTCCTCACAAAGATGTATAAACATGTACGCGCACGCACGCACGCACGCACGCACGCACGCACGCACGCACGCACGCACGCACACACACACACACATCAAAAAGCTAAAGTATTCTGCAGGATCTCTAAGTGAGAGAAAGAGCAGAACAGGGAAATGTGTGTATGAACTCTACCATCAACCTTCCCCGTTCTTACTCAGTGAAATGAGGTCAACCAATCAACAGCCCCAACCCCCACCTCTTGGTGTTTGACAGGTGTTTGTCGCTTGCATGACTTACATGACTTCTTTTCCTCGAAAACGAGGTTGAGGATCAGTGATTGCAGAGGAGTGTCTGCAATCACTGATTGCAGAGTGTCCTTCGCTTGCATTCAAGTGGGCGTTACAGATTTTACAGCATGCTGTGGTTTAAATCAAACAGTGTGTGTGTGGGCCATCTTGATATATGAATGTTTTTTGGAAGTGACTGAGGGTGGCCATCCCTGTTGTGATTGGGTGATATTAACCTTTGGGCCTTGGCCAGCAAGGCGATTCCAGAAAAACATCCTGCTTCCTTGCCAGCTAACTATAGGAACACAAACACAACAATGAGGTCTGAAACAATCATAAGACAAGAAGGTTTGACAGACAGTCGAATTATGTAACTGCAAAAGTTACATTTTATGTTCTGTCTTGTCAGTCAAAGTAAAGACATTTTTTATTAGGCCTGTGTGCCACATTCACTGGAAAGATCTGCAAGATGTAAACTTGAACTTAGGCCCGGTTAGCTTGCAACCAATTGTTGAATTATATATACATATGGGAAATTAAAAAATGGCAGCAATTGGCTGTTTCTCCAGTCTCCAATTCACCTCCCTTAACCACAGGAAGTGGGAACATCAGTGAGTCAGTGGCATTATTCAGAGCTGCTCTGTCGGAAAAACTACAAAATGATTACAAGCATTCATATCAGCATAAATTGGACTAATTACAATCTTTACTGAAACGGCTCTGATCTCATTTTATAGCAGTGCTGATAACTCTGGTTAGGCAGTAATGAGACCTCACTGTCTGATTCCCAGACAGCGTTTGAACATTAACCTCAATTCTTTCACAATCGCTTTTGGCAAATATTATTTTCAACAGAAACAAGCTGGACTTGCTACTGAGCCCTCAGAGCAAGAACACACCCACGATTAAAGCTTTCACGTTTAAATATCAGTTTAATCCACCAAAAATTAAATTGGTGAGCTGTGAGCAGTAGCCCAGGGGATTAGTGTTCTGATAGGTTGTATCGCTACATGTCTCAGGCCTGTAAATAGTGACTCATGTGAACTGATGATCAGTCATATCAGGTGTAGAGCCCTGTGCTCTGATGCAACGTTTGCTGCTCCAGAAAACAGGCCTGTAATGGTGTAGCCATGGTGGTGAAGCTCCAGGCCCAGGTCAGTGGCTCAAAGTTTTACTGGCCCATGTATAGTTTAACTGGCCTACTATTTTTATATATTTTTTAATATCAATACAACTTAATGAGTATAAATATTTTTGCACTGGTAGGAGATTTGATGTGAATTGAGGTAAAAATAATTCCACTTTATTAAAATTGAGCTTTCAGTTTACCTCCCACTGACACTTTCCTGTTAAACATACAAGTCCTTGGCTCTCTGCTGGGTGATATTTCCAACAGAACCTCACATCAGTCCACATAAACCTAAGCTCTCTTACCTGAGGACCTTTACAAATTAAACATTTGCACAGCACTGGTTCTCATGATTCCTGAGTCTTATTTTACTAAACAGCATGGAGTCCTAGTCACTGAAAGAGCAAACTCGTATCTATCATAATGATAAAAATAAATCATTGAAGCATTTTTGGAACATTTTGCCATATTTCAATAATTGCTCAGTAGTTATTCTGTAGATTAGAAGTAATGCAGGTCGTTAATTTCAGTTTAACAAACTTGGGATGTTCTGTGTGAATGCAGTGCAAGAAACAGACATGCGATGGATATTTCCTTGGTAATACCAGTCCAGTGTAATAAAGCCCTGTTTGCCTGGGATTAGTTTGAGTTGAATTTAAAACTAATCCTCTGGGAATTCCATCTGTGGTCAGCTGCAGGCCTAAAATGAATCTTAATAGACTTCTACAAAGATTGTTCCTGTTGAAAGGTAGCCCAATGTTCCTTACGTAGTCCTGCCATGGATGTTCTCCATCATATCATCTTTTGAAATTTTATTCTTCAATTAATATATCTTCATGCTCCGCAGCCAGACATGCTCTTTGACATATGTGGACAAAATGCTGTCTAACTTCCATTTAAAATTGCCAACACCACCCTCTTGTGCACATGAAAACACTGAAATATGGAAGCTAGTTTTTGATGGAATTTGTAGTTTACAAATTAGAAATGGCAGATTTGGGATTAAGATCACTGACCACCGCAGTCGTAGCAACATACCAAAGTCCCCAAGTAATCCTGGTCCCTTGTAAATAGAAGGGTAGTTGCTGCATTGCAAAAATTCCTAGTGCCATTGTTATTAATTATTTCTTGCACTAATATATGATACAGTGATTTTTAAAAGATTCAAACATTGTAAATATTACAGCCAAATCTGAGATTCATTAACTGTGTCGTCATACCTTTACTATTTAGTGTCCATTAGTTATGTTGCCATGTCATTTGATACATTTAGTTCAGAGTGCCAGATGTGCTTTTCAAATTGTAATTAAATTGCTCATTTTTTGGCTATGATCCACTCTGATGATGAGTCTGGTGATCGTCTTGTCGTGACATGCATCAGCACAATAACATGTTGGCTTCCGTTAAAAAGGCTGTTTTGCATGCAGTATACTTCCTAATCTGTACTGTCCTTTGCATCCCATGTTTGTGCTGCAGAAAGATGATGGTAAACTTTTATTAGTGCCAGAGCATCAAAAACCTGGCAGCCCTGCACAATTCGTGTTGCTTTTATTAGTAGAGTGATCGCATAAAAAGTCTGCCAGCTGACAAAGCATCAACTCGTGTGTGGCAATGACCCAAGTAAATGCAGCTTCTGAATGGTTCAGTATTCTGAGAGATCACTGCTTCCATGAATCTCCTGCTGCTCAAGAAAACTGCAGCCCAAATCTGATGCAGTATGCTTTCTTATGGTGCCACATGTGCATGAACACACATGTTGCAAAAATGGGCGTATGCGCACACATACCCATATACCCACATACCCACATTACACATATGTGTTTTTTCTTTTATTTGTAAGTGATTTGCAACTGTATTATATTGAAAGATCTAAATGTTGGCTCAGCCTCCGTGTAGGAAGGTATGAAACGTTAGGGCTGAGATCAGGGCTACTTGATAAGACACACACTACTCAGCAGCTGTGAGACCCCTCCTTATTTCCCCTGCTGCATTTTGCATACAGGCAGGTTTTGTCACTTACTGTGAGAGGAAAACATCTTTTGACCAGTATGTTGACAATTTTCCCGATGCCTTTCTTGCTCATTGTGTTTGACATTTCTGCGCTAATATAATAAGCAATTACTTTGTTGATTTTAGTGCGTCTTTGTGAGGTTTTTTTTTGATACCTTGGTTTCTGGTGGTGTACAGGCTTGTCTCACATTCATAAACTATATTTGATTAACTATATCAGCCACTATACAGTTTTTCTTCATGCGTTCATCATATACTGTAGCTAATTATGTGTTTTCAGGTGTTTGAATAATCTAAAAATTATCTGTAGCATATGACTGTAGTCAAGTACATTCAGGAATCTTTTGCTCCCTAAACCAACAGAATAGACCGTATGCCTATGGTAATTATACTGATGCCTAATGGAAATAATGTAGTATGCTAGCTTTGTACTACGAAGCCTGAGAGACTCTGATTGTTCTTTGACTTGCCATTACTCCTTAAATGATAAAGATGGATCTTATTCATTGCACTTAGCTTTTGTTCTTCTCAGTGGCCTACATACGATAAACATTATGATAAAAACATGTCTCATTGATCTCAACATTATCTCATCATTCACACAGCAAAGTTATTTATTTATTTTATTTGCTGGGACAAATCCCGTTCAGGTTTAGGTACACCTCAATAAATCAAATCATGACTTGAGGATTTCCTGTGCTGTACGCAGAGACTTAATGTTTCCAGGGATAACATTTTGTGTAATCCTCTGATTTTTGCAAATTAAACGTTGAATTAACGAGCTGGAACTTGGCTCGCTCTGGTCCAAACTGCAGCACTGACTGTGCATCTTTCTGCCATTTTGGGGATCATTTCTCACTCTGTCTGTTTTCATGGCTCAGAGCTTCTTAGTTGCCAAAAGCTGTGGTGTTTTTCAAGTTTTACAACAGAGGTTATTGTGTATTTCTGCACATATTTCATATGCAGTTTTCTATCTTTTTCAGTCAAGTGGCCACATTACAAGAACACATTTATATAGACACAATGGAATCGCATGGCCGGAGTAAAATTTTCAAAAGTCAGTCATGTTTTTGGGAAAATTATTATTTTTTTATGTTGTCAAATCTTAAAGTCAGCATAGTTGTGGTTCATGCAACAAAATAAGATTTTTCCACATACTTTTTGTATAATTACAGAAAATCAAATAAACTTCAGTATGATTATCTCCAAAAATGCAACCCAAAGAAGCCAAATGTTAATGTCAGGCTATAAAACATGATCCAGTAATAATACTGTCAGTTTATGTGGAGAGAGCAGAGATCCTTTGGATAATGTCAGTTACATCCATTCATTTTCAAACTGAGCTTCAACGACGGGTGGAGACTCGAGACCAGGTGTCTCCACATAACACACACCCCTCACATCTGAACACACATGATTGCACACGCATTATTTTGTGTCTTTCAGCTGCTGGATGAGAGCCAGACATTTAATGAGCTTTATCTGTGTGGCAGAGGCGAGCAGCTATATGAAAAGCTATTTAATATCTCAAACCACTCTATTGTTTCTGGCTGGCTGGTGTGAATTGTAATGGAAGTTGTTGTTGTGTGTTTTGTGTTAGGCTCTTCACCAAGTACTTTTTATTCTTTAGTAAGATTTTCCAGCAAAATAACGAAAAAATTAGAAATAAGATCACGAAATAAACTTTTAATCTATAAAAACATGATGTCACATTGTCATTGTGTTGAGTCAAGAGTCTGAGCTCACCCGTTGTGTCTTATATCTGATAGTGAGACAACAGGGAATACTTTCATTGTGTTCAAAATCATTGGACTTTATCCGTGATCATCGCCTGGCCAAATAATCAAATAACCGATCATTTTCCCCCAAACTGAAACACGCTCATGAATCTGTGTTTGTATGACTAAAGAAAGGTTTGATTCCAGCGCTGTTGAGCTTTTCCTCCCACAAATAATTTTCTCAGTGCGCACAGAAGAGGATGAGGAGGTGAGATGTGACATTTTCCTTTGTGACATTTTCTGAATGCACCCCACTGCTCGCAAAGAAACCTCCCCCTTCTAACATTTTCACTGCTTATTCCTGTCTCCTCTCACTGTAGCCAACAATGTGGCTGCATCCAAACTGCTCCACCTACTAATGAAGAGATCCACAGCAACCATCTTATTATCTGGCCTGTGGTTCAACAGTGGGTTATTTACTTCATGTCCCCCAGCGCGACTGAGCAGGCCAGTGAAGGTCACCTCACACTAGGAGAGGGAGGCAGGCTGGAGATGACCTGCTGAGCCTGACCTCAGATTAAAGCACACCTCATCTATCATGCTTTCTTTCTTTGTTTTCGTAGTTTTTTGTTACCACCCTAATCTCATGGTATGTCATAGTGTTATGGTGTTGGTTTAAAATGCACGCTTTCCTCTTTTGGAGTTTTGTTTTATTGCATCCTGATAGTTGTATCAAGTATTGTACAATTAAAGGTTACTGTCAGCTACTCTGACCTCATATTAACTTCACACCCAGGTCACATGGCTGCAATCCAGAGATTTTACTCACTTCTCCCAGGGTGACACATCATCTTTTACAAAAACAGCTTTGCATTAGATTCATTTAACAGTGACGTGGTTCTGATATATCTGATATACCCATGGAGCTTGTGGCTTTCATTCCTCCAGTGTCGTTCCAGACATTTGGTGAGTTATTCCCATGGTGCACTGGACTTTCTTTTAGTTTTTGTGCTTCAAACCTGTAAACTTGTGACTATGCCCACTTAAAAATATTGTCAAACAATCTATTTGCTGAGTTGTGAGCAGCAAAAACTAGAGTGTGGCACTTCTTACTGTTACATTTGATCTGTATTTGAGCTGTTCCTGACAGTTGTATGTTGGATGCTAAAAGATGGCGATCATTTGAAGTTTCTTTCATCCTTTGTCAAACTTCATATAATAGTTTATCACGTTTACTGGATAGATAACAGAATATATTCAAATATCTCCACATTGACTTAGTGAGACAGCGCAGATGTGGAACATTTGTGGGTGTTTTTTGGATACTCTTCTTCTTCTTCTCTTTCTTTTCCTCCTCATTCTTTGTTCCTGATCACACTGTTTATTTGGGTGGGCAAGTATGACCTCATGGTGACCAGACAGTGGAGTTACTTGTCTGTTTGGCTGGCTGTACGCAGACAATGGACACATCTTCACACTGATTTTAAAGTTTAGTAGTGACTCAACAGAGTCCTGGAACATATTGAAAAGCTTGTAGCTGGGTTTATAGTTTACAGGTGACCTGGCTTCCTGTGATGTGATTACTGCTGTACCAAGCGCACCTTACAACACAAAATAGCAGCGAGATGAGAGTTAGTCTTGGAGCGTTTCAGCAGTCATCGAATCAGTTTGAAGACTGTTCAAGTTTAAGTGATAAACAATTGAAAACATAGAAGGAAAATCTGATGCTGTAGCAGCTGGAAAAATACCTCTTAACTTTTGATCCTTTATCTTGCTTCATGCTAGTTAGTTCTTCTGCTGCTGGTGTGTACCATAGTAAAGGCCTGAAAAGTGCTTTCAATCTGCATATTTCCTGAATGGCTAACAACTTGTAATTTACAAGTCATTGGCTATTGGGGGCTTGCAGTGAACACTAGTCTAATTTTTATATTCTACATTTTCTGTTAATATATTTGCGCTGATACAGACTTTTGGATGCGCTGTTCTACAGTCCAGCCTTCCTATTGTTCCCCAGACGTAATCTTTTTCAGCATTTTAGAATAATTTCAATTCTTTTATTCAGTTACTACTATTAATAATAGTTGGTATAAAGTGGCTTAAGTATTCAGATTTAAGCATTTTATCTTTTTTTTTTAATGCCTTGAGCAGCGATGGGTGAACGACGTGAATGTTTTATCTATATTAGAAGTACAGAGCCAGTTTACAGAAGTGTCAAATGCTGGATCTGACCCATATTTTAGGATTTGATTGTTTTTGAGAAATAAGATACTGTCGAGTCATACAAAAGAAGGAAGTTCTGACAAGTTTATTGATGCTTTGATGGGCAGGACTGTACTCTGTGTCCTGTGATTGGGTTTTCTGTGTTTCCCTATCTCTCCCTGTCTCTTTCTGAGTATTTCTGAAAAGTCCAAACCCGTGTGGAAAGTACAGTTTGTGCTCTATGAGGTGTGGGCGTTGTCTGCAGTGCAAGAGGAATGTGTGGTGAGGTCGTTTTCTTTAGTCCAGTGTCTGCAGTTCTGTTAGAGAATGAACCTGCAGCCAATTCACAGGTTGTAATATGGTCATTTGTTACTGCGTTGCCACTGTTGCCATGGACAACAGCACCCAGAGGCAGAGATGATGGGCTCTTACTGATTAACCATGAACCCCTGTTCCTCTGTACAGATAGCGGTCTCACTGGGAACAGTTTTTGGTTCCAAGTCACTGTTTGAAAAACAAAAATTTTTTTCCATATCATTTACTGGTGGGGCTCACCAGCTTTTAAACACAAAATGCTGTTTGTGAGCCTTTATATGTTACTTAAAGAAATTTGAAGGAACATTGAGCCCACGTAAAGTGTCAGTGAGATGATGTGGTTGCTTATGTTGAAGTAAATGAGCATGAAGTTCGTGATGCCTGGAGCTGTTATTTTGTGGCAACACAAAAAAATCAGAATAGATTTTCCTGACAGGTTTCTTGCGTGTCAGGATCTCAATGAGTTTTTTTCCTCTTTAATTACAGTAAGTCTTGTGATTTTGGTATTTCTGCTCATTTAATTTTTGTTCTCCGTGGTGTTATATGTGGGACTGAGGATTGTCATTTGGAATTTTATGACTTGTTTTTGGCGTTAGAGCTTTGCATGTGGACAAACAGTTTTCCACAAACCACAGCTGAGGATAGGCAGCAGCTGTCCTGGCTCACTACACCCTCTCTGCATTGCCTGTTTCGGCCTCCATCATTCACATCCATCTGTCTGACTATTTTCCTCTTTCCTGTTATTGCTTTCTTCCTGGCTTTTCATTTCTGCACTCATTCTTCTGGCTCAAATGCAGCTAGAATACATCAACCTTGTATTAACTCTGATTAATAGCTTTGTATTTACACACAAATGCATGTGTATACACACACTGAGCTCTTATGGGGACACTCCTGCCTCTTCACCCACTGACAGAGGGGAAGTATATATGATGCAACGTTATCCTGTTCAGACAGAATTTGTTGTTGCACAATTTCATGATGCAACATACTGAATGATCTTAGCTGGCTTACTGACCTGTCTTTTAATGCTGGTTCAAATATGTTTATGGTAGCAACTAAACATCATTATTACAACAAAGGACCGGAGGATTAATTGTATTGTAATCTCAATGGCTTTAAACAATTATGAAAATGTAACTGAGATAATAGGGAAACAATATCACTTTTTTGCACACATTTTGTCTGTGGATAAATCTCATATCCCGATACAAGTCGGTTCTTATCTGATAACAATATATATATCACACTATAGTGCATTTTCTATAAATTCAGCGAATAGTTTATATAGTTGCCACATCAAAAGTACTATCTATTTTCTACATATAAATGAAATAATTGAAAATGAAGTAAATACAGGCCTTGCATTGCGTTATGTTACATGAGCGCTTCCCTGAGGCCTCTGGGTATCATTCCTGCTCCTGTATGGCCTTCGGGAAACTAGCGTGTCTGCAACCGTCGACTGCAGAGCATCCAGTCTCGGATCAACTGCACCGTCTAACTCTTACAGGGATGCGTTGTTCGGCTCGTCAACATATCTGTTGTAGCAGTATTGTATGCTGCGTTGCAGATACTTTGGCCAAATACTGGTGATATAAATGAAGCAACTCAACCCGTGTGAAGTATTTTCGGCTGGGCGTTCTGTACCTGAAGTTGTGTGTTTTGACCAACGCGTGAAACCAGATATTTAAAGAAAGTTAATAAATGGCTGCTACTATCTTAATGAGTCTTTATTATACGGCGTTTCCACAGAGAAAAGCCTGTTCTGACGTTTGGCTTTGTGGTTTATTTTGAGCACTTGACGTCTCTTTTTGCTTCTCATTCATAAACTCTCTCCATGCTCTTTCACATGATTCTTGCTTAGGTGGTAGAAGAAGTTTGTTGTGTCTGTGACTGTGGTGGGGAGCTGTTTACTGCAAATTTTAAAAGTACAGTTTTCTGCTCCGTGTCAGACTTTTCAGAACCGAACAATGTCCACGCTACAGAGGTAGCCGCTCGTTGAGGAATGAGCTCGTCCATTTGTTTTGACTGGTTGCTCTGCGGTGCCGTGGCAACTGTTGCAAACCGTCATCAAAAGCAATGAAAAATGTTGCAGTGAACGGTGTGGTACTGAGATCACCTGACACAAAATGTGAATGGGGGTTGAAATGTTTGTTAAGTGATGCTCGTTCACAGTGGATGAAGATTTACTCCTCGCTTAACCATATATCTTCCTGGTCCTAAATATGAACACTGGCATCATTCAAAGTCACTCCAAAAATGTAAAATCTTTCAAGTATTTTACCAGACCACCTCTTTGTTATGAAATAAAGATCTAAGCACATAAAAGCAGAGTTAAAAAAAATGAAATTTAAATCTTTTAGTTTTTAACATGTCGTATGTAACATTATACTAAAAATTAGAGATACCCAAAAATCTAAAGTGAGCTTGTTGACCATTAAACTAGACTTAAAAAAAGCCATTCATATAACATCAGTTATTTGAATCTTCTTGTATTTTCTGCCTACATGTATGTGCCACATGTCTATAGTAAACGTGATCTTCTATTGGCAAGGAAAGCTTAACAACTAAAAATGAAGGGAATAATAGAAAAAACTTGCTGGCCTGTTAAATCCTGTTTGACTGTTGACTGCAGCGCACTTGTACTTCTGCTGTGGTGAGCCTGAACACCCACAAATGTTGGATGCTATGGCAGTTTCCCCACTAAACAAAACATTAACAGCTAGAAACGTGCTGTTTAACCCTTCACTCTGCACGCTGCTCTGTGCTGTGTTCTTGCATCGGCAGCATTTCACTTGCAAGTGCTTGTGGTAATTTTGCAGCATTTCCTTAGTTCATTGAACAGTTAAGGCACCCTGATCATGTTTTGGATCTGTCGGTGTCTTTTGCTGTCAGAGAAGTCATGTAAAAGATTGCATCATTATTCATGTTATTAGTAATAATAATAATCTATATTTTCATGTATTTGTTTATGTTTTGCTGTGTGGGTGTAAGATTCAGTGAAGTCACAAGGCTGCGGTTGAGCTGCTCCACTGGGGACAGTTCCACTTACTTAACTCGTGTGATGCACGCACCACTGTAACAAGTTTTTTTTTCTCTCTCTAAATGATAGAGGGATCATCATCCGCGAGCTAAGCTGGGAGCTTGTTTTCAGGCCCACTTGATGACAGATGTGATGGATTGTGGTCTGGTGTATGTTACATTAAAGTGTGGCTTAGAGCTCTGTGGGACATGACAAAAGATTAATGTCGACCCAAATGCAGTGAAGCAGGAGCATGAGTTTGGAGGGAGCTGTGAGCTGGAGAAGGAAGAGAGAAGAGAGGAAAGGAGAAGAAGGTTGTGAAAAACTGGTTTTACTTCCTTCTTATGGTTATGGGTCTATTGTTTGTTGAATTACGTTAGGATTTGTTATTCTTAATTGGTTTTAAACTTTTTAAAATCTCTTTCTGAAAGCTTTTCTGAGTGTTCATGTGTGTTTTAACCTTCTTTGTGGTGTAAACATATATTAATTTGGTGCTTTTTAAGAACTAAACTCTAATACCATACACATCACTGGATTTCAAAGGTCTCAAGAGGCAACAGTGGCCCTCTCCTTATCTTCTTTGGTTCTTACTCCCAAACTGTTATCCTGAAATACAAGTTACCATGTACCTATGCAGAACTGTACATTAAGCTTTAAAAAAGGGCCTCATTTATCACAGATGGGTGCTTTGAATTCTGAATAGAAGTTCTCAAAACAAAAATACAAAAATAGTCTTTTTATAGCAGATACCATTAGAATACCAAAATCAGTTTCTTACGTAATTTTGTCAAGTGAGTAAATGTTCCTGTCCTCCAACCTTCTGTCCCTACCAGCTGACTAATAGGTAATGTCACTTAAGCCCTTTTTTTTGTTGCTGTCGTTTTCATATTTCATACATTCATTCATAAACTTGCTGAATGTACTTACAGAGCTGTGTTACATGCATAATGCACCATTGGTAGTGACCACTGCAGAATGCTTTGTTCATCAACGTTTTGTGTTCAAAGAGGACCAGGTGGCAAAGTCAACGACATGCCAAAAACTCCATGTCCTGGAGTGGCTACTGGAGTCTGGCTCCAAAAAGTCAATCCCTATAGACACCTATGTTAAAATGTAAAAACCTTACAGCAGTAAAAACATGTTTACAGCGTGAAACAAGCAAACAAAAAAGCTTTGGGTTCTATGGATACCTTTGTCCTTTGTAACAGCTTCACAGTCAGTCCATTTATACAGTATCTGTTAACTTGTTCATCCAGACTTTGTTAAGGCTTGAAGGTAGAGGTGTGGCTGATTTGATTGACAGCTCCATTCTAGGTCTCACCTTCAGTGTTTCAAGTCACTGAATTGGCACACTTGAACTGTCCGTGCCTTTGGTGCATTTTTATTGGAATTAAGTGTCAAATAATACACAGACTGGCCAAGAAATTTTAGCATGTTATTAATCATTTTCTTGATGCTAGTTAGCACTGATGTGCATTTCTGAACCTGTACAGTTTGTGGATGTAGCACCAAGCTAACTTTGCACCCCACCATCAGGAGTAGCATCACTGTAAATAATACGTCCTCTTGTCCCGTAACTGATTTCACTTTGCAAACAAAACTTTCCTTTGTTGCAGCAGGTAGAACTAATCGGCTCCATTAATACCTGGATACCCATCACAATTGGAAATGTATCTAGCTCTCATCTGTGTTTACTTCCCAGTGACAGATGTACAGTATGTGTTTATATCAGCAGTCTTGTAAAGCTGACTCTGTGACAGTGTGTGTGTGATGGATCACAGCTGATGCTTCTCTCTCTCTCTCACACACACACACACACACACACACACACACACACACACACACACACACACCTCTTTCCTCTTTGCTGTCTTCTATGTTAATCCATTTCATTTTAGTCTCTACAAAAAGCTTGGATCAGCAGATTACTTGTAATC